>NC_137268.1:24322462-25059962 GCF_053477335.1 Acartia tonsa
AACAAGTATTTAACTACATCCTGTCAACTGGAGGTTGGCAGCTGTCCTCTGAAGTGATAGAGGTCGAATTTCTTATTTTCCAAAATTTCTTTCTTTGAAATACATTAATTTCTGTCCAATATTATGTTTCAGTATAATAAATGCATAAATCCCTTCAAGAATAGCCAATTCTGTTAATCAAACTTTAAAAATGACAGAAAAGTAAAAATAAGTATTTTTTCTGTTGATTTTATGGTATCTGTGCATATAAAAGGTAACACCCAAATTTGTCGTTTTTTAGTATTTTCATCAATTTTCCTTGAAATATAAAGATATCTTAAAACTGATTGATTGGGCTTGTAAAGGAACCATTTGAGTATCTTCAGTCGAAAAAGGTCTGATATGTGAGCATTTTTGACCAAGTTGTGGCCAAATAATAATAAAACATAAAAAAAGGTAACACACTTTACAAGATATCCTACTATATAAAGTAGTAAGCTTTTTTTGTCTGTAGCGAAGGAACAGTGAGGCTTCTTATAGATCCAGGAAAGGTTTTTAACTTTTTTGAGGGAGGGTATCTTCACCCTTTCAATGAAAGCTGACCTCCCATATATTCTTTTTAAACCAAAGATTGAAAATGGGGTGTTGTTAGATTTTTCCTTATCCCACCTTAAGTGCCCCTAGAGGCTTCTTAGGTAATAGCCGCTAGTAAATTATATAGGAGGTACGATACTACTATTTACAAACCTGAGAAGGTAAATGATAAGATATCCTATGGCCTCCATATCATCCCGTCTGCCCTGTTCAGAACCTCTGTGCGCTGATATAGACATGTACCTCACTGTTCCTAAAAAAATTACAATTATATCTTAACAGCGTCTATCCTACTAGACTCCAGGGGCTTAGTTTTTGTAATAAAAAGTTGGTAGTTTTTTTTTCTCAGGTATATGAGGAAACCCTCACCACCCTCCTACGCGTAAAAAAATATTTAACTTATCGAAGACCAAAACTAAACAACCCTTAAAATTGGGGAAGGATCTGTTCAGACCTTTAAGAGATATTATTGGACATACATACAGATTACAGACAGACAAATGTTCTGTAACTTTAATCTCAAAGCATTTGTAACAAGAACAATTATTCTTAAAGAAGAAGCAATGCATGCTAACAACTTTGCTTTTTTGTAATGTTTGTATGTAATTCCAACAATTTAGACTTTACCTGTTATGGATCTATTTTCTGAGTATGAAATGTGTTTCTTAGTTTCAAAATCAATATATGGTTTAGCAAGACCATAGTCAACTAAACCATGATATTTCAACATCTATCTTGTTTGGAGGGTAGCTATTCTATAACTAGGGTAATGGAATGTATGTCAGACGGTCAGTTACATTCACCAAACAGTCCACAGTTTTTACACGATACATGAATAAGCGGAGGTACTGAATTAATTTCTATTGCTTAATGATATGTTGTTTAAATATTACATTTAATGAAAAAAATGGCGGTTTTCCTGAAAGTGTATAGTCGAGAATATTTAGATCCCCCCCCGCCCACATCTTATTTTGAAAAAAATCAAAATAAGGGATGGGTAATCTTTCGTGTATTTCTTTTTTTCTTTAGGTCAGGTTAGGTTATGCTATATTGGGTACAGGGTATGCCCCCCCCCCCCCATTTACATCATGATACAAAAATTCTATTCCAATTAAATTTTCAATTTATATCAATAAAAATAGAGGGTGGGGGGGAGGTCGCCAAGCACTTTGAGAAAAGTTCGTTCAAGTTTCATCTAAACTACTCTATTTTTTGTTTGGTGTTTTACTATTCTAAATTTCTGCATTTGTTAGGTTATCAGAGTCAGAACTAGATGTTGAAATATTCCTATATGAATGACATGGTCTTTAAGATCACAGATTTTTCCCACCAGTAAGTTTTCAGGCTTTATATCTCTAAAAATAACTACAATTAATCACAGATTAAAATTCTTCAACTTATGAAAAATACCTTTTATAAAGAGAGGGGTAGGTTTCTGGTAGAATCCGTAAAGGTGTATGTTTTAATGCTTAAAAATAGTAGTTGAACGATAATATTTACGAAATATGTGTATTTCTTATTGAAAAGAACTATAGACAAAAAATCTTTTTAAAAAATTAACATAAATTTTTATCGTTATATTACTGTTTTTTACTTATAACACATAACTTTTACGGATTTTACCAGAAACCTACCCCTCTCTTTATTATATCACTTATGTAGCGGGACAAAGTGTCTAAAAATCAGCCACGTGACGTCATAAAAAGGAGGGAGATAAGAGGAGAAGTGGGAAAGAAACCCATAACACTTTGTCCCACTACCTCACTTACCTATACACAAGTCCAGTGTCATGAATCTTCTGTATTCTAAAAAAATATAAAATTAGCAGCTATTTACCTAAAATATTTAACTTAATCTTTCTCTTCCCTTTCCATATTTAAATCTTATAAAAAACAGTATTTTAAAATCGCATCATATTCTAGGATAATAAAACAAAACAGGCATAAATTTACGATTTTTAATTTAATATTTGTTGAAAATTGTCTGTAATACGATGATATGCATAATTTTTCAGTATAGCTGATTACCGGTTCTTATCAAGCAGATATCAATCGGTTTCAAAGCCATACTGGAAAATATTTGAATACCTGTACATTAGTTGAATTGCTATTTGCAGAGTGCTTTTCAAACTAAATTCTCGTCCACAATAATTGAATAAATCCTTAAAATAGATCAATTATTATTAAAATATCAATAAAATGTATTTTAAAAGAATAAAAATATTTTGAAAAATGACCAAATAGTTCCAGATTTCATCATTTTTTGTACTTTTGTTTTAATATCAACTTGTTACATTTTTTTTAGCAAAAACCAGATTACAGTTAAAAATAAATGTTGAACATTTTAATAAAGGACTTAGCAACTTTTTACAGCCAATTAGAAATAATTATAAATAATTTGGTAAGGCTTAGAACTGGTTTTAAAACAACGAAAAGGATTAGATTCGAAGCCATTCTAGAAAAATGCATTACCTCTACATTCGGTCCTAGAAGGTCTAAAACCATGGCGTTGTATTTCCCGCATTTACCAAAGTGGTAAACCCTCGGCAATGCATTGTCAGGCCCTACAACAAGTTTGTTCTTGTTAGAAAGTCATTTTATGGATTTGTTCTTATATTATTAATATGTATTAAGTTATATTGAGATGAAGTAATGTTAGGATAAGATGAAAAGGAGTAAGGTAATGTCAATTTGAATTAGATACTAAATATGACAAATAAGTTAGCTAGATCCCTTCACAAAAAAGTAAATAATGTTACTTAATTTCTAAATTAGTCAATAAATATTTTTGCTGAAACACTCTGAATAAATTTTTTTTGCCTTCGATATTTTAGTTAAAATTTTAGAAACTATGAAAAGCATATAATATATTGTTATATAAAACATCATAATCCAAAAATCGATTTTGTTGTAAAATATGTATTATGTATTAATACGTCGAAATAATAAACATCTATGTAAAGACGTTTAAGCTTTTTTGAGAGGGGATAAAATAAGGTGTTTTAGAGGTTTGAGGGTGTATCTAATGTGCTTTAGAAATTTTGAGGGGGGTAAAATATTGGGTTTCAAAGAGTGAGGGTTAAACATCCTCTTCTTTAGATGTATATGAACCTATTTTAAAGTTAGTATGTTTTTCAACCTATTTTTAAAAAAATTTCACTATTCTAAGACATGAAGATATATTTCGATTTTAGCAATCATTTTCAATTCATTTTGTCTAAAAAAATATAGGTATATGAACCTGTAAGTTTTAGTTTTATTCAAAATTTACAGTTTTATTCAAGAAATACGAGAAATAGTATTTTTAACTACAGCAAAGCTTTTTGAATGAATTACAAAACAATATAAAACTTTGTCTCAAAAATCTTTATTTATATAACTAAACTTTAGGCAATATGTTTAAATTTTCTAATATTTATATCCAGTTTGACTTTAATATGGCATTTAATAATAAGTTATGAAAGTCATATTTACGCAAAATACATTTAAATGAATATGTTAAAGGGTTATTTAGATAATGTAAATGGTATGGTATGGCAGCCCTATATTGTATTTGCGGCAAGGTTTAACTACAAGTTTTTAAAGTAACTGTGGCTGCTAAGCAAAAATCAAACGGGAATGCTAATCGCTTATTTTTTTGCAGTTAAAACTATTACAAGAAGGAGCAGCTGATGCTGGCTTAAGGTGATGATTCTGTTATCAAATCTGATTGTTTACTTCTTATTTCCATTAAAAAAATTTAATGTTACCTAATCTCTTGTAAAACTGATATTCAAGAAAAAGCTGGGGTATCTAAACAAAATATTAAAGAATTAAATTAATTAATAATCTTTTAATAAATTATTTTGAGGTAAAATGTAACTATAGAAGATAATATCAGCTGTTTGCATTAGAAGAAGTATATCTTTATAAAAAACTGATTTTACACTTTTACAGAAGGAAGGGAACTATGGACTGTAAAGTGCACTGGTACCCAAGGTTTGATGATTATGTTATTTTATTCGTTGGTAAAAAAAACTTGTGGTACTTTTATTGCATTTTGATTGGTTAATTCTAAACTATTAGTGTTCAATATATAGAAGTTTAATTATTTTTATCACATTGAGGATGTATTTGAATTTATCTCCATTGTCTTCAACACCATATTCAAACAAGATTGTACACTGTGACTTTTTTAATAAAAAGCTCAGATTTTGAATTATGTTTTTTTTTTATTTTAGCCTAATGACATGACATCAAAAATGACTTTGTTAGTGGAAAGTGGAAAAGAAACTCCAATGTCGTCACAAGGTCTGGCAGAACGGATCTTGGAAAAAAACGAAGTAGTAGCTTTCGTCATATTTTCACAGTAGCTTTTGAGAGGTTATTTTAGGTTAGGTTAGGTAATGTTAATGATTGGCCCTCAGGTTAGGGAATAGGCCCCGTGGGGTTAGAGCCCACCACAGAATCTAAAGATAGGAAAAAAGTTACTTTGAAAGCTACTTCGTTTTCTTTCCATGATCCTAAAGAACGTATTACAAAATATTCCGAAAAAATAATTTATACCTTAGCATTGACTGGTTCTAGTTTAATTGCTAGATCATCTCCATTTTCTATATTTTTCACCAATCTTCACATAACAGGATTATTATTAACAAGGATGACAACATCCAGAAAGGGAATCTCAACTACTTAAATGAGGGTTATATCGAACATTAAGGGAATATATGTTATTGTAAACTTTATTTAAAGTATGTCTGACTGTTCTAGAAATTCTATTTTCAGAAAAAGTTTTAATTTTAGTAGTCTTAAATATTCTAATCTTGTTTAGGGTTTTATTTTAGGATTTATTTTCAGACTTAATAACTACTTATTGTAAAAAAAAGTTTAAATTGCGAATTATGTTTCTATTTTTAACAGTAAAGCTTTTCTACTTATATTTTGTCTGCAAATTTACCTTAGCTGGCCAAAAGCTCCATTAGCAATTTTCTTTCCAATTTTATATTTTCCATGAAAAATAAGTTCTGCTGGTGTCTTCCTCTGGGTAGCATGGGATAGGCTTAGAAATTTCCTTAACAAAAGATAAAGATTAGCACCCTGGTTATCATATCACAAGTGAACCACAAGCCAACTTTTTTAAAAAGAAAAACGTAAAAAAAGTTAAGGTTAGATTAGCCCCGCAGAGTTATGAGCAAGAATAATCGTTTTAAAAAAAAATACTTATAATAAAGGGAATGAGGTGGAGGTGCGATATTTCAATAAATAGGTTTTGGAAAGATCTTTAAAGTTTCTCTTTTACTCTGAATTTAAAATGATTATTCTTGGGGGCATGGATTTAAAGTGGCAGGGGGAAGAGTATCTTGGCAGGTATTCTCTAAGCAATTAATATTGTCATGAATAAGGGGGGGGGGGAGGTTGACACTTTTGCGTAAACAGGGAGTATAAGCTTTGTGAGGGGATAGGTTATTTGGCAAAAAAGTTTCATTTTGGGGTGTAGTTTCCCTATATTGAATAAAAATGGATTTGGCATTCATGATCAGGTGCTGTAAGGCCTAAAGGTGGTCTCTGGACATGAAAATTTTAAAAAAATTTTTGAAGAGTTAGAAGTCAACATATTTGTATCTTTTATCTTTAAATATGTAAATAACATTTAAAAAGATGCATGTTTTGTTTTATAAATATCTCTAGATAACTCTTCTCAAAGATTTAAAAAAAAAATTCACCTGTCTAGAGACTACCTTATTTTTGCAAAATAATCTATCCTCTCACTGTGTTGAAAATTCCACCCCCCCCCCTGGGCCCCCCCCCCCCACTTACTATTCACAGAAATATAGAATATAAAAAAAACAATTGATCTGTTTTATACTAAATTTTTTCTCTGTAAGCTTCTCTTCTTTTTAAGTTCCTTGCTAACCCTCTTCCTTTTATCATTTGAAATAGCTTCACTACCATACAGCAAAATGATCCTTGTTGTATTTTACCTGACTGCAAATAATTTAGTCCACTGTTGCCTGGCATTGGTTTTAGGACTGTCCTGTCCGGCTTCCTCACGTAACACCATCATCATTGCATCATAGCATTAGTCATCCTAAATAGTAATTCACAGATTTAAATCACATAAATTAGTGGTTGTAATAAAGTTAAATCAAAATTTTTTTTAAGATCTCTTTTTCCGTGGTTGCCTTCATCTCACAATAGCTTCTCGGGATGAATTTACTTTAAATATTTTTGCTAAAAAATTTTGATGCCGTGACAAAAAAGACTAAGGTAGCTAGGACAAGTGATAAGAATGGAACAGGAAATAATTCCAAAGAAGTGCTGAAGACGTAAATCCTCCCCCCCCCCCTCGCCCCAGCTAGATTAAGGCAAGGGAGGCCAAACATTACCTTGACTGAATAGAACATTAAAAGGTTAGGATTGTCATGGGGAGAGTCTAAAAATCATGTCAAGGACAGGATGTCATGGAGGTAACTAGTGACCGTTGTCTCTTGACTAAGTAGTCATATGGAGATACACGTGTAAGCTAAACTTAGCTATTAATCCCTCAAAAAATGATGAGATAATGCTCCATATTTCATTCTCTTTGGCAAGACAGATTCGTATCTTACAGAATAAATTATTAATTAATTTAGCATTTAAAATTAATAATAATGATATTATCCAAAATGAAATCATTAATTACAGATGTTTGTACAAGTACTGGTTATAGAGCAGCTTTTTAACTAAAAATGAATAAACCTTTAGAGGAAAGTAAAAGTAAAAATATTAATTAGCTTATAAGCCTATTAAGATTACTATATTATAGTTATATACTGCTCCTTCGTGTAATAATCAATAAAAACCAATAAGCAAAGAAATATTTATTAATTCTCTTCAACTTGGATAAAAATTAAAAGATTTTATGAAAACCTTTACATTTTAAAAATTTTAATTTAATTGTTCTTCTATTAAAAGCTTTATAAAAGTCGAAAGCACACTAATTTTACATAAAATATAAGATTTAGTTTTTGGTTAAATTGTTCAGATACATTATAAAACATTGGCACTGCACAATTTTTTACCGTGGATTTTCTGATCACAGGATAGGGTAATACACCCCCCCCCCCCCTCCCACCACCACTCTCTATTTAAGCCCTTGAGATACTTAATTTGTTCAGAAATGCAATAAATATACAATTAATCATATGTAATATGTATGTATATCTTATAAAAAATTGCATTTAGACTTAGTATTTTATTTATTATTATATCTTAGTATGAAATGTACATGTAATGTATTGACATAAAAGTGTAAACAGCCATACTGAAAAATTATGTATAGCATCGAATTACAGACAATTTTCCACGAACAGTAAAATAAAAATCATAAAATTAATACCGGTTTAGTTAGTCCAGAGTGGCTGGAGGCCCAGGCTAACAAAACTGGTTTTAATATTTAAAAATTTTTTATTTTAATATCCATGGAAAGCTATCTATAATAAGATGCGATAAATAACTATTACCTGTATTAATAATAAAAAATGGTTATTCCCTTGGCATTGTGATAGAGGTAAGTCTGAAGTAATATTGAGAGAGAGCAGGAGAGATAATAAAGAATAATCCTTAACCTGAATTAATATTATAATCTGACCCCCCCCCCTCCCCCCATCTCCCTCCCCCAGCCTTGTCTTGTTTCAAAATATGCCCACTCATATCAGGAATAATGGAATAAAAAAATCCGTGAAAAAATGAAAATTTAATGATGGGCTAATTGTAATATATTAGCTGATATCGATATCAATAATAATATCCTATTATACAAAGTATTACTTTTTTGTCTGTATCTGAAGATTTCCCCATTTTAGGGAAGCTTCACATGTGTCCTGGGATGGTTTAGTCTATTCTATTTTAAAATTTATATCTTAGGATGAATTTATGCCTTTTTTTCAGTCCTTCTATATCACTTCGAATGCAAATACAAAAGATTCTAGGGGCGCAGTTTCTATTCAATATTTGCACGAAATACCATCTATAACTAAAAAATTTAATGCATATTTAAGATATAGATTACAAAATTTTAAATACAACGCAATTCTTATAATAATATTAGATTTATATATTTGTATTTTTTCTCGAATATCCAATTTATTAATCCCTGTCATATTAAACTTTCCACTCTCTCTAAAAAGTTCTCTCTACTCTATCCTAAAAAGTATCCATAGTGATTTTATTTTATCCTCTCTGCCTAATAAAATAATTTTCATATACATAAAAGTTAGAAAAATAAAATTTTTAAATATAAAAAGTGGGTATTTTTGTCCTATGCCTAACCCCTCGAGGTCCTATATTTGCGGTGTCCTAACCCTGCGGGGCGACCAGTACCCAATACAACCTAACCTGTAGTGACTAAAAAACTGTAACTAATCTAACAAACGAATACTACACTCACTTTATTTTCAATTTATTTTATAAATAAGAGGGTGAGGTTATCATTGCTCAACAGGGTACTTTGTGTGAAGCGGCCAAATTTGTCTGTTGTTATCGTCGAAATTGTGTCCAATATCAAAAACTTTTTTTGTGGGGGAAGGGGGGTTATATTTTTACATATGTAGTTTCTTGAGAAAACCAGAACAAAATACAGCCTTAAATGAACCTGACAAGGACCATTACTCAGCTGAACCAAATGGTTTGAAAAGATTTTTTTTTCAATTGCAACACCTTTTTGTTCTTTAGTTGAGGTACTGTTAGTCTGTCTACCTTGACTCCCAGAATGCCGTCAACTTACGTAATATCAAATTTAATATTTAGAAAGTGTACTATTAATACTTAGAAATTAGTTTTAAATGAATTTTTAAAAATAAACCAATTTATAAATTAGAAATTCCTGCTTAAGTTTATAGCTGATATTTTTCTACTTAAGACTTTGTCGTAGTGTTATTTATTCCTCTAAATGCTTTGCTGCCTCTAGAGGAGGGCGGGGAAAGTCAGGAAAATAGCATAAAACCACTATCAAGTATAATTTCCGATATCTTAAGCTTCAGAAAAATCTTACTACCGGAGATAAATACATTCATATATATTACTAACAAGGATGACAACATCCATAAAAGCGAAGCACTGAAACGGTAGGACAAACTGACATTAACACTTATATATTGTCAGAACTAAATAATCAGAATATAAATATATAAGAGTCGAAGCAAAATTCTAAGTAAATTTGTTTTAAAAAATGCTTTATACAGGATAATGTTTATGGACATACCTACATTTTAAGGACTTGATTATAGAGTTGATTCGCTTATAACATTATACTTTGTTCTCCCAGGAATCAATATACCAAAAATCAGATCAATCGGATGATTTGATCACATAAAAATTTGTTGTTAAAAAAGTAAAAAAAATCAACATGTTTAAAACGGACGTACGGACATTTTGGTAATGATTATAGAGTTGCTACGATTTATAAATCGTACCTAACTATTAAAAGAATCACCATGCAAAATTTGAAATCGATAGGACAATCCTAACATGCCTAAATTAACGAAAAAAGCTATCCGTTACGGACGTACGGACGGACGTACGGACGGACCGACCCTAATTATAGAAAAGCTTCGCTTTTAAATATATTGTCAGAACTAAATAATCAGAATATAAATATATAAGAGAGAGACCGACCCTAATTATAGAAAAGCTTCGCTTTTAAAAATTACTGTTGGTCCAATGGTCACCCTGTCGACGTAATATCAAGAAAAGCATAATTTTAAACATGATTTATTTCACCGGTTAGAACTGGTGGGATAAGAAGACTTTTATTTGGCCCTGAGCTAATCAATTTAGTTTTATATTGAAATTGTTAAATGTGTGGATAAAGTCTAAAGAACACAAATTAAACTTGAATTAAGAAAAATTGGGGTTGATACACATATATTATATCCTATTTTATTTTTTTTTTTAAACAAGGAATAATATGTCCATATATAATATTAGCACAACAACAAGACAATATTTTTTAATACATTAAAATGTTTTGCATTAATAGTTTAAGATAACTTGGTCTATTTATATTAAATTATATTTTCTCTCCTTTTACTTAAAGCTTGTTATAAGCAAAGTTTCTAAAAGAAATAACTGCGGTTTGTCGTTCAACTACCCTTCCCCCTTTCCATTTAAGATGGCCATTTGTAAATGATTAAAAGAAAAAATGTTTTAAAAACTCTGGGAATAATCTGCCTAACCATTGTATATACATGATATATGTATGCTAACTAACAAGGATGTCAACATACATAAAAAAGCTCAACGAATGCGACAAATGAATAAGCATAAATTTGTAGAAGCAAGTCTTTCGATAAAAAAAATAACTAGTACTTTTTCTTCCCTGAAATTTACAAGCAAATCGGACTAGCATTTTCAAAGATCTTTAGCTTCAGACATAAATAAATCTACTTTATTTTATGGGATATATAATAGATATTTATCGTTTCATATTAAAAACAGCTTTCTGCGGATATAAAAAAGTACAATCATAAGATTAAAACTATTTGGGTTAGCCTAAACATGTCGAAGGCACAGGCTATCAGAACTGGTTTTAATATTATGATTGTACATTTTATATTAGTAGAAAATTTTCAGTGTGGCTTAGAACCGGTTTTAATCCATGGGATATTAATCGGTTTCAAAGTCAAACTTGAAATAAAGTTACTACTAAGCACGCACTCACCTTGCAAATTGTAGTTACATACATCATATATTATTCCTAAACATAAAATCTATAATTCAACATAAATTGGCCCAGTTATTCTCTTCATGACATTAGTAATATTCTTTTGTGATAAAATCTTGATAAAAATATGATTACGACCCTGTACCGACAGACGGACGTACAGCAAGACAAGACGCCCCACATGTATATAATAGGTTTGCTTTCACTAATATGCATGAAAGCCTGCTATAATCTCTATCTTTTGATTAATAAAGATTTGTGAGCATGCAAACACAGCCATCACTGAAATATTACAAAATCTTACTACTCTACTACCATCAAATAATTTTGTTGGATTCTACACTTTTTGTAAATGTTAAAACACAGGGATGGAGGGGACATTGGGCTGTATATTACACTAGTCCCCAAAGTTTTATGATAACGTTTCCTTATTCCTTGACTTAACAACTTTGGGGACTTTTATTGAATTTTTTTTTGGTGTCCAAACGTTTTAACAATTCATTATAATCTACAGAATGGATAATTTTGTATATAATTATTGGGGATGTACATCAATTTATCGGCAATTGTTTTATTCCTTTAGGTCTGGGTTAAAATAAGATTAGAAAATTTCCTCCAACTTCAATGTTGCTTATTTAGTAAAAATATATTATGTTTGATCATCGTTGTTGCCACCATTTTTTCGGGAAGTGAAGAATGATCATTATTTTAGACAAAATATATTACTTGGAAACACTTTCAAATGTCTTCGATGAGAGAGGGGACATTAGACTGTAAAATATAGTTGGTACCAAAAGTGTATGTATAATAGAGTAAAAAAAATATGTTATTGCTGGAAAAAAAATGAGAGACTAAATAATTTCTCTTGATGAAATATCCCTGTGCAAGACATTTCCTCCAACAATTGCAAGATTAAATTATTAAACCATCATCAGGGAGGGAGAGGTCACTCAAGGATAAATTAATCTAGGTACCATGCATCTTTTTATTTAAAATAAAAATCATCAAATGTAGAATCTTGAAATAAATAATTAGTGGAAAATTATTTTATCGTATATTTTCCTGTTCCTGAAAAGCATGCATCAGAATAATAAAAAATATTACACATAGAGTGAGAGAAAGCCACTAAGTTAGATATCTACCTCCAATAGAAAAAATACAAATCTGTTCATGCTTAGCGCAGCATTAGCAAGAAGCAACGATCTTAAATTACCCAGTACACTTAACATTAACTTTTAGGTTTTTTTTTTTTTGGGGGGGGGACTATTTTTTCTAAAGCGATTTCTCTTGCGAGGTTGTACTACGTGGTTTTACCCTCCCAAAAAATGGTCATGCATATTTCTTAGGCCCATAGACGTCCAAGGGGGGGGGGGGGAGTAAAGTGGAGATTACTCCCCCCCCCCCAAAACGAATTTCATATTTTTTTTCATTTACCCCCCCCCCCCATTTAAAATTTACCCCCAACCATTTAGGAGGGGGTATTTACCCCCCTTAAACAATTTTAGGGGGGTTAAATACCCCCCCAAAATAAAAAATCCCTTAACGAAATGAAATTACCCCCCCCCCCCAAATAAAAATTTTACCCCTGGGGTAAATTTTTTTTTTGGGGGGGGGTATAAACATTTTACCCCTGCTAACAGATTTCAGGGGGTGTAATTGCTCCCCTCAAGCAAATTTTTCCCCCGGGGTAAAATTTTTGGGAAGGGTAAAAAAATTTGCGTCGCGCGCCTTTTTACCCCCCCCCCCCTAAAAAAAGCTTGGACGCTCCTGCTTAGGCATATATATTTTTATTGGCAACTTCTATTGCGATGTGGGGTGGGGGTTGTGGATACCCTACCTAAATAGAGTTATGAACCTTTCCTCGGCTTAAGAGAATCTTCACTTTAAAGGAGAACCATATAATTTACTAGAGTTGGCTCGATATAATTATCTCCCAATTGGCTAGTTTTCTATATGCATATCTATTTCTCAATAAATCTATTTTCCTCACCCGGCATTACTATCTAAAAGAAAGTAAATGTTTAATAATTTAAATGATTTTAAAAAAGATTTTTTAAATCATATTTTTTTACATTACCATCGCCAAAGGGTTAATATGATTACAATTTTAGTTTAATATTTGAACACACAAAGTGTCGCCACTATCGAATTCTTTTAAAACAGAGTTTTCTTAAATTTATCATATTATAAATTTAAATTTTCTTTTTTATGATTAGAAATTAAATACTTCAGTATAATGTAAATAGCAACATGAAATGAAAAAAATGAATTTATTTTTAATAAAGTAAAATAATGGGTCTTATCGTTCTGGGCAATGAGAGTTAATTAAGGATTATTGGAGCACTATGAGTTTCAAACATATATTCCTTGGAAAATTTGAGCTCGATTATAGACATTTATTTCCTATATAGATCTGACATGGATCTTGAAGCAATTAAGCAGGCCGTTTTGTACATGTTAAAAATTGGAAGATTTCATTAAATAAAAGTTATTGCAAATATACTTAGTAAATAATATAATATAATTATAATATATAATTATATATTATAAATTATTATATTAAATAAATTATTAATCGGTTTCGAAACCATACTCGAAATATAATTATCCTCGGTATAAGCTTTACTACACTAGTATTGTTTATTGTTGTTTATTGTGATTTTACTCTTAAGAACCCAAGTAGGGTCATAGTAAGAGGTCTGAATAACTAGGCCAAAGTCTGAATATGATTATCAAGTCTTTTCTTGAATGTAGATAAAGTCACGGCCTTTTTCACATTAACAGGAAGATCATTCCAGAATTTAGCTGCTCTAACACTGAATACATTTCTGGACAGATCTGTTCTTTTCACTGGAATTTGAAAGCTTATCACTCCATGGTCAGAATTTATGGCTCTTGTGTTTGGTCTATTTTCGTTCACTATCTGAAACCATGTCCTTGCTTCTACAGAGTCAATGTCATTCAAAATTTTAAATAGTTGAATCAAATATAAATTACTGAAAAAACCAAAGCAGCTTTGGGTATAAATTTATTTTGTCTCAAATATTTGATAGAAAATAGAATAATGATAATGATAATTTTCATAATAGCATATTAACTTTGACAATAGTATTAGTAACACTGAACATCTTACATCAACCACCTTGGATTTTTTATGTACAAAAAAATTATCCCGGGGACTCTTTAAGAGGACTATGCACGAACGAGAGCAAGTAATTTTAAGCACCTTCCATTATTATACCTTAGTATTTTATAGTGAATATACTAGGTTTATATTTAATATAGTTATATCGACTAAAAAAAATTAATTTCACCATGGTTTTATATAATTAAATGTTTAGTTGAATTCAAAAGACCAAATGAAATAACACGGCAAAAATGATCAAATGCTGTAAATTGCAGAATTATATTAATTGAACTATTTTTAATATTACAAGTTACCACCCCTTTTACTAATTACCTATATATTTTCTGAAATTTTTGAAACAAAACATGATATTTCGTCAAAAATTCTTATAATTTCAAAGGTTTTTTCACATAAAACCACAGTGAAACATACTTTTTTTAGTCTTAATATTAAGCAGAAACCTAGTATATTTAACAAAAAAATATACAGGTTCGCTGCTGGAAGGTGCTTAAAATCCCTTTCAACGACTTAGTAATATAGAAATTTAAATATAATTCAAAGGTAGACGTCGGATTTATGATCTAAATTTCTAAAATGCGTTAAAAACTAGGTAAATACTTTAATGAAACTAGAAAAATAAAAATGACAACATTAAGAGGGGGGAAAGTTTGTACACTAATAGGAAAAGAAAATTCAGTATCAAATCATGCCCTGGCATTTTGGGCTTGTTTTTATAGTTACCAACCTAATTCTTTTTGTAAACTCTCATATATGATTGGATCTACCTGTAAAACTTTGAAAATTGAATTTTGGGACTTTCCTTCTAGGGGCTAGTGGTGCAAAAGACTCCCCCCCCCAAACACTAAAATTTTAAGTTATGAGCTTTTTTTTAAAGATATCGAGCTGATTTTTTAATTGGAACCTTTTGTTACATAAATGAGTTGATTAGCCACCTCATATTACAGTTTTGTACTTTACTTCTAGGGGCTTGTAAGCTCAAAACTTATAAATTTTGTGTTTGGGGGAGTTGTTTAACCCCAAAAGCCCCTAGAAGGATAGTGCGTAAATAAAATCTATAGTCACTACCTATTTCAGTTATGTGAAAATAGTTTCTAATAAAGAAATCAGCTCAATATCTTTAACAATAAGTTCAGTACTTAAAATTTTATTGTTTGGAGGGGTCTTTTGCCTCACTAGCCCCTAGAAGGAAAGTACCAAAATTCAATTTTCAAAGTTTTACAGGTAGATCCAATCATATATGAGAGTTTACAAAAAGAATTAGGCTGATAACTATAAAAACAAGCCCAAAATGCCAGGGCAAAATTTGATACTGAATTTTCATTTCCTATAAGTGTACAAACTCCCCCCCCCCCCCCTTATAAATATAAATATTAAATACAAATGAAGTTTTATTTAAACTAAATATAGCCAAGAAAATATAATGAACATGGAAATGAAATGAAGTCCCTAAAATCAATTTATACAATCATATAAAATTTAGGCTTTATGTAATCTTTTCATTTAAAATATCCACGCTAAATTGGTATTGCAACCAAATAATTTGGTAATTTGAACGCTAAGGTTAAATTTAATTGGCCAGAATAACTTAGATAAGAAGAAAAGAAAGGTTATATATCTTTATGTGATCTCAACTGATTTTTGTTGATTACTTGATTTATTCCAATTATTATATCGACAAAATACATTCTTCTTGATCTAGCGGTGTATGATGGATGTCAATATTTTCCTCCTTTAAGTTATCGCTATGATGATAGTCAGTATCAAGCTCTATATCATTATCAACAATGTCATCCTCCAGACCTCCTGTGTCGTCGTTTGATATTCCTGATACAGACACTTTTAATAGTCATTTCTCGTATCGTATTATAAACGGCTTTCCGCGGATATAGAAAGTACAATTATAATCTCATGGTTGTACATTTCTATATTTGTAGAAAGCTGGATATAATTCGGTGCTAGACATAGTTTTTTCGTATGGATGAGAACCGGTTCCTATCCACCGGATTCGAATGAATACGAGAATAGTTATTTCTCGCATCGTATTATAAACGGCTTTCCGCGGATATAGAAAGTACAATTATGAGATTAAAACTAGTTTTTCTAGCCCCGAGGTGCCGAAGGCACCGGCTAAAAAAACTGGTTTTAATCTTATGGTTGTACATTTTTATATTCGTAGAAAGCTGGATATAATACGATGCTAGACATAGTTTTTTTTCGTATGGATGAGAAAATAAATTACCAAATAAACTATTGTTCCGGCGATTTTCCTCAAGGTGTCTAATAGAGAAGAGGCGTGGGGGGGGGGGTTTAGTTTTACATAGGTTCTATTAGGACAGGATAGCCCCTCAATTATAGAGCACCGTAGGTAGACACTCCGCCAGGTTATCCCCCTCCACCCACCCTCCACTCCAAGTTAAAGAATAGACTTAACGAAAAACAACTACCCCCCCCCCTTCAATTAAAAATAAAATTTTAAAACTAGGAGAGTAGGATAAATAGTAAGTCAAAATTCTCTATTTGTTCCCGTCCGAAATTAACCTGCTCTTTCGAAATCACCCTAATTTTATATCTTAGTTATTAGTACCTATACAACAAGCTTTACTTCTCCTGTCATTATCCATATAAACGCAATTAAAAAAATATCTGTGCCTAAGAAAGGATCTTGTTCGTCAGCGATGATATCATCATCAAATTCTCCTTCCTTCAGAGACTCTCTGCTGTACAGGAAGGTGCCATTCTGGTCATCCTCATCTATACCTACAAATCAACATAAAGTGTTGAGGTGTTTATTGAGACATAAAAATCTATACATATGATTATTTCTAGGTATATATCATAATCTTATAAAACCGAGGAATCTGAAGGTATAACACAATGTTCGATAAATTGATGTACAATACATCGAAGATCGAGTTTACAAAGGATTCAAATTTATTTTTGATAGATAGGCTAATTATAAAGGGGTATCGCAGCTCGTGTTACGGTAGTGAGAGTTCAATTTCAGGTCCACATGTGGCTTCTCGAATTTCTCAGTCATAATACATTCACGCTACTTCCCTTTGGTTGTAAATAATTGAGTAGGTTTGTAAAACAATAATAAAGTATATCATATGATATTAATACAATCCTTATCCAAAGCTTCTCTCTGTGGAGAGTGTCATTCTTTACAGTGACATTATTTAAGACTCCTGCCATACTGTGCTTGAGTTGGCCACAGCGCTATACAAAAATGCCTCGTTCTACTACATGACTACTTAGGTCCAAACACTAAGAAGCAATGGCTACATACATATTACATACACAGTAAACTAATGTAAATACCTATTGCAGTGACAGTCTCAGTTGGAATTGGCATCCTTATTTGGTTAGTTGCAATAACACCAGGATTCCCATGTCTGCAATATAAATATTATTATAGGGATAGTTCAATTCAAATAAAGCTGCACACTTTTTTTGTTTATTGAATACTGAATAGTAGGTACCTAAGTAAATTAATGATACTTTTCTTTCTGCGGGACTTACTAATTATAGTACAAAGTAATTCTAAATCGTTCTTGGAATCCAATCGGTTTCAAGGACACCCCCCCCCCCCCCTTAAGGGAATAATAACTACACTGTCAACCGAGTAGGTCGGTGGGAGGCGTAAACACCTTAATGGACTGCCTACATCCTTTTTTTCCTTCAGCTCAAGTTTTTACTCCCCGGCAATGTATTGTGCATGCCACTGTACGTACCTGGTCATATTAGGTGGAGATGGTAGTATTGGCACAATTCTCCGCAAGGGGGGAGGAGGAAGCAATACTCGTCCAATGAAAGGGGGCGGATGTTGTTGTTGTCGTACTAGTGGAATTCTTGGCTGCTGGACCAGTGGTTGTGGTAGGCTATGCCGCTGAAGCAGCGGTGCTGTTAAGGCAAAAATTGGGTTCTCCTAATTAATATTATGACATACATAAAATTTTTATACTGATTGGTTCGTATAGAAAACACTTTCCACGTTTCTTCATCCCTTTATCTTTTTACACTCTTTTTACAAGTGTTACATAAAAACGAAATATTTTTAACTGTCGTTATGCCTTTTATTTATTTATGGGTTTTAATATACCAAGGGGTTGTTCAATATTTTTTTATAAAATGAGCATCTAATTTTGGGATGTATAGGGTAAAATTAATTCTTTTTGTGTAGACAATCAACACAAAAGTTAATGAATCAATGTATGTACATTCCTCTTTGTGATTACTCTGCATATGCAGAGACAGAACAATCTTTGATGTAAATGATTCACTGCACTTGTGACATGCAAATGGCCTCTCTACAAATCCCGTTTTGTTTTGTACTGGATTGACAGGCGGATTTTGTTTTTTAACAAGCGTGACTTGGCTTGAAACAGTCAGAGTTGGACTTTTGACAAGAGTAGCTTGGTTTATAACAGGTGTTGCTTGAATTTCACCCGTCCCAAAATTTATTCTTATTTTTTTACTAGGCATTAAATTTTGTGTGTTGCTAAAATGTGGCTGCTGATTGTTACTAGTTACTTCTGATATTATAAGTTCTTTATGAGGATGAAGCGTATTTTTGTGCTTTACACTAGGCTGATGATTATGTGCTGATTTTTCTGTATTGCTGGTCTGTAGCTGACTATTACTGGTTACTTCCAATATTTCAGGTTCTTCAGGATGGCGCGCAGTTCTATGATTACTCAACTGTTCTGAGTTAAGAAAGGAAGCTGGGCATTGGTCGCATTTGTGCATTGGAACTTAAGAACAAGATTTGTTTTTATAACCGTTTCTTTCAACAAAAATAACATCAAATTGCTAAATGGCCCCTTTCACCCCTAGCCCTAAGGATTTAAAATTTCATCCATCTAAATCTTATTTTCAAATGGTAGACAATTGTATTTAAAAGGTACGTTTTTAACAAATAAAAAAGACTAAAAAGATTTTTCTATTATTAAAATAACACCGCATTACCGGTAAGCCACTCCCCGCAATGCAAAGGACGCACTACCCAATGAATATTACTGTACCCGCCGATATTTCTACCCCAATTATAATTTTGCACCCTCACTCCTTGCTAATAGTTAAAATAAAAACAAATGCTTGCCTAAACTTTTGGAAATAACCTGGTGGCCACCTCGACCTCTTTTTGTTACTCTTCTTGCTTCATCCTCTTAAATAAATCATAAATAAGTCACAACATCTATTGAAGCAAAGCATCCTTTCAATGGTTATTCATTGATGTCAAATTGTTCTGACCCAATATTGATAACAAAATTACACATTCTGACATCTGTAGTTTGGATTCTGATAGTTTATACCACCCAATCAATTAAAATCAATTTTAAATATAAGATTACCTGGTGTCCTACCATGCTTTGTCCGCCTGTGCTCTACAAGAGTTGTTTGTTCTGGATATTTACAATCACACTTGTCACATCTAAATGCCAGTATCTCATGCCTCTCTTTTCTATGCTTCCTGTAATTAAACATATTTTGGATCATGGAAAGAAAATGATGTACAACGTAGGTTTCGTCGTATTTTCACAGTAGCTTTTGATAGGTTACTTTAGGTTAGGTAAATATTAATGATTGTCCTGCAGATATTAGATATTAACAACACCCTAGAACCTAGAAATAGGAGAAAACTGTAAAAATACGACGTTTTCTTTCTATGATCTTATATATTTATAAATAGAATGGAGTAACGAAGGGGACGCTATGTTGGGATCTCGTAATGAGGACATAAAGTAACTTAGAACATCATACAAAGATATTTAAAAGTATGAAATTAAATTGAGGTAATAAATCTATCCCCTTTCTAATTCAAAATGTTTCTAATATTTTCTTTTTTTATAAGATTTCTGCAGTTTTATTTGATAACTTAATTTGTTATATTTTAAGCCAGAATGCTTTTATTTTCTATGAAAAAAGAAAATTGTTTTTTTTTCTTTTGATTTGGATATCCTTATACTAAAGTAAAAGGATGTTTGTCTGTGTATCTGTACCGAAGGATCTCGCTAACCGCTGAACCGATCGGGTTCTCCTTAACAGGGTAAATTCTCATAGGTCCTGGGAAGGTACCACCACCCTCCCAAGAGGAATCATAATAAAATCGGAAAAAATTGAAATATTCCTGCCGCTTAGTGTCGCTAGCGTATGAATGTCTCTACGTAGCATAGTGGCGCTGCGCAGGGGCGTCCAAGCTTTTTATTTTTTTGGGGGGGGGGGGGTAAAAAATTTTAGGGGGGGGGGGGGTAATTCGTGTTTGGGGGGGGGGGGGGTAAAATGGCGCGCGAAGCGCGCCGAAATTTTTTTTTACCCCCCCCCCAAAATTTTTACCCCGGGGGTAAAATTTTATTGGGGGGGGTAATTACCCCCCCTAAAGTCTGTTGGGGGGGGTAAATACTCCCCCCAAATCTGTTGGGGGGGGGGGGTAATTACCCCCCCCAAACTAATTTACCCCGGGGGTAAATTTTTTTGGGGGGGTAATTTAATTATGTAAAAAAAGCACCTACCTAATCTATTAAGTTAATAAGTACTATCCTATAACATAAAGTAGTAAGTAAGGTTTATTTGACTATAGCTTCAGATTTCATTTTTTTTAATACTGAGTTCTCCTTTTTAGGAAAGCTTCACATAGATCCCATGATGGTTCCACACAATTATAGGTCAATCCTTTGAGTGGTTTTAGGCTATTTTTCTCCTCCCTTTTTACCCTTTAGAAAACACGAGTTCTTAGATGCTAAGGGCGCCACTACTATTCAAATATATAGTAGTATCTCATTCTTTAGAACATAAAAATACAATAATTAACTCACTAACCAATGAACTAATATGATTATACTTTAAAGTGAAGCGTCTTATAGGTCCTGGTAAGTTTTATAACTAGTTTTGAGACACCCTGACATCCTCCCAAAAGAAATCGCCTATAGAAATTCTTTTTCATTATTTAATGAAATATTTAATTTAGTTAGGTATCTATTTTATGGAATCTTCAGTGCTTTACAATTACATCATAGATCCCCGGGATGGTTTTAGCCCTTATAAAGGCCCAAGCAAATAAAACATGATCCAACTATTAAATTTTTTGTTATCATGGTTAAGAACTGTTTTAACTGGTTGGACTATATTGGGGTATAGTCCCTTTTGTGGCAACGCTCTTTAAGGGGCGTTTCTTCGTTTTTTTCACACAAGCTTCTCTCCTATTTCTATCCCCTGCGGGGGGCCAATTGCTTAACCATGTGGGGCAATCACCTAAACCAATATAACTTATCCTAAAATAAACTATCAAAAGCCATTTAGGATATACTTTTCATTAACTATTAGGAGACCAAACGAGGAACATAAAATATATTACACCTCAAGGCTCGAGTCACACTATGCCTTTTTTAAGGGGGGGGGGGGAAGGCGGGGATTACTCCCCCCCCCCCGAAAAAAAATTTACAATAATTTTTTTTTTAAGAACATTCAATTTGGGGGGGTAAATACCCCCCCCAAATTTTTTTTTAAAGAACACTTTTTTTAAGGGGGGGGGGGGAAGGCGGGGATTACTCCCCCCCCCCATAAAAAATTTTCAATAAATTTTTTTTAAGAACATTCAATTTGGGGGGGGTAATTACCCCCCCCAAAAATCGTTGGGGGTACCTACGGCACCCCCAAGGTAGGGGTAATTTTTTTTGGGGGGGGGGTATTGTTCACAAAATTTTGGGGGTGCCAAATGGCCCATTACCCCCCCCCTTGGACGCCTATGGCGCTGCGTAGAGTATAAATTTAACAGCTGATTGACCATAGACGAATTATTTCTCAAATTAGATATCTAAAATAAAAAAAAAGATTTAAATGCCACTAGAGGCCTCTAGGGGAATAGCCGCTAGTATACAAAATAACTCATATAAAAAAATGGACACAATATCAAAAAGAAAAATACCTAAATATTTTCAAAAATATAAATTAAAATAAATATTGAAATCATGTTGAATGTACTCTAAGATGAAATTAAAACTTGGGAAACAACACCCCCTCCAAAAATTGATATACTACGTCAGTTTTTCTGTCGGTTGGGGATTAACGTATGCAACGCTACAGATACAAAGTAAATAATAAGAAAAAACTTGCCTATATTTGGTTTTGCCCAAAAACTTGATACCGCAGATATCACAGGGACACAACATCTGCAGGTGTCCACCTGTCTGATGGAGAGACATATGGTTTATATACTCAAAATAAAATGAGAACTTTGCTTGACATTTCATGCAATTGAACAAATCCATAAACTTGTGGTTGTCCTTGATATGCTTCATCAAAATGGCCTGTCCACCTAAAAACACATATCCTATTATATAAAGTAGTAGGGTTTTCTTTTGTCTGAAGCTTAAGATCTCTATCACTACTGAAGCAATTTGGTTTTCAATTTAAGGTAAGTTTTATATGCAAAGGTATGGTCCTTTTTATTTATTTTATTTTCAGTTTGACTTTGAAGTCTTATGACAATTTTCAGCTATTTTACTAGCCCCTTTGAATACAGACCTAGGGGCGTTACCACTAGTCATGTATATAAATTACTTAGGTTTCAGCAGGGATCTTAAGGGGTAAGAAAGTGAATGATAAAAATTAGCGTTCACCCTCCAATATGATAACAAAATTAATACTGCTGTTGATTGAAATTATTGTTGAAAAGTTTGTATTAATAAGGTAATTAATACTTGCCTGGAAACTTAATTCTACAAATTGCACAGAAGTTAGGTTCAATAATGACTCCAGCACGAATATAAATTAGGTATTTATCACTGCTTTCAGAGAGGTCGACTTCGTCAATTGTTTCTGGGTCATCAGGATCATCTGTGACAGGATAGATTTGTAACAAAACAATATTAATTTACATCAATAAGTAACTCAGTATCAAGACTTTCTCTTTTTATTCAAAAATGTAATATTAATTGGACATTTAAGTTTGTTTTCAACTCTTTATTTTTGAATTTTTTATCCTATTATATAAAGTAGTAAGCTTTTAGACTGTAGCAAAGGATCTCGGTAACCGCTGAACCGATATGGTTCTCCTTAAAAAGTGAAGATTCTAATAGGCCCTAAGATGGTTTTAGACTACTTTATCTTTATGAATATGTCGGTAAGGTTTTAGGCTTTTTTTCTGCCCTTCCATTTTCGTGCAAATATTAAGCCCCTAGATGCTAAGGGCGCATCCGCTAGTCTCTAACAAAGTAATAATTCAAAACTAATCAATCAGGCGTCGTTTTGAACAAAATCTATTCCAGTCCCTGCATCTGTTGCAGTTGTAGTTATTTTATCAACAACATCCCAGAGAATGTCATCAGTATCATTGGAATCATCCGTAGTATCAGCAGTCGAACAATTTTTAGTAGATACTGTTGCAGATTTTGTCATTGTAGGAGTTGCAGATTTTGTGGTGGATCGTTCTGCGGATTTATTAGAGGTTTTTAAATCTTTAGAAGAATCTTTGTGTATGATGACCATATCTTCATCTGTGATATAACCATCTTCATTTATGTCAACTGTTTCAATGTTATTATCATCCTCTGTTGTCAATTTATTTTCAACATCATAATTAATGACACAAACATCACCTTCAGTTATAACATTATTACTTCCTTTTGAATGTTCCTTTTTCATATGTGTAGTTAGTCCATGCTTAAATCTATATTTATTGTTACATAAACTACATTTGAATCTAGAATGTTTCAATGGATCTTCTTTGTTTTTAGGTTTACTGTAGGGTAAATCTTTAGTAATGGCATCAAATTTAGAAGCATTTACTTCAAGCTCAGTTATAGTGATTACTTTTTCTGTTGTGTTTAAGTTAGCAGCACCTGGTTTGTCACAAGCAATGACTGAAATATCATCCTCTAAATTAACAGTGGCAAGTTTTTCTTGATCAGTAACTTTATCAGATTTGTTGTCTTTAATTAAATTGTTTGTTGGTATTTTAGAGTCCTCCAAAATATTATGGGCCCCTTTTAGATGGACTTTAAGTCCTCTAGGTTTTTCAAATTTCAAAGAACAGTGATCACAAGCAAATGTAAATGATGTAAAGTTTTGTTCTGTAAATTTTTCATTTTTAGTTTCTTTGGAAGCATCATCAGTAATTGAAGCAGGATCATCCACAATTTCAGAAGATGATTCAGCTGATTTTTCTCTGGGTTCAACAGCTTCTCTCTCAATTAAACTACCAGCATTTTCTTTTCTATGACATGACATATGTTGTGTAAGTGCTTGACTTGTATGGAATTTGTCATTACATATATTACAAGGGAAATTATAAATATTTGATTTTTCCACTGTATCTTTTCTGTGAGCAGGATTTGTATTTTTATGAATAAAAAGACCACGTTCAGTTGAAAACTGTATTTTACAGTCATTGCAGTAAAATTGTTTATCCACTTCATTATCTACTACGCCCAAATTGCCGTTTTGAAGAAAGTTTTTGAAAGCATCATAGAATTGAGAGTTGTTTTCTTTCACTGCAGTTTTAATTACATCTGGTGTTGTTTGGGCAGTGTTTTCTATGGTATTTTCTAAGTAACTATTATCATTAGCAGAATAACTTTCTAATTCACCCTTATGCCTCTTTTTCAGATGAATCTTATACCCCTTTCTGGTTACCAATACCTTTTGACAATATGGACAAGTCCTTGTTCCATTTAAGATTGTTGGTTCTGGCAATGAGTTATCCCAGCAATATTTTATGAATTTATCAATGTTAGAAGTATTGTGGTGATCTTTTTCTTCGATTGTTGGTTCATATTCCTCATCTTCTACATCATAATCTTCATACTCTTCTACAGGTTCATAATTATCTGCAAATGGTTCATAATCTTCATCTAACTCATCCGGATGTTTATTTTTCATATGACTCTTGTAAGTCTTATCTGATTTGAAAATTTTATCACAAAACGGACAGCTCAAAACACCATCATCGCTTTCATTAGGTATAGGTACATTATCATATCCTCTTTTTCTTGAGTTAGTTTTGCTTGTTTTAAATACTTTTTCAGGTACATTTTCATATGATAAATCTTCATCTCTGTGCTTTTCTCTCAAATGCTTTTCAACCTTTTTGGGTGAACTGAAACATTTTTGGCACATATTACATTGGAATGGTCTGCTATCTTCCTCCATATTTTTTGCTTCTGTTTGATTTTCAGATATGCTTATTTGTTCTTTCTCTGATTCTGTTATTGAAGACAATGTTATCCTAAGTATAAATCAATGTTACTAGGTATATATTTATGTACAATCCTTTTTTTAAATTTTTCATTTAAAGCAAGTAACAAAAATTAATTTCTTTTATTTCAGCCAAATAAAATAAGAGAGAAAATTATAATTAGATAAACCTACACACTGATTCTCCCTTCCCCAAAATATAATTCGTTACTACAATAAAAGAAGAATTACAAAAATAGGAATCAGGGAATTGGGATGCGGGGGTGATAGGTGTTTTGGCTCATGTAGAAGAGAGTATTTCAAGTTTAATTTAAGTCGAAAGATAACAATAAAAACAAAATTAAGGACTTTTGATCTAATTAGGTGATGCTTTTACCCATCAATTATTAATTTTACACTATTTATCAAGAATGCGGAGGTGGGACATCCTAATATAGAAAAGATTTAGAAATAAAAAAATTCCTACCTTCCATTATCAGAACGAAATGCTCTAACGGCGAGGGCTCTATCTATATGTTTCATTCTAACAAATACATCTGGTAGTTTTATTTCACCATCTAATTCAGGTTGTAAGGTAGCTTCAGTCAGGTTCATATTAGTTGGCGCCTGCATTTCTGCACAGTTATTATTTGTATTTTCATTATCAATTTTTTCCAGAATGTTAGAAAGATAACTGCTGTCGTCACTAGATGCAGGATGGTTTCTGGAAGCACTGAAAAAAATTTATCAGAATAATAGAATAGTTAAAAGAAAAACTATTAAACGCAGGGATCTCAGGGGATAAAACAATGACCGATTAATTGTTGTACAATACATCCCCAATGATAATTGATGATACACAAAATTACCCCTTCTGTAGATTGAAATTATTGGTTAAAACATTTGAACGCTCAACTTAATGAATCAACCAATCAAAATTCATTGAAGTCACCAAAGTTGCTAAGCCAATGAATAAGAAAACATTATTATAAAAATTTGGGGACTTGTGTAATAAAGAGCCTAATGTCCCCTCTCTCTGATTAAACATCTTATCTCCCTCAATTATTGTTAAGATTAAGGATTTGTATTTAAAAGCGAAGCTTTTCTACAATTAAGGTCTGGTATATGTCCTTAACAGACAGCCATGAACATTAATTAAGGCAAGTAAGAATTATCCTTTAAATTTCAAACTTTGTATGCTGATTCTGAAACAGTTAGGTGCAATGAAAAAAGCGTGGCAACTCTATAGTCCTTAACGAAAAGTCTGCCGAAAGTTTTACGGGATTTCGTTTTCCTAGTATCATAATTTTACACTTTTAATAAACGCAGCATCTCTATAATCTCAAAACTTTAAAACTTTCAAATATCAACCTAGCATTTAAGCTGTTAAACGATGACATACTTTCCATCCAGTTTTTGCTCATATTTCATTTATTTATAAAAAGACGCTCTGTGTTTCTTAAAAATTGTCAGTCTGATATATTGAGCTTCGCTATTTTACAAGTTTGCATTTTTGTTTTAAACCATTTGCAATTAGATGCCTTTTAGTAAGTAAAGATTGTTATACTAAAAAATGTATACCTTGATTTTTTATTTGTCCATGATTTAATTGTAACTGCAAGATCTTCGAAGCTTGGCATCAACCCAAGAAAGTTTTCTTCGCCTTTAATTAGAAAAATATAGGTAGGTGGGTACTAACAATATCATATGAAAACACATATTCCAGTATGGCTTCGAAACCGATTAATATCCACTAGATTAGAACAAATTCTTAGCAATGAAAAATTGTGATCGCATCGTATTAAAGCACAATTTTACATGGATAATAAAAAAATTTAACTTGTTTTGTTGGCTCGGGCCTCCAACCCCTTTGGCCGACAGGGCTAGAATTAATATTATAATTTACATTTTACTATCCACGATAAGCTGTCAATGATACGATTTGAAAAAAAATAATTATTACATTTTCGAGAACTATGAAACCTTTATAGAATAGTTTTTTTTATAACATTTACCTTCATCATCCAACAAATTTAAAGATTCTTGAATACAACTGGCATAGGTTTCTTTTTTATCATTTGGACTATTGAGTTCTAGACACTGCTTTATTTTTCTAACATTTAAATATCCATTGCCATTTTAGATAAATAGTAATGAAACCTCAGAACAATTACGTTTAAATTAATTTCGATCAATTTAGGATACCATTTTTGAAAAATCTAACATTTTAACTTTATAATAAAAAATTATTAATAAAATAAATTTGTTAGTAAAATAAGGTAGGTACTTTGTAGAGGAATATATATATCTAATCATTATCAAGTTATAAAGAATACCCTCATTTCTTTGGACTTAAATTAGTATTATGGTAATGAATGTATTCCTAAGGGTTTGTGCAACCAGTCTTTCTTCCTGGGTTGGAACATGTATTTCTCCATCTAACCCATTAGTCAATATATGTCCATCTTCGGATGGTAATCTAAATATTAAACAACAAACAGAGTCAAATCAATTAAATTGTCAGGTATAACCACTTAAAGAAGGAAAAAATCATTTGATATGATATAATATTTGATAAAAAGTCTATCCTATTACATAAATGAGTACGCTGTTTTGTTTTGCCTGTCAATATCTTGCTTACGACTAAATCAATAGAGTTCGTCATTTGAGGGAAGCTTCTCAAAGGTTCCGAGATGGTTTTAGGCTATTTTAATGCCCAAATTCTCTGAGATACTATGGTGCAGTACCTAGTATATTTACTAGAGTAATTTATAGAAAATATTGCAGACAACCAAACATTTTATTGCACGACCTTTGTCTGAATCATGGTATTAGCTTGCGCGGAAAGGCTGTTTTGCACCAATCACTCATGTAAAGTTTGTAATTTGTAATGAACTAACCTTAAGATGGTTGGCTTTCCCTTCTTGTACATAACTTCGACATTTGCTTTACAGTAAAGCTTCTTACAGGAAAAGAAAACCTAAATAAAAATAAAATTATAACATTTCCAGGGAAAAAATATTTCAGGGTGTATTATAACAAGGATCACAATATCCACGTAGTAAAACTAATTTTCTATATAATGTGATTGTTGGTTATACCTTTTCCTATAAGTTCTCGAGTTCAAAATCTTAATTGATATATATAAAAAAAACTCTTGTAATTAAACTCATTACAGAGTAGCTGTAGCTCCGATATATTAATAGAAATAATGCATACATTTTTTCATAAAAGATATTATCACTCATTAACACAAAATAAACTTAACATACAGAAATTGTGAATTAAAACTTATTTTAGAAACACTTTTAAATGCGCTACTACCTCTAAGGGAATATTTCATTAAAAAAAAAGGGTTTTATGCGTAGCGGGCAATTTTTCCTTTTATCTTGATGGTGTAAGCAGACCGTTGTCCGACCCCTTTAGTTTGACCGGTAGATTGGCTACACCCCCATTATCAGGTTCTGTGTTTAGCGAGATCTTAACGTACAAACAAACAAAAAAAACATACTACTTTGTATAAAAGGATATGTTTACCATATCTTTAGGTTTTCCCGAGGGTAGATGGAAGATGAAATCATGATGTATGAGATGTGGAACATTCAACCCGCGTGAATTGGGAAGAAAACAAAATATTGATGTGTCATCCATCCTTACACTTCTTCTCACTTTAACTATAAGTGTTGATATATCTTATGATCATTTTTATGCTGTATTTTCTGGAAAAAATACTGTATGAATATCTTACATAGCAAAACTGTACATAGTAGAAAAAATATCACAGTATCATTAAAAAATCAATAGGTATGTTCTTTCATGATTTAAACAAACAATAATTGTTTCTGTAAGTTTAAAAGAGAAAAAATTGACTTGGAATTTTTTATCAAAAATAATTTTCATTTAGATAACTTGTACCTTATTGATTTCTACATCTAAGTATTTACAGCATTATGCTGTAATCGTAAAAAAATCAATAAAAGTTTATTTGTGCCCTACAGAAACGTAGGAGGCAAAATATTTTTTTAAAGATAAATTATCAATATAAAGGAAAGGTTAGATTAAAACTTTCTCCTCTTTATACTTAAATAATCATTGTCTTTCTTATTTATTTGTATATTTTCAACAATTTTCAATGAAAAAAAACCTATTGACTGCCAATTAATTGGAGTTAAGAAAGCATGAAATGAATTAGAATAGCAACAACATTAACATTTAGACTATTTCCCAGAGTTCTGTATTGCTGCTTTCTGGAACAGTTGGGCGGAAATTTGAATTCTGCTGGAAATCCTAAAAATATTTTATTTCATTATAAAACTAACAAAAAATGCCAGAAGTAGAGCAAGCTAGGCTTAGATACCTATAAGGAATGTGATTTAAATTAACAATTTATAAATTTAAAAAAAATCATTGTCAAGAAATTGGCAATAAATCCTATTACATAAAGTAATTAGCTATTTGAGTCTGCAGCGAAAGATTTCGCTAACCTCTGAACCGATATGGTGCTCCTATACAGTCAAGCTTTTTAAAGGTCCAGGAAAGATTTTCAACTACTTTGGGGGAGGTTATACTTACCAACTAAATAAAATATGACCCACTTTAATTTTTTTTTTAAACTCAAAATGAAGATATCGAGGGCGGTAGTCTTTTACCCTCCCACCTTAAATGTACTTAGAAACTCTAGGGGCGCAGCCGCTAGTTAAAGTATATAATATTATGCAAAACAATTATAATGTGATGGTTTACTTTACACGCCAAACAGGTTTACCAAACAGTGTAATAAAGTTACCTAATAAAGCAGAGATTTCATTGGCTGTGAACAGGCGCAACTTTAATTTTCTTAATTCTTGTAAAACTAGTTCTGATTGATTTCCCGCCATTTCTGCTTGCGCGTATGCCGCGTCCAAATCTCCAGACTGTTGCAGTATGCTTCCTGTACCTAAAATATATGATGCAAAAAAAGTTTCTTTTTACAAAAAATACACAGCTTAAAAAAGCTGCCCACCATTTAGACAAGTAACCTGCAATGAAGTTTTAATCCTGAAAAAAAATAATATCTAAAATTGAGTACCTAGACAATTAAATTACATAAATTAAAAGTAGTTCCTATGAAAGAACAAAACTATGATAACTTAATATTAATGGCCAATACTGAAAAGCTATGCATTTTTATCTAAAATAAAATCTACCTTCAAAATATTGTCCATAGGCCTTGGTAAAGCAGCAACTTCTATCACTTTCAGAGTTGACAATATCAAGAATTCTATTATATTTCAGTAGAATCTTTTCCTCCAATAAATAATCTTCGGATATATTTACCTAGATAAAAAATTCCTTTAGTTTTAGAAAATAATACCATTAGCAACGCAACTAACCCACAGTGGTCTATTTTGGCCTTTTGGTGGACATTTCACCTACCTCTACTCAAAGTCAATTTTCTCAGCTTGTAGTTGATAGAATCGTTCAAAATAAAAAGTGTGCGCCTTATTACCTAATACAACTCGTATATCCATCTAGAGAAGAAAAACAAAAGCCAACTGGCCTAGAAAATACTTTGAAACTTAGCTAAAATTTCATATTTTTATATTTTTTTCTTAAGTCCTAGAGAGCCTAAATTCGATGTTTTAAAGCAAAAAAAACATTTAAAAATCTTGAAGCATGAATAATTTTACTGTAGAAATGATTATATAAAGGTAAATAATCTATCACCAAACTTTGTACAACATACATTTGATACAACTAATTGAAGTTTCTTCACCCTTATTTTACGAAGTTATTTTCTCTTGGATAATTAATAATACCTACTTAATGTAATCTAGTAATAAAAAACAAGGATAGGTTACTGGCAAAAATTATTTTATTGGAAAGGAATTTATCTAAAAATTTTGTTTTTGTGGTAACCCAAGTTGTTGCTTCTAATCACGAAATAAATACACAGGGATATGTTACTTGAAGACAATCATTTGGCTCCAAAAGAAAGTTTCATACAGCATGCAATAGCAACGAGGAAGGGGACATACGACCGTAAATTACACTGGTACCCAAAGTTTTATAAACACATTATCTTGTTGGTTTGCCCAAAAACTTATTATTGAAATTGATTGGTTGGTTTCAAACTAGAAGTGTCCTATTTTTTTACCAATAATAAAAGGGATAATTTTGTTCATCATTATTAGGGATGAATATCATTATTTATTAATCATCCATTGTCTAATCTCTTTAGATTACTCATTCAATAGCACTTAAATGGGAAGGAAAATGATTAAATTCGATGACTGAAAAGTCTGAGGCTTTGTTCCTTAGATGCCATATCTTTAACGAAAATAAAATTTCCAGATGGTTTTAGTCTAGCATTGGATATACTATTACTTGAATGTTACACCAGATTTTTATGTTCTCAAAAAAAAGGGAAACTCGCAGCAGACTAAAAAAACTATACCCCATCCCATCTCCTACTCAATAAATGAACTGGTAAATAAACGAGTTCCATGTTAGCAAGGGAAACTCTCAGCGGACTAAAATAACATGACCCCCTAATCCACCTCATTTACCGCATCCCATCTTCTACTCGATAAATGAACTAGCCAATAAACGAGAAACATGTTAGCAAGCTAAATTGACAACAATTTTCCCCCTGTTATATTATCCCCGTATATTCTATATCCATTAGTCTAGCATGTACCCGAGGCTATAGCATAAAGGGTAATGCGTTTGCTAGGCACGTTACTTTTAGAGTATAGGCATTGTATTGCCCTTGAACTGATAAATGTAACAAGACATTTTTATTGATATTATACCTACTAGTTTAACAAAAATCAAATTATTGTTCGAAAATCTGTTTTAGATATCTTACATAACAAACACACAAATTTAAACATTAATGTTATTGAGAAGAAATAAGTTAAAATGCATTTTTGATTAAAATTAACAAAGAATAAAAAAAAATTTTTTTCATCTATTGCAGTTTTAGAGTTTACCCTATAAAGTTAAAGTTAAAATTTGAAATAAACCGGGCCCCGTAAAGACCTAAACTAAACATCAAACTATAACATGATACCTGTATATTAAGAATACTATATGGTTTGGTATGTTACGGGGCCCGGTTTTTGGTCAAAAACTTAAAAAACTTAAAATTATTGCCAAAATTTATTGCAAAAATAATTAGGAAATGACATAAAAAATTTTTAAAAACAACTATAAAATTGATGAAAAAAGTAAAAAATAAATCTAAAACCCCAGTTTCCTAATATATCATGTAATATTATGAATATAAATAGGTGAAGAAACTTCATTGTATCAATGCAACACTGAAAAAAAATATTTTTTCCAAAGATGGTGAAAATTCAAAAGGTAAAATTCATGACGTGAAAATAATCCTGAACCTTCATGTTTCAAAGTTCATAATTCCTCAACCAGTAGTTGAAAAGACAAAAACTCTTCGGTTTTATATGAGATAGGGTATATATTTTCAAAAGAAATTATTAATTTTGAGGAATTCCAATGTTGATTTTTGGCGAAATGTCCGGCCTTAGACCACTGTGTAACCTAAAACTGCATGTCAAACCGATAAGGCTATCTTTATGTAAATAAATACCTATCTATTGACTGATTTTGAAATTTTCTTGCTTAAGTTGGACGGACATAGAATTACATTGTCTCTCGGTAAAATATGTTATGAAACGTCACAGACAGATGAAACACATTAATGTGTGACTACATGTAGTTTTGTTTCAATTCATAATGAATTTAGCATTACAATACCTCTAAAAAGTCTTTTAGTTTCCCTTTCTTTATAAATGCCTCAAGCTTTCTTAAGGAAGGTTCTATCAAACAAAAATCTTCCTGAAATAATAATTTCATAATAAACAATAAATAAAATATCCTAGGCTAAGGAGTTAGAATTTCCTTAGCTTTAAAGATATAAAGGAATACTTATGAAAAATTTAAAAGGACTTGACCCTACCTATGCAAAATGCTTTTTTGTCATCAAAATATAGAAGTTTTTAAGAAGATAAACATTTCCAACTCTAACGACGTAACCTAGCCCAAAGTTAAATTGATCATTTCTCCATGTGTATTGAACATCCGCAGTTTTTATTTGTAGAAAAGGATTGTCAGCCCCTCTCAAACCCTGTAATCTGAAGGAAGTAACCAAAACGCAGTCGGGAATCTACCATAGATACATTCATTACAGTTGGACTAATGATATTCCTGAAACTATGATACCGTATTTATACCATACTGAAAAGAAATTTAAGATTGCCATATTGATTTACATTAGTTATATTGTAGCTTCACTACAACTTATAAATGTGTTAACCTGTATAGTAGACGGCACTTGCCAAGAAATATTGTCTTCTGTCCTTTTTGCTAGACCATAGTAGCGGAGCCGAGAATTTGGTATTCCTATTTGGATTGGATTTATCAGGAACTCACAAATCTAAATATTGATTTATAATATATACAACTAGAGACTACTCACATAGAGGCCTATTTAGTTATATACCTTCCCTGGACCTATGAGAAGCTACGTTGTAAAGGAGGACAATATAGATTTAGCGGTTAGCGAGATCTTTTGGTATTCCTTACATAAGACAGACATCTTTTTACTTTTATATTAGGATAAATAATCAAAAAGGAGAATACTCATTACAATCATCAAAACTTATTTTAGATGGTTTCAATTTAGGACTAAAGGAAGAAAAGGAAAGAAAAAACAAATCTGTTATCTTGGATAGATTATGAAATATTAAACCTGAAAATTAGCTTTTCTAACAGTTTCTACAAAATCTGATCTGGCTTCGCTTACTTCAAAACCTTAAGATTAATTTTTATAAAGAACTACCTATATTTTGAAAAAAAAAAAAAAAATAAAGTAAGCTGACTTAATTTATGAGAATAAAAAAGTATAATTGAATAAGCAGATATCCTATTAAAAAGTGTTAAAGTATTATTGTCTGAAGACGTGGTATGTAATTGTAATCTCGGGAATGATTGCATTGGTTCAAATAGGTACTTAATTTAACGAGCGGCAGTGGCTTTCGATCCCTAGTTAATCTCAATATATGACTTACCTTGAACATTTTCTAACAAGATATATTTTAAAGTTGGTATCTCAGGGATAAGGGAGAGAATATGTTGTAAAGCTTCACTCCGAGGATCCTATCATCTAGTCTTCAAGTTATTATGTTACAAAAATAAAATATAATCAAAGAATATGTGTACCTAAGTAGTGAAGCACAAATGAAAACAATGAAATATTAAAGAAAAGACAACACAACAGACATAATAAATTAAGGAGTAGATGCTCTTAGAAATATCCTAGTCCTAGGTATTATATAAATGGAAAGGTTTTTTTCTGAAGCTAAAGATATTTGAAATGCAGCTGCTTTTTAGTTGTACTGTTCAGGAATTTTGTGGTTTTAGGTCATTTTCTTTACACCACTACTCTAACCTTTCATTAAAGCTATGGGCTAAGCAACTAGTATGATGCGAGGTAATAACTTGCTTCCCTTTTTGTCTTGTCTTTTTCCTTGTCGAGTATGGGGTTGGCACGGTGGTGACATCAATAAAATATCTGGACTGAAAAATAAATAAGAATAACCTAGTATATTTCCCACTAAAAATACTCAGAATTTCTGCTGGAAGGTGCATAAAGTCACTTGCTCTCAATCAGGCACTGCACACTCATAGTCTCTAGGTAAATACATATTTGAAGTTGAAAAAATTAGCTTACCTTAATTTTTTATTTATTTCTTTAGCAGTGATTCCAGTTATGTTTCTTTGCCAATGTGATGTCTTTGGATGATTGAATCTAAAATAAAAACTTTCTGATAACAACGCCCTCATTTGTAAAGCAGACAACCAACCATGTGATTGTACGATCTTCCTCTGAATACTAACTGTGGATGGTAATTATTTGGGACTTTTTTGTCTTAATTAATAACATACCTAAATGATTTTTTTATTAGCTTCGTTTTCTATTTGGTCATTTTTTTCAGACAATATACCTGTATATCATATTAGCTGTAGTATTGATGTCAATCGCAGCTACTATTTCAAACTCATCATTTGTGCTTCTCTAAAATCATTTATCTATTTTAGAACATTAATCAGTATAAGACATTAGAAGACTAAGAGCTTATTTTTTACTCTTGGGATATAAAATATAAATGCATGTAACAGATTCTCTGAAGTTAGGATTTAAATGCACACAGGTTAAGGTTGGAATATCTCTACTATATATAAGTCTCAGGAAGTATGTCTAGCCTATTTTGAAAGATCTCGCTAACCGCTGAAATAATGAGTCTTTTTCCATACAGAAGCTTTTCACAGGTCCAAAAGGAATAATGATTTATGACTTTTCTTTTGAGGAGGGTACCCAAGAAAGTAAAAAAAATAATGACCATAGGCGTACAGAAGGGGGGTTTATCCACTTCCCTGGCAAAATTAAGGGCGGTTTTACTGATACACTCCCCTAGGTGTCTACCCTCCTTGACAAGGGTATATATACCCTTTTAAAACAGCCAAGGGGTAATGTCAAATAAAAATCCTGTGAACACCACTGCTAATTATTAAGTACTACACATTCTAATATTTTTAATACCTGTAACAAATCAACAGCTGCGTGCATACCCCCAATTCCAGAAAATAACTCCAGTACTTTATATTTCACCATTTCGTATTTTATATTTTGTTTTTAATATCTGAAATTAAAATATGTTAAGCGACAAATACCTACACAGTAATTTATTATAAAAACTATAAAAAAAATCACATTTATTCAACTCACTGAATTCTGAATACATAATTAAGAAGATTATCATACTAGAGTTTTAAGCGTAATTTGTATCACATCAGATAAAAAGTTTAGATTTTTTTTGTAATCTATCAATGGTTGGCAATATTAAAAGTTAAATACAGAAGTGGAATCTATATATTTGGATAGTAGATGTACCACCCTTTTAAAATCTTTTACCCCTCATTAAAATAAGATCCTTAATTTTATATTGTACCCAAGAATGAACTATCCCAAAATATTATAATCCAATTATGAATATAACTTGAGTTTCTTTGAGAATATTGAGATTTTTTTTAATAAAAATGTAGGTACTAAATATGTACATTCACTCAAGTTTAACTTTACATCATATACTTTTGAAATAATAACTATTGACATTTTATCAATACTGCAATTTGGTCAAAATTCTTCACATTTTAGTAAAATTCGTAGGTAATGTATGTAAATAAAAAACTTCAATTTTTAATTTTCAAAAAGGAACAATCACAATTATTTTACTTCTTTCCTTTGCCTTTAGCACTCGCGCCTTTTCCGGTCCCCTTCCCTTTGCTGGTTGCAGCGCCGCCATCTTCTTTTTTACTTTTGGCGCCATCTTTGCTGGTTTTGGCTGGCTTTTTAACTTTAATCATGGCGTCGTGCTCCACGTTGTCGTCGTCTTCATTCTCCTCCTCTTCCTCTTCGTCCTAAATAGATAATTAAATGTATGAATATATAGATAGATAGATGGATAAATATATAGATAAATAGATGAATTGAATTGAATATGTATATTGATAAAATAAATTCTAAATTGTAATTGTACACTGACCTCGTTTCCAAATTCATCCACAGATTCCTTGGCTTTTTTCTTGACATTCTGAACAACTGAGTAGGGCAACATTACTGACTCCTAAGAAAAAACGAACTTCTAAATGAAATTATAATAACACAGAATTTAGTATAAAAAAACTAGAAATACTTTTAAATTCCAGTCCATCAATATGCGAATATTACAAATAAGGGAGGTTTGTAGTTTTAATTATGTGTTTTAACTGCAGGGTTAACCAGTACCTAATATAACTCAGCCTAAACTAAAGAAATAAACAAAATAACGAAAACTTTTCAATTTATTTTAAAAGTGATGGAGAGGGGATTTCAGAGCTCAATAAAGGCACTTTGTAAACGAATAAATTCCAATGATAAAAACTAGAAGAATACCTAAAAGATGAAACATTTTAAAAATAAAATTAATATATAAAAATTACCCCCTACCTTATTGTATTTCCTAGTAAAGGCAGCCTTTGTCTTGCTGTCCACGTGCTAAAATAAAAAAAAACATTCTATCAAACATGTTTTAAACAATATACAGAAAAATCGTGAAAACAGCCATCAAATAGATATTTGTTGCAATAAAATAAGCTGTTTTGTTATATACAAATTCTAAGAATATTTTCAAATTGAAGTTTGATTAGGGAATTTCTTTTTGGAGTAAAACTTTCGCTTTATCTTAACATTTACCTTAAAAGGTTCAGGATGATCAGGCCACTGCGTCACCTCCAGAAGTCCATCTAGGTCCTCTCTGAGCAGGGCATATTTCTCCATGGCGGCCACAGCTGTGTCTACACCCTCGGCGCCTTCTTTCACCAGCGGACGTACGATCAAATCCCTGCATTACAAAAATTATAACATTTTACAGGAAGAGGATTTTTAAGACTAATGATCAATTCATTTTTTTTAAGATAATCATCTTCAGCTTTACTTTTATAAAAGTTAGCCAATTTTGTTTGCTATAATCTTTATATCAGCGGGACTATTCTATATTTCACTAGGTAACTCTCCGCCTCACGTTTGTCCCTTCTAAAAGGAACAATAATATTCATATTTAAGAATGTTATGCATATTCCAATAAACATCTCATTAGAGAATTAAACAATGTTTCCGAGTAGATTTTTCACTGAACTGCTTCTTAATCTTTAGGTATTTTATGTATTAAAAACAAAAACTTACGGACAAGCAGGGCCCAGGTTCAACAAATTAAATACCTGAGGGGTTGAGCATAATCCAGGTTGAGTGCCTGTTTGCTAGCTCCAGCTGACAGACGTGTGTGTTGAGTCAACTCCTGAATTCAATTTAAATTAGAATTGATATATTACTCTGGATGGACTGTCAGAAACAATAATCTGTCCAAGAGAAATTTCTACCAGACGAAGAATTTTGTTTATGTTTAGTCACATTTGATAATAAAGGTACTAAAAAAGAGAGGTAATGTCTGATTGAGCCAATAGGAGAATTGCATCGGTACATACATTTAATCTCATTGGTTGAAATTGTGTACACATTTTGTTTCGAACGCATGTTTTTTGTATTTCCTACATAGAAAAAAGTCAGCTGTAAATAGTATATTTTCTTAGTAGAAAGCTTTACGGAATCAGACTAAATTGCCCAAAAATTTCGTCTTAAATTTGAAAGCTTCAAAGCTGAAACAGAGGTGGATTCTTTAAAAAAAAGTTAGGCTAGCTACTCGCTAGTGAGGCAAAATTATTTTTGTGAAAAATCCTCCAAAATCGCATAACAAATTTACAAAAACTAAATAAAATCTTAAAAGGGTTATTAACATATGATTTTGTTTAATTTTTGTAGATTTTAAATGTGCTGTTGGATGATTTTTCACAAAAATAATTTTGCCTCACTATCGAGTAGCGATTCTATCAATTTTAAGAATCCACATCAGCTTGAGCCGAAAATAAACAATACTTTTGCCCTGCTAGAAATGTTCCTTATTAGATTTGACGAAAAAAGGGTTCAGAATATGCTTCTATTCTTATATTTCTATTCATATGATTCATTAAAATAATAAAAGTGAAGAAAGCCTGTGCCTGGGGGAAAACCTAGGAACCAATTATAGCCTGAACCTAAAGTAATAAACAAAAATTACCCCCCCCCCCCTGATTTTAGTCTATTTCAATAAAAAAAGGGGAGATATTCATTGAGAGAAAACGCGACCAATGCAATGGTATACCTGTAGAATTCTATCAATCTTATTGCGTCTGCTGTTCTTTCCCAACCAAGCCGGGAACTGTATTTGTCCGTGCATATGACCTAAGAAATTTACAAAATTGTGAAATTAAAATTGAAAATAAAGATATCATGCCTAGTAGAATATATAAACTAAGACAGTTAGCAGAAACACTTCTAAACTACATCATATCATGTGGAAAGGTCCGCTACTCAATCTCCAAGAATAAAGTGAAGTCTTAACGCAGTCTATGTTATGTTTTAAAGGGTTTACTTAATTCAGGGATTTTAAGGAATAAGAAATTGAACGATAAATTGATAGGTAGTCATCCTAAAAACGAAATTACCATTTCTCTAGATCAAATTTGGTGGTGCAAAAATTTAGATTTTATTAAAATCGCCAAATATATTTATGTGATTATAAAACCTAAGAGCTATAGTATACAGTCCAATATTCCCTTCCATACTGTTTAAATGTCTACTTTAATTACATTTGAAAAGTTACCTACAGAACAAAATTTTTACAGTTTAAATGTTCTAATTTTTATTTAATAGAAATATTTTAATACTATTAATGCTTGGCTTCTTATTGATATCAGAGTTTTCATTAACTTTTAATTATACCTGACATAAATTCTCCAGGAAGAACAGAACAGAAAATAGCGGCAGTAGGTAACAAAGACCAATTCATTCCAGATCTAATACCTAAACATTTGACAATACAGAAATGTTGTTGTTATTGAATTTCCTTAAATACAATTTGAATTTCAGGGAATCTTAAGGGCAGGGGTGTTTAATCTGCACACGATACATTTTTTTCCCCTGCTGCAAATTTTTATATTTTTTTCCCCTCCTATTTTTTTCCAGCAAGGAAGGGGATAAAATGGAAAAATATTTTTAGAACTCTTTATTTTATTTTTACTATCCCCTCTCCCACATATTCTTTTAGTTTTTTTTTCCACCTAAGAGAGGAGACAATGGAAAAAAAGGCTTTTAGTTCTCTTAATTTTTACATTTTTCCCCCCAACCACTTATCTTTAATTTTTTATACACCCCTGCTAAGGGACAAGACAATTGGAAAAAATAATTTAAGGTTCACCTCTTTCTACAACGTCACCACAAGCCAAAGAATCCGCTGCTTTAGATATGAGTTCCATTGTCTTCTTTCTGTTTCCTTTGGCCGCCTGAATATAATATGTTTTTATTTCATAATATATATTTATCGCATCGTATTATAAACAGCTTACCGCGGAATCGGATATAAAATTAACCTTTTATCCACCGGATATTAATACGTTTCGAAGCCATACTGGAAAAGTGTTTTTGAAATAGGTGTGAAGGAAAAATATTGTCATTTTGAACAAAAGGTAGCTAAAGCCATATTATAATAATAAAAATACAAGCATTTTTAACATGTTCTACCATGAATTTTTCCTAATTTGTATAAATAACAGTCTATATACCTGAGGGGTACAGGAAAGGTAATTTTCCTGTACAAAAAGTGCAGCCATATTGTAATCATAGAAATAAAGATCCGACTTGTCAAACAGACTCATGGTCTTATGATCCTCACTAGAGAAAACCTTAACAAAAGATTTAGACGATATATTGTAAATAAAAAAAAAAATTTAACTTTCATTGTATCTAAAGATTTTATCTTTTTCAAATTTTTACCATTCTTAATTTAATTTTAAAAATGCTAAAATTAAATTAGACTACCTAGGTAGGTAATATTTATGATAATATGAAATATTTTTGACAGAGCATATATACAGTACTCTACTCTTTATACCTTTTTACAGACATCCCATGGGCCGAGTTTGATAGAAGTTTTCTTTGACATCTCTGCCTCCTTCTTGGCCTGAGCGGCTTCCAGTTTTTCTCCTGTTTCTCCAGCCCTGCAAAATGATAAATGTGTATATCCTCATATAAAAGTAACAGCATGTCTATCTGTGATAACCGTTGGACTGATATGGCTCCCTTTTACAGTGAAGCTTTTTTTAAGGTACAGGGAAGGTTTATAATTGTTTGGGGCAACTGTTGTTACATTTACATTAAAAACTTTACGTAGGTATAATAAATAGTTAATTTTGTTCATTTTTAAATTCTCTTTCACAGGTTGTTTTTATTCTACCTGATTATCTGTTTTTTTTAATAAATGAAAAAAAAACACTTACTTGACCATTGATAGATGGTGAAGTACTTGCCTCACGTCCTGTCCACACCTAAAAAAAAACAAAATTTAATTTGTGGACACTTTTTACTTACTTCGCAGTGCAGCACTTCTTAATGCGGAATAAGTGGGGGAGAGTTTTACATAGGATATAAAATAAATTCAAGGGTGTATATTCTGCACAAAATTCATTTTTTCCCCTGCTGCAAATTTTAAAAAAAAATTTCCCCTCCTGGTTAAGGAAGGGGGGAAAATGGAAAAAGATTTCAGAACTCTTTATTCTATTTATATTATTTCCCCTCCACACATTATTTCAGTTTTTCACCAAGGATGGGAGAAAAATGGAAAAAAATGATTTCATTTCTCTTAACTTTTTCAATTTTTCCCCCCCAACAACATATTTTCAATTTTACATGGATATTTTTCATTTTCGGCTTTGATGCAATTCAATGTTTATTAATATATCCAATTGCTCTACAGGCACTTTGAAGGAAAGCAAAATGAATAGTTTCTAATTTGTTAGGTACCTACCCGATGATAATCTCAGTGAGTGCCTCTGGTTTAATTTTAATCTTCTCCTTAAAACAAATGGACATCATTGAAGCCTTTATCTGCTCCGGTCTTGGCCGCTGGAATCTAAAATATAATATTATATTATAATATACAGGTAATATCTAGGGTAAAGCGGGGCGAACTCGGTCTTTTTTTCGGTTTTTTGAACCTGCAAATCGTAAAAATTATTTTTTTAAAATGGGACCAAGACCAGTAGAAAGATCTCGGAAAAGTCGATCAGGTCCTAAAAGGACGTAAACCTAGGACTTTGGGAAGTTTGTCAAAATTGATCTCTAAAACGGCACCGACTTCGCCCCGCCTTGAGGCGAAGTCGGTAGGGCATTTTAAAGCTTCGAAAAATCGATGACGTATTGATTTTATTACAGCATGCCCAAAAGGTAAAAGTTGCTAAATGTAATAAAGAGTATGCACAAAAAATTTTATTAAGATAGGTCAATTTTTTTCTACCAAAAAAATAATTTTTCCGAAGTACGCGAAATTTGACTTTTTTTTCGAAAATTTTTTTGATAAAAAACATAAAAATACTAGTAGAAAAAATAACTTTTTATGACTTTAATGGCCTGATCCTTAAAATTCAGGCAATTTTGAATAGATTTGGCCAAAAAAAATTAGTTCTATTAGCAAAATTTCCTAAAAAAATCAAGTTGAAAAAAAAGAGAAAAGTTTGGCAAAATCTGTGGTCGATTTTCCAGCTTCAAAAAACCTATGACATATTGATTTAATTACAGCATGCCCTAAAGGTTAAAGTTGCTAAATGTAATAAAGAGCATTCACAAAAAAAATTATGAAGATCGGACAATTTTTTCTACAAAATTTTTTTTCTTTCTTCTAAGTACGAGAAATTTGACTTTTTTCTCGAAAATTTCACTTTTTTATATAAAATTGAAAAAGTTAGTATAAAAAGTGAAAAAACCGAATTCGCCCCGCTTCACTTTTAGTCGATTTAAGAAAAAACTATACAAGCTTTTTTAAAGTTTTAAACGGAAATGGATAGCCTATTAGATTCTTAATAAGTCCCCTGAAGACGTCTAAGCTCTAGCTCTTACCAGTTTTTGTCCAACTTACCGTTTTTCCGACCGAAGCAAAAAAATCGAAAAAAAAAATTTTTGTCGTCCGACTTTAAGACCCAATAAGTACCCTAAAAATTCATCTCACAAAAATTTCATTGTATACTATTTTGTAAGCAATTTAATAAGGAACAAATTTGATTTTATGTTTTTTTCTGTCAGTCGATTAGAACATGGAGAAAAATGTCATTTAATGAAGGTGGTCAAAAAAATACCGACTTCACCTCAAAACCGAGATCGCCCCGCTTTACCCTACAATTTCTTTAAAATTCACTTCAAACTTGTATTCTTTAGCTTATCTAGGTATAAAGTATTTAATCATGAAATAATACTTGACGATCCCTTTATAAGATTAATTGAATAACATTAGAATATCAAACCTGAGATCAAAACAATGATTGGCCAAGCTTCTAATTTTCTGGTGGTTTCTATCGTTGCACATGGCAATAACTGGCACCTGTTGATTAATGGTATGCTCTTAAACAAGGATTACAACATCAATAAAAGCGGAATCAGATAAAATGACAGTTAAAAGCGTAGCACATTAAAGTTCTAGGTACACTATCTATGTAATATGTAAATTTCAAAGAAAAAATACCTACCTACCTACCTAAGTGAGGAAATTGAGTTAACATAAGAGGCGGTGTATTGAGTTTTTACCTTTTTAGGTTATTCTAAATTCAATTGTAAAAATATCTTTATGGTTTTTATTTTTAATCAACGTTTACCATGGACCAAATGTCTTAAGTATTTATGAGAGGCAGAATAATAATTCAGTCATCATCATCATTGCCTTTTAGTTCTCGGCAGAACGTAGGCCATGCACAATGGTTCTCCAATCTTCCTTTTTTTGGGCACGTTTTGAGGCATTGCTGAAAGATGGAATTTTCTTTTCTTTCAGTTCACTTAAGAGTTCCCTCCTCCAGGTTGTTTTTGGTCTACCTGGTTTCCTCTTTCCTACGTGGGGGTTCCAAGTCAAGGCTTGATTGGTTATATCATCATGCCCTTTCCTTAGAGTGTGCCCCAGCCATCTCCATTTTCTCTGTTTTATTGTCAGTTTAATGTCTGACATATCATTGCGCTCTAGAAGCTCAGCATTTGTGATCTTATTAGGCCAAAAGATCTTGTGGATTCTCCTTAGACATTTATTGACATATGTCTGTAGCTTGGAGACCACTGCTGTGTTTAGGAACCAAGTTTCAGCCCCATACAGCAAAACAGAGAGAACATTTGACTTGAACAGTCTTAACTTGGCCTTTATGGAGATGTTGTTGGAATTCCAAATTTTGTTCAGGCTGGCAAAGGCTGTCCTAGATTTGTTAATTCTAGCTTTAACATCTGTTAAAGTGCCTCCAGCTTCATCAATTTTACTTCCAAGATACTCAAAACAATCTACATCCTCAAGAATTTGGTCTCCAATAGTAATTGGTTCTTGGGAATTTGCATTTAATCTGAGTATTTTAGTTTTAGGAACATTTATTTCTAGTCCAATTTTCTTGGAGGTTTCAGCTATCCTGTTAGTCCTTCTTTGCATTTGACTTCTATTGCTTGTTAACAAAGCGATATCATCAGCAAAGTCCAGATCTCCTAAATATTTGGGATTGCCAAATAGCTCCCAGCGAATGCCATCATTACTTTCACAGTTCTTCATGATCCAGTCAATGGCAAGGAGGAAAAGGAAGGGAGAAAGAAGGCATCCTTGTCTGACGCCTGTTACAATCTCAAAAAAGGTTGATAGTTTACCTTTATACATTACATTTCCACCTCCTTTGTGATAGATAGCTTTAATGATATTGATTATCTTTTCTGGAATGCCATAGTGTCGGCAGATTTTCCAGAGAGATCTTCTGTCTAAAGAATCAAATGCTTTTTTGTAGTCAATGAAGTTTACAAAAAGCTCAGAGTTCCATTCCTTGGATTGCTCTATGATGATTCTTAGAGAGGTTATCTGATCAATAGTGGAACGGTTTGGTCTAAATCCAGCCTGATTAGGTCTTAGCTTTTCATTAACCTTCTTCTTTATTCTATTAAGAAGAATCTTACTAAGGATACGGCCAGGTACTGAAAGGAGCATTATCCCTCTGTAGTTTCCACATTGGGTCAAGTCTCCTTTTTTGGCTAGTATTGAGATATGTCCATTCTTCCAGTCCTCTGGGCATAACTCATCATTCCATATCTTTGTGATCAGAGGTAGGAATGCCTCAGCAGATGTATCTAGGTCTGCTTTTATGACCTCAGCTGGTATGTTATCAGGTCCAGCGGCCTTGTTATTTTTCAAACTTTTAATGGCCTCCTTGATTTCCAATAGATTTGGCGCTCGACAGTCAATGTCAAGTGCATCTGAGGGTGGAATCTCAGTTTCTACCTCTGGAACTGGAAGATTCAGCAGTTCAGTGAAGTGCTCTGCCCATCTATTTAGAATATCTTCATCAGTTTTAAGGAGTGAACCATCCTTGTCCCTGATGTGTGATCCTGATTTGTGTACTTTACCTGCAATGCTCTTAGTAATCTCATAGACATCTTTCATTCTATTTTGATTAGCAGCATTTTCTGCTTGCATAGCAAGGTTTTCCAAGTGTTCTTTTTTGTCAATTCTGACACTTCTTTGGATTTCCCTGCTGAGCATCTTATACAGGTCTTTATCTTCTGGAGAGTTTCTGGAGAGTGTCTTTTGTCTTACCTCTCTTCTTTGATCCATGAGATCAATGGATCTTTGAGTGATCCACGGCTTTTGGTTAGCCTTTTTGAAACCTAATTTTTCTTGGCTAGTATCATTATAAACTTTTATGATACCTTGCCAAATATCTTCAACTCCATCATCCTCTTGAAGAGTCAACAACTCAAATCTGTTCTTTAGAGTGAGCTTAAACTCTTGTAGCTTTTCAGAGTTTTGAAGGGTTGTTAAGTTATACTTTTTCCTGGGGTTAGGCTTTGTGTCCTGCTTTTTAAATCTAAGCCGAACTTTAGAAGATAGAAGATAATGGTCTGAATTAACATCAGGTCCTCTTTCAACCCTGACATCAAGGAGAGAACCTTTAAAACGTCTAGATATACAGATGTGATCTATCTGATTAAAGATTCAGTCCACCTATATAATTAGTTACATTGTTTTTTTTTGTGGTGAGTCATGCTACTTTAATTAGTCTTTTCATTTAATATTGTTAAGAAGAGTATCAATACACATTACACAACCATTGTAAGAACATTCCTTGGTTGTCTTGAGAAGGGCGATAAGTTCCGCCACACCGCCTCTGTCTTCATTACCCGCCATTCCGTCAACCTCGTCCATCAACAGAACTCGCTTGGCGGTCACCTTAAAATATAAGGACGATAAGGTAATTAAGTGTCTTGCTTTTTAAGACAAACATGTTACAAATTAGCAGGAATATAAGACAACGTTCTTAAAAAATAAAACAAAAATCTTTAAACAATATTTTTAGGTACTTAAATACATAAAACTAACCTTTTTTATAAAAGAATATATCTACCTAACAAATACTAAACATTTGAGTAGAATCAAATATTTTTTGGGGTTGGTGATATAAGTTTCAATATGGTGGGAGAGGATTCCCGCCCCCCCCCCCCCTCATTGGTCGTCCCTGGAACGTAGGTTTTTAGGCGCTATGATGTGGCCTTGTTTATAATCATGTTTCTGTGTGCCTGTTACCTTGTTATCATGGTGTAGAAGAGAAGAAACCGAAGTAGAATTTAGAATTGTAGTCACATTCTGTTCCAATAATTTCTTGCTTCTAGTGTCACTAGCATTAAACTCCACCACATCAAAACCAAGCTCCTTAAAAGGTTATTTAAGGTTAGTTGATACTTTTAAAAAGAAGCGTAGCAATAGAAATATAACAAAGAAATATATGAAGGAAAACTTATTTTATAATTTAAGGATTATAATTATATGTTCAATATTAAAATAATTACCTACAAAGTTTCAAAACAAAGGGGGAGGTCATTTTCTAGTAAATTCCGTAAAGGTGTGTGTGTTATAAGGCCTAAAAATAGTAGTAGAACGATAAGGTGCTCTATATATTTGTATTCCCTATTGAATAGAACAATAGGGAGCACCTTATCGTTCTACTACTATTTTTAGGCCTTATAACACACACACCTTTACGGAATTTACTAGAAAATGACCTCCCGCTTTCTAAATGTTTTTAAAGAGAAAAGTTACCTTAGCAACTAAGTAGGCAGTGGTTGTTTTGCCAACTCCCGGAGGGCCTGATAGGAGAGCAGCTTTAGCCCAGGCTCCGTTGTCTTGAGCTTGAGCCCATGGGGCGGGCTTGGGAGCTGACTTTCCATGTCTGAAACAACCATAAAATGAGCTTAACGCCGTGACATCAAATAAATAATTAGTTAGGTATCGTATGTCATAATGGAAATAACTCAGTATTACCTAAAGAGTATCTACCAAGAGGACTATAATCGAGCGCCCTTAACCAATCACCCACTAGACTCTTTTTTAATTACGTACCTATGTAGATGGTTATCATTCCAATCTCTCAGCCAAATCTTTAATTTGTTCATGCAAGATCTTTCACCTAAATTAAGTATAAGAATTATACAGTAAGTAAAGTTATATGAATTAACAGGTTTTAACAAAGTTTAAAAACAAAAATATCCCGTTTTTTGTAACTTGAAATAGTTTAAAATAATTCAAAATTTCAGACAAACCATTTTAAGGCCTCCAATGACATTAAGATAGTCCACTTGATTCAATTTATAAACTAATACAGGAATGAAAAAAAAATCCCTATATTAATATGGATTTCTACTTTTGATAGCGTTTCATAATTAGGAGGAAGAGAAAGGCTACAACTATAATTTTCCTCTCCCTATCATAAAGTAAATGTAAAATAAACTTACCCTGTTGTCCAATAATAGCTTTACAAGAGGTAGGTTTATATTTATCCACCCAAAGTTCTGTTTCAACCGGTCCATTGGACCCAGAAACAGGTTTTGGGGAATCTACTTCCATTTTCACCTTCAAATATAGATTTAAATAAATGGGACCAAATACAAACCTATCAGGGACAATGAAACATTATAAGACACTGTTTTAATCTAGAGAAAACAGGTTTGGTATAATATTTGGATGCTCTCCCTTAAAATGCTTGTTAAGCACTAGACCCAAATGCCCATATGACCTTTGATTGATTGATTGATTAGCCATAGTCTCTTAGGGATTGGACCTAAGTAGTCATGGAGTAGGCTGAGACACTTTTGTATAGCCACTAGGGCTATCAAGCTCCACGTTCAAGCACATTATGACTTGACCCGCTATCTCATGAGAGCTACTCATTATTACCTCACCCTCGCCGAGTATGGCAGGTGTCCCAAATTAAGTCACCGTAATGAATGACGCTCTCCGAAGAGGAGCTTGGGATAAGGGTAGTACTGATATTATGTACTTGACTATTAAGTATCCAAACTTACTCAATAATCCCCTTCTTACACAACCAGGGGAAGTTGCGTGAATGTATTCAACTGAGAAATTCGAGTTGCCACATGGGGACTAGAACTCGAACTCTCATCACCGTAAGTCAGTGCGTTACCACTGAGCTACGACGCCCCTACCCCCATATGACCTATATTAAGTAAAAAAAAAAATGAAAAACTCCCCCTTATTTTCATTTTTAATTAATTTCGAAAATAAGGAGGTGGGAAAGCGGGAGGTTCTGATTTCAAATTTGTGACAATATGCATTTCAACTTGAATTTAGTGAACAGCATATTTCTTCCTGTTCAATGTCATAAACTACATTTATAGGGCATTTGAAGGAATTTCAATTTTTTACCTTGAAGTTTAAAATACGTAACCTATATCATGACATGAAAATCATTTTCTCGTGATATGTGCAATTTATATCGCTGGCTTATTTTCACAAAAAAAACATGTCGACTAAGGGGGTGGGTAACTTTCGCAGAATTCCGCAAATGTGTGAGCTTTAAGAATTTAAAATAGAAGTAGAAATCTAAAATTTGGTACCTATGGCAGTTGCTTTAATGGGGTACTAGCGGCTTCGCCCCTAGCCTCTAGGGGCTTTGCCCCAAGAGGTTTAATCAAACCAATTTTTCGTATTTTAGATTTAAAAGAAAAATTTTTAAAAAAAATTTGGGGGGGCAATTTTTTTTTTTTTTGGGGGGGGGTAGTCAACTCCACTATTTTAATTTTAATTTTAAAAAGAAAAAAAAAATTGGGGGGGGGGGGGGAGATTTTTCACTTTTTTGGGGGGTTTGGGGTGTCCCAAACCTCCAAGAAAATAGCTTAAAACCATCACAGGACCAGTAGGTATAATCGCTGAAAAGTAGAGCCCAATCGGTTCAGCGGTTACTGAGATCTTACGCTTCAGACGGACAGACAGACGGACAGACGGACAGACAGACAGACAGACATCGTTCTACTTTGTATTATAGATATCGTGGATATGTACTAGGTATATTGTACTATATTAGAGCAACTGCCCTTAAAAAAATTGTAAGTCTTAAAACTGACACATTTACGGAATTCTGCGAAAGCTACCTCCCCTTTTATTGATTTCTAATTGTTTGTTATTTATTGTTATACAAAATTATATGTTTGATGGTATACTTGTAACTTCTGCTTAAAATTATTTTTCTAAAATGCACTTCATACAACTATCCCTTTACCTTGGTTTCTGAAGGCTCTATTTTAGGGATTTTCGGCATTCTAACTTCACTCTTTGCACTTGATGCTTTCAGAGGACTTTTTGTAGCAGGCTCTGACTTTATCATTGGCTTCTTCTCTTGTGACATTGGCTCATCCTTTATTGTTTTGGCTTTCGCGGATTTTTCCTCTTTCTTTTTGGGCGAAGGTGTTTTATTCTCCTTTTCTTTAACAGGTTTACCATCACTTTTCTCAACAATAAGTTTGAGAAATTCGTCTTCAGTCAAGAATTTAGTTCCAATCTTCCTTGCCTTGTCTAGTTTGCTTTCTCCTGCCTGTTCGCCAACAACAAGATAAGTTGTGTTCTTGCTAACACTTGTGGTAACCTTGCCGCCATACTTCTTGATTATTTCTCCCATTTCTTCACGTTCCAAACTGTCGTACACGCCGGTCAGAACGAAGGTCAACCCAGCAAAACAATCTAAATTATCAGATGTAGAGGGTTTGATAATTATCTAACTTAAAATTCAATCCGGCTGATGACTATTACAAAAATAACGTTTAGTTAAATAATTTAGGCACCATTTTATTCACTGATGGGGTAAAGTGTCTAATTTTTTACCTGGCGAACCCTCTGGAATATCCTTACATCCAGGATTTTTAGCTCCGCCCCTTGTAAGGAACTTTTGGTAGGCCTGTTGTCTGTGCTTTTTCTTTTCTTCATGGTCAGCCTGAGGTAAAACATCAACATGAACTTTTGTTTTGTTGTGTGAACGTTCCTTATGTTTTGTATAAGGATGAAATAGAATAGTGTACACAAATTTTTACATTGCAGACTTTATAGTTATTGGAAAATTATTCTTTTTTACAGCAAGCCATAGATTTCATATACTAAGAAGGGATAAGCCATTCGATTGTGAATGATGCTAAAACTCAAAGTTTAATAAAAACGTTCTTACATACTTTAATTATATCAAATCTTGACTGATTAGTACAAACTAATAGTGTTTCAATTATTCAACTAATACTTTTTCTCGTATCCAGTTTTCTACGAAAATAAAAATGTACAATCATAAGATTAAAACCACTTTTTAAAACTTTAAACTGGTTTTAATCATATAAGGGGGGGGGGGAAGTTTTGACACATTTGCGTAAACCTGGCATCTAGGCTTTATCTTTGGACTGAGAGGATAGGTGATTAATGATAAATTCATTCTTATATGATGAATTTCACGAAGTTTTAAGATTTTTTGGATAGGCCTCCAGGTGGTCTCTGTACAGGTAAAAATGAAAAAAAAAATTTTTTTTTTCAAAGTTACAGGTCAACTTATAAAACAAAATATGCATCTTTTGTAATATTATTCACATATTTGAAGAAAAAAGATGCATATTTTGTCTTATAAGTTGATTTGTAACTTAAAATTTTTTTTATTTTTTTTTCATTTTTACCTGTACAGAGACCACCTGGAGGCCTGGAGCTCCGGAATCTGGAGGCCTATCCAAAAAATCTTATAACTTCGTGAAATTCATCATATAAGAATGATTTTATCATTAATAACCTATCCTCTCAGTCCAAAGATAAAGCCTAGGTGCCAGGTTTACGCAAATGTGTCAAAACTCCCCCCCCCCCCCTGTGCATTTTATATCCGCGGAAAGCTGTTTATAATAAGATGCGAGAAATAACTATTAAGTTATTTTGCATGGACAAATCTTTAATCTAAGACATGATAAACTTCTAGAATTATTACCTGCGGTGTGCCAGCCAGCTCAGAAATACTGTCATCCGCCATGTTTTTAGACGGAGTTTTGTCTTTACTCTTCTTACTCTTTTCGTCCTTGTTTCAGAGTTAAAAAGTTAAGTAAAGCGAAAGAAAACAAAACATATGTATCACTTAGTAAGGGGGGGGGGAAGTTTTGCCACTTTCGCGTAATCCGTGATTATTAGGCTAGGTATTGATGTGAGACTATAGGTTATTTGGGATAAAAGTTTACTTTTGGTTAGTACTTCACGTACATTTAATCATTTTTTGGATAGGTCTCCAGGTTCAGGTGCTGCAGGCTGGAAGGTGGTTTCTGGACAGGTAAAAAATTTTTAAACTTTTTGTTTGAAGAGTTAGAGATCAAATTATAAAACAAAATATGCATCTTTATGGATGTTATTGACATATCAGAAGAAAAAAATAAAATCGGCCTCCAGGTTCAGGTGCTGCAGGCCTCCAGGTCAACTCTGGACAGGTAAAAAATCAAGATTTTTATTTGAAGAGTTAGAGGTCAACTTATAAAACAGAATATGCATATTTTTTTATATTATTGACATATTTGAAGAAAAAAATGAAATCGGCCATCAGGTTCAGGTGCTGCAGGCCTCCAGGTCAACTCTGGACAGGTAAAAAAATAAAAAAATTTATTTGAAGAGTTAGAGGTCAACTTATAAAACAGAATATGCATCTTTTTTGATCTGGACAGGTAAAAATTAAATCTTTTTATCTGAAAAGTTACAGGTCAACTTATAAAACAAAATATGCAACTTTTCAGATAAAAAGATTTAATTTTTACCTGTCCAGAGTGGACCTGGAGGCCTGCAGGATCTGAACATGAAGTCTGATTTTAATTTTTTCTTCAAATATGTCAGTAATATATAAAGATGCATATTCTGTTTTGTAAGTTGTCCTCTAACTCTTCAAGTAAAAAATTTGATTATTTACATGTCCAGAGTGGACCTGGAGGCCTGCAGCACCTGAACCTCCAGGTCCACTCTGGACAGGTAAAAATTAAATCTTTTTATCTGAAAAGTTACAGGTCAACTTATAAAACAAAATATGCAACTTTTCAGATAAAAAGATTTAATTTTTACCTGTCCAGAGTGGACCTGGAGGCCTGCAGGATCTGAACATGGAGTCCTATTTTAATTTTTTCTTCAAATATGTCAGTAATATAAAAAAGAAGCATATTCTGTTTTATAAGTTGACCTCTAACTCTTCAAATAAATTTTTTTGATTTTTTACCTTTCCAGAGTGGACCTGGAGAACGATTTCAATTTTTTCTTCAAATATGTTAATAGTATCAAAAATTATAAATATTCTGTTTTGTAAGTTGTCCTCTAACTCTTCAAATAAAAAATTTGATTATTTACATGTCCAGAGTGGACCTGGAGGCCTGCAGCACCTGAACCTGGAGACTGATTTTAAGTTTACTTCAAAAATGTCAATAATATCATAAAAGATGCATATTCTGTTTTATAAGTTGACCTCTAACTCTTCAAATAAAATTTTTTGATTTTTTACCTTTCCAGAGTGGACCTGGAGGCCAGCAGCACCTGAACCTGCAGGCTAATTTTAATTTTTTCTTTAAAAATGTCAATATTATAAAAAAGATCCATATTCTGTTTTATAAGTTGACCTCTAACTCTTCAAATAAAAAAAAATGATTTTTTACCTGTCCAGAGTGAACCTGGAGGCCTGCAGCACCTGAACCTGGAGGCCGATTTTAATGTTTTCTTCAAATATGTCAATAATATCAAAAAAGATGCATATAATGATTTATAAGTTGACCTCTAACTCTTCAAATAAAATTTTTTATTTTTTTACCTGTCCAGAGTTGACCTGGAGGCCTGCAGCACCTGAACCTGATGGCCGATTTTATTTTTTTCTTCAAATATGTCAATAACATCAAAAAATATGCATATTCTGTTTTATAAGTTGACCTCTAACTCTTCAAATAAAAAACTTGATTTTTTACCTGTCCAGAGTTGACCTGGAGGCCTGCAGCACCTGAACCTGGAGGCCGATTTTTATGTTTTCTTCAAATATGTCAATAATATCAAAAAAGATGCATATTCTGTTTTATAAGTTGACCTCTAACTCTTCAAATAAATTTTTTTAATTTTTTTACCTGTCCAGAGTTGACCTGGAGGCCTGCAGCACCTGAACCTGATGGCCGATTTTATTTTTTTCTTCAAATATGTCAATAATATCAAAAAATATGCATATTCTGTTTTATAAGTTGACCTCTAACTCTTAAAATAAAAAACTTGATTTTTTACCTGTCCAGAGTTGACCTGGAGGCCTGCAGCACCTGAACCTGGAGGCCGATTTTAATTTTTTCTTCTGATATGTCAATAACATCCATAAAGATGCATATTTTCTTTTATAATTTGATCTCTAACTCTTCAAACAAAAATTTTAAAATTTTTTTACCTGTCCAGAAACCACCTTCCAGCCTGCAGCACCTGAACCTGGAGACCTATCCAAAAAATGATTAAATATACGTGAAGTACTACCCAAAAGTAACCTTTTATCCCAAATAACCTATAGTCTCACATCAATACCTAGCCTAATAATCACGGATTACGCGAAAGTGGCAAAACTTCCCCCCCCCCCCCCTTACTTAAAGGCGACTATAACGCGTTTGCTTCTTGCATGGGTGGGTGTGTTTTTTCCTAGATCAAATACAAAATGTTTAAAACTGCAGTTAAGTCAGACCAGAGTCGTTATAGTTAAACTAGAATGGTTGCCTTACATCACAAACAGGAAGAATTTATTGCAAAGCAAAGGGGTTGGTCGTATTTAGAATAGGAAAGGAACAGAAAATATTAAGTATTAATCACTGCCTTTTCTAGCTAGTAGATATTGGAGGTTAGAAAAGATTTTTGTTATTATTTTAAACATATTTGTTTGTTCGCTTAATCTTTTAACCCTGCCTTGGCAGGAGTTTTAGAAGAAGAATGTTTTTCCGGGGTTTTTGCCTTGCTCGGTGATCTGGATCTAGACTTGGATCTTGCCTTCTTAGCGGGTGGTTTGCTGTGATCAGCTTTATCCTTAAAAAATAATGGCATTATAAGAACTTAGAAGTTTAGCTAACTTTTAGCCAGGATATGTCCGCTAACAAATCTACAATATAAAGGGGGGGGGGGGGGGGGGGGCGAAAGTGACACTTTTTGAAACCAAAACTAAGAGTCAACAAAGGAACTGAACTAAAAAAAGGGTTACAGGTCTGAGATTTTGCATGGCAGTTGCTTTATAGGGGTACAATATGGAACTGTGAAGAAACGGCGGCGCAACCGCCGAAAACCGCCGTTTCCCGCCGTAATTTTTGTTGCCTTTTCTCGGCGGTTTTCGGCGGTTGCGCCGCCGTTTTTTCACAGTTCCATATTGTACCCCTATAAAGCAACTGCCATGCAAAATGTCAGACCTGTAACACTTTTTTTAGTTGAGTTCCTTTGACTTTTAGTTTTGGTTTCAAAAAGTGTCACTTTCGCCCCCCCCCCCCCCCCTTTATAACGAGACAACTACCTGGATCCACCTGTTGGGGACCTTTTCCGTATACTAGCAAATTTCATTCTGCTCTTTTGTAGCGACTTGGCTGTGTTAATATTTCCGACGCTATTGGTTGTTTTTCAAAGACCCAATTAAAAGTCAACACAAGGTCCTCAAAAAGGGGACATACAGTTATTTAACCCCTTACCCCCTCTAGTGTTTTACTCTAATTTTCCGACAGTCCATATGTCCTTATATCTTCCTTTAAAGAAATTTCTACGGTTCATGTTTTGTTATACCTTTTTGTGATGGTCTGAACTTGTATCATGGTGGGATGATTTAGCTTTCTTAGCCAGTTTACTTGCCAAGGACCCACTCTCTTCTTTATCTGGGGTACTGAAATACATAAAAAATCCATTTATTAAAGATACCAACCTAGTATATAATCCAAGCTTATACCAACAGCGAAATTAATTCGAAAAAAATCATGAATCCTATACGTGATTTGGGGGGCAACACTTATCAGAATTGACAACCTTTATAACCCCCCCCCCCCCCCTATACTATTTTAGATTTATTTCGCTTGATGGTTATCATACCTTATTCCTGATACAATCCACTTGTAGCTTCGCCCCTGGAGGCCTGTAGAGGAACTTGAGATTTTTTTTTCAAGACAAGATTGAGCTTGCGGTATAAAAGAAGTTGTTGATTCGTTGAATGTTTGGAATAATATTAAAATTATGTACCTAGGGAATAATTGAACCAATCTTTGAAAACGGACAATTACACTCTAAAAACATACGAAACAGATACTTTAAATTGAAAAGTAGCTATGCTACAAAAATTACACTTACCCATCATCTGCTTTTCTCTTCTTATTATCAGTAGAAGAATGTTTATGATATGCAGATTTCTCGCTGGATTTTGGAGTTTTTGAGCTCTCAGACTTGGAAGATTTTTCAGTCAAAACTTGTGACGATTTGCCTAATTTTGGTAACTTAATTATAGTGAAATGATCTATTTAGTTTAATCTTACTAGGTAATGTAATTATTGAATACATATATTTAATCAAACTTTTAAAAAGGGTGTTTAGGTCCTAGAGAAGTATAATAAATTACGACATGTCATAATTTTTCATACTTTCTTTCAAGTACAATCATTATCAAGGCTTAATAGATTTTCCCCTGTTGTAATATCCTTTATATATTAACTTTTAAAGTTTAAACTTTCACCATATATCCCTGAACTAGCAAAGAAATCGGCAGGATTCACTGAACTAAGCTTGGTCTTGCTTCCAGAATCCTTAAAAAAAAAAACAAGAATGACTATTGACAACATACATTAGTTGCAAACATATCATTATCAGTGAATTTTGACAAAAACAAGTGGCCAAAAACAATTTAATTGTCTGATCTAGCCTGTTGTTGCTGCTGCGCTAATTTAGTTCTTAAAGATGCAATTCTTATTTTTGTCCTTAGTTAAATAGGGTCAGAGAGTGAAGGGGAAATTAGACTATTTTATAGTCACGCTATCTCCTTTAATAGTTGGGCACTTTTACTAAAGCTTGATTAGTTAATTCAAACAAGATGTATCTAAACTTTCCAACTAATTTACAGGAGGAATAATTTTGCTCCATTGACTTATCCCTCAAGATCCCCGCGCTAATAATTTACCTTTTCTTTGCTTTCTTTCTTTTTATGTTCATTAGCTGGAGGAGTCTTGGGTTTGGCTGCAACAAAATCTGCCTCTTCGTCAGAGGAATCTATTACCATCCTGTTCCTTTTCTTGCTGTGGCTACCATTGTCTTCGGACCTCTGATTTTATATTTCCAAATTCAATATTTTTATTTCATAATTTACTAAGTACCTAGGTATGTACTTCCGGAAAGTCTTAGACTCAGATGAAAATAGTTACCCATTTTTATGAAAAAATAAACAATCTGTAAATGGAGGATGTTCAACTAGTTCATATAGCCTGTTTGTTTACGATTAAATCATCAACAAATAATCGGGGGTAACTTTATAAGGGGGGGGGGGGGGGGAGTTCTGACACTTTTGCGTAAACAGTGATTATTGGCTTTGTCTTTGGACTGAGAGGATAGGCTATTAGGGATAAAATCATTCTTATATGATGAATTTCCCCCAGATTTAAGATTTTTTGGATAGGCCTCCAGGTTCCGGAGCTCCAGGCCTCCAGGTGGTCTCTGTACAGGTAAAATTTAAAAATAAGATTTTTTTTTTTGAAGAGTTAGAAGTTAACTTATTAAACAAAATATACGTCTTATTATTGTTATTCACATATTTGAAGAAAAAACATACATATTTTGTCTCATAAGCTGACATCTAACTCTTAAAAAAAAAAATTTTTTTTCATTTTTACCTGTAGAGAGACAACCTGGAGGCCTGGAGCTCCGGAACCTGGAGGCCTATCCAAAAAATCTTAAATCTGGGGGAAATTCATCATATAAGAATGATTTTATCCCTAATAACCTATCCTCTCAGTCCAAAGACAAAGCCTATAATCACCGTTTACGCAAAAGTGTCAGAACTTCCCCCCCCCCCCCCTTGTTTGAATATGTTTAACTTTAAGTCCTATAGGTAACATGTGGCCTAATTTCAATTTGAAATCAAACTTACGTTCCATTAATCACACTATTTTGGTGGTTTCGTGAAATTAAACTTAGGGGCCCAAACAGGGGTTCATAAGGGTAATATATCTATTAGAATTTTAGAAAGAACAGTGACATAACCTGATTTAATCTAAGCTTCTCTAAAACTTATGGAACCTGGGTTCGTAAGGTATAGAATATTACATTGATTTATTGATGATCAGCCAAAGTTTCTCAGGATTTGGACCTAAGAAGTCACAGAGTAGACTTTAGCAAATTTGCATAGCCACTAGGGCTATCAAGCTAAACGTTCAAGCACATTATTAGTTACTAGCGGCTTCGCCCCTAGCCTCTAGGGGCTCTGCCCCAAGAGGTGAAAAAAAAATTAAGGCGAAATTCGTAAAAAGGACCAAGGAAATCTTCTACAAAATATAAAGGACCAAGGAAATCTTCAGCAAACAAAAAAAATGGAGGGGGGGGATTTTTTTTTGGGGGGGGGTTGGGGGTGTCCCACCCCCCAAGAAAATAGCTTAAAACCACCACAGGACCAATAGGTATATACCCTGAAGAGTAGAATCCGATCGGTTCAGTGGTTACCGAGATCTTAAGCTTCAGACGGACGGACGGACAGACAAACATCAAGCTACTTTGTATTATAGATGACTTAACCCCGCTATCTCATAGTGCTACTCATTATTACCTCACTGTCGCCGAGTATGGTAAGTGTCCCAAATTAAGTCACCGTAATAAATGACACTCTCCGCAGAGAAGCTTGGGATAAGGGTAGTACTAATATTATGTAAGTGACTATTGAGTATCCTAACTTACTCAATAATCCCCTTCTTACACAACCAGGGGAAGTTGCGTGATTATTATTGCAATGAGAAATTTAAGTTAACACATGGAGAATTGAACTCGAACTTTCACCACCGTGCCTCAGTGTTCTACCACAGAGCCACGACGCCCCTTTAACATTACATTACATTGATGTAAATCCCAAATAATGATGAAAAAAATCAACTCTCCATCCCTGATGTTGAACGCAAATCTGGCAGTATACGAGATCTTAAACATACACAAAAAAACCTCCTACTTATACAAAGCTTATTTGAAGAAAAAAAATATCCGACAAGCACTTCCTAGGTAGGAATAAAAAAATAAATTGAAAATCCCTTTTTACGATGGGCATCATGACCGTTATCTTCATCCTTAACCGCTTTCTGTTCAACTTTGGCTGCAGCGCCACTTCCAGCCGCCGTATTTTTTGGCGCGAAAAAATTGCGAATATCCATTTTTAATAATACGACATTCACTTCTGAAATTAAAACAGTAATAATAATTAATACTTTTTCAGCATATAATTCAAAGTTTTCATTAGGTAAGTCTACAGATCATTAAAAATTAAATTCTATTTTAAAATTTATTTTCAATTCATTTATATGATAACATATAGGTAGGTTGTTGAATCTTGTTAAAAATGCTGAGAGAAAGTTCTACACTGATGACTAACAGACAAGCGTTCATTGGGGGTTAATTTGGAGGGATAAATTAATAGGATTTATTAGGCTGCAACGTTGATGGGGTCAACTTCGACATCCTGTTAACAAAATAAACACATTTTTTTTGTATTAGAAGTTTTTTCTTTTCTTTGAGAAGGTATATGACAAATTTTCTTTAGAGACAAACATTTAGACGTTTAATTTCTTTATTTAAGACGCAAGTTTAATTTATTGAAATACGGGTAACTTAGTTCATAAAAGCCCAGCAGAAACAAATTTATATGTCTGGTGTGTGTTGTCAAGATAGAAATATTAATTGTTGAAAATGATAAAAAACTAGAAATTACACTTAAATGATTATCACTGATTGGCGTTTTCCCCAAAGTTCTCTGTTGAAAAGCCCACCCTGCCTTAATTTTATAAAAATTGAAAATATGTGAGGATAGTTCTTCGTTCGTTTATTACAAATGATAGATAAGTAATGTGTTTATATTTTCCTTGAAATCAAGCTTAGGGAAGGCGGACATATCGATACCAGCTCCACCACCATAGGCCTTGGCAACCTAAACATAACAAATATTTATTTAACATAAACTACCAAACAACTTTTTATCTTTTTTGTTCCAATTGTTTTCTTAGGCTTTAACTACTCAATTTATCATTGTTTCATTGACTTAAATCCCATTATCTTTACAGTCAATACTGCCCTGTTCAAGCGTGCAACTACCTATACGCTTGGTTAGTGGCCTATTTACCAAATGAAGCATCACTTCTGAACAAGCCTTTTCAGAAAATCGTTACAATGCAAGATAACACGTTAGCTTCTTTAGAGTGTAGCTTCTCATAAGACCTTGGAAGGTTTGTATTTATTTTGAGGAGGGATACCACTCCCCCCCCCCCCCCTCCATGAGCAATCGCCCATAGAAATCTGAGATAAAAATTTCATAAAAATTTCCCTTATATTTTCACGTGACACTTGTAATATTTTAAACATGTCAATATTAAAAAAAAATTGCAAGTGTAAAATCTTGTAAAAGTGTCAAATGAAAATATAAGGGAAATCTTTATAAAAAAGTTTTTCTCAGATGATTGAAAATTGTCTATTATGGCGAGAAAAGGAAAAAAAAATTCGGCGGGAAACGGCGGTTTTCGGTAGGAGCGGCGGTTATTCACAGTTCCATATTGTTCTCCACAATAACAATTGCTGTGCCTAATTTTATAGCTGTAACTCTTTTATGGGCTGAGATAATGCGCGTTTTACTTTTGGTTTCAAAAAGTGCCACATCCGCCCCCCCCCCCCCCCTATAAATTGAGCCAAGATCAACCCCCCCCCCCCTCCTACTTCAAGTGCCCCTAGAGGCGTCAAGGGGGGGGGGGGGGGCAATGCCGCTAGTGTAATAATATTTCATAAAGTTTTTAATTGATAGGACGATTTAATCATACCTTGTCAAGTTCAGTCTGGAGGGCGGTCTCAGTGGCCTTGGAGGCATCCACCAACTTACCACCGGAGGCCTGAAACAAAATCATTTTGGAGATATAAAAATGAGTAATGTTAAAAAAGCAACAATATATGTATAATAGAACATTTTGTCTACAATCAGCGCAGCATATACATTATACAATATTATATACTACATATATGTATATTGTATATACACTACTATAAATTAATTTTTAAAAGATGATTGATTGATTGATTTAAAAGATGAGTAAATTGTAATACAGTTATAATTTTTTAATCTTTCAAACATATTGGCAGTCATTATTTTTAAAAATATTGACCAATTCATTATACAATATATACAATACATAAATTACTGGCAGTTAGTATACCTTAGACTTGGTGGCATATTCTTGAATCTTTTCTACAAACAAGGCCTGGATGGGGTCGCTCACCTGAATAACACAATATCCTTAAGGTATAACATTACTGGCGGTTCAAATGTTAGTGGATAAAGTAGATATACTTGGGATAGATTGTAAAACTAAGTTTTCTATTTGGTTTTATACAAAAAGGCAAAGAGAAATGGGACATCTGTCATACTCAAACCAGAAATAAGAAAGATGTAAGTTATGATCCTTGTTTATTCCTTTACTTACATCTTAATAACCTCTCTAGTTATGAAAGCGGGTCTCAAATTAATCAGAGAGAGGGGGGACAATGGGCTGTTTATTACACTAGTCCCCAAAGTTTTATAATAAAGTTTTCTTATTCGTTGGCTTACCAACTTTGGGGACTTTAATTTGATTGGTTTATTCATTATGTCGAGTGTTCAAACGTTTCATCAAACACTAAGGGGCTGAGCCGTTAGCCGTTACCTTTTCAACTTTTTTGTTCGTTTTAGGGAAAATAGACCTACCAAGGATTACTCCTGCATAATTTTAGATCAAAATTCGAATTCCAAGTGCCATTTATACATTGATTACGAGATGGTTGCATTAACCCCCCCCCCCCCCTTTTAATCAACAGAAGGGGTAATTTTGTGTTTCTTCACAGTTCCATATTGTTCTCCACAAAGCAACTGCTGTGCCGAATTTTAGATCTGTAACTCTTTTATGGGCTGAGATCATGCGCGTTTTACTTTTGGATTAAAAAATTTTGCACATCCGCCCCCCTTAATATATCTATTATCAGATAAAAGAAAGTGGAGCACAATCAAAAAAGTGTCTTACTCTCCTATGTACCTCATCCTTATAAATAAGAAAACTAGCATGGGGGGAAAATAAATTTTTTGGGCAGCAGAGAATGAAAAATGAATCTTGTGCAGAATATACACCCTGGAAAAATAGTACCTAGAAAAAAAACATCTTTTTTTAGAGAATCTTTACCTTGGTCATGGCGGGGGCCCAAACAGAGAAGTTTCTGGTGGCGGACAGGGAGACAGTCTTGAAAAGGGAAACAGACATTTTGCTGAAATTACATTTCAATTTACAATAATCTTTTACGTATATAATTTTAATACAAAGTAGGTATAATAATAAAGTTATTTTTTCAATTATAAAAAAAATATCATTTGTACTGATATGAATTCTACTTTTAAGCGTATAGGTTATATAAAGTTATGTTTAGGTACTTTAAATGCTTTACTTTATCACATAATTTTGTTAACATACTTTACAAATAGACTGTAAACAAGAATTCTTTTTAAAAATACATTAAATGTTAAACACTTTTCAGTGTCAAAGCTACTCTAAAAATAAACTTGATACTTGTTTCCCTTCTGACGATGTGACATAAATCATTCACTATGACCTTATTGCTAATTGCAGTTTTTAAAAAGCCTTACCAATTCAACCTAAACCTTTTCTTTCCTTAAGGTAATATTCTTTACGATTTTATTTCATAAATAATATTAAATTATCATTACTACTGCACTTCTATTATGGAAATAGATATCCTTGTTATAATACATTTCTTTTACAAATATTGTCCGGTTCGTTCAATTTTCTAACAGAATTTCTTGGATACTACAATTTAGGGAGAAGACAATGAACCATAAATTAATTTTACCACCATTCCTTCCGTGGGAATCTTGTTTTACATAAAAACATATGAATAAACTGGATTAGAATTAATGTAACACCCCTTGTCACCTCTCTACCGAGATACTATTGTTACATTATTTGCCATGCTTAGCACAGAAAAACTTGACGCCGTGTACATTGACCGGCCGCGCGTATTTGGTGAGCATAGCGTTCACATTCAGCTTTGGCGTAGTCAGCGGCTGAATGTAGGGGGTTATGTCAGGTACACTCCATTTTTCTCGGGCAGAAAATAATACTTCAAGCCGTTCCTAGAAATTAAATATTTTTTTTAGTTATTTTTCTCATTCAAACTAAGATACCTAATTAAGGAAATTTTATACAAAATGTAATGTATTCGTATTGTAACGTTGTAAAGACAATGAAAGCGAGCGAAAATCTCTGCTGCAAGCATGTTTGCCAGTGTATTTGTGTCAGTAACAACAAAGAGTAACTGCGCTACTAAAACTTGTAATACCTGAATACTATTAGGCAAGGCAGATTCAGGAAACCTTTTCACAACAGTCTGACTGCCTCCTAAACCGCCAGTAGAATCAACGACTAGCGCCAACCCCGCGAGATGGCCGATTTCTGCTTTAATCCCTTCAGGCAACGCTTTCTGCCACATGTCCATAAATTCGTCCAGAGCAAAACTAGACCCGTCGACTAGTAAAAAGTCTCCGTAGAAACGTGAAACCTTTTCTTTGTTCAGACTGTATTCATCCTCGTTACCTCCCTGTACAAAAGTGCATATATATATAATAATAATAATATATTTGAGACTTTAAATAAGAATTTAATAAATAGCACTAGTAAAATACGTCCAGCAGGAAGGAGTTTATTTCTTATATATAAATGAGACTCCATAAATTGTCAAGAATAAAACATTAACTTATCATTAAGCAACATAGAAAATTCAAGATGTATTTGTATTCGGCCGAATTCAATTCAGTTAGAGAAATTCTAAAGATTTGTGTTTTGTACGGATCGACGTAGAATAATATAGACATATCCTAGTTAATGAGAATTTGCGCTACAAGAAAAAAAAAGTATTACCTTCATTGGTGAACAATAGATATCAAAGACTTGAGACACAATTTGATCATTGACCAAATCTGATAAAGATTCAACAGTTTCTTTTTTCTTGACACAGTCCAACGGCCAAGAATTGTCGTTAAATAGCTTGAGTATATAGGATAGAACCTTCATTTGATATTCTTGTTCTAATACAAACCAGTCACAGTCATATTGTACAGCTTCATGTTCTTTAAGCCCTTGACATAATTCAGCCTCACTCGATTGAATACAATCTAATAAATCCGCGAAACTTTTGCCCGTCATATTCCGTTCTTTTACTCCACTTTCTGTGAGAGGCGGGTGTAGGACGGAGCGGAGTTTTTGCAAGCGTGGCCGCATTTCATGAAGTTCAAAATATTTGTAGAAAACGCCAGAAACAGACCGCCAGGCTAGGGTTCGATCCCCACCAGATTTTGAGCTACATTCCTAAAAAAAGCACCTTTCTTAATAATGTTTTTAAAAGAAATTGTTAGGTATTATCTTTTCTAATTAAAAAATGATAATTACGTCCTATAAGAAACAATTTTTAAACAATTTTCAAAGTAAAATCATATTTCTTAGATTCCACAAAATTCGTTATTAAGAAAGTTCATATACTAGTATAGTATAAGTATCTGTACTATTATAAATTATACTTGTAGCAAAAACATTTAAAAAGGAGAGTATTTTGCCTTAGAAAGTGTTAAGTTAGGTAGGATTAGGAGAGAATTGGAGGTTTCAGCTTCTTTGAAGTCATAAGTTTTATCTTTGGTGCACAAAACTATATTTTCTTCTTCTGATCCTCGTAGATATATGCAATTTCCTAAAAACAAACATTTTAAAACAAAAGTCTTAAAATTCTGAAATTTTTCATAAAAAGATAATAAAAATTCAGGGTCTTCAGTCAGTTTCTAGATTTGAAGCTTTCTGTGATATTTGTAGATGTAAAACAAAACGCTTTATTTTAAATTACCTTCATCTAATCCATCTGCCATTTCTTTAGTGACATGTATAAGCTTAACTTCGTCTCCATATAGTTCTGGGGCGAATGTTACAACCTAGAAAGTAGTAATGGTAGAAATGTAAACATACATTTAAATACTCCTTATCAATAGACTAGGTATATGACTGAAAAAACATAGCATCTTCTTAAACTTAAGGATTGTAAATAAAGAAATTTTAACAAACAAGTTTTAAAAGCTATTGAACCATTCAACCCAAGACTACTTTATCAAACTAACATCTTTGAACAGGCCAAATACATATTTCAAAAACATATATAAGTTTTCATTCTCAATCGTCCTATAACGGAAAAAATACAAATCAGTAAATAAAATATACAATTAAAAAGTCTATTTTGAAAAATCTGAATAAGATATTTAATTAACGTTACTTTTTTTCTTTTGATTAAATGAATTGTAGAGATACATTGTATTTTTATAAAAGGTTATGTACTTTAAAATGCTGTTATGCTTTTAATACGTATATTTTTCTTCTATAAAAGTGTATATCGCGATATCGGTAAAAGTTTCATTTTAATACACCTATAGAGCTAGATGTCAAGAAAACCTCCTTACCTGACTATAACTATGTAATTCAGAATCTTCTAATTTTGCCAATTCAATAACTTGTTTCACATGATCTAAGGAACGGTCAAACAACACTTCGTTGTCCTCCATATTTTCGTCAATTTCCATTATATTTCAAAGTTGGGTATAAAAAAATAAACAAAGTAACTACGTAAATCTTTTATATCTAAAAAATATCAATTATAATAGCAAGAAAAAAAAATTTAATTAAAACAAAATCATCTTGAAAATAAGCATAAAAATCACTATATGTAAAGGAAACATCATCATGGCCAAAATTAAATAAAGGCAACTCCATGAAAATTTCTAATTCAATCTCTCCTCTCCTTTACTTTACCTCCATTTTTCCCGAACAGCTGTTTTTTGTAGTGTACACAACTCATATGTTTGACATATTTTGCTCTGCATATCTTTTCCCCAATATTTTTTTGTTATTCAGTCCCAATTATAAAAAATCTTATTCTGTAAGACTAAGTAAACTATAATTAGACTACTTTGTGCAAAATTAGTAGTTACATATTTTATGTTTTCTATATTTAATAATGATTTTCTGCTTTTGAATTTAGGGAAAATTATCAAGTCAAGGTTTTAGTCTGTAGCCAATTAATTGAAGTCTTTTACAAATACGACATTTTAAGCTATCATATCAATAAGGAAATAGAAATAATGAACTTAATTAATAACTAAAATTATTTAACTTTTTGAAAAGTATGGCTTCGAAACAGATTAATGTCCGCTGAATTAAAACATGTTTCTAAGCTATACTAAAAAATCATGTATCGTATCGTATTATAGACAATTTTCTGAGAATAATATAATTTAATCATAATTTCAATATCAGTTTTGTTAGTCGAGCCTTCGTCCCCTCGGGGTAACAAAACTGAAATCAATCTTATAATTTTTCATTTTAATATCCGCGGAAAGCTATCTTTGAAACGATGCGATAAATAACTATTCCAATATTTGGCACTGTCATGACAATACTAAGAAGCCCATATCAAATTTTGGCCCCTTTATTTTTAAGTATCTAAGCTACTCTATAATTTCCTTCTTTGTCTGTCCGTCAGTCAATAACGCATATGGGGTAATTGGATTTACTCAGCTGCTATTAAACCTAGAATTCAGATTTTTCTTGTAATGTAACAATAAAATCAACATTTTCACTAATCAATTATGCAAATGTTCACGGAGCAAAGTTTTTAATGAACCCAAGCTTAAATCAAAATTTTAATTCTTTCCTCTCTTCATTTGCTAACAATAAGTCAAGCAAAAAAACTTTTCAAAGTTGAAATTAAAAGAAAAAACTTTTTTTTTTTGCAATTTCCCTTTCATTTTCTTCTCCTATAGTTTTCAGCCCCTTTTGATCGTTTATAAAAGCTACTCTATAATTTCAAAAGTCCATTTGAACTGAACATCCGTGAGCTAGTGTAGGGTAAACGGCAAATTTTATAGCTATGGTTTTCTTGCAAATTTTATACATATTACCAAAGTCTATTTCAACAACTAAAACCTAAATTGGTCAAACGGAACTTCCTCGGCTGCTATGAAATATAAGCTGTATAAATTCTTAAAAATCTAATATACAATACATATTGAATTCAGAACTGACTTTGTCTGTCCGTCCGTTCGTTGGAATTTTTGGGATAAATGAAGAAAATGAGTTCTGTCTTTGAAATGTGTTTATATTCAGAGCAGACGAGCAGAATTATGGAATGCAGGTGGACATAATTGAAATTATCATCTGTAATACAAAGTAACTTGATGTCTGTCCGCCCGTCTGTCTGTCAGTCCGTCCCTTAAGATCTCGATAATCACTGAACTGATTAGATTCTACTCTTCAGGGAATATACCTACTGGTCCTGTGGTGGTTTTAGGCTATTTTCTTGGAGGTGGGACACCCCCAACCCACAAAAAAAAAAAAAAAATCCCCAACCCCACTTTTTTTAGTAGCAGTTGGCTGTAGCAGGAGGTAGCCTGTATCAGTAACTATTTTTTAACAAATTCTATATGTAGCAGTAGGTAGCCTGTAATAATGCCTATATTTCAAAGGCAAAGCTTTTTTATAATTAGGGTCGGTCCGTCGGTCTGTAACGGATAGCTTTTTTCGTTAATTTAGGCATGTTAGAATTGTCCTATCGATTTCAAAATTTGCATGGTGATTCCTTTAGTAGTTGGTACGATTTAAAAAGTGTAGCAACTCTATAATCATTACCAGAATGTCCAATTGATCTGATTTTTGGTATATTGATTCCTGGGACAACAAAGTATAATGTTATAAGCGAAGCAACTCTATAATGTTTGTCCATAAACATTATCATGTATCAAGCAGTTTTTCGATTCTGCAAATTCTTGCAAAATTGTGTCAAAAGTGATCCAAGTGACGTCATAAAATGAGGGAGATGAGAGGAGAAGTGTGAAAGACAACCCATAAAAAAGAGTTGGATAATTCCTTATTTTTATGACACAATTTTGAAGCAATTTTCAACAAATTTACTTACAATTTTGCTTCGTTTATTATACATTTATATTCTGCTCATTCAGTTTTGACACTATACAAGTGTTAATGTCCGTTTGTCCTACCGTTTCAGTGCTTAGCTTTTATGGATGTTGTCATCCTTGTTTTTTAACAAATTCTATATAGGAGGGTTGACTTCCCCTTACCTCATAGGGCGAAGCCCCTAGAGACTAGGTGCGAAGCCGCTAGTAACAAAGAAGGTCATCTAAATTGTAAAATCAAGGTGGGCTGAAGAATATAATATGAAAAACTTAATAAAAATCATAGAAAATTTCTATAAAAAGTAAAACTAAGTTGAATGCAAAGAGTTCATTTAACTTTTTCTTTCTTTAACTCAAAATTTAAGTTTTCTTTCTCTCAATTTTAGCAATTCATAGTTGTAGCTTAAATTTAGATTTTTGCTTAGAATTTGTTTCTTACATTTAGGAAACGAATAATAAAGACAAATTTTTATTGAGTTTTAAAATTTAATTGAAATACATATTTTTGAAAATATCCAATACTGAAATATGTTGATTTACTGCTAAATAATATTGGTTCTATGGAATTTTTTGTGATTAATAATATTATAATAATGCTTTTTTACTGCTTTTGAATGCTTTTTAGGCGCGTTTACATTTCATTATAATGTTTGTTGATCTGCTGCGATACTTTTGTACATTATATTCCTTGTTTCTTTGCCTAAACCTTTCTATTTTATGCCGAAAATATTATTTTGTATTTGCATGAAAAATTTGTTCAATATTATACAATTGTAAAACATTTTTTATACTTGTCCTCTTTACATATGGAATTTTAACAGCACAGCTTTTCTTTCTTTTGGTTTAGTGTGTCTTTTACTAGCTTGCTTTTCTAACGGGGTCATAGTATTTTTTATTTCTTAAATTACAACTAATTTAATCATTAAACAAATTTTTGAAGAGGAAGGCTCTCTATCGGTCGATCTGTCTGTCTTTATTTCTAAAAAGTCTTGATAACTGCTGAACTAATAAGGTTTTCTTCTTCAGGGAATTTTTACATTGAAATGTAATAACTATTTAGGGGGGCAAGTAGCTAAAAAAAATCGTCCTTTTTATTTGAAGAAATAAAATCTAAGGCATGGTGAGGTTAACCCCATTCCTATTACTTCCGACGCGATGTCCCTTTAGAGGCTAAATGGAACACAGCTGCGACGAGTGTAATTATAAGGAGACTCCTAATTTTCATTTAGATACTAATGTTTTAAATCATATTAAATTTTCTACAAACATTAGATAGCTGGAAACCTACTTTAAGAATGTTAACTATGCTTTATTGTTAGAAAATCATTATGACTACTTCAATTTATGTCAAAGCTTAAGATGAGACTTTTCCTCTAAGGAATATGTATAGACCAAACCTAGATGTAGAAAAGCATAGCTGTCAAAACTATAACCAATGCTTTACTTACTTTTTTATATTCTCTTATAAGAATCTTGTTATACTTGTTCCTATATTCTTTTGCATATTTTCTACTTTATTTGGCACATTTAATCATACTACAAACAAACGAAAAAGAACATTTTTTCCTGAATTTTAGTTATTTTTTGCTATTTTATCAAATTAGATGTTAATAATTAATTTTAACAGTTTGAGAAAGCATGTGATTATTAAGTTTAAATTGTTTTCTGTAGGTAATTTTAAAGATTTAATTAAACTCTTTTCAAATGGAAACAAATTTTTGCCTGGTAATGATTTTAGCTCATAGTGTTGAGTGTATAGGTTGGGTGCCAACTATTAATAAATATTACAGCACTTGTGTATACTTTTCTTGGCATTACAAATACAAGTAATAATCATAACCCTAGCTTAGTAGGCTTATACCACAAATTATTCTTCTAGTAAAAAAAAGATTTAAATGACATCACCGATTAATTGGTCTAAATAACTATAATGACACTTTAACATTCTATAATAATGGCTTAATTAAATTGTATCTGTATTGTCTACTATAAAATATAAATAATTTTTACACATCTTAGTTATTTTTTAAAGTCTGAAATCTAAGTATGAAGTATGAGGACAATCTAAAAGATATTCAAACTGATATTATTTTAAAACTTTAAAAAATTATGCAACAAAACATTAAAAGGTTAAAAATATTATATGATAAGGAGTTAGTGAGTCAGGAAGTGTTTTAGTTTGTCATTTTTTTTAAAAATCCCTCTTAGATATAAGGAGGATGTGATTTTTATTTTGGCACACCCCATGGCTATGTTAGAGGGGTGTAGCAGGGGGGTGTAGGTAGACCCTTATCAAAGAAAAAGTAGAGAGGTGTATGGGGTGAACACCTAAAGGGGTGTATCCAAACCCCTTAATTTTGCCAGGGGTTGGTTAATCCCCCCATTCTCACGCTTTTAGTTATATGAATCTTATAATACCTTATGATATCTTATCTATAATACAAAGTAGAACGATTTCTGTCTGTCTGTCTGTCCGTCTGTCTGTACGTCTGAAGCTTAAGATCTCAGTAACCACTGAACCGATTGGGCTCTACTCTTCAGGGAATATACCTACTGGTCCTGTGATGGTTTTAAGCTATTTTCTTGGGGGGTGGGACACCCCCAACCCCCCCCAAAAATAAAAAATAACCCCCCTAAAAAAAAATTTTTTTACTTTTTCTTTTTAAATCTAAAATATGAAAAATTAGGTTGATCAAACCTCTTAGGGCAAAACCTCTAGAGGCTAGGGGCGAAGCCGCTAGTTGTTATAGAAAGCGAAGCTACTCTAATACCTAATATAGAAATCTGCCATAAGCCTAGTTATTATATTGAAACCACTATCATTATTCATCAATATTACTATCTGTCTAATATTCTTTTCTCATATTATACCAGCAATCAATTGTATTCGGCAATTTTATTTCCGAGGGTATATTATTATTATTTTAGAAGTTATTCTTTTTCATCTGTTCTTTTAAATCTATTACTGTAGCTACGCTCCTAGAGGCCATATAAGGGGATATTAAAGAAGAAGGAACGGAATCGACCGTTCACTTTAAATTTTATTTTTTACCTTCAAGTGAAAGTTTTTTGAGGAAGCCATTTTTCCTTGGGGCAATTTATGTTAGAATGAAGGAGGTACCCTACCCTAAAATATTTATTATCCTTCCCTAGAGCTTCATAAAGAAGAATCATATTGGTTCAGCGGTAAGCGAGATCCTTCGCTACACACACATACACATATAGACACACAAACAGTCAGACAAACATCAAGTAACTTTTATATAACATAACAGAAATTTGATCGTTAACAACACTAGATTACTTTTTTTCATTACTGCTTGCCAAAACACAATATATATTTCTTTATTTCTTTGCATAAAACAGCAATTTTTGTCTTAGAGGATTTTTTCGTGTTACTTTTTATGATCCCTCTTTATCTTTATTGGCACACAACTAGGCTTCTTATTCAATTAATGGTTTTTTTTTTTAGGGTGGGGGGAGGGGAGGAGGGGGATAAGATATAAGATTGTACACTTTCATTTTCAATAAAAGAATAACTCTTTGTTTTATTTCGAGTAGAATGATCATTGCAATGTAGATTTTATATAAAACAAGGACATTTATCTAGAGAAAAGATAAGGAGCGCAGCTTGAGATTTATATTTAATAAACTATGAAAAGATGGAAAATAATAAAATTACATGACTGAGCATAAAACTTATTCAAAAAATCATTGTATAGCAAAAAATTGGTGTTTCCTTAAATATTTAAGAAAATTAAATATGTAAATACACATGAAGACATATAGTCGAGTTCTTTAACCCATATATTCTCTCTCACCTTAGTCGGATAAGAAGTTATTTTACTTAAAACAGTTTAGGTTTAAATTATTTTAGTAATAATTGAAAAATTGAATTGTGATTTAATAAATCTTATATTTTTAAAGTTTTCTTCCTAAGGGAAGAGTCAGGAAGATAGCCTAAAACCACCCCCAAGACATCCAAAAAGCTTTCCTGAATTTACAACTAATTTTACAAATATTTTCCAAGATCTTTAGTGGCAGACAAAAAATCTTACTACTTTGTATTACAGGTATATAATAGTAAATTTATTTGCGCCAATATTCGTTAAAATCTTCTCTGTTTTTGGACAAAATCGTTTTTTATGTATAACATTACATTTTCTCGTGTAAAAGAGTAGGACAAACTTGTTCAAAGTTTAATTTGAATCCAAGCAAAAAATTGACTTCCCTCCCCCCATCCTTTACAAGAATAAGTGTCTATACAACTGTGCAATTTGATATTTCATACTTTTAATAGTAAAATTATAATCATTTTTGGATTGTAGTAGCCTAGTAGGTATGTTGGTTTGAATTTCTGTGTGTTTAAATTCATGGGTTGCAACTTGCAAGTCTCTATTTTTGGACTAAATGAAAACTTCGATAAAAAACATCTAATTTTACATTTGAATTAAAATTAGACACCAAAAAAGGGTCCAGTATATACATAAACACTAAACAGTGCAGAGACAACTACCCTACTCTACTTCTAGTATATTACATTAATTTTAGAATAAACAAGAATATTTTTGTTGTAAGTAGCGCAACAACAACATAGCCAACAATATTTTAGATTTAGATTTGTATATTATGTAAATCTCTAAATCGATAAAATTTAGTATAGATTGCTTAGATAAAGTTGAGAGTTTATAACTATCTTAAAATGACGTTCGGAGATGGAAAAACTACAGAATAATTCTACATATAAAGTAGCTACTCAACTACTAAAACATACAAAAAATTTATCAGATTGTTTGTAGATTTTTGTAGATTTGTAGATCATTTAGATTGATATTGATTTTTAGTCTATATTTTTATCCCTTAATAAATTTAGTTGGGATGTAACAGTATGTATATATAATTGATTATTTTCAATACAATTGTCCTATCCCTTTATCCATGAATAAATCTAGTTGATGTCAGTGTCTATGTTGGAGGTTAATTTCTAAACCACTGTCCTATTCCTTTATCCCTGAATAAATCTAGTTGATGTCAGTATCTATGTTGGAGATTAATTTCTAAACCACTGTCCTATTCCTTTATCCATGAATAAATCTAGTTGATGTCAGTATCAATGTTGGAGATTAATTTCTGAACCACTGTCCTATTCCTTTATCCCTGAATAAATCTAGTTGATGTTAGTATCTATGTTGGAGATTATTTTCTAAACTACTGTCCTATTCCTTTATCCTTGAATAAATCTAGTTGATGTCAGTATCTATGTTGGAGATTAATTTCTAAACCACTGTCCTATTCCTTTATCCCTGAATAAATCTAGTTGATGTCAGTATTTATGTTGAATATTAATTTTTAAACCACTGTCCTATTCCTTTATCCCTGTATAGATCTAGTTGATGTCAGTATATATGTTGGAGATTAATTTCTAAACCACTGTCCTATTCCTTTACCCCTGAATAAATCTAGTTGATGTCAGTATCTATGTTGGAGATTAATGGAAGGTGGAACACTCATAAAGCTGTTTGTATAGTCATTTTGTAACAGTCTTATCACATTTAACTTATAAGGCATGTTTCATCCTATTATCAACTGTGATATCTTATTGTTCTATCATCATAGAAACCGACAGAGAGTTAATATTAAATGTGAAATTTAGACAAATGATTATTGACTGAAAATCAACATTCTTTTACTTAACAAAAGCAGTTGCGCCCCTAGAGACTTTTAGGGTTACCTTTCCGCAACGAAGTCTCACTGTAAACAAGGAGCCATGTCAGTCCTGCCGATAACTAGATCTTTATGCACCAGTGACTCAGAAATCAAACAAACATTTGATGCAAAAAGTAAAATTTATTTTTTTTAGAGCTATTCATTATTTAAAGAAGATTGTCCATCTTTAACTAAAAGTTTCAAAATTGCAAACTTATAATAACCATGTATATAAAAAATCTCTGCTATAATAATCGCCCTAACTTCAATAAAAACTACATAAAGTGATTCTAATATAACTCTGATATAAGGAGGTGGTGTTAATATCAAATATGAATTACAAGTACCCAACCCTCTAAACAAATAGATTTATGTTCGTACATGTATAATATATCTCAGAAGTTCTCAGGAATCTACCAGTTTTCAGAGGATGAATTGACCACTGCAAAATATTTAAAATTTGCCCATTTGTCTCATAAGATCTTCAGAAATGCAGATACTTTGATTAATAAAAACAGAAAGGATACAGGCATAACAGTCAAAGATTAAATGATTAAAGTAAATACAGAAAACAATGAAAGTATTTCAATAATCTTTCATACATTCTGGACAAATTCGCCCGGAGTGTAATTCTTTTTTCGTGAGTAATGAAAGGTGTGGATATTATTATTATGTAAAAATTAAGTTGTTGTAAGTTTTCTATTTCTAGAGAGAGTTCTCAAAATAAAATCTTTAAAAATGAATTAGAATTAATCAATCTTCTCCAATGAAAGTTTATCAATCTTATGAAAATAAAAAATAAAAGTTATATTGGGTTGGAATATGAAGCTAGTAAGAGAGATTTCAAACTAAATAGCTCAAAAAAGGCTTAATTTTAATCATACATACACATAGCTGAACTCAAAGATTTAAAGCATCCTTGTTAAGTAAAGCAAACATTGAGACAGATTTAAAAATGTAATTCTTATGTTCAAACTTAGCTTCATAACTCTGCATTTAAATACATAATATGTCATTTCAATGCGGCTTAAAAACTTATTAATAAAAATAGCCAAAATCATACATGTATACCTATACGTATGCCTTGAATAAATACCAATTTAGGTTTGAAAAAGAAAAGTAAAAAAATATTTTTTGGAGAAAGGGTCATTTTTACTGAGAGGATCACTGCACTGGAGATCCCCCCCCCCCCCCAAAAAAAAAAAAAAATGACCTTCTCCGGACCTATAAGAAGATACATTGTAAAGAATAACCAAGTCGCTAGAGACAAAAAAACTTACTACTTTATATAATAGGATTTGGATCTGACTATTTGGTTACTAATAGGTTTCCATAAGAATGGCAACATCCATAAAAGATTGATTGAAATGCGATTAAGGAATAGTTCAAAAAAATGTTAAACTAAACACAACTTTTATGGGTAAATTTATGTCTTTGGTAGCTTTTAACAATAAGGGGAAGGGGGTGTTTATATTTAGCTAAATCGCAGACTGTATTTTGGCAGATTTTTTTCTTATTTGAATTGAAATAGTGTTATCATGATCTAGGATTATCTAGTGTAACATGGGGCTTAACTCTCCCTTCCCCCCTCCACACCCCACCATCTCCCTCATCAAGCCAAACCTTTTTTTTGCATACTTGAAGGGAGTTGTATTCGGAGGAAAAAAATAGCTGTTATGATTCATTACAGCAAACTTTTTTACAGTGAGGTATTTTACAGAGAAATTTTAGTGATATAAATGTCTGTCTTTAAAAAAATTGGGATGGGTAGGATTACCTTAGAAAGCTCTTTTTAAAATCAAAACAATTACTAAATTCTTTTATTCTAAAAACACTAACTGTTGATTTCAAATGTTTACACAATGAAATTTGGAGAATCTGTACTTTTTACCCTTCTTTATTTTTATTTTTCTTAATATTGACGCTTATCCTAGAACAAGTACATATATGTAATCAGTTAAGTAAACTTTAAAACTTGTAAAGATCCTCTTAAATTTATTTTCTTTTTAGTTTTGCTTTAAACTTTTCAAATTTGACTTAAATTACTGAAAAACAAGTAAAAGTCAAAATTCATTGATTAAACCTTTTAAGTATAATACCTTTGCCCTTTGCTGTATTGCTTCTTTATTTTATTTTAAGTTAAGCAAAGGTTAAGTATGGTAATTAGGAAAGATCAAAACCGAATTGTTTGTTGCTCCTGCAGGAAGCTCTTACTCTTACTTAACCTATCCTACAACAATCATGAAATTATTATTTTTCTCCACGATTTTTTGAGTTTCAATGTTTTGAAATAAATTGTTCTTGGTATAAGTAGGGCATTAATATGTATGCAATGCTTACTGTGTTGCTTTTTATAGCGTAGCATCTCCACATTACATGTACGCACCTTAAACATGCATAGTGAAAATATTCTTAAGCACTGCACCCTTTTTCTAAATGTGACTCTAGTGAGGGTGAACTGTACCTTCATGTAGGATCTTCAATAAACACATTAAAAAGGAAAAGATTGTGTTGGCATTTTTCCCTCCCCCCTTCCCCGACTACCTTGCCCTATGACTAGGATCCAACCCACAGTGATGTTAAGTGTGTACGGCTGTTTTGCTACATTCTTTCCATTTTTTTCATTCTTGTTTTTTTAATGCAAATCCATTATTAAAGCGTGATTTCAGTTAACTGTGAACCCTAAAAAAACATGTTTATATTTTATCTCATTCATTAATTAGATTTAGATTTTTAATATAATATTTGTTTTACAACTCTTGATGAGAATATAAAGGTTGTTTGGTATGTCGGTAATGCAACATATTCATATACTAAAGTAACAGGATGCCTGTCTCGCTATGTGGTTCTCATTTACAAGGTAGCTTCTCATAGTTATCAGGAAGGTTTATAACTATTTTGGGAGAGGGTACCACCAACCTCCCCTGTGAAATCGCCCCCAGAAAAAAATTACCCCACAAAAAAAATCCCCCTTCAAATTCTTTATCTTTTTCTTTTAAATCTAAATTTTTTAAAAATTCTTAAGTGTCCCTAGATGCCTCCAGGGGCGTAGATGCTAGTACATGTATAAATAGCGGTTACTTCAAGGGGCACGCCAAGAGGAAGGGGATGGAAGGTAGACACTCCACATTCTTTTCAATAGCCAATTCCACTTGGGAGATTGTAGATACCCTCCCCAAAATAATTTTAAATCTTCCCTGTACCTATATAAACCTTCACTAAAAGGAAAACCATATCGGTCTAGCGGTCAGCTGGATTTTAATATACAAACACTCAGAGACACATACACACATCCTGTCAACGGCATTTAAAGTAAAACTAATTTGACCCAGGCCTAGCTATTCTAACAATCAATTATACAAAAAAAATCACGAAACCTTTGGAAGTAAGGTGGAAGTATATCTTATTTTTTTGTAACTTAAGTGGAATGGGTAAAAAGGGGGAGGAAGAGGGAAAGGTGGTTGTGGGGAAATTTCCTTTAGAATTGTTTATCAGAATCACACTCCATTTCTCCTGAATTAATTAGACCAAACACTTCTAGAAGCTGAATAATTATTTATTGTGATACATAAAATAAAACATTGTGTATGTATAAAGATTCTCCTTGCTTAGGATGATTTAAAGAGGAACTGCAAACACTTTCCAAAGTAAAACATTTATATGTAGCTAAGCTCATAGATATCATGGAAACCAACAATAAAGATGAAAGGTAAAAGTAAGCATTAAAGATAGAAAGACAAAATTTAAACAGCTGAGAAAACACATATTAACCATAAAAATTATGCATTCCAGAAGCATGCCGAAAGACCAACGGACCAAGTGATATATATTTCTGAATTAGCAGCCGAGGAAATCACGTTTCCCACTAAACATTTCTGACAAACGATCAAACAGACAGGCACTAGGAATTATAGAGTAGCTTTGCCGCTAAAAAATCTGTCTGTACATATTTCTTTAAAAACTTTTTTTTATTGTATTATTCCTTTTATTTGGGGGACATATGCAACCCATTTTCCCCCGGGTTTAACCGACCAGATTATTGAAAAACTTTGTTTGTAGCGCAGTAACTCTTAAATTTTCCTGAAACTACCTTCTTCTGGAATCATAGAATAACTAAAAAATTCACAAAAACCCATTAGACAAAGAAACTTTCGATTGCACGAATTTTATTTAAAATTCTAAATATGTGAATATCAGTAACGCCTGTTCATGAGCCAAGACTTTCCCCCTGCACTTTCTTCTATGCATAAACAACTGTTTTGGACTTCTTCAGTCATCAATAATTTTTACAAAACTTGCTTAACTCTTCTACATTCTATTATTTTAAAATAAATTTACCTTTTAAAAATTGCATATTTGTTGTAAATGAAAATAAATGTTCTTGTTTGTTTTAGTGGACCAAGGTTTGAATTTTATTTGTAGTATCTTAGTATTTGAATATTAGAAGACCTCAGAATTGGAACTTGTTCAAATGCAATAACCTGAGCAATGAGCATAGAATATAAATACAATTTTGAATAATATACCCTTATCCCCTGCGCGATTGGAGGGAGGCTCTAGCACTACGGGACCCTTTCCTTACGGAGTACCGTGCATTTTATCTTCACATTCCGCTTCTAAAAGTAAAATTTTCATCACTTAATTTGATTAGCTTCAAACAAATGAACATTGGGTAAATTGTCTCAGAAACCAATGGTTCCATTTTTACAAGTGCTTTGATTTAGGCATATGACTTTGTTTTAAGACTTTGAATTTTAGGCGGTTTACAATTTTTTTTATTATAATTCATATTCAATTGCCAGATGTCTGTATTCGATCATGATGTCCTCTAATATTATAAATAAAGTGTATGCAAAACTTTGGAAATTGTATTAAAGAACTTATTCCTATTCATACTTTCATTTTTTTAGAACCAAAACAAGTAAAAATACTTCTATCAATATTAAATTGAAAATACAATTTTAATAGCAAAAAAATGATCTACTACAGTTGAATGGCCACATTTATGATGGTTAGTGATTAAGAAGGCAGACTGACGTACGTACAAACATATTTATCAAGTAGCTACTTTACTTTAGCTTCAGGGCCTTTTCCCTAATCCTAGGTATCATCTCTTAATTTTTTCGTTTATTTTCATTTATGAAAATATTTCCTTCTAAAGTATTTTAGAGCAATTTCTTGACCTATTTTTATTGCATTTTAAATGGCTTTTCAATAATTTCATTTGAAATAGGAAAGATTTAGATAAGATTCAAATTCTATACATAATTGTTTCTTACATATTATTCTTAATTGCAATTTAATTTTAAGTATTAGAATATGTGCCAATTTGGTACCTTAATGTCTACAATTGAGGTCTAGAATTTTTATAAATGCTTACTTATTTTCTCTTTGATTCAAGCAATTTTCGAGTGTGCATGACCTAATTGAGGACAATTGCTCGTAAAAACCAAAATATGTTTTTGATAAAATATTAATAAGAACATAAACAGCCATAACAAAATATTAAATATCATTTACGTTTTACACATTGAACAATGTAATCCTAGATTATACAATGGATTTAATAGTATTCATAAACTCATGGTAGTCACAAATACAGGATCAAAATCAAACTAAATGTTAAATAATGACCCATGAGATATAGGAAAAGTTAGAACAAAATAGAATAGGCATTACAGAAATAGTTATATAGTTGTGGAGTGAGGGAAGGATAACTAATAAAAATTTTATATTACTTGAAATATGCAAATAAAATTAGCATAAAGAAGTATAATTTGCTCACACATAAATGTTGCAAAAAGCATGCTTAGCTTCATTTGCCAAAAATTATATGAATAATATCCTTGGATTGGACATAATAATACATTATCATGAGTTTTATCACATAGAAAATGTATATACTAGTGGCTTCGCCCCTGGACTCTGGGGGCTTCGCTAGAGATTCAACCGGATCTTGGACAAAGTAGCCTCAGACACAGTAGCCTCCGGACAAAGTAGCATCTAGGACTAGCCTCCATAGTTAATAAAGATCATGGCCGCAGTGCTCAGCCCCCTGGCCTGCCTTTGTAAAAACAACATTAAAAATTGTAAAAATCTACCAACCACTTTTCGTAAAATCCACGAAATTCTTAATCACCTATGTATTAAAGTTATTTTTCTTAAGTAAATGTCCTGAAGTTAACATAGGTTAGATTATAGGCTAGGGGGCTGAGCGCTGTGGCTATGACCTTTATTGGAGGCTAATTTCCTTAGGAGGCTACTTTTCTTAAGTAAATGTACCGAGGCTACTTTGTCCTAGAGGCTACTTTATCCGGAGGCTACTTTGTCCGAGGCTACTTTGTCCAAGATCCATTCAATCCCCTTTTTAATTTTTAAAATACATTGAAACTGTTGGAGGACCAGTATCTATATTTCCTAAGAAGCACAACCTTATCGGTCCAGCGGTTACTGAGATCTTATGATTCAAATGGTCAGACATTATTATACTTTGTATTATAGATATAAAGATGTAATGACATTATGTAGATACTCATTCTTGTGCATTTTAATGCCTTGTCTGCTTATAACCATTTCACCATAATCACCCTGGGAACTATATGAAGCTTCAGTTTTTTATTTGAAAACAATTTGGTCTAATTATCAATTACTTAATTATATTCTCCGCTTATATTTTGCTTTTTGATTTGGAGTCTTGTTACAGAAAACATTTAACAAAGAAATATTAAAGATAAAAAAATATATTATTTTATGACATAACAAAGAATATGAAAATTTCAAAAAAGTGAACATTAGAAATGTTTATAAAGTTTTGATTTAAACTGCAAATATTTTATGTTTGCATACATAATATAGATTTTGCAAAAAGACAAATACTAGAATATGAAAGTCTATTTGAATTACGCTAAAGTAATGTGGATCTTTGAAGACATCATTTTCCTTTATCTTGTCGCTCTCAACAGAAAGGCTACTCTACAAGTCAAATATTTGTCTTTGTTTGTCTGTGTGTAAAGCTTATACATGGGATGTCACTCTCGAAAACACCCTTAAATTCTCGTTTGAGCCATCTATTCGTTACAAGCGGCCGGGCCCCTAGAATCTGGGGGCTATTTCTTGGTTGGGATAGTAAGGGGCAGGAAAATAGCACCAAGACTTAAATCTAAAAAATAAAAAGCCTAAACCATCACAGGACCTATGTGAAACTTGCCTAAAACAGAGAATATAAAAATTACATAAAACTTTTTTTTTAAAACTCAAATGTATGTTGTTTAAATTGTGGTAAAAAAGGGCAACTTTAAGTAGATATAAGCACAGGCATAGGGCATTACTAATTTGTTCATCATCAAACCTACTTATTTTCATATTTTCAGCAGTTTATGTTTATTCAAAACAGCTAAAATCAATTAAAACTGTATATATAGATAGGAAAAGGGACAATTATTCACCTTGGTTTATCTCATAAGTAAACACTTATCATACACACTCTTCTTCAAAGGCAAATTAAAATCAGCAGTGATGGTTATTATTATTTTTACATTAATTTTTATTATACTGTTTTATGTGAACGCTGTTCAGACAAACTCATATTTTTCTTTAATATTATTCAGAGATAGAGAACAAACAACCAAAATATTTTAATTATGAAACCTAGACTTAAAGTAAAAGATGAAGTTCCTGATTTTCGAACAAAGGTGCTGGTACCCAAAGTTTTATCATTCGTTGGCCTAAAATCTTTGGGTACTCTTATTAAATTTGGTTTCAAACTAGTGGTGTCCAAACTTTTCAATTAATAATACTACAGATGGGATAATTTTATTTATCATCATTTGAGATATACATTAATTTATCGTTAACTGTTTTATCCATGCCTGTTATGGATATTGTCATCCTTGTTTCTTTTCGTTATAAAATAAACACTACAAATACAAAAAGCGTCTGAAAGTATCTAAATTTGAATTAGCAAATTGCCATGTAAATCAAATAAACAAAATTTAACGTATTTTTAAAAATAGAGAAAAAGCTTCTCTTTAATTTATTTCATTAACACTAAGGAAAAAAGTTTGATTTTTAAAAATTTTGTAGTTTTAGACAATAAGCATTGAATTATTATTATTCTTTTTTTTAGTTTATTTATTAATTAAAATTAAAACTTAAGCGCGCCAAAATAAAGGTATTTTGAGAGAGGGAACAACCCACAAAAGCCTTCCATGGAAGCTTTAGCCAAAGAGGAAACGACTAAAATGGTTAGATAGGTCTACAATTTTATCAGGATTTGAAAAGTATACGAGTTTAGGGTAAGATTTATGTATCTCTCTGTAAATAATATTATCGTTTCTTATTATTACTGCTCTGTATAAACATAATTGTCCTTGTTTATTATAGTAGCATGTGTCAAATATAGAATCTTTTCTGTTCTATAATCATCCTTTCAAAATATTAGAAAATAGGGTTCGTCATATGGAAGATGTTCTCATTTCCCATAAAACTTAGAGGGTTTTGTTTTTTAAATTAACTAAATGTATAGTGTAAATTAAATCGGCTCAATCCTTATAAGAATCTTATAAGATCTCGCTAACCACAGAACCATTATGGTTCTCCTTTAAAGGGTAGCTACGGGGAAGTTTATATCTATTTTGGGGAAGGTAGCACCATCCCACCTATCGTTACTAGAGAAAATACATCTACTCCACAACTCAGTCGGTATGTTAGCCTGTCTGACTTTACCAAAATTGGGGATATAGATTTTTATTGGCAGGATTATTGTATGACATCGATTCTTTATTTCTGTCTTTTGGCTAATCAATATTTTTTTATGTAGGTATTTTGTCTTGTTTTTAAATCCTCCTTAAATTAGATATTTTGTAATTCAGTGTATTTTGAGACAAAATTTGTTTATAACCTCTTCGTTTATTTGATTCAAATATTTATCTAATGTAGCAGCTGTTTATTAGCAATGGAAATCATTGGAGGGAAATTTAAACAATTTTTTTAGATCTGTAATGGCTAAAAAAGACAGGAGAGACAACATCATAAAAGTGAGGTTTACATATTACAATAAGAAATTTTTAAAAACTAATTTTATCCTTCAACATCCAGAAAAATTCTGTGGCATCAATTATTCTTTTAATCCTATGATGTAATCTTTTTTGTCTGTAGCAAAGTATCTCGCTAACCGCTGAAGCATTATGGTTCTCCTTTAGGTGACGCTTCTTATAGGTCTAGGGAAAGTTTTTAACTATTTTTAGTGAGGGTATCCCCAATAATTTTTTTCTTTCTTTTGAAAATGTGGGGAGGAGGTAGACTTTCCCCTTCACATTAAGTTTCATACAGGCTTCTAGGGACGTACCTGCTAATTTTTTTAAAATGAACTAAGATAAACTAAATGGTTTAAAAGATAGATAGATAGTGAGATAGATAGATAGTTGGAATTACAAAGATTCACTTTTTGTTGAGTTTAAGCTCGAATTCAATTTTTAATCAGAAATTGATCTCACGGAGAATTTTAATAAGTTTCAACTTTTTGCCAACATTTTGTGCTAACATGTTTGTATACAAGTACAACAAAAATACACTCGTCTATAAATAGCGCATCAAAAGTATATTTTTAAAAAAGGAACAGTAATTTGTCGTATAGTAATCATATATATAAAAATTATATATGTTAAATTAAAATTTTTTATTGTGAAGATTGAATATTTAATGAGCAATTTGTATATATATACTTGCCTATGTCCCATTATAATAATTCCTTGTAATAAATCTTTTGATGTAAATCATAAATATTATTTTGTATTATCTATTTTTAATTCCCGTTCCCAAAATATCGTTATCTTATTTAACCCATCCTAATTCTGTAGTTATTGCATTTAGTATTGTTTTGTTTGTGTATAATTAAACTTGTATATGGCACCTCTGTGTAATTGGGGATTGAAGCGCAGTTTCTCTATAGTTAAACTTAGTAACGTTTGTCCGTCCGTCGTGATCCAGCGCTTGACTTAAACAGACGTGCAGCATAAGTAAGAAATAATCTACTCTAATTAAAAGAATGACAATAAACAAAGAGCAAAACTCAACAACAACAAACTAAAAACATTTTGTGTCAATTATGATTAATTTGACAGCAAAAATTTGTTTAACAGAATACTTAAACTTGTGCTTAATTTGTTAATCAATCAGTCTGCTCTGGGACGCGGTGGGAGTAACACACAACATGTGTGCTTCTCTGACCGCTGCACACATTATTTGTGTCAATATTATTTGTTATTTGTGTGATAACAAAATCTTCGTGGATTCCTGATAGGTGCTTTGAAGATAGTGTTGGTAATCGGACACAGATGATTTCTGCCACCAAAAGAAGAAACAGTTTTCTGACTGCCTGCTTTTTTTCCTGCTACATCATCTCAAGCTTTTATTTAAATCTTTAGATTTCCTTTGTTTCCTTTCTTGGAAACATTGTTTGGTAACTTAACCCCATGACGCTTAACTTAGACGCCCGCCAGATGACCTACACCCCCCCCCCCCCCCCTCCTCCTCACCAACAGTCTCACCACCTCTCTCCCCTCCAAACTTCTGTCAACAACCCCTCCTCAAAACTTCCTACACCTACGTGCCTACAACATCTATGAACCCGCTAGAAATCCTTTGTGTGCTTTTATTATCTATTTTAGTGTGTGTGAAAGGGAAAATATTTTTCCTTTATTCTTGTGCAGATTCCCCCATATTTTATGGGGTATTTTCACCCGCAAAAGCCTAGGGGCGGGTTCGCTTATTACAGTGATACTTTCAAATCCTGGCAAGAACTCTTGTAGTCTTTTTATTATAAGACTACCTTACAATTTTGACTTTTCCTCAATTTTGTAAGTCCCCAAAAGAGCCCAGTAAACTTAAACTGGGACCCTCCACCTCCATAATCTACTCCTGCCCAAAATTCTTGCTATCAATCAAACCAACCAACTCTAACAAACTAAACTCAAACACCAAACCAATTTAAACATTATCAATTTAATTGTGTATTTAGTTTATTATGCTAGTTATTATTATTTTATATGTATAACAGCTAACCCTTAACCTACTAACACATATCTAATTTATTAATTTTTTTAGTTCGTATTTTACTTATTTTATCATGTATGATTTTTTTCTGTAAGAATAAATCATTTCAACAACAACAACAATTTGTTAATCAATCAGTCAAGAATGTCAAAATGCTTTGATCTCATTCAAGGGCGCATGTATAAATGTATAGTAATATACATGTAACGAATGATTTAATATGGACAAAACATTTCAAAATCTAAGGACAGATTCGTAACTTTTAAAATTTAGTTCTAATCATACTATTATTATAATCTTTTGGATTGATTTTATTATTATTTATTATTATTATCTTATCTAAGACTAGCAGCTGCACCCCTAGCATTCAAGGGTTCTGTAAATTATGGTGTCGAGAAGAGCACAAAAATGGCCCAAAACTATCTCATCACCTAAATCTAAAATCAAAATAGCCTAAAACTTCTTAAGCTTCTTTAAAATATAGAACTCAATCAGTTCAGTAGTATTCGAAATTTTAAGCTACACACAAAAAAAATCTTGTTACTTTTTATATTAGAATAATAAACTCTAATTTATGTTTAATATCTAGTTTACTGTTCTGATTAGAATATCATACCCCCCCCCCTCCCCCCCACCTAAAAAATCGTATTAGTCGTATCACAAATCCATGATTCCATATATCCAATTTAAACATTGAACTGAAATGGTATGAATGACATCTTCAAAACGATCAAATATTTGATGCATTAAATTTTATAAATACCATAGCGTCAGATCATAAATGAATACAGTGGTGTGCGGTAGAGGGGTGTTCACACCCCCAATAAAATCAAAATATGGAATGTCTATTTTCAAGACTTCCCCTTTTTACCCCCCCCCCCCTCTACGCTGTTTATCAAATAATCATTGTGCACGCCATTACCAATAAAAAATTCATCCATAAGATTTTTCCCCTTATATAATTACTAGCGGCTTCGCCCGTAGCCTCTAATTAAAGAAAAAAAAATTAAGTACCTCTAAAGATGCCCCCACTAATTTTAAATAGTTAAAAAAAATAAAAAATTAAGTAACTTGTGAGATGCCCCCACTCCACCACTAATTTTGAATAATTAAAAAAAAATTAGGGGATAATTTTTTTTTTTGGGGGGGGGGGTTAGGGGTGTCCCAGTCCCCAAGAAAATACAGGAAAGAAAATAGCCTAAAACCACCACAGGACCAGTAGGTATATTACCTGAAGAGTAGAATCCGATTGGTTCAGTGGTTACCGAAATCTTAAGGGACGGACGGACAGACAGACAGACATCGTTCTACATTGTATTATAGATGACCTACCAATAGCACAATTTTTCACACACGAATTTGAAGGCAAGATTTTAGCTTTGAAGGGTTAATATCTTAATCATTTAACTGATAAAGAAAATAATATTGTTTACCTTTTTACAATGAAAACCAGGAAATAGTTTTTATGTAACATTTGTTGTATATCTTTCATTATCAACCTATGTACATTTTTTTAATCTACAGTGTGGAAATTTTATGGTCAGTAAAAACCCACTCAGGATGTCTCTGAGTCTGTCTGTACTGAAAGATCTCACTAACTGATAGACCGATTTGGTTCTCCTTTCAAGAGAAATAGCCCACAAATAATTTTTTGTAACCTTTTTTTAAAGCGAATCTTTTCTTTAATTAGGGTCGGTCCGTCCGTAACAGTTAGCTCTTTTATTACAATTTTGTTCAGACTTTCCAAATTTACCACATTTATATTCTGCCTATTCATTTCTGACACTTAATGACGGTCGACTTCACTGAAATGCCCCCTCTTTATATTAGCTACTCTAGTACACAGTAACCAACTCAAGAATCTTATTATATGATAATCAAAGTAAGGAAATTGATTTCTATTGTTATAATATATTGATGCGACTGAGAAATATATGTATGATATTAATATTACCAAGTAGCGCAACATTAAGAATCTAAGAATGCTTTATACAAAACGGACAGTAAAAGTATCCTTATAGGAGAACGAGATCTTTAAGTGTCCAGTCGGATTAATTTTCAAACGAAAATTAATTGTTCCAAAACCAAAGAAATTGTTTTAAAACTCTTTCAGAACCCATTACAGAAAGTTTCAATCAAAGTTTTACAAATATGTAGTATTTAATTTTCAACTAACCTATTAGAGTAACGAAGCAACTACTTTATTTCCATATCTCAAATATGAAACGTTTAGGATACATGATTTTTCTCGGTTGCTATTATATGGAATGCGTTTTTTGATCTGCAATTTTTTAAAGGTTTCATTTACCGTTGGGCTAAAAACTATGTAAAACACTTCTGTTGTCTGTTTGACCATAATGCTACGGAGAAGATTTTATTTCGATGTATATAATTTCTTTGATAGATAACATAATTATTCTTCTAATATGCGTAAAGAAAAATCCATATAGATTACTGAATATCTATCATATAACTTACTTTGTCTGGTTGCTTTTCAATGAAAGATATTTTTTCATTTCTATGCTTCGCTTCTTTAAATTGTTATAATCCTTGTTAAGTATAGTACTACCAAGATAGATATTTGTATAGATTTCTTACAACTTAGAATCAAAGCAACATACATCAATTAACCATTCAAATATTTATGTGATCAATTAATCAATCAATCAACTTGAAATGAATTAAATAGGTTTTTATCAAAGACATTTTGTATTAGGAATTTGCATAGTAAAAGATTAGCAAGAAGCCTACTTTTGACAGGACTTAGCTATTTCCTTGTTAAAAAAAAACTATTGTGGCAAACAATTTTGTCGACAATTTGAATTTTTAAAAGTAGCAATGGCTGACTTAATTTATTATTTAGGGAAAACGCCAATTAATATATTGTTATACTTCGACGTACTATTTTTAAAGCGAAGTTTTTCTATAATTAAAGTCAGTCCGTCCGTAACAGTTAGATCCTTTCGTTAGGTTAGACATGTTAGGATTGTCCCATCGATTTCAAACTTTTCTTAATTATTTCTTTAATAGCTAGGTACGACTTAGAAAGCGTATCAATTCTATAATCTTTACCAGAAAGTCCGTATGTCCATTTAAAACATGTTGATTTTAACATTTTTGACAATTTTTTATGTGAAAAACTATCCATTTGGTCTGATTTTTGAAATACTGATTCCTAGGGCAACATTGTACAATGTATTTAAGCAGTTTTGTAACAAATTTACTTACAATATTGTTTCTACTTTTATATATTTATATTCAGATTTTTCAGTTCTAAAACTCAACAAGTGTTAATGTTCATTTGTCCTACCGTTTCAGAGCTTCGCTTTTATGGATGTTGTTATCCTTGTTTTTTTTTACAGACAATCAATAGAGTAGGAAGTAAAGATGTATTTATAAATAGGTACTACTTTTACAATGTTGCAAGATATTATCTGTTCATTTGCTATAGACACTTATATCAGAGACTGTTTGTTTTTAAATACAACAAATTTATCTATAAGTAGAGATGTATCAATGATCAAAAGTAGAACGAAGTCCGTCCGTCTGTCAGTGTTTGAAAATTTCGCTGACCGGGATATCTATTAGATACTGATTTTCAGGGATTTAACAGGTTACATAATGAGTTTAGCTTATTTTATGGAGGATAGAACCACTGACCTATTGCCCCACCCGCTTTTTCTGACCCCGTAAAAAAGAAAAACTATAAACGTTGAATGGGGGCCGGGGGGGGGGGGAGAAACTCCATCAATCCTCCAATTAAGACGAAACCAAAGGCTATGGGCGAAACCAATACTAAACTACATATTTTAATCCCAGATATAAAATGGATAGAAAGATAGTTGGTATATATCCCGCTGAGTATGGTTGTGTATTACATACAATTTATGCTCTTGAACAAATCTAAACTTTCACAATTTTTTCTTACAATCATCTCTTGAAGACAGCTTTTAAAACTAATAGCTGCTTCGGCTCTAGCCTTTGCAGGCTTACCCCAATGAGTTTTATGAAAGTTACACCCCTAAATTAAGGATTTATATGACAGGTAAAGTCATTCAAAATTAAAAATGCCCTTTATTTAGGAGAATCTACAAGAAAAAAAATTAGGTATCTGTTATTGATACAAGCCTAAAAAACGCAAAGTGGCAAAAAATTAGTCACGGAGTGCTCTGACTAACAATGTGATGAATGTTTTTGTGGATTACAATAGAAAAATCGCACCTATATCTTTTTAGTCTCTTAATAAGTCTGATTTGTTGACTTACTCGGTCATTCAGACGGACTGGCCCTAATTATAGAGTAACCGTGCTAACAATAAAAACAGGTCCTGAGCTAGTATACTAAATATGACCAAATTAGCATTAATTAGAATTAATACACAAGGAAGAATGTCTATGCTCATAAACAGGCGTATATTATGCTGTCTGCAAAACTAATATTACAGTACCTTTACTGTTCTTATAGAAACCATAGTTGGTAATTGTCCACAATTTGTCAGCCATTAACATACTCATTTAGTGAACATATATTCTTATATTTTTATATGCCAAAGAATCAACACTCATACATCTTATTACTTATATTAAAGCCAGCTCTGTATATTAACTTAATCGTATGAAAAAATAACTGTTTGTTGAACAAATCTTACTCCTTGTATCATACTGAGTCCTATTATCAATAGGCATTAGAATTCAATACTATATTTAATATACCTTGCATTATACATATAATTTTCATTATTAATAGCGCAGCTTCTCTATAACTAGGGTGTGTGTCTCTATCTGGCTATACTCCCTACATCTTTTTTTTTAATAGGCATCAGAATTATCTGCTATATTTGATACCAGTGGCTTCGTCAATAGCTATAGGCTTTTTTTTGGAGTGGGGGGGGGGGGGTATAGAGGGAGGTAAAGACAATTCAACATTCCTCTTTTCCCATTTATATTGTTGAAACCACTGGGGGCTAAGGGAATTTATTTCACAACTATGGTTCCCTCCCTTCCCGGTGTTATTGAGTGGCTTAGCTTTAATTATAAGCCAAACACAAAGTGCAATCACTTCTGCAAAATGCTTTTTTTATTTTGTCAAATTTATTTGTTAAGCAAATTATTACTGTAGAATAAAATACCTTTTCATTTAAAATGCCCCTCTTACTATGTAATAAATTACTGCGTTAAATTATTGTGCTATTGTATCTTTTGGTTCATATAAAATGCGCGGAAAAAATTACACACTTTTGATAACATGGGGAGATCTATTTCATTTATATTGATATTCTTTTACATATGGACTGAGTAAGTATTCTTAAAAACAAATGAACAATTTCATTATTAAATGTTTTAAAAGTCGAAATAAAACAAAGGAAGGGATATGACAAGGACAATAATCTATGTACATCTCCAATAATGGTTAGCAAAACTACCCGTTCTGAAGATTCAAATTTGAACCAAACAATCAAGATCTAAAAGTATCCAAAATTATCTAACGAATTAAAGAGAATGTTTATAAAACTTTCTATTACTTAAAACCATCACAGGACCAGTAGGTATGTTCCCTGAAGAGTAGAGCCAAATTTGTTCAGTGGTTACTGAGATCTTAAGCTTCAGACTCACAGACAGACGGACAGACAAACAGACATCGTTCTACTTTGTATTATAGCTTCCAATATATATATATGCAAATATGTAATGGTTGTAAAGAAACAAAAAAATTAGCATTGAGTGGTTAAAAAAACTTAATGCGGAAGTGATATTTTACCTTGACTTATATGTTTATGATTTACATTTAAAGTGTAAATATTTATGCTGTAACTCAACCCTTAACTTTTATAAACAAGTAAAGTTAAATTTCAATAGTTTTGCAGGCTTGCAACTACACTTTAGTAAATGACAGCAACTTTTATTACGGAATTTCAAAATATGTAGAAATAAATTATGTATCAACCCCCATGGATAAATTTAGGGACGTTGGATACACTCCCTTATGGATCCATCCCACAATTATATTAAACCCCCTAAAAAGGTTAGAAGGTCACATCCCCTACCCCTTAAACCCATAAGAAAAAAATGTTTTTGGTAGGTTGGTAGTTTGGTTTAATGACCTTCAATTAATTTTTAAATCGTGTTTCTAAGCAGACTGCAGAAATACATACTGCTCCTGAAAGTAATTATTATTGGACGTAATTGTCATCAAGTTTACAAAAAAAAGTTTAAAATGAACAAAGTAAGTTATAGATCGCTGTAAAAACGTTGATTAAACATGGATGTTGGTTTCTATCAGGAAAATAGGGGATAAGAAAATAAAACATTTATCAATTTTCTCCCAATTTGATATTGTGAAAATTTTTACATTTTATACAGCTGGGCCAAGAATACGAGTATGAAGTAAAAAGTGGGCGAGACGAACAGATGAATATACAGACGTACAAAGTAGCTCACTATCAATAATATATTTGGGGGAAGATTAATCCAACTTCCTTTGTCCTCTTCCTCCCTGGTTTATATTTACTTGAATAAAAACATGATATAAGCAAAATTTGATTATTTATATACAAAGGTGTTCATGCAATATCCAATAATTTAAAGTAGTAAGGTTTTTTTTCTCTTTGAAGCTTATGATTTCAATGAGAACTGAACCGATTGAGTCCTCCACTTAAGGAAAGCTTTACCTGTGACTCTTGGATGGTTATATTATTTGGTTCAAAGTTATTTTTTGTCCACCCCTCGAATGCAGAGCTCATTTATTGAGTTTCTAGGGGCGCAGTCAATATTATTTAAAATCAGGCAAATTTATAAAGGTATGAGCTGAAACAATACTGATAAACTGACAAAAAAAATTTGTGTTTTTCTATGAACACTTTTAAGACCAAAGGCATCTTAAAAAGAGGTTTTATAGAGAAGGGAAAGGGAAAAATTCAGGCCAACAGGAATAGGCAAAAAATTAATAAATAATTTTTCACCAGTTTATAAAGTTAGAAAATACTTAGGTTGATTCTTAAAAAAAGATAGGATCGCTGCAGCCCTGCCTCACAGCGGGACCATAATTTTTTAAGAATCCAACTCTGCTCTTTACTTTTCTTTTTGTTCGATTATAGCACATTTATTTTTAGAATACAACTATTTTAATCTCCAACTTTCCTGCCATTCAAACACTACAGAAAAGATAATAAAGATTATGTCAACTTTATAGCTGAAAATCAAATAGTAATGACAGATATAGAAAGGAACGCCATTACTATTGTCAACTATTTAGTGATGAATAGAAGAAGTAATGATAGAAATATCATCGATATAATGTAATTATAATATAATGACTACACAATATTGTCCATATTCTAAAGTCGAAGGAAATATTCAATGTTTTTGATAAAAATAATTTGGAAAAGATCATTTTACATTACATTGACCAGACCTATCCTCGTATTCCTGACTTCATTTAGACAAGCATGAAAAATTTAAGATGTTAAAATCTGCGCAAAAAGTGTTTGCTGTCCTTTTATACCACAAACAATCAACATTTTAATAATAAAGCAAAAAAACGAAAATGAAATAAATTTCATCCATCAAAAAATTCTCAAATTAAGAAAAACAAGTTGGATTAGCTCTTATAATATGCTAGCAGTTGCAAAGGGTGCATGGATAATAACCTGAAACTTCCCTAAGGCCTAAAATAAGCTTCCCTGTAAAACTTAACCCACCCAGTAATTTTATGTCAATCTTGGATCCCATTAAAGCTAAAAGTCTAAAAATTTGTAAGTGGTTTCCTTAATCAACAAAAAATATTCTGATTTTATATGTTTAACATTATCTACTCCCTTTACCCTTTTATTGAGCAACCTTTCACAAAAGGTTCTTTCATATTAACAAAGAACTTAGAAGAGTAGAACTTATGTTGATTAAGATAGAAAATGTTTCCTTTAAAATAAATGAAAATAAAAATTAGAGTCTTACATATCTATGATCTAAAGGGATAAGACAATGGCCGGTAAATTAATGTACATCCCCAATGGTAATAAACAAAATTGCCTCTTCTATAAATTACAATTAGTTGTTGAAATGTTTGGACACTCAACTAATAAACCAACCAATCAAAGTCCCAAAAGTTATTATGCCTACAAATAAGAACAAACTATCATAAAACTTTGTGGACTAGTATAATAAACAGTCCATTGTTCCCTTCCTCCCTGCTTAAATATACACACAGAAAATGAGTAAGAAATTTACTCATCTGTATTTATTAGAAATCTCAAAATATAAATTTCAGCGACGGCAGTCGGCAGGAAAATAGCGGCAGATTTTAATGAAATTTTAGTTGGTCGTGTATAGTTCTTAGAATAGCTTAAGTTTAAAATTTTAGGTCTCTAAGTGAAAAATTGAGGTAAAAGGAGTTAATTAAAGATTTCTGGAGACCTGCAGGTTCATACCTGGAACCGGAAATTGACTTGAACACCTGTATGTAGTAATATAGGATATTTTAGTATTTTGGTAAGATGAAATGTTAAGTTTAAGTCATAAAAAAAAAATATTTTGGCTCTCTACCTGTATGATCCTGCCAGGTATCCTGGCATCCTGTGCCCACCAGGGTGGAGATATTCAACTTTCAGTTATGTGTCGTACCCATTTTAAACAAGTCACTCAGTTATAGCTCTCTATCTTTCACACAAAGAAAATGATATAGAAAATACTAAAAGGGGGGAGGGTCGCCCCCCCCCCCCCGACTATTAAGGGTTAACAAACATTGTTAGTTGGGTTGTGTAATATCTTTTGATATGATTCCCGTCAATGTTGCTTAGAAACAAAGGAAGTTCTGAAATTTGCTTATTAGACTAGCTTTACACCCCCCCCCCCTTGACGCCCCTTGTGTAAAACACTTATTATAAGTATTTTCACCATTATTTTAAAAGATATATCTATACTTATTAATTTTTAAATAAAATTTCATCCAAATTTTCAAATATACACTCTCTATGATTTTTTGTCATTTTTCGGGATTTCTGGAATACAGTGTAATGGTTGAATTTGACCCTTCATTTTTATATTTTAGGTTTTTAAATCAAATATTATTTTCGGAGTGAGGGGAGGGGGTACCCTTCTACAAAATAGCTGTAAACCTTCCCAGGACCTATTACAAGCCACATTGTATAGGAGAACCATTTCGGTCAGAGATCCTTTTACTTTATTATAAGGATAAGTCCTAATATTTAGATTTGGTGCCAATATTTCGTAACTTATAAGTACAATTACAGAAATTCTAGATCTACCCAGTGAAGCATTAATACATGTTTACATTATAGAAAAGCTGTGCTTCAAAGATTCCGAAGTTACTCTAAAAATATGGCTAATATCAGGTATGATAACTATATACTAATGTGTAATCTTATTATAGGGTTACACTAGCATCTAGGGGCTCTTTCTTCGAAGGGATATGGAAGGGCATTTAAATAGCATAAAACCATATCCATACTTCTTTTAAAATAAGAAGTCTGGATCCTTCGGTACACACAGACAGACAAACAGACAGAGATCCTGTTATTTTATTAAGAACTAGCGGCTTCGTCCCTAGCCTCTAGGGGCTTTGCCCCAAGAGGTTTAATCAAACCAATAAATCGTATTTTAGATTTAAAATAAAAAATAAAAAAAGAAAAAATTTCGGGGGGGGGTATTTTTTATTTTTGGGGGGTTGGGGGTGTATCACCACCCAAGAAAATAGTTATAAACCTTCCCGGGACCTATGAGAAGCTACCCTGTAAAGGAGAACCCGATCGGTTCAGCGGTTAGCGAGATCCTTTGCTACAAACAAACAGACAAACAAACACACAAACAAACAGACAGACATCGTTCTACTTTGTATTATAGACTAGCGGCTAGGCCCCTAGAGGCCTCTAGGGGGACTTTAGGAGAGAGTCGAATTTAATAATTAAATTTCTTATTTTAGATTTTAAAATAAAAAGTAAAAAAAAATTTTGGGGGGGGAGCGAAAATTTTTTTTTTTTTTTTGGGGGGGGGGGTTAGATATACCACACTTTTCTGGGATCTTGCTGAGTCAAGTATCAACTGTTGGGAATATCAAAGGATGACTCCATGCAAAATTTGAGCCGGATCCGGCCAAAACCGGCCGTGAATTTTATGAAAAACCGGTTTTTTCCGGTTTTTAGGGGGTATCTGCAAATCGATTCAGCTGGAGCAAAACCGGTTAGAGGTACAAAAAATTTTACTTCACATGAAATTTAGCCAATGCAATTGCCTACAAAAATGTACTTCATCATCAACTTGATTGGACAACTCTTTCCCCTCCTAAATGTCCATTAAAACCTCGGAAACGGCAAAAATCGCCAAAAATCACGCCTTCGGCGGTAAATAACGGCTAATCGGTCAGCCGGAGGCGAATGAAACATAAATAAAGAAATGTCTGCCTCAAAAAGTTGTTCAACATCAAAGAGATGCTTGAAGTCTCTAAAACGACTCCTTCCCCTCCTTTAAGGGGAAAAACTGAAAAAACGTGATTTTCAAAAGTATGCCCACTTCGTGGGTGTGGGGGGCACTGAACCCGTCACCCCAGGGTCACCAAATATAAAGTCTAGGCGGCCCACAATGCTGAATTTTCACCAAGTGAAAGTCTTGTGTCATTATCTTTTATGAGAAAAAAGTTATTAATTAATTAAAATTTCAAATTGTGATTTTTTGATGGATTTCTTTGATGAAATGACAGGCCGGTCAATTTTTAGGCCATTTTTTGCGGTTTTTGGGCCGTCACGCCCAAACGGTTTGAGATAATCTCACGGGACCTTTTGCTCAACCTAAGTCTGGTTATTTGTGAGGTCTAGGAAAAAAACAGACTTACGCAAAAGATTATAATTATAATCTTTACACAGAAAAATGGCACGAGGTGAGGGTTTGAGGGGGCAAAATGAGCCGACCAACGATTTTTGACGGCACGCAGCGACGTCGTGCTTCATCCAATCCAGGATTTTTTTTTTCTTAGACCTTACAAATAACCAGGCTTAGGTCGGGCAAAAGGTCCCGTGAGATTATCTCAAACCGTTTGGGCGTGGCGGGCCGAAAACAGCAAAAAATGGCCTAAAAATTGACCAGCCTGTCATTTCATCAAAGAAATCCATCAAAAAATCACAATTTGAAATTTTAATTAATTAATAACTTTTTTCTCATAAAAGATAATGACACAAGACTTTCACTTGGTAAAAATTCAGCATTGTGGGCCGCCTAGACTTTATATTTGGTGACCCTGGGGTGACGGGTTCAGTGCCCCCCACACCCACGAAGTGGGCATACTTTTGAAAATCACGTTTTTTCAGTTTTTCCCCTTAAAGGAGGGGAAGGAGTCGTTTTAGAGACTTCAAGCATCTCTTTGATGTTGAACAACTTTTTGAGGCAGACATTTCTTTATTTATGTTTCATTCGCCTCCGGCTGACCGATTAGCCGTTATTTACCGCCGAAGGCGTGATTTTTTGCGATTTTTGCCGTTTCCGAGGTTTTAATGGACATTTAGGAGGGGAAAGAGTTGTCCAATCAAGTTGATGATGAAGTACATTTTTGTAGGCAATTGCATTGGCTAAATTTCATGTGAAGTAAAATTTTTTGTACCTCCAACCGGTTTTGCTCCAGCTGAATCGATTTACAGATACCCCCTAAAAACCGGAAAAAACCGGTTTTTCATAAAATTCACGGCCGGTTTTGGCCGGATCCGGCTCAAATTTTGCATGGAGTCATCCTTTGATATTCCCAACAGTTGATACTTGACTCAGCAAGATCCCAGAAAAGTGTGGTATATCTAGGGGGGGTGCCCCCCTTCCTCATTTTTAATATTAGTTAAAAAATTTTAAAAAAGATTTTTCATTTTTAAGGGGGGTTGGGGGTGTCCCACCCCCAAGAAAATAGTTATAAACCTTCCCGAGACCTATGAGAAGCTACCCTGTTAAGGAGAACCCGATAGGTTAAGCGGTTAGCGAGATCCTTCGTTACAAACAAACAGACAAACACACAAACACACAGACAGACATCGTTCTACTTTGTATTATAGATAATACAAAATTAGTTATTTAGTATTTTTATACTATATTTTTTTGATTCAATAGGGGCTATAGTATCTAATTTATATCAGTAATTGTAAAGAAATAGCTAATTGTCTCTAATTATATTCATTGTTAAAAGCGAAGCTTTTCTATAATTAGGGTCGGTCCGTACGTCCGTCCGTACGTCCGTCCGAGATAGTTAGCTTTTATTCGTTAATTTAGGCATGTTAGAATTGTCCTATCGATTTCAAAATTTGCATGGTGATTCCTGTAGTAGTTAGGTACGATTTAGAAAGCATAGCAACTCTATAATCATTACCAGTTTGTCCGTACGTCCATTTTAAACATGTTGATTTTTTTACTTTTTTAATAACAATTTTTTATGTGATAAAAACATCCGATTTATCTGATTTTTGGATTACTGATTCCTATTACAATAAGGTACAATATTATGAGCGAAGCATCTCTATAATCAAGTATTAAAAATGTCAGTATGTCCTTAAACAGAATTCTGTATTTAAGAAGTTTTGCAACAAATTTACGTTGGTATAATTTTGTCAAACCTTATATTTTCATATTTTGTATATTCAGTTCTGACACTCAACAAAAGTTAATGTTCGTCTGTCATATCGTTTCAGAGCTTCGCTTTTATGGATGTCGTCATCCTTGTTTTCTATATAAGTATATCTACGTAATTTCACAAAAAGTGATATTATTATAAAATGTATATTATTCCTTTTTTTCTGGAAAACAATAAACTAGGAGAGTAATGTCCATGATTATCGTAGCATATAACCAAATATACTAACAGAATTCAATCAGTGGTGTGCGAACCGAAGGGGGCACGGTGGAATTTGTTCCACTGGCAAGAAATTTGGGTTTTTTGATAACTCGTTTACCCCATCCCTTATCCTCCTTCCCCACTTTTGCTTTCATTACAAAATTCTTCCATCCAATCTTAACAGCGCTACTCAATGATATAGCTCACCAAATTTAAACATGAGCTGACGTTAAAATCGGAAATACATATCATTCATTATGAAAATAATATATCCAAGTGCGTCTGTCGATAAAAAGAGAAAGACGCAGTCACTCATTTAGCTCTATATTTTAAATTTTAAGTATAAAAATATCGTTTTCGGCTATTCCTTGTCCGATTTAGGCTTTTAATTATATCCTGTCCGAGACAAATTTAGATCCGTTGACTAATCAAAAATCGTTTCAGTTAGAGGTGTACCCAACGTCTCATTTTATTGCTACCCAAAGTCTTATAACTACGTTGCAATTATATAAGAAACCCTAAATTAAGTTTAACAAAAGGAGTATACTACACATTTAAATCACGCCCCCACCGCGTGGTTTAGTTTGGCACTAGTTTGTTAGCAACCGGGGGGCACTTGGGGCGATCGCCCCCCCCCCCCCTAACGCCCAAAATGCCCCCCCCCTGCCCCCCTAGCCAATGCCCTCCCTACCCCCCCCCCTAAATGTTGAAAATGCCCCTTTTTGCCCCCCCCCCTGGTGAACAAGAATGCCCCATTTTGCCCCCTCCCCTCTCCCAAATCAAAACTGTCCCAATGTTTCCAAAAGATCAAGAATAACCAAAAATTTACTTATAAACTTATTATTCAATTAATCATACCATATTTGGAAATTCCCAATTATGCCAATTTTTTTTAATAGTGATTTTCTCCGCTTCTATAAAAGATAGATGGCAACTTTTTGACAACATTCCTATAATCAAGGAGCATAACCAACTATAAAACATCTATGGCGTTGGACTGTCATCTAGCAGGGTTTTGGCTATTTTTATCTTTTACATATTTACCCTTATCTTTGGTGTTTTTGGTCAGATTTTCAAACTTTTTTTGGATAACAGTATCAAAATAATTTTTTCCATTGTTCTTAGCATCCAGTATTTAATTACTTTGGCTGTCGGTCTAACAGTCATCATACGAAATAAAAAAGGGTTTTGTGCTTATTTTCTTAAATAAATATAAAATAATCATCTACATTTTTTGTGTGCTTTGCTACTTATGGATGTTGTCATCCTTGTTTAAAATATAAACTTTACCGCAAAGAAAATACATATTTGAAGGGATCTATATTGAAAAGACAATGGCCGATTAATTGATGTACATTCCCAATGATGATACACAAATTAATCCTTATGTAGATTATAATTAGTGGATAGAACATATGGAAACTTAACTTAATTAACCAACCAATCAAAATTAATCAAGTGCCTAAAGTTCTTGAGCCAACGAATAAGAAAATGTTTTTTTTATCAAACTTTGGGGACTAGTAATATAAATAACCCAATGTCCACTACATCCCTGCATATTTGAAAAATAAGTTGCACTTTGCGGCCTTTCAAATGATTTATTCTGTTCATAATATGGTATATTATGTTGTTATTTATATAAAAACATTTGTAAACATCAAATATTTAGACAAAAAGTTACTTTATGTTAAAAAAATTTGCGCGCTAATTTACGAGTACATTTTAGACTGCTTTGATATTTATCTAGGTCTTTTCTCAAAACTGTATGTCTGTTTAAATGAATAACAATATATAACAATCATAAGATGTTCAGGATAAGTTTATCATTTTTTGTGTATATTCCTTTAACTGAAAGATATGTTTTTTTCCAAGCAATTTAAATCCCTTATTTGTGTGTCATTCTTCTGCAAGTCATATTAGCTTTTTTAACATACATATATATAACAACTAAAAAATATTAGATAAATCTATTTGTTATTACTTGGATGTTGTACCAGATTTTCATGTACTCTAATACTCGCAGGTAGCTAAATTAACGATACCCCCATATTAGTTCCTTATAGATTAGCACATTTGCTAAAAATGATCATAAAAGAATCAGTGCCATTTAAAATAGTAAGTGAGTTTGACCCTAATGTATTTTCTAATATAGGATGCATCAATAAAGAAGACTATTGCATCTTAAATTTTATATCAGAGCTTTTAAAACTTTATGCTTATGCACAAACAAATATGCATGGGTCGTACAGTAGCGAAATTTAGCAATAATTTTTAAATAAAAAGCTGAAATAAGAATTTTATCAACAATAATTCCCTCTCCCCCTCTTTTCACAAATTTTAATAAGCAAAATTACTCCTTTGGTAGATTAAAATTTTAAATGAAAAAGTTTGGAAAATCTAATCCTGATCAAATCTCTTCTCTTGCAAATGTTAATCTAACCAATGTGAGAACGAGTTTATAAAGTATGGGGGAATGAATCATTTAAGATTCCTTTTCCCACTCCAATCCCTCTCTAATTGCTAGAAATAATATCTAGTGTTGGTGAAAATGTCAACTTTAAAATCAAGCAAATTTGCATTTCTAATACCTTATCAAAAATATGGCACCCGTGCCCATTGATATTGACAGACAGACAATGTACCATCACACAACTTATAAAGTAGCTTTGCTTCTAAAAAAAGTATCGGACATGCATTTTTAGGCATGTGTGTGTCTTACTTAATTTTAATCGCTAAATCCTTAATTTAGTTAGTGCATAGATAGCAGTTTAAAGAGCAAGGATATTCATCACTTCAGGGATATCTGTCTGTATCTGTGGTTAAGGTTAATTATTCCAAAAGTTTTTTTTACGAGGGATTATTCAAATAACCTAAATTATGGTGCATGTAGTGTCTTAAAAACATCTGATCAGTAAAACTTTGAGGCCTGATCACGGCGTGAAGCACCAAAAATATTTTTTTTATAGGTATCATTCTTTTTTTTTGTTGAAAAATTCTGTGTTTTGACCATTATTCCTGCCTCATAGAATATTGCTTACTAAGGGGAAATTTCCTTTTAAACTTTTTTTCGAGATAAGGATATGTTTATGGGTCTGTGTTATTGGTATACCACCTCATAAACTTATAATTTATTAGTTAAAGATTTACTCTTTTGTAAAATATGTTTGTTTAAAAGTATAAGGTGAGATAGTTAATTAGCTACCCAAGTAATCAATGGCAAAAGTATGAATCACACTATATTACTCTCTTTCACTTTCATTCTTTCTTCCTCTCTCTCATTCTCTTTCTCTCATTCTCTTTCTCTCTCTCTCTCTCTCTCTCATTCTATATATATCATTCTCTCTCTCTCTCTTTCTCTCTCTCTCTCTCTCTCTCTCTCTCTCTCTCTCTATATCTATCTCTATTTCTCTCTCTTCAGTGTATCCTAGCTGTGAGAAAGTTAGTAAATGAAATGAAGAATTCTAATTAACCCAACTCTACATGGAACAGAGATAGATATACAGAAGCATTTATTTAACTTGACTGTACATGGGAAAAGGGAATGAAAATCATGTATATGGTTTTTAGGATATAAATTTGTTTCATGTATAGTGAGGTTCTTCAATGCATGATGCCTTTCCTCGAGCCTAGCAAGCATAGGACCACCCACAAATTTTGAAATAAAAAAATAGAGGGGGGTTATTTTCTTTATGTCAAACCTTCGCGGGAAGCCCAAATCCTGCAGGGTTCAAACCTTCAGTGCCCTAACCCTACAGGGCTACCCTGTTCCCATTTAACCTAACCTAAGGTACAGCACAAAAAAACTAACCCCCTTTTACCCAATTAAACTAAAATAAGAGTGAAAATGTCCTCTTCTGTTTTTGTTTTATAGAATATTTATCACTGCCCACGCCTTCTACTAATTTAGTTCTATACCCAAGTTTTCAACAAGGTTAAATCAAATCTAATTTACTTTTGCGTATTTCTATCTAGAAGATACATTTCATCAACAAAACAATTCCAAAACAATTTTTTAATATTATTAATTAAAATTAATAAAAATCTAATTTTTCATATTTACTAATTTATTTGTATAAATAAATATAACATCCAACGAAGTAAGTTGTTGATAGGATAGAGTAGATGATTATTAGTCAAGGGTTCACACTAAATTTGAGAAATTTAGCTTTAATGGCAGCCAAGAAAATCATATTTCATTTTGAGAATTTTCATTCCAACCGATCTTTGAATAGACCAAAGGGGATATAGAAAAACAAATTGATAGATGCTCGTTGGTAAGGGATCATCAGTCCAAATTTCTGACAACTATCTTTAACAGCAAAAGAATAGACAAAATTTTAAATCACAGTGTAGCTTCGTTATAATTAAATACAAAATGTTGAAATCAGTAAATCATGTTTCGTGGTAGCTTTGGGAAGAAAGCAAAATATAGAACTGTCAAAGAAATGTTAAAATATAGAGAACAGTTTTTTTTTGATGACTTGGTTTTGATAAAAAAAGAGATAAAACAATGGACTATAATTATTTTTTTCTCTTCAAATTTTATATCATCATCTATTGTTTTTTATCTGTGATCTGTATTGAAAGTAAAAGAATATCTGTCTGTTTGTTGTAAAGGATATCACTAGCCTCAAAACCGATATGGCTCTCCTTTACAGCGAAGCATCTTATAGGTACAAAATAAATCATCCCAAGGAAATTCAAAAATTCTACCACCCCACACACACACTTTAAGAAGTAGGTTAACATCTTATGTGATATCTACTTCCTGTCAGGAATCTAAAGGGATAAGACAATAGCTGATATATTGATGTACATCCCAAACTATGATACACAAAATTACCCCTTCTGTAGATTACAATTAATAGTTGGAATTTTTAACACTCAACTTAATGAACCAACCAATCAAAATTTCTCTAAAAATCCCCAAAGTTGTTAAGCCAACGAATACGAAAACGTTATTGAAGGACTTTTGGTACTAGTGTAATAAACAGCCCAATGTCCAACCCTAGTCTGACTTCCTGTTGACAATTTCAAATGAGTTCAGCATTATTGCGCCGGTTTTGACATTTTATATTTTATATATGATGTGTGAACAAAATCTGTGCGGTCAGCCATATGCCGAAAAATACTTGATTTAATTTTTGTACTTTAAAAGTCTAAATTTACAAAGCGATTAAAGATCATATTCAATTTGGCTTTAATGGTGCTTAAATAAATAATATGCACAACAAATATAAACAAGATTTTCTTTATTTAAGATTTATTACTGAATAATTCGGTTTTTTTGGGCTTCGACTTGATAGATTATTCTTGTTATTTGTCCTTGCTTCATTTGCTGAAAAAACTTAGCAACAAAAGTTCTTTTCATGTTTGATAAAGTATTCAGTTATATATTTGTAAAATTGTCTATGTGAGCTTTTTCATTGTTTTACTTCTTTTCTTTCTTTCTTTTCCACAATTAGTGGAAAATAAAGGGTGGTGATGAACTAGGATTAACTCAAAATTTGTATTCAAGTTAAATGACGACAGAATTGCTTAGGTATTGAAAAGATTAAAGAAATTTTTAAGTCTGTTTTGTTCCCTTGTTGCAACTTGTTGACTTATTTCACCATCTGTTAAAGCTCAGGGTCTATTCTTTTTATATTGTTTCACTCCTTTTTTATCAACCTTTGTCTAAATCCTTTTTTTCTAATCAACTTAAAATTTAAATTTTTACTTTGAGTTTAAAGGCATTGAATGTATATTCTTAGGTAGACGGTTGAACATATGTAATTAAGTTTAAAATTATAAGCAATTTGCGGCTATAGAAGCTATTAAAAAGATCATATCTAGAGACTAGATTTGAGTCATTGACTTATCATTTTATATTCAATACTAGCGGCTACGCCCCTAGAGACCTCTAGGGGCACTTGAGGAGGGGAGAGTCGAATTTGATAACCTAATTTCTTATTTTAGATTTTTAAAAGAAAAAGTAACAAAATTTTTTTTTTTTGGGGGGGGGTTCATTTTTGGGGGGGTTGGGGATGTCCCACCCCCCAAGAAAATAGTTATAAACCTTCCCGGGACCTATAAGATGCTACCCTGTTAAGGAGAACCCGATCGGTTCAGCGGTTAGCAAGATCCTTCGGTACAAACACACAGACACACAAACATCCTGTTACTTTATTATAAGGATTTGTCAAGTATGCATTAAATCTTTATGGCCTGTACTTTGCTGGATGACGTTGCAAGGAAGGGTTTGCTGGAAGCCCGTGGAAGCCAGAATGGCAAGAGCTTTCTATCTTTTTAAAGCAAAAAAATGTGACAGAAAAAACGTTTTTTGTGGTCGCCAATATTGAGTAAGACCCTTAAAACTTTTGGTTTGTCTGCAGAATTGAAAACAAAAGAAGTGTAAAAATTGTTGAATTAGTTTTTTCTTGTACATATAAAAATAAGAATACCTACCATCATAATTAATATGTTTTTAAACTCGAATCTATTCTATAATTAGGGTCGGTCCGTCAGTAGGTGTGTCCGTCTGTCCGGATCAGTTAGCTCTTTTCGATAATTTAAACAGGTTAGAATTGTCCTATCGATTTTAAACTTTGCATGGTGATTCCTGTGTTAGTTAGGTACGATTTAGAAAGCATAGCAACTCTATAATTGTTAGCAGAATGTCCGTACGTCCATTTTAAACATGTTGATTTTTCACTTTTTTAACACATATTTTATTTACAAAATTATCCGATTGATAAGAATTTTGGAATAATGATTGCTAAGTCAAAAAGTACAATGTTATAAGCAAAGCATCTCTGTAATCAAGTCTTAAAAATTTAAGTATATCCACATTATCCTGTATTTAAACGGGTTTTCAACATTTTAATTACAATTTTGTTTCGACTTTTTTTACATTTACATTCTGCTTATTCAGCTCTAACACTAAGTGTTAATCTTCGTTTGTCCTATCGTTTCAGAGCTTCGCTATTATAGATGTTGTCATCCTTGTTAAAGTGTATCTACTCTATATATAAACAGACATATTTACAATATAAAACATACATTACATTGTTACAGACATAGTGAGGGAATTTAGGCTTTATAGAACATGATTGCGCGTTAAAAATAAAATATATTTAGAAAGTGTATAATCATTCGCTCATCCATTTTATTAGATATTCTTGATTCATAGAACAATTAGACACAAATTAATATGCGAAGCATCTGGCAAACATAATCATGTTCTAGATGTAAAGAAACTGTCCTAGGTTTAGGTTTGTCACTCTATAACTGTGATTAACTTCTCATGGATGTTGTCATTCATGTTATTGATCTTTTTTTATCAAAATTATTTTTAACATAAAGTTATTGATTTTGTAAATATAAAATTAAAAGAAATTTAATTTTAAAATTCTCTTTACTTTATATACGAAATTCACAAATAGAACAGCAATAACAATAACAAAAAATCATTAAAAATGACATTATTATTATATTAATTATTCGATTTTTGTCATTATCTTTCATATCTATAATACAAAGAAGCAAGGTGTCTGTCCGTTTGTCTGAAGCTTAATATCTCAGTAACCACTGAAACGATTGGGCTCTACTCTTCAGGGAATATACCAGGTCCTGTGGTGGTTTTAAGCTATTTTCTTGGAGGTTGGGACACCCCAAACCCCCCCAAAAAATGAAAAATACCCCCCCAACAACAATTTTTTTTCTCAAACTCAAACTTAAAAAGGAGGGTCCACAACCACCCCCCCCCAAGAAAAAAAAATTTCCCTTCCCAAAAAGATTTTCTACAAATTTTTCTTTTTAAATTTAAATAACACAAAAACAGGTTGATCAAACCTTTTGGGGCAATATATATAGTGATGGATATATGAACAATAACATAATTGTATAGTTATATAGCAGCTACACTGTACTTAAAAGAATGTATTTATTCTTCTGTTAAAACTAAAATTCTAAATTGTTTATTTCTCTAAAGAATTTGATAATAAAACTATTCTTCTTAACTTTCTTTAAAAACAAGGATGGCAACATCTGATCAAGCAAATATCTAAAATCAAATGATGAACAAACATTAACACTAGTATAACAGAATATAAATTTATAACCAAATTAAAATTATATGTATAAATTTTGATGCAAAATTAATATAAAAAAAACAGGTTACTTTTAAAAACATGCTTGATTAAAGAAATTCTTGTTGTCCTAGGAATCATTATTCCATAAATAAGATAATTATATCATAGGAAAACTTGTTGTCTTTTATAGCCTCCACTATTAAAATGGACAAACGGACGAAAAGAGTTTATGATAAAATCAGGAATCGTAAAAAAAACTATATTTAAAAGTACCCAAGAAATCACGTTTGATCCTAAGAATTACTGACGTACAATTGAACGGACACATTGATTTTTAGGGTAGCTTTGTTACATAAAATATTTATTCCTATGAAATTTATCCAATTATCAAAATTTATTGATCCATTATTGAAAATAAATAATAAATTACGAAATTCATAAAAAAAATTCGTTAACATGTGTATACCATGTATTTCTAAATGTACTTAGACTTTATTATAGAGATGCTTTGATTGTAACATTGAGCTTAATCGAAATAGGAATCAAAGATTAAAAATAAAATATCTAAAATGGACATAGAGAGTTGATGGTACCTGCTACAGGAATTTATTTGTAAAGGCCTAAAACGAAAATGAATGAAAGTATTAATGACGGTTAAACAATCTGTAAGAATTGTCGAATAGTTCTTCTAATAATAGCAATTCTAAAAAAATCAAGATGGGTAGAAAAATGATGATCAAAAGGGCTATATGATTACATTGGCACAATGAAAGTGTCTTAACCTCTTTTCGAGGAAGCTTTGTGTTTATCAAGTATGAAATTAATTCCTTATCATTATTTGAAAACCAAGCGCAAATGTCGTCTTTTTATGGCTTTCCTTTCATAATGTGGCGCGGCATGGATTGTTTTGTTTATTATGATGCGCACGTTCTTTACTTTTGAATGAGATATGAGAGTGTGAAGATTTCGGAGAACAAAATTGGGCCTATCATTGGTCTCATAGTGTGTGAACGACCCTAGTATATCAGGGATTTGAAACCATAAGAGCTTCAGGTAGAATTTGTTATTTTTACTAAGAAGTATGGTGTATAGGACGATTATATGTAGTTTTAAAAAGGCTTTAGCCAGCTAAGCATGAAACTTAATTATGATTAATATATGTTTTAGTAATTTTTATGTGCCTTATTGTTGCATTTAACAATGATTTATTAAACCAAATAATTTTCCTTTAAAGCCAAAGTTTCCAAAGATTTTTTACCGTAGAGAAAAATGATTTTTAAAAAGCAAATAAGATTACGTGGTTATAAATAACTGGAATTATGAACTAATTGATATTGTAATTTCAGGTCTTTGAAATAATTTCATCAATAAATCTATATTCAAACCTGCTGTTGAAACTTGATGGTTCCTGGTATTGGGGGTTTGTATGTTCGCCAACTGATCTCGTGAACTTCCCGCTAATTCGGAAGTCAAGCTCAACCAAAGTGTCATGGTTGTGACAATTTCAAAGTATCTGATGAATAGGCGTTAGCATTCATCAAGAGATCAATAGCATCCAGTGAATTATTGATGCAATAAACTGTGACAATTTTTCTGTGAAATAAGTACCTAGTGAATCAATATGCCACTAACCAAAAAGCAGAAAATTGAGCGAGCTATCGCTATTGGCAGTGAAAGGCTAGAAGTTTTTGATGAACAGTTAAAAGTGTTTTATGACAATCTAAAAGCCTGCCAAAGTTTTAGTTCATGTGAAAATGTGACTGTAAAATCAATTCGTGACATTTTTAGTGAGGTCAAGGACCAATCTGACCTAATAAAAAGTCTAAAACCTGCCGTGGAGACTAGTGAGCTGCGCGAGTTTAAGCGTGATTTGGATGAAGCTAGTGAGCAGAAAACTGTTGCAGATAAAGTTTATGCGTCGTTGGAGCAGTGTACAAAAATTCTGTACTGGCTTGACAATGATTCAGATGACGCGAGGTCAAGCACTGTCACCAGGAACCTCGACGTCATTGAGAAGGTGAAGATGGACATGGGAGTGCTTAAAATTTCCGTGGAGTTGCGCCAAGAAGTACGTGATATGTACCGAAGGCTTAGAGAGATGGAACGTCGTTCATCTAATCTGGATGAGAGTGGGACACCTGCCATGCTCTCCAGAAGTATGTCTGCTGTGGATATTCGGAGTTCCAACCCGCAGTACGGGCGCTGGGACAACAGTTTGTTGCCGTCGTTCGACGGTACTGACACGGATTACCCAAACTTTAAACAGGTCTTTAAAGATCTATGTTCTGGTTATGGATTTGCTGACCAGAGGTTAAGTCTGATGTTGTGTATGGAGAAGGTGATAACCAACCCGGAACTACGCAAGCAAGTGTCAGCGATTAGAGATCATAATGAACAATGGGCGTTTCTTGATCAGATGTTTTTATCAAACACTCGCCGGTTCATGAGGATTTTAACTAAGTTGAACAAGATGAAACCTGTGGATAAACCTGTGGACGTGGTTAGCGCAATTGCTACCTTCAAGAGCATGATGCAGGAGGTAGAAGCCATCGTTGGTTCTGCAGCTAAGGATTACAACCACCTAACTCTTATTCATATTTTTAAAGACAAGTGCCCTGAAAATTTGAGAGACAAAATTATGATGGAGCTAGGTAGCATGAACCAACCAAACATCCCGAAGATTGTAGAACTGCTGGAGAGGACCAGGGGTGCCATGTTGGCCGGTGATATGTCCTATGACAGTGGCGCCGGCAAGAGAAATCGTGACAGAGCTGCCGCCGCAAAGTATCTGGCCGCAGCGACAATAAGAATGGAAAGGCTGGAAAGGACAAGGCTTCCAAGTGGAACAGTGCATGTCCTGTGGAGAACTGCAAGGAGAAACACCCGATTTTCCGTTGCCTCACGTTTAAGAAGATGGATGTGGTCGACCGAAAGAAAGTTGTCCAGCAGAAGAAGTTATGTGAACTCTGCTTGTGTGACGGCCATACTGCTGACAAGTGTAATAAATCGGATAAGCTTGGTGTTTGTGGTACCAATAATTGTGACAGATACCATTCAAGGTTACTTCATGAGGCTAGTGCTGGTGTGAATACAGTCTACAAGTCAAGTTCTGCACCCAGCCCCTGTACCTTCTTACTTCAGTTAGTTCCTGTTGTAGCACCTGGCGGCGGCACCTGCCACGCCACGGTAATGTTTGACTCCGGGGCAAATTTGCCACTTGTGTCTGAGAAGTTATCCAACAAGTTGAAGCTGAAATCTACCGGCAGATATACAACTATTTCTGTAGCTGATGGCAGTGAGTCTTCCTGCCGCAATGTTGTGTTTTATCTGAAGGATAGGGACGGCAATTTGAGGGAGTTTGAGGCAGCTGTCATGCCTACCCTCGGCGGGGCCAACGAGATGCGCTCGGTCCACCCCGAAACTGCCGCCGAGATATTTAAAATGCCACCAGAAAGGTTTACATATATTAGTGGAGGCTTAGATATCATCATTGGAAATACACATCCTGACGTGTTTCCTTCAACCTACCAGAAAGTGGGCCAGTCTATGTTGTGGCGAACCATTTTTGGTAGTGGTTTTATCTGTACAAGTGCTGATGGTGGAGCTGGAGATCAAAAGTCGGCTTATAAGGCTGTCAGTGTCAGTGGAGGCACTTTACCAGACTTTCTGACGTCTGAATCGTTTGGCGTACAGCCGCAGGCACTTTGTCCAGGATGTACTGCTTGTCAAGAGTGCAAGGCTATGGCCGACGGCACTACCTGGGACCAGCGTGAGAGGCAGAGGATAATTGAGGCAGGTTTAACACTAGACTTGCAGTCCAACAAGTGGACAGGTCAATATGCTTATATTGAAGATCCTCACACTCTACCCTACAATGAGAGTTTAGCCCGCAAAATTGCTGAAAAGGATCGTGCCAGGATGGTCAAGGAAGGTACCTATGGAATGTATGTGGAGGTATTCAACGACGCCATAAGAAGAGGCGTTTTTCAAAAAGCCACGCCTGAAGAATTGCAGTATGAAGGACCTAAGTCTTGTTCATCAATAGTGGTTGCTTTCAAGGAGGATTCAAGTTCCACACCCATGCGATTGTGTGCAAATAGTTCTCTGACGTTCAAGGGTACCAGTTTTAATAACATAATGCTGGGAGGCCCGCCGCCAATGCAGAAGATTTTTTATCATTTGATGCTTTTCCGCGGTTACAAGGTTGGTATAACCGCGGATATCTCCAAGTTTTATAACTCCATCCTGGCCACAGAGTTCGACAGCCAGATGAAGAGAGTTTTATTTTCCCCGACGCCAGATGGTCCACTTGAAATTTACCTGACCAAAGTTGTGAATTTCGGCGAGTTAGCTGCGGGAAATTTGGCAGTTACAGCCCTGAAGTTGACGTCCCGCCTGTTCGGCGGAAAGAGTGAAGCAGAGGTCAAGGAGATGTATGGAGAGGGACAGATAAACGGTAGTGAAATTGTTGCTAAACCTGAATTATGGAAGGAGCCACAAATACCTACCTACCCTGATGAGGAATTCAAGTTACCTCAGATTCCAGTTGCAGTCAAGCTTGAGAAGCACAGCTTCATAGATGACGTTATTTCGGGAGCAGGATCGAAGCCAGAAGCCAAGGAGATGATGAAAGAGGCCGACAGGATTATCGGCAAAGGTAGTTTTTCCTTCAAACAAGTCATTTATTCTGGAGATGATTGCCAGCCTACCAAGGTTCTCGGGCTGATATGGAAGCCAGCCACCGATGTGTTGTCCATCGCCACAAGAGTCAACCAAGATGGTAAAGTCAAGGGAAGGAAGGTGAAAGAGGATGCTGATTTGTACAACCTCCAGGACGCCTTGGACGAGAATCTGACAAAGAAGATGGTCCACAGGTTCGCCGCCCAAACCTTTGACCCGATCGGGCTTTGCAGCCCTATTCTGTTGAGGATTAAACTTGTCCTGCGGAAAACATGTTTGCTGAATTTGGGCTGGCAAGATTTCATTCCAAAAAGTCTACGGGATGAACTTGTTCAGTCGCTGGAGGACAGAGCTGAGGTCGCTAAATTGGAGTTTGACCGTTGTGTGGTCCCGGTGTAATATTTTTTTGCAATTCAGAATCTTTAAAAGATAATTTTAGGATGACAACATTAATAAATTATAGAAAAGAAGAAAATAAACCGCGAACGTGGCTCATTACGTAACGCATCCACTCGTCGTCGGGGATGTGATAGGTTCGATTCTTGGCCTTACAACGCGTCATAACTAAAGACGTTAAAATTGGTTCCAGCTGCTGCTATGTCAGATGAAAGACATCAATAGTTAAAATAGGGGTAATGCCTTGGTCCATAATTAGGCGCATCTCATTACCATGCCACAGTTAGAACTTCTCAGACAAAGGTCGTGCAATCAAATAGGGAAAATATGTGTATACATAAATAAAGAAATTTATTTTCTCGTATTCATTCGAATCCGGTGGATAGGAACCGGTTCTCATCCATACGAAAAAACTATGTCTAGCATCGTATTATATCCAGTTTTCTACGAATATAGAAATGTACAATTGACGTGTAGTAATAATAAGAATAAACAGCTAAATATTCTAATAAAGTGTATTAATTCAAAGACAGATTAAACATACAAAATAGATATTAATTATAATAACAAGGTTACACTTTTAGGTTCGTGCCGAATCACAGAGCAAAGACTTGCTCCGGGAATGGTGACACAAGAACTAAAAGTTAATATATAAAATACATACAATGCTCTCAAGACAGGGAGGAAGGGACTATACATCACATTTCTCCCCGGCTTTAATATGAACATAAATTTCGAAACTGTAACATTACAGATTGAATATAACAATATGTTCATTACATGTTAATTATCAAATATGATATAGGTAGCATTGAATGCTTATCAAATAAATAATGATTGATCTGGTATGACACCTGTCATAAATTTTTATTTTTTTTTTAAATTTATTTCCAGATCTTTAAACATTTCATATATATATATTTTTTTGTTTGTTTTGGTTTTTTTTAAAACTCTTTTATGTTTTTTTTATGTTCCTTTTTCTCTTTATGTGTTTTTTTTTTCTTTTTTATATATTTTTTATAAAACATTGATTAACATATAATCATCGGAAATGCATTGATTAACATATAATTATCAGAAATGCATTGATAAATAAAAACACTGATTAACATAAAACCATCAGAAATGCATTGATTTACACATGTCATTAAAGATGCATTGTTATAAAAGCATTGATATTATAACCTTCAGAGACTACTACTGCCTCAACAAATACTTAAACATTAATACATAAAAATAAAAATATGAATTAACACACATTAAACTATAATTATTACTTTCTTTTTCCAGCTGCTCTTCCTTTCTTGCCAGATTCTTCAATATCCATAGGAATGTTAGCCTCATTATCGATTCCAAGTTTTGCGGTCTCATCACAAAGGCCGTCTTGAGGCAACCTTGCCTCAGTATCACCAAGCATATGCAAACATCTTTCAAATCCGTTATTAACCGCAATCGAAATCGAGGTTGCAACGCTGTCAGCCTCCTCCTGAATATCCAAAATCTTTTGATGCTTGCGGCTAACCTCCTCCCCGAATTTATCAAGCATCGTCAATATTCCAGGCGTGTGTTCCATCCTCATTTCCTCCATCGCTTGTTCATCAACTCGCCATTGCTGACCTGACAATTCAAGATCTAGGCAAACAGGAATGTTCTGATCCAAAGGACGATCCTGCTGGATACAAACAGGACCCCCAAACCGAGTAATCAACTTAAAATCGCCATCAAACCACTCATTTACTCTGTGTTCAGGATTAAACTTCCATTCGAGATTTGTTGCCAGCAAACTTGTATGAACTTTTCCATCCAACTCCAGTTTAAGTTCTTTTGCCACATCCTCTAAAGTAGTACCTGGCTCACAAAGCAACGTCTGCTTGGCCAGAGTAGGACGCAGACGTTTGCATCGCATCTGCATTTCCCATGTCAATATTCTTCCATCTACTTTATTGTTAACCAAACTACCTGTATATGTAGCACTCACAAGATTCTCAATTATTTCTTTTTGTGCATCCAATCTAACATAGCGTATCTCAGCTGGCATCTCTCCACTGGTAATTAGGCTGACCGAATTTACGTTGAAGATTCGTGGTATAAAAACCGATAAGTACGCGTATTCATTCACATGAATAGCGTCAATAAACACTTTAGCACTCAAATCCTGTTCAGACTTTCCTTCAAGCCACTCTTTCTGTAACTGGAATAAAGTTGTGGATGGCATCTGTTTCAGAATAAATGAAATTTTATTCACAACGTCTCTCCAATGCGCCAGAAGCCGGATAGCTGATACAACCTGCGTCTTCAAACGCGCGTCAATACTATTGCCCACCGTTCTCAGCACGGACTGAAGGCTCATACGACCATCTGCAGGTATGACTTCAACTCTGGAAAGTTGGTGCCAGTCATCCAGTTCCCCCATGTGCTTGATTATAGGCAACAATTCTCCCAACGTTTGGCAGCTTTTTCTCTCATCTCCATCCAGGTATTCAATCTTAGCAAGAAGCACCAGACTTGGCAACATTTCACAAACAAGCTTGGAGAGGAACATAGTTGCACTCAACTTATTCAAATTATTGGTCTCGTTCCAGAACAGCTTTCTGTTTATAGCTTTAGAATGCTCACCAGCCGCTACCAGGTTCAAGTGTCTTGAGTTCTGGCTGGTATAGATAGGGATTCTGTCCAAGGCCCAGTCTAATGAATTTATACATCTCCCCATCTCAAGCTGCAATGAAAGCATGTTCACTAAGTTCAATTTGAACCTTGGTTCATTATCAATAAGACGAATTAAGTCTGCAAGTGGCATGTCTTCACTGTTGATAAACACATTCCTCGACGATCTGCCCACACTCAACGTTGGCAGCTCGACACGCGACATTATCAACACCAGCCTGGATGCAGAATTGCTGACCAACGCGCTTACAGGTAGGCCAGGTTTGACTTGATTTCTTTCATCCGAAGGTTGTTTGTGGCGGCCATTTTCTTCATTGCTCAATAACTGTTGATTCATTGTTGCCGCCGTAACCAACCTGCAAAAAAATACAATATAATTAAATTTCAGCATAAGAATTTAATGTGTAAACCTAGCATTAAATTCTTCTTCGGTAAATCTTTTTTTATAACACCATGAGCAGCAGCAATACAAAACTACCAACATAGGAATTATACCTAACAATAACATCAAAACAATCAATACAAACTTAGCAAACAATGGTAGTATATCCTTAAACAAATGTTCTAAACCAAACCAAGAGCCTGTAACTTGTTCAAAAAATGACAACTTATGATCAACAAAATCCAATTTAGAAGCCTGTCCATTAAAATCCTCAAAATCTTCTAGACCCTGATATCTAATAGTCTTATTAAAATCAGCAATAAACACCTTCTCATCATTCAGAAAAATCTTCTGTCCCACATGTTCAGATCTCTCATTCTTAATATGAAGAATCTCGAGTCCCTGCCCCTGATTTCCAAGAAACAAATTAGCTGTCAACTTCAAAAATACCGGACTTTGAGAACAATTCAACAATTTTATTTCCTCTACTGTAACAATCATTCTACTATATTCTTGTATCCCAACTGTTTCACCTTTATACTCCACCAACAAATGTCCTACAGCACAACCATAATCCACACCTAACTTTACTGGAATTTCAAACGCTGTACATTTTTCATACTTAGCAATCTCTCCCAGGTATATAATTCTGAACCCATGATGCAACTGTACATTTGATCTAACTTCCGTTTGAGCACATCTAGAAATACTAAGAAGTTCCATCATCCTCTCATTCCTTTCTCTACTAGCCAAAAACATAGCATTTAAATCAAACCTGGCTTCTTGTTTCAACAGATTCCCAAAATAACTTCTAACAGCTGCCTTCGGTTCCTCTAAAAACTTAATACCTTCCAATTCTGTTACAAAAATCTTAAAATCCAAATGCTGCAAAACAAATTTCTCCGTTCCCATAACTTTAACTAAAATATTCCTTTCCGAGTTAGAAACAAAAAGTTGATCATTCCATGTAGTTAAATTGAATGTATCTTGAAAAACTACCTTAAAATTACTGGCCGGTTTTCGTACTACATACGGATAATAGCGTGAAGTTGATGTTGCCCACAAATGATTTTCTTCAAAATTCGCCACAATTGTCTTTTTATCATAATCCATAACAACATTTCCCTTAATCAAAACTGGAGTATTTTTTACTAAAATATGCAAAGTCCCAATAGCAAAACCTAAGTCGAACCACATGTTGTGCGCATATACTCCCAGTGTCTTACATTGAATATTTTCACCACCAACATCACTAAAAGGTGACAATGTTCCATTAACCGTAAAACTGTGAACAGTTGGCAAATCTATATTCACTTTAAAACTAATACCATCATGTTGATACTTGCCAGAATGGAAAACCCTTCTACATTCATCCATACTTAACTCTACCTGTGTTTCATGTGGCACGTCTAACACGTGCACATGACTCGCAGTGCCGCAGAACCAGCGCTCCAACTTTAGCCTAACCTCACAACTAATAGCTTCCGACAAAATAAAATCAGTTTCAGCCAAACCAAGTAATTCCACAGATCTGACCGGTTCCATCCTATCATGCAAACAGGCAGCTGATCTAAGCTCAACAGCACTTATCTGAGAACAATCATAAGCCGCTAACCGTGGATCCTGTGACGCATACATACAACCAACAATTACAAAACAATATGTCTGCATCACAACAAAAAATAGCAAAATATCCAAGTACCTGACACCTCTATCTTCCTTGGATTTTTTCACAGGTATCGGTCCAGAACGTCCACTCTTCGAACTACAAGCGTCAGGTGACCTTTTCCGCATACCACGATCATTTCCCTCTCTTCTGTTCCGGTCATGTCTGTCACCACCGCTGCCTCCTCGCTTGTCGTCACGCTCCCGACGATTGTCATGGTAATCTCTTCTCCTGCAAATATTATACAAATTATTACAAATATTATTTTTTAATCAGTTTTGCAAGATTCCTAGTTACTACATCTGCTACAGAATAACGTTCTAATCTATCTTTATCCCTACTTTGTCTATCCTCATCCAATTTTTGTAATTGTACTTCATTTGTAGAACCTTTAGGACGACCTTTCACAGGAATAGTTTCAGACATTTTTTGCGATTTTGCATTATCTAACGATCTATCTAAATCATCCTCCTCAACATCCCTGCCCCGTTTAACACTTCCCCTTCTTTGTTCCAAATTTACAATTTTATTCTGAAGTTTTGGAAAAGTATCTTCTAAAATACTCATTCGAGACTCTAATTCTCTAGCAGATTCCATGTTAATATCCTCTACACCCAAACTGTTGTCTATTAAACTATTATCATTCGAATAATCCCCGTGAAAAACACTATCTTTACTAATAGTAGAATATGTAGAATTTAACGTAGTTTTGTCATCCATATCTACACTTTCAGAAATATGAGTACTTTCTAAAGTATCACTAAGATCCTCAACTAAATCATTTAAACATTCATTATCCTTAGATACATTTGACCTTTGTTGTGACAAGCCCACACCCAAGAAAGAACCTTCCAAAGAATTTTGTGTTACCTGTTGTCCATCCTTCCGCTTTCTAACCACTTCTGGACTAGCGCCACAACTATTCTCTTCTTCTGTAACGCCTGAACAAGATAAATTTCTTAAGGTATTGGGAAAGTCATAGTTTATTTTCAAGTCATTGTCCACAGAAAAAAACTCATCTGTAACCACTAAGTCGATCTTTTCATCTGGAGTCAAATCTAGAGTACTTTCTATAACATATATTTTATCCCTTGGCACGATTCTAACCCCTTTGTCTTTCAGTCTACACTTCTCTAAAGGTTGAACCTCAAACAAACTATCAGAAATTACTTTTGTTACTAGACACGGACCCACCCATAAAGAACAGAGTTTACGAGCTACACCAATCGTAGTGACATCATAATAAATATAACAATAGGAATTTATAGCTACCGGCCTACCTATCCTTTCTGTATTTTCTACCTGTAAATACTTCTCAGTCCTCTCTCGTCCTGTTCTCCAATTTCTGTCGAGACAATCCAATAGTTCTGAAAAATTCATATATTTAATCTTTGTGCGTGTTAAAGGATCAAATGCGTCCAATGGAAGCTTAGGGTTGCGTAGGAAAAACTTGAAATACGGGGAACATCCCAACCTCCGATTAAAAGAAGTGTTCATACAAAATTGCGTAGCTTTAAGTTTATGAGCCCAATCTCCATCTTGAAAACGTAAATCAGTCTTAAGAAACGAATACACCGATTGGTTGTATCTTTCACTAAAATTCGAATTAGCTGAGCGGGGAGGGATAAAAATCTGTTCAATCCCCAATCTCAAACAAACTTCCCTAAAAACCTTCGATTTAAAACTTTGAGCATTGTCGGTTCTAATTCTCTCGCACAATCCCCAGACAGAAAATAAATTAAACTTCAAACATTCGATAATTGTTTCAGCTTTAACATCCTCAATAGCAAACAACCACACATATCTAGTACAACTGTCAACTACTATCAAAATATGCTTACAAATGACTCCATTATATTCACACTCATTCAAAGGACCTAACGCATCTATGGCTAACTCTGCCATAGCCTCCCCAGCCAAAGGTGAAAATTCAATGGTATGATTATGTCTTGGTTTTTTACGCCTATTCAAACAAATAACACAATTTGCAACTGCCGCAGCTACATATTTAGACACATAGGGAAAAATAAAATGTCTGTTGATCTTACTCAAGGTCTCCAGATAACCCCTATGTCCCGCTGTAACATCTGCATGAGCCAACAGAAAAACTTTATTATACATCCCGATAGGTACCACTACCCTTTCTATAAATTGAAATTCTTTCTGGAGCCGCATAGGTGAAGTCAAAATAATTAAACCGTTACGAAAACTCAAGTGTTCGAAAAACCTTAATATTTGTTTACCACGGTAAGGCATTTGAGACAATTCTCTGGACGTTGGTTTAATGTTATTTACAATGAATTTTCTCACCTCCACTAAAACAGGATCCTTCTCCAGGCTATGACTGAATTCTCTTGCCTTCAATCTGTCTGCTATTTTACTGGCTGTCTCTGCTCCAATTCCTGCAATAAGACATAGTTTAGGATCTTCTAATTGATATACAGTGTCTAATATTAACTCTCCTTGCTCGTCTGTCGATAATTTAGATATCCTATCTTTACTATCCACTAACGTAGTACGTGACAATATATGAACATTAGTATGCATCTTGCCCTGCCTATGTACAACCTCATAACTGAAGGTGGATAAGAAATTTATCCACCTTATGGTGAGACCAACAAAATATCCATTTTGTCTCCAAGTAGATAGATGTTTCAGTGCAGCTGAATCAGTTCTAACAATAAATTTCTTGTGTCTCAAATAACATTCAAATCTTTCAACAGCATTTACTAATGCACATAATTCTCCTTTATGTGCTGCATAATTGGCTTCATGAGTTGAACAAACACCTGACCAACACAATATCATTTTTTCTTGACCATTTTGTTTTTGACTTAACACTGCAGACATACCTGTAGACGACCAATCTGTATCCAGCACAAATGGTTCAGCCTCCATCCTCCAATCTGGAAATGATTTGCTTATTTCTTCACAAAACAATTCTCTAGTCTTTGTAAAAGCTTCCATACTTTTTTCATCCCATTCTATTTTACTACTGTTTCTGAATTTGTTCAATGGTGCCGTAATATCAGAAAAATTCTTAAAATATGAACCATAATAGTTTATGAAACCAGTAAATCTTTGAATATCTTTGCCTGTTTCAGGTACTGGCCAACTTTTAATTTTCTCAATGTATGCCTTATCCATGAATATGCCTTCTGCATTTATAATATGACCCAGAAATTTCACTTCCTCTGCAAACAATGTACATTTTCCAAGATTAATCTTGAGTCCTGCTTCACAGAAAGTTCGTAGTAGTATATTCAGATGCTCCAGATGTTCCTCCACATTCATGCTATATACCAGAACATCGTCTAAATAGACGAGACAAAATGCTCTTAATTCAGGGCTCAAATCCATTACTCTATCCATCAATTTTACAAATGCACTTGGAGCATTGGTCAAACCGAACGGCAGCCTCTTGAAGCAATACTGCCGCCCGTTAGAACAAAATGCGGTATATTTCCTAACAGATTCCTTCAAATGCATCGAATTATACGCCGAGGTGAGGTCAATGGACGTAAAAATCTTCTTTCCTCCCAGTTTGTCAAATAACTCACCAATGTTAGGCAAAGGATAACATATCTTCTCAGTTATCTCATTCAACGAGCGATAGTCCAGGACAAACCTAACTTTCACCTCGTTAGTGTTTCCCACTTTTTTCTTAACAGCAAAGATTCCAGAATTAAAAGGTGAATTACATTCTTCTATAACATCTGTTTCCAACCATAAATCAATTTGTTCTTTCAATTTCTCTGCATGATGAGGATTAAGTCTAATCATTCTATTCTTGAAAGGTTGAGCTCCAGGAACCAACTGAATATCATACTCCTCCAAAGTACAAGATCCAATATCAGTAGGTTCAACCGATAACGCCTTGAAATTCTTCAGAAACAAACCAACTATTCTTCCTTTCAAAGAAACATTATCTTTTAAAAACGGAACTTTATCTAACTTCAATTTATCTTTAATAAAACGAATTTTCTTTAATGTAGTCGACACATCTTCTTTAACCCTATTCTCCTGCAACATCGCTATCTTCTCCGCCAAAAACAAGTTTCCAACCAAAGTACCAGCAGGAACAGATTTCTTAATAGTCTCAAAATTCGTAATTTTAGTCATAATTTTACCGTTTTTTCCAACCTCCGTAATTCCTTCATTTATCAACAGATTATTCCGGCTACAGTAACCTTGTCTAGGAGCTATATAACATAACTGTCCTTCAGGCATATTTCCTTTAGTTGAAACTTCTACCACAACTGTGCTTAAGGCTGGAATTTCTATTCGATCTTTCAATGAACAAATCCATTTTTGGTCTTGTAATTCAGCTACATTAATCTCAGGTTTCTTAGTTCTTGCCTTCTCCATCTTTTCCAGAACAGTATGAACCAAATTCTTCACTACAATCTTACGTTTAGCCACCAGATTCACACTGATTCCATGCATCTCAATTCTGTTACCATCTTTCTCAAATATCGTCTTCACGTGATTTCTGTTAAGCCAATGACTACCTAGGTTCATAGGTACAGTCATGCCAGAAATCACATAGCAATCTTCTTTAAAACTGTGGCCTCCAATCTGAAATTCAACATTCCGAACAACACGTCAATCTTGATGCTGGAACCCTGCACTCCTGATGCCTTTGAATCCGTCTCTTCAATCGTACATTCGAGTTTTCGAGCTAACACTTGAGAGATGAGGCAGCCACGGGCATTACCGCTGTCCACTAAGGCCAGGATTTCCATGTCACCAATCTTCGTTGGAACGTAGACTTCAGCCGCCATCTCAGAATCTTCATGAAAATTAGAAAATAGCTATCTAACCAACACCAACAGTTATGAGGTTGTAACTATCCAATTTTCCTACCAAATAACTTTCTATCTATTTCAAAAAAAATAAAACAAATCAATCACCGACAATTTCCACATCAAACAACAATGGTTCAATTCAAAACTAGATCTCAATCACCACCAAAACTTCTCTCCGGCCGATCTAAAATATTACAAACATTTCAGATGCCATTTAATAAATAAATCACTTTAACAGGTATTAATATCTATAATAAATTGTTTATCAAGATTGATCGATTTTCGAACAGATAATAATATATATGTAATATTAATCAAATGTTGAACAACATAAATTAAAATCTTAACAACTCACCATCGAATGAATAGTATATCTCAACCACTACAACTACTCCTCTTTCCGACCAATCTAAAACATAATACAATTATTTTAGATGCCATACTTAAATGTTATCACTGAACAAATAAAGGACCTAGGAAATCTCCTGCAGATCAAGAATAATTACCCCTTTACCCATTGTTGTATACTATATTTGTGAAATTTTTTATGTAGATTTCAAAAATGATGTTGTTTTTGTAAAATTTTAATTATTTATATGTTTATTTTAAACAAAAAATTTAATCAACACAATTCCATAATTATCCGCCTTATAAAGAATTATATGCATTTTTTACGAAAAACCGCCAACAGAAACGGTTCTTGATATGTGATGTTGGGGTAGTTGATTTTGAAGATCAAAAAATCCATATAATTTTTAAAACATTTAAAACTTTTGTCTTTTATCGTTTTTTTCCTTGTGAATAAGTTTTCAAACAAAATCTACAAAACATTATTCCCCAAAGACTATATTATAACCTCATTTTTAAACTCTTTAACTCCTTTTTTTCTGATTCAAAAGCTAGCTTCATATAGTATATATGTATATAACTATAGGTAAATTAATATATATATATATAAAAGAACGTTTTTTTTACTTTAATGCTTTTAAATATACTAAAACAATATTTTTGATAAGCAAAGCTATCTCTTAAAAATTAAAAAAAAAACATGTTTGAGCACTTGTAATTCTTTCCCCTCATCAATAGCAGACCGAAACATAAAAATAAACAGACAATACGAAAATGAAATGTAAATAAAAATAAGAGACGAAGCGAATATGCAGAGAGGACTAACATTTTTTCTCGTATTCATTCGAATGCGGTGGATAGTAACCGGTTCTCATCCATACGAAAAAACTATGTCTAGCATCGTATTATATCCAGTTTTCTACGAATATAGAAATGTACAATCATAGTTTTAATCTTATAATTGTACATTCTATATCCGCGGAAAGCCGTTTATAATAAGATGAGAAATAACTATTATATCATTTTTATGTATATTTGAATGTTTATCCAAATTTTAATTTTTAAAATAATTTCAGATACTTTTCAGCAAGAAGTTTAATATAATGAGAAAGACAACATTTAAAATTATAAATTGAAATTTTTAACATTGTTTTCCAAAAACTTAGTGAACAAAATTCTAATAATTTAGTGAAAAAGAAGCTAATTTCGGGATTTAATCACATAAAAAACAGTGCTAAATGCTTTACAAATCACAGTTAAAATTTAAAATGATGGCGAATCATGCTATTTCATGGCTAGTGAAACCCACCAAAAAATGAACATTGTAAATTAAAAATTTTAATTACCAACCATACAAGTTTATCAAAGAAAAATTGTTTTTAGAAAATATTATTAACCTATTCTAGTCTTATTTGATTCCTTTTAAGAATGCTATAAATTATAATATTTCTGTATGTATTATTAATACAAAATATAAAAAAATCCTCTGCCAAAGAATCTCCATTTGTTTTTTTATTTATATTTAACTTTTTTTTGTACCAAACTGCACCATAACTACAGACAGCATAGCAAGAGGTGCAATTCAGGGATCTTAAGGGATAAGACAATGGCTAATAAATTGATGTACATCACCAATGACTTTTCATAAAATTACCCTTTCTGTAGATAAAATAGCCAACGAATAAGAAAACACTATAAAACTTTGGGGACTAGTGTAATAAACAGACCGTTGTCCCCATCTTGCTCTGCGTGCAATGTTATTACAATTGAAGGGAAAATTAACAGGCAAATCTTACTACTTTATTTGCATGGTTTTAGGCCATACCATATAAATGCTTTGTGTGCGGCTGCCCTGGGATCTAAAGGGATAAGACAATGGTTAATAAATTAAGCCTACGAATAAGAAAACGTTATTGTAAGACTTTGGGGACTAGTGTAATAAACAGCCCAATGTCCCCTCCCTTACTGGCGGCCGCTAGTACTTTATATCTGGAGAGAAAAAAACGCAATATGGCAGGTGTCCAACCTTAACAAACCAATTAAAGTCCCCAGAGATCTAAAGGGATAAGACAATGGCCAATAATTTGATGTAAATCCCCATTGATAAAACATAAAAATTATCCCTTCTGTAGATCAAAATTATTGGTTGAATCGTTTAGACACACAACTTCATAATACAACCAATTAAAGTCCCCAAAGTTGTTAAGCCCAGGAATAGGAAAACTTCATAAATGCTTTGTGTGCGGCCGCTCAGGGATCTAAAGAGATAAGACAATGGCCATTAAATTGATGTATATCCCCACTGATAACACAAAATTATCCCTTCTGTAGATTAAAATTAGTGGTTGAAACGTATAAGAAACGAATAAGAAAACGTAATGTGGCAGGTGTCCAACCTTAACAGACGAATTAAAGTCCCCAATGTTGTTAAGCTAACAAATAAGAAAACGTAATATGGAGGTGTCCAACCTTAACAGAAAATTAAAGTCCCCATAGTTGTTAAGCCAACAAATAAGAAAACGTAATGTGGCAGGTGTTCAACCTTAACAGACGAATTGATTCCTCAAAGTTGTTAAACCAACGAATAAAAAAACGTTATCAATACTTTGTGTGAGGCCACTCAGAGATCTAAAGGGATAAGACAATGGTCAATAATTTGATGTAAATCCCCATTGATAATACACAAAATTATCCATTCTGTAGATTAAAATTAGTGGTTGAAACGTTTAGACACACAACTTCATAATACAACCAATTTAAGTCCCCAAAGTTGTTAGCCAAAGAATAGGAAAACTTTATAAATGCTTAAGAAAACGTAATATGGCACGTGTCCAACCTTAACAGACAAATTAAAGTCCTCAAAGTAGTTAAACCAACTAATAAGAAAACGTTATCAATACTTTGTGCGAGGCCGCTCAGGGATCTAAAGGGATAAGACAATGGCCAAGAAATTGATGCATGTCCCCATTGATAAAACACAAAAATTACCCCTTCTGTAGATCAAAATTATTGGTTGAAACGTTTAGACACACAACTTCATAATACAACCAATTAAAGTCCTCAAAGTAGTTAAACCAACGAATAAGAAAACGTTATCAATACTTTGTGTAAGGCCGCTCAGAGATCTAAAGGGATAAGACAATGGTCAATAATTTAATGTAAATCCCCAATGATAATACACAAAATTATCCCTTCTGTAGATTAAAATTAGTGGTTGAAACTTTTGGACACACAACTTATTAATACAACCAATTAAATTAAAATCAATTAAAGTTGTTAAGCCAACGAATAAGAAAACTTTATTGTAAGACTTTTGGGACTAGTGTGATAAACAGCCCAGTGTCCCCTCCCTTTCTGGCGGCCGGTAGTACTTAAAATCTGGAGAAAAAAACCGTATTATGGCAGGTGTTTAACCTTAAGAGACGAATTTAAAAAAAATAAAGGTCCTGTAGCTTTTTTATACTACTTAATTTAGAGGCAGCTAACCAATTGATTGCAGCAGTGGATAAACTTTGACATCTTATAACGCGGTTTAGGAAAAAATTCAAATCCGTCAACACGCTATAATAGTACCTTGCATTCTTCAAATTTTTAATATTATGTTTGCAGGGGTGTATATTCTGCACAAGATTTATTTTTTTTCCCCTGCTATAAATTTTTTAAATTTTTTTCCCCCCCCTAGTTTTTTCTCACCAAGTAGGGGGGAAAATGGAAAAATATTTAAAGAACTCTATATTTTATTTATTTTATTCCTCCTACCACCCATTTTTTTAGTTTTTTTCACCAAGGAGGGGGAGGAAATGGAAAAAATGTTTTCAGTTTTCTTAATTTTTACATTTCCCCCCCCCCCCCCCCTGAGCAGGGGATCCCATGTAGAATATACACCTCTGTATGTTTGTCAGTCCGCACAGTTATATTTATGATCTTAAATTAGGCATGTACTATCAAACACTATAGGCAATTGGTACAAGAAACTAAGCTTTTAAAAACACGATTGATGTTGGAATATTATTACAATTTACCAATAATAAAAGTAATAAAAAAATCAGACTTAATTTTATTAATTTAACACAACAATTAAAACATTAATGAAAATAATATAAAATGTAAGTAAAGAAAAAGGGTATTATTTTGTTTTTCTGTGTAGCCATGGATGTCAACGTAGCATGTCAACGTAGCTTGTCAACAGAATACTCCTTGGGAATCTCGTTATCTGGGATGGAATTAACAATCCTGTCCTCCTCTGATATCAAAACTCCTTAACAAAAAGATTAACTTTAATAGGTATATAAATTAGTGATGGCAATCCGTCGAATTTTTAGGCTGGATTCTTAAAGAATCCGTCAAAAAAAGTGGCGGATTCTTAATTTTGGCAGATTCAGATTCCGGATCCTAACAATATTTTAAAAGGATATTTTAAAAAAATTAAAAAAATTGGCGTTATCCTTTTAGAATTTTTTTTTTCAATTTTGTACCCCCCCCCCCCCCCCCCCCCCCCCCCCCCGACTACCGACGAACAACTATTTTAGGTTAGGTTAGGTTTTAGGCTAGGGAGCCGAGCGCTGCGGCTAGGCAGGCAAGGGGGCCGAGCGCTGCGGCTAGGCAGGCTAGGGAGCCGAGCGTTACGGCCAGAGTTCATAGTTCGCTGTCGGGGGGGGGGGGGGGGGGGGGGGGACTCAAATTTTCAATATTGAAAAAAAAATTTCTAAGAGGATAATACCACCAGATTTTTAAATATATTATATATATTGATGAAAATTTTTGCCTTCAAAGAGGAGGAGTTGAAAGAAAAAACTCAAGACACTAATTTTAGCCTGCCAATTAAGAATCCGGAATCCGCTATTAAAAACAGATTCAGATTCCAAAATTCGATTATTTTATTTAATATTTACTTATTTAAATAAAAAAAACATGACATCTAAAAATGAAAGTTAGATAGGTTTAGATTTCAGAAAATTTTGATAAAATACCTGCAGTGGCGTGCGAACCGAAGGGGGCATTTGGGGCAATCGCCCCCCCCCAGCGACCAAAACGCCCCCCCCTGCCCCCCCCTAGCCACCGCCCCCCCTGCCCCCCCCTAAATGTTGAAAAATGCCCCATTTTGCCCCCCCCTGGTCAACAAAAATGCCCCTTTTTGCCCCCTACCCTACAAAAGGCAAAACTATCCCAGTTTCCAAAAAAAAGATCAAAAATACTCAAAAAAAAATTTTGGCGCTTCGCGCCAAACAGACAGTTACTATTCATTTAATCTTACCAAATTTTTAAATTAGTGTAGAAATACTCAAAAAAAAAATTTTGGCGCTTCGCCCCAAACAGACAGTTACTATTCATTTAACCTTAACAAATTTTTTTATTAGTGTAGAAATTAGGTTATAATCTTTTTTCACTGAACATAACAAACCAGGTAATAGGAAGCATTTTATTTTGTATAATATAAACTTTTTACCAAAGAAATTTTGTACATCCCCAATGATGATTACCCTTATATAGATTACAATTAGTGGATGAAATGTATGGAAACTCGACTTAATTAACCAACCAATCAAAATTCCATTAAAGTCCCCAAAGTTGTTGAGCCAACGAATAAGAAAATTTTATATGAAATATTGGGGACTAGTGTAATAAAAAGCCCAAAACCCCTCCCTCCCTGCATTTTTAAAGAAAAAATTTGCGCTTCGCGCCCTTCCAAATGGTTTCTGCTTTTTATTTCATTGTATATTTTGTTTTTATTTCTATAAAACAACAAATATTTAATTAAAAAGTTTTTTTATATAAAAAAAAACAGCGTTGATATTTATCTAAGCCTTTTTCTCAACACTGTATGTCTGTCTAAATTAATAACTATATATGATGTCATATTATTTTCAGGATAAGTTTATCATTTTTCTTTGTGTACATACCCTTACAAAAAGACATGTTTTTTTTATGGCAATTTTCATTAAAAACCCTTAAAACTAACTACACTCTATATTCCTAACTTGATAAAATACGCCACTCTTGTTGTCTTTAACCTAGAATAACCTATTAAAAGCTACCATGAAAATACGACGAAATGCCCTTTAAGAGGCTTTGCCACAAAAGAAACTATACCCCAAAGTTTTCCATATTTCTAAGAGATTTTTATATCTGTAGATGAAAGGACAAGTAATTTTCTTTATATCTTTGGTTTTTATGGAACGATAATTTTTTTTGTGGATTATAAGATTAAAAAAAAAAAATTCTTGCTGTTTCGAGCATCCAGTATGTAATTTACTTTGACTGTCATCACACAACATACAGAAACAAGGATTTGTGACTTTTTCTATCTAAAATATATATTGATTTCAACAGATGATCTTTAAATCTACTTGTCTGTATTCTTCTTAATGATTTTTTTGTGCTTTGCTACTTATAGATGTTGTCATCCTTGTTTAAAATCAGTTTTACATAATAGGTAAATTTTCAGTAAATTATTTCCAAAATGAGTGTTTTTATCTCCCCCCAAAAAAATTTTTTAATGGGGTTATTCATCCTTCCTTTTGAGATTTTATAACATCCCCTTCCACCCATAAAAAAATGTTTTGTGGTGGGGGGGGGGGGGAAGGTTAAATTATCTTCTGTACTTTTTTTTCGAAGATGCTTTCTAGCTCCCTTCCCTTCGGTCATTGCAGGGTGGGGTGAAGGGATGGGGGAGAAGAGATGGGGGATATAAATGGGAAATAGGGATGGGGGAAGGGATGGGGAAGAAGGGATAAGGACTAGAAGGCCCATAATCAAATAATCCCACCCCTTAAAACGCCCTTATTTAAAGTTAGTATATATAATCAAAATGCCCCCCCCTAAAGCAAAGTGCCCCCCCGGGGCACTTTGCTTTAGGGGGGGGCAAAATTTTACAAAATCTTCAAAATGCCCCCCCCTAGACAAAGTGCTTCGCACGCCACTGAATACCTGTAATAAAAATGATGCAATTTGTATTGATAATTGCTTCACAATAATGTAAACATTGGTAGTTCTGTCCCCAAATTCCACCACAGGCACAATCTCTCAACAAATGAACTTCATTCAACCTGAAAAAAATATTGTTGTAATTTGTAAACCTACAAACTACAAATAATTTAATTTCACGAATAATATTGAAAACGAACATATAAATTAAAACCATAGGTATTTATTTAATTTTATCTAATTAATCAAAAGACCCGTTCTACAATTTTAAAACTTAAAATAATGACGAGCTAAATTTAAGTGTTGTTGTAAATTTTTAGAAATGAATTTTTCTCTTCTATGGGAGGGGGGGGGGGGAGGGGTGTAGAGGAGTTGTCAAACTGATATCTTAAAAATCTATTCAGTTAGGAGAATAACAAATTTAATTTAAAATCAGCCCTATACTTGAATAAAGCTTACTTACAATTTTGATTTTTGAAGAGATGTATCAAGTATTTTTTATATTTTCTTGAGTTTAGGTAGTTATTGAATAAATTGTATTTGATGATATGTTTAAAATTTCTTTGGAGTTTAGTTATGGAAATAATGTACCCACTTATTTGATTTTTCATCCAAATATCTGTTCAGAAAAGGGTATTATTCCCCCCCCCCCCCCACCCCTCTAAAAAAAATATGACCCTGGCTTACCTCTAAGGAGCGATGATGATGTTCACAAACCAGTCAGATGCAAAGTTTCTCGTCCAACAGAAACAAACCAAGGAAAAAAAGCAATCTGAACCCTTAAATAAGATATAAGTATCTTTTCATGTACAGCAGCTGTGTAATTAATGATCACGGGTGCCTGCAAATTATGTTTACAGCAATCGGCACAAAAAAATACCATTCTCTTGAAAATTAGAAAACAAATTTTTTTTAGTTAAGTAGGTATTAGATTTCAGTTTTTAAGAAAGTAGTAGTTCCATGAATAAAAACTAAATAGTTTTCATGAAAAGTCATGCCTTTGTGAAAAAAAATGCCTACTGTCCTTTCGTGTAAAAGCAGACTAAACAAATAAATTTAATTATAATATACAGCATCCTCGCCCTTTAAAATAACCTCAAAATTAATTAAAAACTAACCAAAAATTTGTTGCAACTGTCTCTGATAGACGAACGTAGTGACATAGAACAGTCAGTGGCAAAAGGGGGGGGGGGGGGGGGAAATGTGGTGACTCGTGCCACGACATACCAGCAATTTTATTTTGGGTGCTACTCCCTTAGTTTTAGAGATAATTGGATGAAATCTTTTGGGCTGGGTCAGTAATTACCCCAACTACTGGTATCTTTCAAAAAAAAACGGCGGCGGGACCGCCGCTCCCGCCGCCCGCCGCCGTTTTCCGCCGCCACCAAAAAAAATTTTTTTTTTGCATTTCTCGCCGAATTAGGCAATTTGGAATCATTTGAGACCATGTTATTTTTTTCAAAAATTTTTCCCCTTATAAGCAGCCCTGCGGGGGGACTTAGTCATTTTTTTCAAATTCTCGTATATCAAGGTATATCTTAAATACAGTACAATTTTTTTTGGTGGCGGCGGAAAACGGCGGCGGGCGGCGGGAGCGGCGGTCCCGCCGCCGTTCTTTTTGAAAGATACCAGTAGTTGGGGTAATTACTGACCCAGCCCAAAAGATTTCATCCAATTATCTCTAAAACTAAGGGAGTAGCACCCAAAATAAAATTGCTGGTATGTCGTGGCACGAGTCACCACATTTCCCCCCCCCCCCCTTTAGTGTACTTGTAAGACGTAAGTATATCTTACACATCCCGTCTGTTTTTAAGAGATATACATAAATGACACTAGCTAAAGAGTAGCTTGATCCTTCTAATAAATATATGTCAAGTATCATACCCCCCCCCCCCCAAATAAACTTAAAATCAATAAAACCTAACCGAAAATTAATGTAATCATCTTTAAGGTAAATAAAAAAGGTACCTTTTTTTGGTGGTAACCCAGGACATTACGTGGATTGTTGCTGCCTCCATTCCACCTCATTCTGAAATATAAAGGCTAAGTTTATTTTTGTTAGAGGTTATTGCCTAAATTTTTTATATAGGTAGGCATTTAGTTTTTTGTCGATAAAGAAAAACATGCTTATTTCTTCAAGGAGGGAGGGGACATAGGACTCTAAATTACACCAGTACCCAAACTTAACTTACTCATTACTTTAAAACTTTACTATACTTACACTAAATATTTATTGTGGTTTCAAATCAGTAGTAATCTACAGATAGGGTAATTTTGTTCATAATCATTTTGGGGATGCATATTATTTTATAGTCCATTGTTTTATCCATTTACCTATAATCCATGGTTATTTTTACAAATGATATTTTAGGAAAATTAATGATCTTCTCTATGGGTGATTAAGATTTCAAAAGCTAGGGTTAGTAATTGATGCTTTATCAAGCCAAAAGTTTCAAACAGTGGCGTGCACAGGGTTCCGCCAGGAGAGTATTTCTTTAGGTGAAAAAAGGGCAAGGCCTTTCAAATTTTAATTGCATGGGTGTTACTGTTGATATAGGACTAAACTCCCATTCCGCAAGCTAATGGTATTATTATATTTAAACCAAACTTTATGTGACATTTAAAAAAAACTCTTTAAAGTCAATATCTGGTACAATAGAAATTAAGGGGGGTGGGGAAGTTTTGTCACATCTGCGTAAAGTGTGTGTTTTGGCTTTATCTTTGGACTGAGAGGATAGGCTATAAAAGATAAAATCATTCTTATATAATGAATTTCTCCCAGATTTAAGATTTTTTGGATAGGCTTACAGGTCGTCTCTGAACAGGTAAATTTTTTTTGTTAAGTTAGATGTCAGTTTGTGAAACAAAACATGTATGTTTTTTCTTCAAATATGTGAATAACATTAAAAAAGATGCATATTTTGTTTTGTAAGTTGTCCTTCATAAAATTTTTTTTTTTATTTTTTGTATAGAGACCACCTGGAGGCCTAGAGCTCCGGAACCTGGAGACCTATCCAAAAATCTTAAATCTGGAGGAAATTCATCATATAGGAATTATTTTATCTTTAACAACCTATCCTCTAAGTGCAAAGATATAGCCTTTACACACGGTTTACGCAAATGTGTCAAAACTCCCCCCCCCCCTTAATCAATTTGGCGGAGCACACTAGTAAAAAAAAAAACATTTAGTAAAAAAAATTTTCTTTTAGTTGGTAAGTAGAATGTCTTTTTACTTTACGTAATTCAAGTGCATAGGTAGGTATATTATTTACATTTATTAGGTGATTAGTAAAACTTAATCATAGGAGAAGAGAGGGGTACATTGGACTGGAAATTATATAATATTGGTACACAAAGTTTTATAAATACAATCTCTCAAACGTTAGCTTAAACATGTTAGGGATATAGTTGTCCTCTATGACATTATTGTTTATACCACGATTCCTTGGCCAAACAGGCAAAAAGTAGGCATTGTTAGTCAATGTTCGTTTGTTAGTCAATTTGTGAATCTTTTTTCTATGTATTATGCCGCATATCTTCAGACGGACGGAGAGATGTACGTATATATATGGATGTTCGTAGTATTCTAGATTGCTTAAGCTCGGTTAGACAATTTTAAAACTAAACAAACCATACTTCTAGTTTTAAATAATGTAGAAAGACTTACAAACTATTTAGCTATCAAGGGACATACAAAGGACCAGCAAGCCCAACAAAATTTTAGTTGATAGAGTAGGTGAAAATTATATGCCTATTTTCAGAAAGGTATACAAAAATAATGATACTTACTTGTAACTATCTTTAAATTAACGTCATTTCACAAGAAGGCTTATCACTAAATAATGCACATTTTAATTTCTGAAATAATTTTTTAGTTAATAAGGTACGAGGTAAAATATATTGTGTTTTGAATGTAGCTAATTAGCGCGCGAAGACACATTAAAAAGTAGATATTAAAATTTCATGCCAAAGAAAATATCTTAGGGTCAATGAAAGTCTTTTTTAAAAGGTGACAATAGTTGGTAAAACTATTTCTGGCATTCATTCGAATCCGGTGAATAGGAACCGGTTCTCATCCATACAAAAAAAAACGATGTCTAGCATTGTATTATATCCAGCTTTCTACAAATTAACTCCCACCACCCCCCCCCCCCCCAGACATATATTTTTAGTGGGATTTTTTATTTTACTGTTAAAACTAAAAAAAATAGAGGGGAGATAGGGGATCAAATTCAACCAACACTACTGCAAATACCCATATAAGCCCTTAGGGCCGTAGCCGCAAGTTAATAATTAAAGTAAAATGATTAAATAAAGGGTTCATCAAAATTAAAGTAATCTCGATCCTTAGGTACAGAGAAATAAAATTGTGATACTTCATATATGTTTTAAAAAACGTATCATAACTTATTCAATTAAAAATATAATAAGTAACAAGATATTAACTAGCCAGAATTTAAATGATTTTGTTTTAATTAAACTGCTAGGAAAAACGTGACATATTCAATTTTCATTGTTTATCTTTTTTAGCAGACAACACAAATAATTAGAAAATGACACAACAGATTTCTAAACACAAAGACGACATTTGAATAATTAATTAATATTTCAAAGAGGTTTTTTCCCAAAACTCGATGAAAACGTTTTTCTGCAAGCGGGTTATTGCCAAAATTCGCCGATTAAATTTTTTTTATAAAAAAAACACATAAGAATTATTTTTTTTTAAAAAGTAATAGCATTTATGAGGTCTCCATATAAAATTTCACAAACTTGTATGAACACTCCTTTGCATATTTTTGCCTGTAGGGATATATATTATTTTATGCAGAAGATTTCCTGGGTCCTTTGCAACACATTTACTTAAAAGTTGTATTAAGAAATATAATATTAATCAAATGTTTATCAATCACCAAACAACTAAAATAAATAATTCTTAATACAATAGATATTTTCTAATACAATAAAATATTACCTAATAATTCTATGATTATCAGAATAATAACTTATCTCCTGCACAATTAATTTTATGTATTAGATTTTGGAAAGTCGAAACTCAACTAACTATTCTTCTCTATACCTGAGAGCACCTTCTTGCGCAGCTCAACTTTCTGCGCATGGAACGCCCAACTCCTGCTCATCATTGCAGCTACCTCTCTCCACCACCCCATCTTGCGCATACCAGCTCTGAGAGATAGTGCAAACTTTCCTTGCAAATTTTGCTCATTCCCCCCTTCTCCTCAAAAGAGAGACAGCTCCACCATTCTTGCGCATACCAACTCCGAGAGACAGCGCAAAGTGTATTGCAAATATTTGCCAACCCCCCCTTTCTTCATGAAGAGAGGCTACTCCACTCAAATATCTAATGCATTATAACAATTTTGCTTCATGAAATTCTAAGCTTCATAAAAATTTTGCTGAATCAACATTACTAAATCGCAATATAATTGTTTTAAAATTAAATACTTAGAACCATAATAACTGACTCAACTTTTAAAACAATTTTCACCTTTTCATCAAAATTTTAATACTTTTAAAATATCTAATTTCAAATTTTTATCCAATTTTCAATTTATTCAATTTAAATTAAATAAAATTAACTTTCTTCCATTAACAATTTTACAAAATTGCATTCCTATTTCGTTGAAGTTAATCCATTTTCAATTCTTTATTATTCTTATCTCTGTTAGACTCTCCAACAGTCTGAAACAAAAATAAATTTATCTAATTGTAACAAAACATAACCAAAAACTAAAGTAACTATTTTGATTCCACTATAACATAATCTCATAAATTCATATACGATAATAAACGACATGTTATCTTTTCATAATTCAAATAAACCATCAAAATAAGTCTATCACAATTTTAGAGTTGCTTCGCTCACTCCTTTATCATTAAGTTTTGTTGTTGTTTATTTACAACGCGCATAAATCCAAACAATGCCGCGTAACATGTAGAAAATGGAATAAGGTTTTAGTGGTCTTAATACATACAAAACATTAATACCATAAAATGTCATCTATAATAGCACTATTCCATGCATCAACCTCCGCTACAAGGTCATCTTCATAATCGCGTGCCCCTAAACCGTCAACATACGACACTTCCTTCGTATCTGCTTCATCTTTCACCCCTCCTTCAACTTCCCCAACCAATTTCTTCTTATCAGTGCCATGTTCATCCTTTTTAAAACTCTTTTGCCCCGTCTTATAGGGAACAAAAGGCTTGTTTCCCCACCGTAAATAGTATTTTCCCTTAGGATTAGGTAACTTTTTATCTCTAATATCAAAGCATTCCCTCATCATATGTCCTTTCTTATTGCAATAATAACAAATAAAACCACCTTGAATTGCGCCAATTAGAGGAATAAGTTCAGCTGGTCCGTCAAATTCATCAGCTAAATCAATTTCACATTGATTTATTTCATATGAACAATTATCTTCATCACTAACCTGATCGATAGTCACAGGATTTGACTTAGAACCAACGCCACCAACCATCGTCTTAGCCAAAGCCATCTGGTTTGTCGTACATCCTCTAGCCATTGACCCTGAAATTTGATTAAATTGTAGCCCTTTAACAATCAGCTGTGCTTTAACTATTAACTCTGTTCGAAACTTAGTTATCATTCGCACTTGTCCGTCACGCTCCAAATCTAACGAAAATTGACGCATTTGGTTAGCCAAAACTGGAGATAAAATCACATTACACACTTGAGAATAGAAATCCATAAACATATCATCAGTTGGTTTCGGATAAGCACGTTTCCAGAATGATAATATCTTATCAAAAAATGCATCAATCTTATCATTTTCATGCTGCTTAACACACAAATACGCATCTTTACACACATTTTTCATGTCGGGTGGTAAAAATGTCTCTCGCATCTTACACAAGTATCCCTTTAATGTTAATCGTCTATTCTCCATATCAGCAGGTTTTAGCGTATAACCACAAGCGGTTCTCACACCCACACACTTTTCAAACAGAATTTCCTTACACACTTGATGATTAGTCATATGATACCGTCTAGTAGCCATCCAAAATCTCTCCAAATAATCATCAAAGAAAATCACATCATCGTCTACTAAAAATTCAGGCGCATTTTTTCTGAACTGATCATCAAGCTTAGCACACGTTTCATTGTACCTATGAACATTCTCCTCCCCCTGTGATACATACAAAGATCTATCTGGCACATAAACAAGAGATTTACACCAACTAACCTGTGGTTCACTCAGCCCTGCCTCGAAGAAATTGAGCGTATTAAAATAGATAGATAGATAGATAGATAGATAGATAGATAGATAGATAGATAGATAGATAGATAGATTTATTATTCCACTAGTTACATATAATATAATAATAAAGCACATTAGGATTTAATAATGAATTACAATTAACATATACAGTATTATATATTAAAATATAACTAGGAAGATTCATGGCACTACACTGTATCTTGGTACGTTGTAGATTTACCCACGACTTGGTTCTGTTTTTCAGGTTGGGGATTGGGTGAAGGCGGCAGAAGAACAAGACAGGCTGAAAGGCCAAAAGTCATGTTTAAATGTGTTATATTTTTTAAATTTAGTAGCCTTCATTCCTGCCTATCCCCCTTCGCCCTGAAAATGATTACATTATAACATATATTATTACATATATGGATACTTATGAAAGAAAAAAAACTTCCTCCGCTTTAACCTCCGAAATGGCTGGCCACCACATGAGAACTCCATTGTAGATATTATCCACAGCATCAACTTTAGACAGCTCCCATAGCTTTATGATCTTATCATCCTGATCTTGCATTCCTCCAAAAATAGTTCGAGAGCCACTAACCAACAATCCAGGCTTCTCCTCCGGCACAGATCCTCCAGCAGTCCTCTGCCAAGGCATAGAGTTATTCAGACTATTCTGCTGTGCAATTCTATCCAAAATTCGTTGCTGGCCAGTCATAAACTCATTAACAACCGTCACATTCTCGGTTTTGACATCACCTTCAACACCAGTCACCACTACTTTAGTAAGGCGTTCTTCTAAATCGTCCATACGAGTAGCTAATCCAGTAACTGCAGCACTATTAGTAGTAACATTATCCGTTAACTCTTGAATGCTCGTCTCCAGCGGCGCTATACGCCCACCCATCTCCGCCGCCACATTATCAAATCTAGTCCCAAGAGCATGAATCTCATTCTTGACCGAACCCCAAAAACTAATCATATACACATCCTTCTCCTCCTGAGACATCTTTTTCCACTCGGCAATGTCCATCCTGGTCACTGCAAATATCCTGAACAAAAAACAAAAAGCAAAGAAATAATACAATTAAAAGAAAATCTGAGCTATAGATTCGTACTACACTACTGCGCCAAAATGACGTGTAGTAATAATAAGAATAAACAGCTAAATATTCTAATAAAGTGTATTAATTCAAAGACAGATTAAACATACAAAATAGATATTAATTATAATAACAAGGTTACACTTTTAGGTTCGTGCCGAATCACAGAGCAAAGACTTGCTCCGGGAATGGTGACACAAGAACTAAAAGTTAATATATAAAATACATACAATGCTCTCAAGACAGGGAGGAAGGGACTATACATCACACAATCATAAGATTAAAACTAGTTTTTTAGCCGGTGCCTTCGGCACCACGGGGCTAAAAAAACAAGTTTAAATCTTATAACTGTACATTCTATATCCGCGGAAAGCCGTTTATAATACGATACGAGAAGTAACTATTCTCGTATTCATTCGAATCCGGTGGATAAGAACCTTCAGCACCTCGGGGCTAAAAAAACTAGTTTTTATCTTATAATTGTACATTCTATATCCACGGACAGCTGTTTATAATACGATGAGAGAAATAACTATTCTTGTTTATTGATATTATATGACAAAGTAAATTGTATAGAATATTTTCATCGCGTATAAAAATGATGATTTGCGTATTTACCTATAGTTTATTGTATGTATGTTATAATCAGTTAGAATAATCTCCCTCTTTACATAGAAAAGACATCTTTTTAGCCATTTTCGTAGCTACCAATAAAGGTAGATCGCTTGAACAATTCAATAAAGTCCATGCTTAGCGCAGCAACAATAATGTTTGATAATGCTTAATACGGGATCATCCGCTTGTAATGGTCTAAAGCTATTATATTTTCAAAGATTTATTCACTGCCCTTCATAGACGTCCAAGGGGGGGGTAATGGGGCGATTACCTCCCCCCCCATTTAAAATTTACCCCTACCCTGGGGGTGCCGTAGGCACCCCCAACTATTTAGGAGAGGTATTTACCCCCCCAAACAATTTTGGGGGGTAAATACCCCCCCAGAAATAGAAAATCTCTAACAAAAAAATAATTTGGCGCGCTTTGCGCGCATTTTTAATACTAAATTTTTTATAAAATTTAAACTACCCCCCCCCAAAAATTTTACCCCGGGGGTAAATTTTGGGGGGGGTAAACAAATTTTACCCCTGCCAACAGATTTCAGAGTGGGTAATTACCCCCCCCCCCCCCAAGCAAATTTTACCCCCCCCCCAAAAACCGAATTACCCCCCCTTAAAAAAATGTTACCCCTCCCAAAATAAAAAGCTTGGACGCCCCTGCTGCCCTTCCCTACCTTTTCAAATACAAAAATACCTGTGTGCTAAGGGTGTAGCCGCTAGTTTAAAAAAAAACAGTAGAATGTTAAACAGAGAGAATAGAAGAGCTGTTGAGTTGAGATAAGAGGAAGGTTAACCTCAATAAGAAAATAGAAAGATTTGTTATGGCCTTTATTACCCCCCCCCCCCCCAATTAATCTTGTCAGTGAGTATGTTCTGAAAATGTAAACTGTCTACCTTTATGTAACACCTTGATATGCCCTCGGCCAATTTTATTTAAAACTCCACCTAATCAATATCTCATTCAATACTCAAAATTATATTCCCGACATTTTTAATCTAGTAGACAATACTATACCATTTTTTACAAATGGGTTAGGGGTTAAAAAATCATGGCTTGTTCACTTGTTTGCCATAACAAAGAAAAGAGAGTATGCAAAACTTTACTAAGAAACCTTAAAAATAAGGTTTATGTCTATTGAAGCAAGACATACAGTCAGACGGATAAAAAAATGCTTAACTAGATGGCATATGCCATAAAAATCTTCAATGAAAAATTCAGCTGTCAATCTTCAATAGCAGCCGAGAAAATCACATTTCCCCTTTAAGCATTACGCACTAGTAAAATGTAGGTTTTTTAGCCAAAAAGAGGAATACTCTGGAAATTCGACCTGTTATCATTTATTTATACCTAAATAGAGAGCCCCACGTCTTTATTTAAATCATAAGTGTATAGCCTAATTTTTTTCATATTTTTATATTTTATACCTAATAAAACCCTCTATTTTCCAAAAATCTAACATCATTTCAACAAGTTTTATTCATATATTTTATATGAAGTTCTTTTAAATCCACAATAATATTTTTTTTGTATAAATATACATTTAATTAACTAAGATGGCATTCAAAATTTAAAATAAATTTCAAAGTATATAAAGATTTTTAAAAAGTTATTATAGCAATTCAGATTCTCATACTGGAATAGGTCACTAGGACGAACGAACATTAACACTTAGAGAATAATTATAATATATGTAAATATTTTAAATGTCAAAACAAAATTGGAGTAAATTTGTTGAAAAACTGAGTACGGACATTCTGGTAACGATTATACAGTTGCTACGTTTTCTAAATAAATACTTAACTACTAAAGGAAGCACCATGCAAAGTTTGAAATCAATAAGACAATTCTAACATGCCTAAGTAAACAGGGAAAAAACTCTATGGATGGGCGAACGGACCGTCACTATTTTTAGAACAGTTTTGCTTTTAATAGACACATCACTTTGAATTCATAATTCATAATTACAAATATGTTTTATAAACATGTTTTACAAGTATTACAAAGACCTGTTAATTCCTTCATTTGCACAAGATTTTCAAGAACAAACACTGTTTCTTTTTTTTCTTAATCTTGGCAATTCTTGACTTTTCTTTCACAAGCAAAACAGATTGTTTTAGAGCTTTTAAATGATCTATTGCAAAATATGGTATGTTTGTTATTTATGAAATAATCACACTAAGCATGAATTTTATTACTAAAAAGCTTTCCGGATTTTTCATATTTTAACTTGCAGATTTTTTAAAATGAATTTGTTAGGTTAAAAACACATTTTTACAGCTTTTTTTCAAGAAAATATACACTCAAGTTCAAATGCAATTTATTCTTTAGGCTATGCACTTATGATTTAAATAAAGACGTGGAGCTCTCTATATAGGTATAAATAAATGATATCAGTTCGAATTTCCAGAGTATTCGACTTTTTGGCTAAAAAACCTATATTTTAGTAGTGTACGGAAAGGAGGACAGACAAAATGAATTATAGAGTAGCTTCGTTATTAAATAGGGATGAGATACTTATTCATAAGGATTGATTTATATTTTAGCACCGTCTACTTTTCATTTTAGATATCAAGCAACATTCATAACTAGAACTTATTCTAATCATCGACTGTGGTAGAATTTGAATAATAATAATCTTTACAACCAAAAAGAAGCCAGGGTGAAAAATTAAAAATGTTGTGTGGAAAATATAAATATTTTGCTTATCATTGGAGCGAAGCTGTGCTAAACTTGAGATTTTTATTGCTATGTCATTCAAATTATTTCAGTGTTCCAAAAATGCCGCAAAATCATTTATTTTAAATAGCGTGGTCAAATTTATTATTACTGAATTCATGTCAAGCATCTTAGATAAGGTATGTATGTTTATGATCATTATTACATTCAAATTTACTTAACTTATCCCAATATTTTCTATATGTTTCATGCAGTTTCATGTACTTTAGATCAGTGTTTGTTTTCTAGCTGCAAATGACGGCTTTATGAACTTTTGCTAAAATATCAATATAAAAAATCAAGAGTAATCGATTAAACACCTTTATTTCATCTTTAGAAAAAGCACAAAGAAAGTTTTTCTAAATAAAAATATCCCTTGGCCTTAACGGACATCTTTTTGCCCTTAAGTATGAAATATATAGTCATACAAATTTAAAACTTTATTTAGATGATTATTTATTAGATTCATTACAATATGCAAAAAGAGTATTCCTCTTTAAAATTGTCGCAAAAATAAACATATATTTTCATAAAATCGTTTGTTAACTAAATTTGCATCGAAATTGTTTCGCTGATTTTCTAACTAGATTTTCTTTAGAGTTAACAGGGATGACAACATTGGTAAAAGCGAAACCTTTGTTAAAAGCTAGAAAACCTTAAAGACTTTTATTTTTTCAATATTGAAAAATTTAATACCCCCCCGCAGGGGCGTCCAAGGGTTTTTTTTTGGGGGGGGAGGGGTAAATTTTTTTTTAGGGGGGGTAATTCGTTTTGAGGGAGGGGGGGGGGGTGTAAAGTGGCACGCGAAGCGCGCCGTAAATTTTTTTACCCCCCCCTCCCCAAAATTATAACAGAAATTTCTTTGTTAGATTTTTTTTTGGGTGGGGGGGGCTATTTACCCCCCTAAAATTGTTTGAGGGGGGGGGGGTAAATACCCCCTCCTAAATGGTTGGGGGTGCCTACGGCAGGCCCAGGGTAGGGGTAAATTTTAAATTGGGGGGAGGGGGTAAAATGAAAAAAAAATTAAAACAAATGAAAACAAAAATAAAGTAATTTGTTGAAAAAGCCTAAATGCAGGATAATGTGTAAGGGCATACTTACATTTTTATGACTTGATTATAGAGATGCTTCGGACATTCTAGTAACGATTTTAGAGTAGATACGCTTTTAAATCGTACCTAACTACTAAAGGAATCACCATACTCAAACATGTCTAAATTAACGAAAAGAGCTAACCGTTCCATGAAAAAAGCCAACCGTTACGGACGGATAGACGGGCCAACCCTAAATATAGAAAAACTTCACTTTTAATAATTATTGAAAAGCTTCGCTTTTAAAAATTTAATAATACAAAACATAATAAAAGTAAAATTATTTTAAAATTCTTTTTTTCATAAAAATTAAATTATTAACTTTGTTCCAAGAAAAGAAAATCCAAATTGTAAAATATATTTGAAACTTTATTATCAAATTAAATTTTATAAACTTTAATTGAAACAAATATATTTTATTATGTAATCTTTTGCTTCATTGTCCTAAGAGGTGGGAGGGTTACTAAGTAACCCTAATTCTAAATTATATAGAATTTGGTAAACAATAAATGTAGAAGTATACATTATGATACAGACAACTACCTGCCCTGGTGAAGACACTTTTCGTCTGCTAGCAAATTGCTTTGTGTTCTTTTGGATGGACTTGGCTTTGTTTATATTTACGACGCTATTAGCTGATTTCAAAGACCCAATATAAAATCGGATCAGGGTCTCCACCCTGTGGGCAGAGTACGTAAAGCTCATGCACCCTGTATTCTTTTATTTTAATGGCCTTACTTACATATTTCAAAAGTTAGTTTGACTATAGTAAAATGTTTAATGCTCAAAAATATGTTTTTCATATAAGTTATAATGTAGAACCACTTTTTATTTCACTGTGTGCAAAAGGTGTCCCCCCCCCCCTATTAAAACGCTGTGCACGCCACTGGTACGGACACTTCGCTTTTAAAAAGGGCGGAACTGTTCTTTTTTGTATTTTTCATTAACTATTATTGGAATATTTTATAGTTAAAAGTATAGGTTTATCAAAATTCTTTAACTAACTTAAACAATTTCAAATGAATCATAAGTGAAATTTTTAGGCACAGAGAAAAAACAAACAATATCACTTATGTTAAAAGGAAGCGTAGCAACAACAAGCAAACAAACTTCAAAGTATCGCAGCTACTCTAAAATTGGAGTATGTTGGTCTATTACTAGGTAACAACGCAAAAAATTCTTTTAAATTAAAAGATTCGTAATTTTAGTATTTTTAATTACATGTTACTTCAATTTTACGATGATCTAATGTTTTTTTTTTCATTTAAGCCCTTTATAACCTCTAATGCTTCAATGTATGGACATAATTGTTCTTGTTAATTGAAACAAACACACTGTGGGCTAGAATTGAATCAAGACAAAAGTAAGTGCCGAGCCCTGGGACCTATGTATGGTGAAAAAGACATAAAACTATGATGATTCCAGGCAAAACCAAAATATTTCAGCGGGGGCTTTTTGAGAAAATTAGATTTGAAAATTTCAAGTTCAATTTTCACTCCCTAGGAGATGCCACATAATCATGACAAGTAAAGCAAATATTATTTATTTTAAGTTTTGAACAACTTTGCTTTTATAAAGTTCTTCATAAAACCACTCCTGAAGGGAGTTAATAAATGGCCATTTTTATCACTTGCTTTGCAAAGGTCACGAAAATTCAGCCTAAAATAAATCATACATAGAGAGGTTTTAAGAAGGACTTCATAAAAGCAAAGTTGTTCAAAATTTAAAATAGAATATGGACAATATTATGTAGTCATTATATTATAATTACATTATATCGATGATATTTCTATCACTAAATAGTTGACAATAGTAATGGCGTTCCTTTCTATATCTGTCATTACTATTTGATTTTCAGCCATAAAGTCGACATAATCTTTATTATCTTTTCTGTAATATTTTCTTGTCATGATTATGCGGCAACTCCTAGCGGGTGAAAATTGAACTTGAAATTTTCAAATCTAATTTTCTCAAAAAGCCCCCGCTGAAAAATTTTGGTTTTACCTGGAATCATCATGGTTTTTGTCTAATTTCACCATACATAGGTCCCAGGGCTCGGCACTTACTTTTGTCTTGATTAAATTATAGCCCATAGTGAACAACAAATAAAGTAGCTTATAAAATTGATATAAATAAAATTTATAAAATTTTAATAAATAAAAATATAGTAAAATAATAACAAAAATTAAATAAAAGCTTCAAACTGTATTTCGGCCTTAAGTTTTCTCCCCTCCCCACGAATTGTTTTACTACTCTTTTTTATATTACTAAATATTGTATTAAAATAATTTATTTGCTGCTGTCAAAATGGTTTTCAAGTTTTAATAAACATTACTTTAAGTAAAGCGTTTTGGAATATATCCCACAAAGGACCTAGAGGAGAATATGCCCCCCCCCCCCCAACTTATTTTTTAAAAGTATAAAAGAAGGGCGAGGATATTTCTAATAAAAAATTACTTTTTGAAATGTTTATCCTAGGTTATGTTTTGTTTAATTAGGAAGCCCCTGCTACATTGTTCGGCATAAATAATGAAGTTGTATGCATGAAAAAACTCATAAGAGTTTATTAACGTCTAAAGACTATCTTTAGCTTTGTATTCTTTCTTCAAACTTCGAAGTAACTTGAAAATAGAGTGGAAAGCCCTTAATGTCCATTTTCCTTTCCCTGTCTTAATTTTTATTAAGCAATGGTTTGGGGTATATGTGATTATGACTTGATTTGAAGGAAACCAACTTATGAAAGTCGTGGGTTTGTTGTACAAATATTTGCTGAGCAAACACCAATAATAATTTGTTTTATTAATTTAGTTAAAAAGGTTAAATTGAATGATAAACTTGTTCAAATGATAGAAAAGGAAAAGTTGACTAGGATCTTGTTTCAAATATTTGCTCTGGGAATATTTCTATTTCAAATGGAAAACTCTGTGCTGAAGTATTGTGAAAGACCTGTTATACAGCAACATTCTACAATCACTTATGCTGATATACCTCCTCCTGTCATTTATATTTGTCAGGTGAGTAGTAACACACACGCAAATACTTATTTATATAATAAGGACTGTGAAGATTTCTATTAAGAAAAATCAAATCATTAAAAAACAGCTAACCAGGATGACAACATCCAGAAAATCAAAGCTGTACACAAACACTAATACTTATAGAGTGTCAAAACTTAATAAGCAAAAAGGCTAAACAAACTTGTAGAAACTGAGAGGCCTAATTACTTATAAGAGCTATATGTTATAGTTTTACAGACGGACTTTCGCTATTAATATAAATATTTCCTAGGATCCTCAGTTTAATTTTACGACAGCGAATGCCAATGGCTACACTTCATTCTCGAAATACACTATGGGTAGAATTGAAGATTCCAAGACTATCACTTGGAAAGGAAAGGATGGTTTGAAAACACCCGAAGAGATGCAAAAGTTCTTATTTGATGTTGACTACACCAGCTTTGCAGTTCTTGCTCAAACTGACAAGGGCATCAGGGAATGGGTGGAAATCGAATCTGATGAAATTTATCAAATTCCTTATGGATATTGCAAGAGATTGGAGCAGGATCAAAGGAAAATTATGATACAATCAAGAGAAAGAAATATTATTTTATTTGTTGATCCTTCTAAAGACAATAGTATTAGGATGTCAAGAATGGACAATGGAAAAGTTGTGTTTGGTCCTGTGGGGGAGCATTTATATGAAGAATTTACTTTTCAAATAGAAATAGGAATAAAAGACTTGAGCATACATGAGGGGATTTCCTGTACAAACTATGACAGTAAGGGTTTCAGCTATGGACAGTGCATTCAGAATATATTTGGCAAGGCACTGATTGACTGGTTTGGATGTATACCCGTTTGGTTCTCTGGTCCCTATAACATAACTTGTCAAACTGATGCAAACATTAAAAAACCTGACCAAGCCCTATTGGATTACATGAAAACACAATTCTACACACTTGTTAAAGAATTTAATCTGGACATGTTTGAAACCTGTTTGCCACCCTGTATTACCATGAACATTAAGATCAAGGAAAGGCAAAATCACTTATTTTACATTCAGTCCATTCGTAAATCTTTTAAGGGAGGACGAATTTGTTGACATACAATTTCAAATGAACTATGGCATAAAATAAAAGGAGTATAGCCCCTTTCGTGGCAACGCCTCTTAAGGGGCATTTCGCCGTATTTTCAGAGGAACCTAGTAATAGTGTCTAACTTTTTATCTTTGTGACGTAACAAAAATCGAAGGATGAGAGGGGAGGTGGGAAAGGAAACCCCTAAAAAAGAGATGGATTTTTGTTACGTCACAAAGATAAAAAGTTAGACACTATTACTAGGTTCTTTTTAGAGTAGCTTTTGATAGGTTATTTTAGGTTAGGACTGACATAACGTTGAAAGGCTGTAATCAAAATATTATTATTCGTAGTATTCATATTGATATAATATTATTCTAATGCACCTATCCACTTAAGATTATTCCCTATAATGTCATATCTCTAAGTAAGTGATTCAACTAAAGGAACTGTTACACGTTTCAAACAGACAGAAACAAGGATTTGTCATTTTAAAAATCATGGATGAAGTTGACGTTTATACTGATGCTTATGCATATGATGTGCTCTCTCTTATTGTTGATCTAGGACAGTTAGATACATCAAGAGATTTTTCTGTCCTTCCTATTGTTCAGGAATATCCATTGAATGGCCTGACTGACCTTTTAAGTGTTAAGTAATGTTTAGAGACAGGGATTAGGCTATTTCCCTTAAAGGAAGAGTGTCAAACTCCTACACGATAGGGATTCATGAAAATATAACCTATTCTAAAGCTATTCTTAAAGTGAAGAACACCCTTTAAAATAACAATTTACTTTAGATTTACCAATACACAGCAATCAATCCATGTATCTAACTTTAGGCAGTGCTTTGGGTCTTTGGTTGGGTTTGTCTGCTCTTAGTATCTTCGACTATTTACTTCAAGCCTATTATTATGCTAGGATTCAATATTGTCACTAATTTAGTTGGGTAATAATATTTCAGTGAAAATGGAAACTAAATCTTCTCAATAACAGTTTTCATGGTCAGCTTATTCGTCCAAGTTATGAACATTCCATAAATAAAGCTAATAGAATAATTTATGTAAAAATTTTTGTAAAAACTTTTTTGTAGAGATTTTAAAAGTTGCTAACTTGACCGATTATACCTTATTGATGATGGAATCCACATGAAAGGTATAAAAACGTGAGGACGATTTTACTATGCCTAAATCTACTTAAAAGCAACCAATACAGGAAATATGATCCTAATTGCAATAAGAATATCTAGCATTGAAAAAAAGTATAATAAGCAAAGTGCATTTTGACGGTGGGAAAGCATTAATAGCACCATTTGCACTCTGTAAATTATCCTACAAAGTGGCGGACAAGTAAACTACTCACATATTGAGAACTGTTTTCATTATCTATCAGTAAATTGTTTTTCCCTATGATCAGTGGCGTGCGAACCGAAGGGGGCATTTGGGGCAATAGCCCCCCCCTAGCGACCAAAACGACCCCCCCTGCCCCACCCCTAGCCACCTAAATGTTGAAAAATGCCCCATTTTGCCCCCCCCCCCTGGTCAACAAAAATGCCCCTTTTTGCCCCCTACCCTACAAAAAGCAAAACTATCCCAGTTTCCAAAAAAAAGATCAAGAAATACTCAACAAAAAAATTTTGACGCTTCGCGCCAAACAGACAGTTACTATTCATTTAACCTTACCAAATTTTTTAATTAGTGTAGAAATTAGGTTATAATCTTTTTTCACTGAACACAACAAACCAGGTAATAGGAAGTATTTTATTTTGTATAATATAAATTTTTTACCAAAGAAATTTTGTACATCCCCAATGATGATACACAAAATTACCTCTTATATAGATTACAATTAGTGGATGAAATGTATGGAAACTCGACTTAATGAACCAACCAATCAAAATTCCATTAAAGTCCCCAAAGTTGTTGAGCCAACGAATAAGAAAATTTTATATGAAATATTGGGGACTAGTGTAATAAATAGCCCAAAAACCCCTCTCTACCTGCATATTTGAAGAAAAAAATTTGCGCTTCGCATCCTTCTAAATAGTTTCTGCTTTTTTTCACATCGTATATTTTGTTTGTATTTCTATAAAAACATGTGTAAATAACAAATATTTAATCAAAAAGTTATTTTATATAGAAAAGAAACAGCGTTGATATTAACTAAGCCTTTTTCTCAACACTGTATGTCTGTCTAAATGAATAACTATATATGATGTCATATTATTTTCAGGATAAGTTTATCATTTTTTTTTGTGTACATACCCTTACAAAAAGACATGTTTTTTTTTATGGCAATTTTCATTAAAAACCCTTAAAACTAACTACACTCTATATTCCTAACTTGATAAAATACGCCACTCTTGTTGTCTTTAATTGATTTTAGTTCAAAGGGGGAGTAAATATTTTTAGGTGCGCTTCACACACTGCCCTTATGAATCATTGGAAACACCACTTAATCAAAAATTAACAGAGTTTTAAAGTGCCATTTAAAGAGGGTAGGATATGTTGATATAACTTTTTAGCTTCTCTATAATTCACTTTGGCTGTCAGTACATAATGCTAAGGGGGAAATGTGATTTTTTCAACTACAATTAAAGATAGAAGGCTAAAACTTAATGTTAACATTCCCATCATTATGGAGTATAATTAACTATTAACTGCTTTTCAGGACGTGTTTAGCTATTTTTGTATCTTTTAAATTTCGGTTATAGTCCCTTTTGTGACATTGCCTCTTAAGGTGCATTTCGTCGTATTTTCACAGTAGCTTTTCCCCTTTTTATAGCTCCTGCGGGGCTGATTGCCTAACCCTGCGGGGAAATCACCTGACCTAACTTAACCTAGAATAACCTATTAAAAGCTACTATGAAAATATGACGAAATGCCATTTAAGAGGCACACCCTGCCTTAACCATTTAAAGGATAAAAAAAATTTACCATGAAAACGGACAATGCAGCGTTCAAATAGGACCAAGAGACAAGTAGAATCCATTGAGAACAAAATCCTAGCTGCTCCTTCTTGGCAGATATTTCATTTTTAAGATTTAAGGTGAAAAACATTAAATTCGTCAAATATACAAGGTAATTCTACTTTAAATACAGGAAGATAAGATATGTTTCGATAAATTGAGCTCAATAGGATACTTTTGTAACACAAATAAAATCTTACTAAAATGAAATTAATGAAGCAGTTGTGGTTTGACTCGAATTTGGTTAACTTGTCTTGTGTTTAAATTGTTTTCTTTTTAATCTCAACATAAGGGTATAGAATTCTTTACATATTGTGTATGTGCTAAAAAAAGAGATAATCTCTTAACACAAACTCTAAATCATCTAATAGGATAATTGTGGTAGAGAAATCTGGCTATTTTATTGGTTGATATGTGTACAGTTTTTTACATGGAAGAGATAGATTTTTAGTTTTGTGTGCAAAATGTGTCAGATAAAAATAGTTGCATAATAGACAATAGACAAAACATATATAATAAGTCAACTATGAATAGTTGCATTTAATATGATAAAGTAAGCCTTCTGTAAATCAAATTGTTTAAATTTCTTTGCTGTATTACTTAAATGGTTCATACATAACAAAAATCTACAAGTGTTTGTCTTATAAAATTTTGACAGATTATTGGACCTGTTTGACAAACTAGATATACTTTATCTATTTGGCTAAGATATAATTTACAGGTTATTTGAATACTGTATGATAATCCATGGAGCTAATTTTCTATTACTTTAAAAAGTACTCTTTAAAATGAAAATAGTAACTTTCTTTTTTTGAACAAACCTCTAGTACTAGTTATTGTATACAGGGAAGCTTAGAGTTTAACACAAATCACTCTAGAAGTGACTGAGAATCCAGTTTGCCTAAATGCATGTTTTATATAATCAACCAGGCTCTCATCAGATGTCAACTGGTCTTGAGATAAACTAGTATTAATTACTTTTTCAAAGATTTGTTTACAATCAATGTATAGTTCAAAATTGACTTAAACCTCAGCTTTATTACCTAAAGAATTTCTGTATCTCTTAGAAATTCATGTTTATTAATGAAAGCTTTACCTTTAAAACTTGTACCATGAAAACCTTTTGAAAAAAACTATGTTAGAAAAGGGTTCTTTAACTACAAGACTTGCTTTTGCTGTGGCAATATTTACATGATGAAGATCTCTAGTGAATTTGTGGTACCTAACATTGAGGACAGGGAAATGAACTTCCGGATGTCTGAAGAACTAAAACAATCAAATTGCTTTGTATTCAGAAACTATCCAGAAAAAAATAACTTACTTAGAACAAATATAAATCATAAGTTGCTGTTTGATTCAACCTTATTTGGAACAAGAAATTATAGATGCTATAGGTTGGGGCTTATTGCCATCAAACATACCAGCTTCAGGATCATTATCCCTGTTAAAGTCTTGTGAAAATATAGTAGAACACACTTAGAAGAATCTATACCTCAATCTATTGGGATTAATATTCCCACACAGTTTTTGTTATTAAGTGGAACGCTTTACAGCAGTTTGATATAGAAGAGAACTTTAAATAAGAAAAAGTTACTTGTAGAAAAGGCAAATTAATACCTTTAATAGTTTGTCTTCCATTTGTAAACAAAATTTTAATAGAAACAGATGGATTACAAATTGTTACTTTGCAGTTTATTAGAAACATATAGATTAATATAGAAATATTTATCAAACAGTCAAGTGATCAGATTACCTGTAGAGTCATATATTAGCACAATTGAAAACTGGTCCTATAATCCATCAACTTAAAAGAGAAATTCTAGCAGATAAACACCTTTGTTTATTTTTTGTTATGTATGATCCATTCCAGTAATACAGGGAAGGAATTTTTCAACCATATTATTTCTAGAAAGCTAACTTTGTTGTAAGAAATGCAAAATTTATCTCTTTTCTTTAAAAATTTGTATACATTCCTACCAATAACTTAGCTAGATTGTTCTTCCACAGTTATTCTATTGACTGATTTAGAGATGGTGTCACTAAATTTTCTCTATTCTTAATAAGTAAAGAATTCTATACCTTAATGTTTGAGATTAAAAAGAAAACAATTAAAACACAAAGACAAGTTAACCAAATTAAAGTCAAATCACAACTGCAGCATTGATTTTACATTAATAATATTTTATTTGTGTTACAAAAGTATTCTATTGAGCACAATTTACAGAAACACATCTTATCTTCCTGTATTCAAAGTAGATTTGCCTAGTATATTTGTTGAATTTGATGTTTTTACCTAAAATCTTAAAAATGAATTATCTGCTAAGAAGGAGCAGCTAGGATTTCATTCTCAATAGATTCTACTTGTCTCTTGGTCCTATTTGAACGCTGCATTGTCCGTTTTCATGGTAAATTTTTTTTATCCTTTAAATGGTTAAGGCAGGGTGTGGAGGCGTTGCCACAAAAGAGACTATACCCCAAAGTTTTCCATATTTCTAAGAGATTTTTATATCTGTAGATGAAAGGACAAGTAATTTTTTTTATTTTTTACATAGTTCTTTATATCTTTGGTTTTTATGGTATGATAAATTTTTTTGTGGATTATAAGATTAAAAAAAATAAAATTTCTTGCTGTTTCGAGCATCCAGTATGTAATTTACTTTGACTGTCATCACACAACATACAGGAAAAAGGATTTGTGACTTTTTCTATCTATCTTTTTCTATATATATTTATTTCAACAGTTGCTCTTTAAATCTTCTTGTCTGTATTCTATAAATGATTTTTTGTGCTTTGCTAATTAAAGATGTTGTCATCCTTGTTGTCATACAATAAAGAAATAATTAAAATCAGTTTTACATATTAGGTTAATTTTTGGTAAATTATTTCCAAAATGAGTGTTTTTATCTCCCCTCCCAAAATTTTTTTAATGGGGTTATTCATCCTTCTTGCTGAGATTTTATAACATCCCCTTCCACCCATAAAAAATATTTTGTGGTGGGGGGGGGGGGGGAGTTAAATTATCTTCTGTACTTTTTTTTCGAAGATGCTTTCTAGCTCCCTTCCCTTCGGTCATTGCAGGGTGAGGAGAAGGGATGGGGGAGAAGAGATGGGGGGGGGGGGGGAAGAGATGGGGGATATAATGGGAAATAGTGATGGGGGAAGGGATGGGGAAGAAGGGATAAGGACTAGAAGGCCCATAATCAAATAATCCCACCCCTTAAAACGCTCTTATTTAAAATTAGTATATATAATCGAAATGCCCCCCCCTAAAGCAAAGTGCCCCCCCGGGGCACTTTGATTTAGGGGGGGGCAAAATTTTACAAAATCTTCAAAATGCCCCCCCCCTAGACAAAGTGCTTCGCACGCCACTGCCTATGATGTGGTAAACAAAACAACTCACATATTGAGAATAGCCCTATGATCTGGCAGGTAAGTAAAGGTATATTGGGTGGAATTTTAATCTTCATAATTTTCATTGTGTTTGTATTATTATTATTTGAAATATTTAACATTTAAAAATCAACACTTTAAAAATCTTTATATTACGTTTGTCTATAATATTTTCATTGTGTTAGTATCTTTAATATTCATAAAATTTGTCCATTGCTGTAATAGAGAACCAAAACCTGCCTTAAATTTGAAATTTCCCTTTTTTCACCACATAATTGTTTCACATCCCTTGTGAATTGTCAACTGTCAAAAACCCCAGTAACATCAAACTTGGTGTTGTTAATTTGTCTAGTGTATGTAAATGATTAATAGAACCACTTCACCACTTTCCCCACCCCCCTGGGCCCCTCCCCCTTTCTCTTATTACTCTAATTTGTGTTGGAATAACAAGATATGTATGTGGAGTTTTTGACAATCATTTAATCAAGTTTTTGTATTATTTGTAATATGTTCTGTTTACTTCATCAAAAGTAAAACAGATCAATAAAGAGCTATGAACTATAAAACTGTAGCATGTTATGGTCTTATTACATATTTTATATTTTGTGATTATTTTATTTTGTTGTAGTATAGCCAGATGTATGTTAAAACATACTCACTCATTTTAGATGTATACTTATTCCTTTATTCTGTCTAATTCTTCATAGTAAATGTGTATATAGGCTATTATATCTATATCAAAGTATTTAATCTCTCAATGTGTTTAACAATAAATGTACACGTTATTAGAGATTTTTTCTATTGGCTTCTCCCCTACACTTAAGCTTCTCTACTTATCTCTACTGATTAGACACTATTGGACGTTATTGTCCTTGTTCATTTGTTTATCTGAAGACAAATGCGTCTAAAACCATTTTTAAACTAGGATGATAAAATCCATAAAAGCACGTTTTAAATGAACGTAGGACTTTCTGGTAACGATAACAAAGTTGCTATGCAACGTTGAAATCGATAGGACAATTCTAAAATGACTCAATTAACGTAAAAGCTATCTTACTTACCGAATCTAATTATAGAAAGACTCGAAATAAAATATAGAAAGAAATAAAAGCGAAGCTCTGAAACGGTAGAACACACGGACATTAACACTTGTGTAATGTCAGAACTGAATAATCAGAATGCGAATGTATAAGAGTCAAAGCAAAATTGTAAGTAAATTTGTTGAAAAACAGGATAATGACTATGGACATACTTACATTTTTAGGACTTGATTATAGAGTGGCTTCGCTTATAATATTGTACTTTGTTGTCCCAGGAATCAGTATACCAAAAAATCAGACCAATCAAATAATTAGGTCACATACAAATTTGCTGTTAAAATGTAAAAAAAATCAACATGTTTAAAATGGACGTACGGACATTCTGGTAATGATTATAGAGTTGCTACGCTTTCTAACTCGTACCTAACTATTACAGGAATCACCATGCAAAATTTGAAGAGATAGGACCATTCTAACATGCCTAAATTAACGAAAAAAACTATTTAAAAAAGTAAAAAAATCAACATGTTTAAAATGGACGTACGGACATTTTGGTAATGATTATAGAGTTGCTACGCTTTCTAAATCGTACCTAACCACTAAAGGAATCACCATGCAAAATTTGAAATCGATAGGACAATTCTAACATGTCTAAATTAACGAAAAAAGCTATCCGTTACGGACGGACGGACGTACGGATGTACGGACGGACCGACCCTAATTATAGAAAAGCTTTGCTTTTAAAAATATTAAACAAATTCAAATTAATAATGTTTTTTTTTCTTTAACAGGTTAATAAATTATATCTCTATTAACTAGTATGTCTATTGTCTATTAATAAAAAGCAGTATATTTCTGACCCTCAGTAATAATAGTAAGGTAAGGACTTGATAAAATTAACTGTAGCAATAACATATTTATGGGCATACTTAACACTGTCCAAGATGCCAATTTTAACATATTTATTACCATGGAGAAAATATTTTTAAAGTTTAGACTTTCTTTTGCAAGAGTCTGAACGTCAGTAAATGGGGAGTGAAGTACTTAGACTTGAAAGAATTGCCTCATCGAACTTGGGAGAATTAGGATTTCCGAAAATTCGCATAGGAAAACTAATTTATAACTGAATTTTGGTTTGCAATTTTATGCCTGATTTTTTATTTTCCATTCTTAAAAGGTATGAAAATGCCTTTATTGATTATTTTGTAATAGATTTTTTTTGTGTGGGGGAAAGTTTTTCAATACTTCATCATAGAGATTAGCTATTTTAAAATTGTAACACAATTTAGTATACAAACTTTTCCATTGGTAATTTTGATGTACGCAATTTTTGTTTCTTAATTTAACTTCTATTGTCTTATACTCTTAGATCCATGCATATTTGCTTTATTAAGTAATAATTAGGTGAAATAAATGATATCTATGATTTGGGTAATATCCTATTTTTTAGTAGCGAAGCTACTCTATAATTCACTTTGTCCGTCCGTCCGTCAGTCAGTCCGTCCGTAACGCTATGGGGGAAATGGGATTTACTCAGCTCCTATAAAAGATAGAATGCTGAAATTTTTTGACAACATTCCCATCATTAAGGAGCACAATTGACTATAAAGCATCATTGGCGTTCTGACCGATTTTTAGCAGGTTTTAGGCTATTTTTATATTTTTCACATTTTTCTCCATATCTTCAGTGTTTATGGTCCGATTTTCAAATATTTTTTCAGTTATAGATATCAAAATTAAATTTCCCGTCGTTTAAAGGAACAACCATGAAGGCCAGACTGCCTTTTTAGCAGGTTTTAGGCTATTTTTATATTTTTAACATTTTTCTCCATATCTTCAGTGTTTATGGTCCGATTTTCAAAATTTTTTCAGTTATAGATATCAAAATTAAATTTCCCGTCTTTTAAAGAAAACAATCATGACGGCCAGACTGCCTTTTTAGCAGGTTTTAGGCTGTTTTTTATATATTTAACATTTTTCTCCATATCTTCAGTATTTATAGTCCGATTTTCAAAATTTTTCAGTTATAGATATCAAAATTAAATTTCCCGTCTTTTAAACAAAGTAACCATGACGGCCAGACTGCCTTTTTAGCAGGTTTTAGGCTATTTTTATATATTTAACACTTTTTTCCATATCTTCAGTGTATATGGTCCGATTTTCCCAATTTTTTAAGTTAAGGATTTAAAAATTAAATTTTTTGTCGTTTTAATAAGACAACCATGACGGCCAGACTGCCTTTTATCAGATTTTTGGCTATTTTTATATGTTTTACATATTTCCTCATATCTTTGTTTATTTTGATGCAATTTTCAAACTTTTATGGGATATCAGTATCAAAATAATTTTTCCCATTGTTAATGTTATGACATTATACATTCTACTGGACTCTACATTGGTTGGCTGGTTTGTAAGGTAATAGGATCATTTTTATATCCTTTTTATCAGTTTAACAAAGTTGTAATATGAATAGGATATTTTATCATTTTATGCGGTTATTTTACCAACATAAGATTATAATCTTAATGTCATTCGAATAACGTCATTCACATAACATATCAGCTTTGACTAAAATTTGTTTTAAGATAAATACAGCTGAAGAGAGGGGTTTCAATTACTAAAAAGGAGAAATTTATATAGTTTATAAATGATTTATCAATAATATCCATGGTTAAACGAATCTACTATTAAAATGTAAACGAAGATTATAAATGTATCATTTAAGCTAACATTAAGAGTGTTTTCACCCCTTGTTCCAGAGGAAAAATCTTAAACCTGCCCAGGTCCAATACGAAGCTATTTGTAATTTTTCTCTATATGTATATTTTTCCATTTGTTTTACTTTTTAAAGACAATTTGAGGCTTCGACCATAGCCTTTAGAAACTTAACTCCTCGAGCTTAGGGGGATGACTCCCCACATTTGTTCTAATTTAAAAACTATGTTTCAGGTGGTTTTGAGAGTAGATGATTTCTAGGAGCAGTATCTGACAGTTGTAGACAATTGCCCAGTGTTAATGAGATCTTATAACATAAATGTATATGTATAGATATAAAAGCCAGTCAACTACCTGACCCAAGTTGTGGAGACCCATTTCGTCTGCTAGCAAATAGCTTGCTGTTCTTTTGAAGGTAGTCGGGCTGTGTTTATATTTCCAACAATATTAGCTGATTTTAAAGGCCCAGTACAAAATTGGGACAGGGTCCTCGCCCAATGGGCTTTGTAACATAAAGTTCATGCCCAATCCATTCTTTTACTTGAATAAAAGAACCAAATCTATGAATAAAATTTTTAATTTTGTTTAGTTATGAACTATAGATCAGATGTTAGATTTTATATAGTGGTTTAATGAAATATATCCTCATGGTTTCTATTAAAATAGAGGTATGGACATACAGACATATTACATAGAAGCTACTGTTAATTTTTTTTGCTTTTAACTTTGTATGTATTTACTAAGGTCAGATAAGGCAGGGATTTAAGGATATATACCGATCAATTAATTTAACTTTCTTTCCAATTTAATCAATATGAATTTCATTTAATTATTTGGGCGAAGAAAGTGTTGTAGTTCATTGCAAGTGCTTTTATCCCATCCCTATATATAAAGAATCTGGAAGAAAGTGTATCGAATCAAATCAAAACATGTTACGCATTTCCTTTCAGATGATGCAGCAAAAGAATATTAAATTAATTCGCGCGCCATCAAAATTAACACACAACTCGTAGCAGATCTTTCAAAGTAGAGAAACTACCTTAATACTTATATTGTATGTCCGTCGTCCATCAGTCTTTCTGTCGGCATCTAATTTTCTTAAAGGGATTAACTGATCAAATGAGCATCTACAATACAACTTTTTGATCCGCCCATTTATTCTGCTCTTCTTAATACTTTAACCATTGTTTTTTTCCTGTGCTTTGCAACTTTTGGGTCTTTTATTTTCTCATTTGCAAATATCTAGGTTTTTTGTTGTACTATGTAAACATATTTGTATGAATGTTTTTGAATTGCATAACGTTAACTCTGAGTGTGTTTGTAGGTTTTTCCTAAAGCAAAGCTTTTTTATATGTAGGATAACATATAAGAAGCAAAACATCTATGTCACAATTATCAGAAAATCCTTGTACTAAAGTAACAGGATGTCTGTTTGTGTGTCTGTACTGAAGGATCTCGCTAACCACTGAACCGATCGGGTTCTCCTTAACAGGGTACCTTCTCATAGTTCTCGGGAAGGTTTTTTATCTATTTTGGGAGAGGGTACCACCACCCTCCCAAGAGAAATCACAATAAATCGAACTTTTTCTCTCGAATATAGACTCCTACGTAACATTGCAAAGTATCGTAGAATATTGATAGAGACTCCTTCGTAACATTGCAAGGTATCGAATTATTTTTTTTAAAACCAAACATTTAAAGTGCCACTAAAGGCACAATAAGTAAATAAATAAAAATCATTTTGAAATCTTGATTGGGATTTTAAATGGTGCTTATATTATAATTTAATATTACAATCCTTTAAAATCTAAAATAAGAAATTGGGTTATCAAACTCGACTCCCCCCTTCTAAAGTGCCCCTAGAGGCCTCTAGGAGCGTAGCAGCTTGTTAAAAAATAAATTGCTTCATTGAAAATCTAGCATCTTTGGTTTATTAATTATTTATATTTTTCAAAGAATATCCTGATTCTTTAAGCTTCGTAATAAGGGATGGTGTCATTCTTGTTTTTACTACGTTTTTACCACCTTTAAAATGAAACCGACCATCAACTTTTTAAGCGAATAATTTTAAAGCATTACATAAACATAGAGAGGGAAAAATACCCAGAAAACAACAAGGATGATAACATACATATTACATAAGTATAAAAGAACATAATTGAAAAATTTTTTACATCAAGAAAAGCGACTAGCTGATAAAGTTACAAAAGATGCCCTCTTTTTTTGTAGAAAAAATTACATTTCCTCCACTCTATATATCTTCTCTGTACATACGTACAAAGTGTTTATTGAGTAGCTGCTTACAATTACATGTTATCACATAAATACGAACATTCAGCTAATTGTAAATTATCGAATTGCTGTTTGAAAACCAAGATATTCACGGTAACAGTATTTCTATCTATAATACAAAGTAGAACGATGTCTGTCTGCCCGTATGTTCGTCCGTTCCTTAATATCTCGGTAACCACTGAACCGATTGGCTATTTTCTTTGGGGGTGGGACTCCCCAACCCCTCTAAAAATGAAAATCCCCCCCCCCAAAAAAATAAAAAATTCTGGGAAACTATTTCCAAATAAATGGCAGCACCAGAAATGTTATTTTTTTTTAATTACCTCCTGGGGCAAAGCCGCTAGTTATCTTTCATACAAAGTATTAATTTTGTCTGTAGCTTAAGATCATGGAACCAATGAATCAGGTTCTATCTTTCAGTGAATATTCCTATTAGTCTTGAGATGGATTTAAACTAATTTTTAGAGTAAAAATATGCGAATATTTACATTTATATTTAGCCTTGACTAATACAATACATATCTTATTCAGTGTATAGTATAAGAAAAAGCTATCTTTTTAAACTGATCTTTTTAAAGTTGCCCTTCCGCCGTATTCAAAAAAGTAATATGACCAAAATTTTACAAACGAGGACAATTATTTTAATATGTAGCGCAAAAATTATAAGCTAAAATAGTATTTTGAATGATTATTTAGTATTTTTGTCCACAAACTATAAGTGTAATAATTTCGATAGAATTTATAAGCCATCTTTATATCGATGTGTAAGCTGTTTATGATTGTTGCAGAAATATCAACCTACCTAAGTTTTAGAGTAGCTGCGAAACTAAAAATAACGATAAGAACATGCTTGTAGTTTGGTTGTTTGAAATTTTAAAATGTATCTTTGAAATAAATCTTGACCTATCATTTTAATTAAGAACTTTTTGGAAATATATCTTCGATGTCTGTCTGTCTGTTAATTAATTTAGCAATTAATCTATCTATACAATAGGCGGGTTCATATCGTAATTAGACAAAGAGGGGATATGCAACAGATAAAATTAACCTTTAAAAGTTAAAACATTTCTGACCGAAAAAGAATTTTAAAAAATTGTGTTTAAGAACGCGACCACTAGAAAATATATTTGATTACTTATTAATATGCAAAGACGACATTCAAATTTTTTTTTGAATCAGAACTATGGCTTCATGGTGCTCCCTGGAAAGGCCTTGAGGAGCTGAATCAGGAAATTTTGTCAGTTTCAAAATATCTCGTTCCTAGCCTGAAAAAATCAGTAAAAAAAACACATTTTTAAAGGTTTATTGAAAATTGTCCAATTTGTAGAGGTTTATTAGATTTTCTCAGGCTAGGAACGAGATTTTTTGAAACGGTCAAAAGTTGCTGATTCTACTCCTCAATGCCTTTCCTGGGAGCACCATGAAGCCACAGTTCTGATTCAATAATTTTTTTACTCCCATTTACAAATAGCTATACAATTGAATGTCTGGTCGTCAGCGGTTTTAAGACTTAGGATAAATTTTAAATCATCCAGAGGTGTATTATACTCATACAAATCATTTGCAGATCCCCGCTTTGGCCTCAGAAAAAATGTCCAAAATCGACCCACCCTACTATACAATTATCTACATATTGTCTATCTTTCTAACTATCTCAACATCATCCATCTATCTATCTATTGGTCTATTGATATGTCCTTGACTAATGCAATATAATATTAGTTGCATAAGTTGTATCTGTGTCTTCAAGTACTATTGACTATTCAATAAACTAGCTAGGCATACACACACACACACATTCATACATACACACATATTTATTGTAGCATAGCTACTCTGCAGTTAGCTTTATCGATACACAGCTTTATTATGCACTTATAATCATTCACAAACAAAGGTTTTGCAATCAAAGTAGCAAGGTTGTTGCAGTTTGAACAATATCCATTCAGCAAACTATCCATAAATGGTAAATTGCAAAAGCGTGACAAGATTAAGTTTTAAAAATTAAGATATGGGGGAAGGTTCTGATAGTTAAGATATAGGTATTAGTGAAAGCACCTAGGTTTTGGAGCTGGCTAGCCATGAGGTCAATTTTGTTGGCGCTAGGATTGAAGCTGAAAAACCACCTACAATAAATCATTCAGTAAATTGTACCAATAAGAATACAGTGTAGGACCAATCTGACCCTATTATTGGATAGAGGAAAGGGCAGTTATCATCCTTATATAAGTCGCTACAGCTAGTTGAATTTCTAATTAAGATAAAGTTAGCTTTCTGGAAATTATAGCATCCAAAATTTCTTCGCTCTTACTTTTGAAATCTTCGCCTGCTAAAAATTCCGGATTATTGTGTCTGATATAAATTTATATTATTGTCTGATATATATTTTATATTATTAATCTACGCAAATATTTGATGTTGTCATCCTTGTATAATATATCCATCCATCCTTTGACTATGTTGTATAAAAGGGTGTTAGAGAACGACCATTGATTATTTGATCTTCTACCTCCCAATCATATTAACCCTTAACGGTCGGGCCCCTTTCCGGACCTTAATCGATCTTTGGGGAACCGTTGAACACTCCCCCATAATATCACGGGTAGAGCTTTTGTGCATGTCCTCTGTTTGTTAATAAATTCCCACTTTAAGTGAGTCAAAGTCATTTTTCGCTTTCTTCACCTTTTTATTTAACAACCTTTGTATTTAGCTCCTTTATTACTTACAAATTTTACAAAGTGCTGTAATTTCCCTATTTTTTAAGCTAGAACAATTTTTTCAGGAAATGTTTATCTTTATGTAAATTCTATTGTAAGGGCTAATTAACAAAGTTATAGAATACCATATAAAAAAGTAAGAAAAGGGATAAATTATCATATCTCTGTATCCCTTATTGAAAATCCTGAGTGAGCCTATAGCAATATTAATATAACAATTCCCTTTTCAAAATTGGTGATACAAAGGGACAAACTAATAACCTAAACTTTTTAAGTGCTGTCTTTACACCAGAGAGGTGATAGGTTTAATTATTCACCTAACCGTGTCAAACAATTGACGTTAAAAGTAATACCTATTTCTGCAATGTCTGTAACTTGACATCAATAGAAAGAGGACTTTAAGACAAAGGTCGTGTAATCAATAGAGTTGTTTGTTTGGAAGGTTAAATGATACGGCCGATAAGATAATCACATTCAAAGTTAGATAGAGAGAAGGAGGGAGAGAGAAAGAGAGAGAGAGAGAGTGAGGGCGAGAAAAAGAAATAAAGAAACTGCGAAAATGCAAGATAAGAGAAACGAAAGATAACAGATTTGTAATTTACTTGCATCTATTCTGTAGAGTGAACCCAATAGAGCGCATCCTTGCTAACAGAAGAAAGGACAGACATACAGACACAATTACTTCTGGAGTGGCTTTGTAACTAAAACTGTGTGTCTGAAGTTTTGTAAATCTGTAGATCTACTCTTGTATTTAAGGTGTTATAATAATTTCGGGTATAGTCCTTTCCACGACACCCATAATTTCTCCTTCGCTGTTGACACCACCCAGCTCTCTCTCTCTCTCATTATGTCCTGTTATTGAATTCACAGATTATGGTATTAGAAGATGCACCTCAATTCATAACAACTTTGCTGGAGTAATAGATAGATCAATAAACAAATAGACACTAAGTGCGTGCATATAACCATTCCAAAGGGTGCACACAGCACTTTATATGCTGTTAGATACCACAGCCGATAATGTTTTTTTTGGTAGGGTGGTTTAAATAAAATAGCTCGCGAAGTGCTCGAAATTATTTTCTAGCTAGGTTACTATCTTGTGTAAATTGTAAGTCAACAAAGGTTTACAGGTTTAACTAGGACATGTTACTTTTTGTCAAAAATATCATGATTTAATCTAAATACTTCTTCTGAAAGAAGGATAATTTCCAAGAACAGCTTTTTTTTAGAAGCAAAGTTTTTCCTTATGTCAGTAACTTAGCTGACATCGTTATCAAACTGAACAAATGTCGGTCTCCTTTACAATCTCTCAGGTCCCCGGAAGATTTAGAACTATTTTGGGGAAAGGTATGTCTAAACTTCCAAGAGAAATCGCCCCTAGAAAAAATGAGTGTTAATTGTTTATATGGTCTGTCAGTTTGTCTGATTTGTTAATCTTTAATTTGGTTTGTGGATATTGTCATCCCTGTGTGTTACACAATTTAGATATACTTCCATATATGGTGCTATATCTTTTTAAAAGCGTAGCTTTCATATAATTAGGGTCGGTCTGTACATCTGTTAATTTAGGCATGTTAGAATTGTCCTATCGATTTCAAACTTTGCATTGTGATTCCTGTAGTAGTTAGGTACGATTTAGAGAGGGTAGCAACTCTATAATCATTACCAGAATGTCCTCCGTACGACAATTTTAAACATGCTGATTTTTAAAAACTTTTTTAATAACAAATTTGTATGTGATCTAATTATCTGATTGATCTCATTTTTGGTATGCTGATTCCTGGGACAACAAAGTACAATATTATATGTCCATAAACATTATCCTGTATCGAGGAGTTTTTCAACAAATTAACTTACAATTTTGCCTCGAATCTTATACATTTTTATTCTGAATATTCAATTCTGACACTCTATAAAGGTTTGTCCGTTTGTCCTATTCTTTTAGAGCTTCGCTTTTAAGAATGTTGTCATCCTTGTTTAGTATCGACTACTACGCAAAAGTATTCAGAATACAAAAATGATAGATAATAAAATACATTGGATTTGCTACAAAATTAAACCTAACATCAATTTACAATGAAGATATTATTTAAATTATTTCTCCGATTATTAAACCTAGCAAAAAACCTGAACTATATCATTTATGATAACAAAAAATGTTTTTGGATTGATTACTTTGACTTCAATTATTTTATACTTTTTAATTTGTCTATAATTGCTTTAAAATCTATTCTTTTAATATTTTTGAAATAAACTTCATAAATAAATTAGCCTTTATATTTAATGTTAAAATTACAATACCTTAGTTCATTAGGCTCTAGTTTATAATGTGTAATTACCAAATGAGCGGTAACTACGTTCATTCCAAACAATTATGCTTCTTAGCATGTAAATTTAGAATATAAGTTTTGTTAATTCTGTTAAATAAAAGCGCTGAGGAATATAAAGCTATGATTTTTAATGTTAATTTATCTGATTTGTCGAATTATTAGAGTTAAACAATAGAGGGGGGAAGGGGTTATTTAACTGTATGTCTCCTTCCCGAGGACCCCTTGACGACTTTCAATTAGGTCTTTGAAAAGCAACCAATAGCCTCGGGAACATGAACACTTCCAGATCGCTACAAAAGAGCAGAAAGCAATTTGCTAGCAGACAAAAAAGTCCCCGACAGGGGATCCAAATAGTTTTCTGGTTATACATTAATACCATAGATTTATTGTCGAGTTTACCTTTTTATTTCAGTTTTCATCCTTGTTAAATAAAAGTTGCATGGGTCTTGTGTCAGATAAAAATTTTTATTTTTGGCATACAATAGAAACATATCTTTACTTTGATAAACATCGAGTTTTCATACATTTTTTACAAACATTTTACCCTCACCAAAACTGAGTTTTATGAAATCTTGCTTCAGTCAAAAGTGAAACATTTTTTTAGTGCTTAGCTTAGATTATGTTAGGTTAATAATGTAATTGTTAAAAAAAACTTTGCAGGGTTAGAGGTGAAAAAATATGAAAAATTGGTAACAAAGTTTAAAACAAATTGTGTGTGTGTCCTTTTTTTTACGAAAGTTTGTTATTTTTCTGCTTTTAAAATCTTAAGTAGAACTGGGAATAAACAGCTAAATCCGTGTTAGTAAGCTTAAACTAACTTCATGAAAATGAATTACAAATACAACCTTAAAAGTATCATTTTCACTGGTCTATAACAACATGGTATAATCTGATAAAATTGTACATATATCCATTTTTGGGCTCAAAAAGACAAGAAATGGCGACCAAAGTTTTTAACTAATACAATATCACAATAGAATTGGAGCGACATCTAGTCTGTAACAGTGATATAATCCTATTGTTTTTCTCTATTTCTAAAACCTGGCAAACACAAGTTGATAGTGTTGATAGTTTAATTTAAGTAGATCTTCAAATAGGCCCTTTAAATCAAATTTAAGGTTGAAAAACATGGACTATTATATTCATAGGAAGCGAAACTCAACAATTAGAAGATGATTGTCCCTATAATAAAGTAACAGGATCTCCGTTTGTCTGTCTGTTGGTCTTTTCCCAAGGATCTCGCCAACTGGTGAACCGATACGGTTCTACTTTACAGGTTAGCTTCTCATAGGTCCTAGGAAGGTTATTAACTACATATATTGAGGGAGGATACCACCTCCCTCCTTAGAGAAATCTTCCCTATAAAAAGATATCCCTCCCAAGAAAAACATAAAATTCATATTTTCTTTTAAAATATATGAATTGGATTATCAAATTCAACCTCCCCCCCCCCTCAAGTGCCCCTTATGATAATAATGCCGATGTATGATGCTTAAAAGGCTTATTTACATTTTCTTCTCCGAAATACTACATAAATAACATTTTCCCAATCTGTCTCGTCCTCTTTTCAAGGAAGCTCTGTTTTTCAAGCGCAGAATTACTTCCTAACATTATTCCTTGTTTCCTTATCCCAAAAGTCGTCATTAGTTGACTGATGTCATGAGGTCAGAGAATGTAGCGCGGCATCTATGCGTGTGTAAACTCTTTAAAGAAAATATAGCAGAGATAAGACATTTGGGACATAGTGTGTCACAGAGAGTGGAGCAGTCCGATAGTTAACCACGGGCTTTACCATAAAAAACTTCAGGTGAGCAAATGGGATCCCTAGAATGAAAAGTGTTTTATTATATGATTTATTAAGCCAAGTAATATTCTTTTATAATGTACCCAAAGTTGCTTAACCATAAGATTCATAACAGTACCCAAAGTTGCTTAACCCACAAATGATATGAACATTTAATATTCCCTAGAGGTCAAATTTTTACTTCTTTTGTATTCAAGTTAATCTAAAGATTTAATGATCGAGCTTTATAGCTTATTTAAATATACCAAAGTCCTGCCCTTAAAACCCTAATAATCTGATATTAATAAAATATTCTTGATATTTCAGGATTTTTGTAATAGACTTCTGTCAATAAATCCATATACCTACCTGTTAGTGATATGGTCCTGGTCATGGTCGGATGTTTGCCTCACTAAGATCTCTAGACTTCTGTTGTCTTTGAAGTCAATGCTTGACCAAAATTGCTAAATGGTCAAGACATAATCGTCTTAGCAATCATAATTACAGCACAATTATATAACATAAAATTAGGATAAAAATAACTTGAATAAACAAACATAGGGACAAAGTGAGTTAGAGAGTAAATCATAGAAAAAATTATTCGAAATTATAAAGATGCTTCGCTACAAAAAGAAAGTAAAATTACACCTAAAACCATAGAGGTTAATAATAAATGCTGAAACAATAATTTTATAAAATTTTGACAAAATTGTACAATAAACAAATGTCCTTAAAAAGTCACAAAAGTTTGTTACAAAATGAGTATAAAAATGGAAAATAAATTGATCTTTCTCGAGATATTATGTGTATATAATCCTGCATTTTCTAGCATTTGTAATTAATTTGTAAATGTGTCGTGTTTGTGATGAGTAATGTAAGAATTCTCTAAGTTAATTTTTTTACTCAATCACACCTCCAACCAAAAAATTTCATGAAAAATTTAAAAACTTGTAGAAATCATCTCTGTCAAAAGCGTAAAAAAAATAATTCACTAATAAATATTTTGTTCATTTTATGTGTACATCATTTAGTGGACTTTGTAAACAATGCTAAAACAATGAATGTGCATCCTTTTAACCTAATTTTATACAATATATGTTCATACAGGGTGTCCAATAAACATGTATGTGCCTTCTTTGGCCTATTTTTATCTAGGGTGTCCCATAAAAGTATATTATTTTTATACCTTATTTCATACAGGGTGTCTAATAAACAAGTATATGCTTCTTTTTACCTAATTTTATACAGGGTGTCACATAAACAAGCTATTACTAATTTCATTTCACTTTAATTAGAGAGTGTCGCCTAATCAAACAATTCTTATTTTATAACTTTTTTATCTTCTTTTTTTCATCAAATCAAATTACTTTTTGAACACACTTCATATAGAAGTTTGTTTGAAAATATGCATATTTGTGCACATCTATATATGTATATTTGTGTATGTATGCATATTAAAGTCTGTGTTTGCAAGAACAGAATAAAACTATTTAAACTTTAATACTTTCAAGGGTGAGGTAATATTATAATTTTCATAATTTGGCAAGAAACAAGGAGAAGCAGCTTATAGTGCCTATAAAATGACAAATGATAGGCCAGTATACATTTATATTGAACATTGGTAAAATGTATACTGGCCTATCATTGGTCATTTGTGCTGTATGACGTCATTGTTTTTTTATATACTATAAGCTGCTTCAACAAGGACAATATTAATATTATTTATAAGTATAAGGAAGCACGTAAATAAAAACACAAACTCGTAAGAACGGCTACAATAAGTAGTTTGTATATGTTATTTTATACCTAAACTAGGGACCCTGGCGACCCTAGCAATCTCATATTCACATACATTTGATTTAAAAAAAAACCTTTGGAAAAAAAGCCCTAAACTGAAAGGTTGTTTTCTGAAAAGTATAAATACAGAAGTTTTAAGCTGGTTGTTTGTCACCAGCTTCTATCTAATAAATTTGTGATCCTTGTTAGGTTAGTTGTGTATCAGAATAACGCTATAATTAGATGGAAGTCCTTATAGGGTTTTATTCTTAGCATATGTTCTACTTCGATACAATTTAATTGGTCCCTCTTTTCATTTTTTTTTAGTGTTCCTGTTTATCAGCTAAATATATTTAAAATCTTATTATAATTTTAGTTTTTAAAAGTGTTTTAGGTTATTTAATTTTTATGTTTTAGTTTTTGGACGGCTTTAAGTTAATTTACTGCATTCCATCCCTTAGATGATAGAAGCGCAGTCACTAGTGTTTAATTTATGTTTGTTTCTTTAAAGACAATTTGTCTAATATTAACATCTCATTAACATTGTGTTTCCTACTAGAATCTCATCACAACTCAATTGATAAACGCTATTCTAATAATGCTATTTGGTGTTATGGTCATTTTTAGTGAAGACCAACAATTTCTTTTTTACTCATTTAAATATTTGAGTATAGATTGATATCAAAATAAATAGCGTCTATTTGTCAACCCTTTACAGTTTGGAGTTTGAATAGGCTGATATTTTCCTGTTCGGGTTTTCTATAATTCTCCTAATTATATCATATATTAACAGAGTGTAATATGGCATTTCAAAAAGTAAAGAGGTAAATAGGGGCCCATGTGATAATTCCCTAAAATAGAAAACTCAATTGGTTCAGCCATTATCGAAATCTTAAGCTACAAACCAATAAACTTACTACTTTATATTATAGGATATGCAAGAGGTAAAATAAATACGGATAAGGTATTTTTAGTCATATTAGAAAGTCCAAATTTCATAATAATAATAATTCAACTTTATTCAATAACTCTTCAATCCTGTTATGAGTAAATCACATAGACATGTTATAGTAATAAATAATATTACATGGTTATATTAATTAATTTCATAGGTAACTATTTCGTGTTTTTATTATTACGGTTGAACATAATAAGTTGGATAATATTGAACTTAGTGATTTCTCTTTTGCGGCACCAGGTGCGACTGAGCATCTACTGGCTGGACTGTAGGTATCTTGGTACTACTTCCGCCGGCCAGTAACCGCCAATGGCGGATGAATAAGCTATCCGCTGTGTGGTTCCACCGTTTTCTCCCGCCATAAGCTCGCCATTACATCTGCCTTGCCTACTCCCCAGCTCCATAACTCTCCATAACAACCTTTACAACAATGTTAGACGCCGCCGACCAACGAATTGGTCGGTTTCGGTTAGCCGGAAAGAATGGTATTTCGGAACTTGTGCGATAATGTGAACCAATCAGTGTGACCTAATATTTTGTTTAACAGAAAAAATATAAAAAATTCAGCCACACTGAAGAAAGTAAAAGTTTATTTAATGTTCCCACTATCTTATATACCAAGATTTGATAGGCATATATTATGGTTTCAATTTCATTTCAACAAGGAGGATAAAATACATCATAGTAAATATCAAAGATTTTTTAATTAAAAAGTTAATTTATAACTTCTGATCATTAGACTTATTGAATGCAGATTAACTACAATAAGCAAAATTATCAAAATTTACGTTTACACAATAAAATGTACATATCACATGTATAATATCGAACTGTTAACATAAACAAATATCCGATAGATTATTGATATTTGCTACTTTTGGACAAAATTATACTTCCATCCTAACCATGAATATAGAAAATATTGGTTTTAATAATATCATATTTGAAAGTTAGAGTAAACAAATTTCAAATATCATAAAAAATCTTTTTGTTGGATTGAAATTCGGAATAAATATTTTGAGAAAGAAATAGAGATTATCTCCATCAAACATGTAGTTTAAGCCTTGATTTCAAAGGGCAACATTTTACGAACGTAATTACGGATACAACCTAAATATAGTAATCGAAATTTAATATATTCCAACAAGCTTGAAATAGACAATCAACAATAATCAGCGAATATACCTATTTAAAAACAGCTGAATTCACACACATCCACAAATTGTTTTTTCGCCATTGCAATTTTTCATCTGAAAACTGAAACCTAATGGTCCGAAAATATTCTTTTTCTTTCTATAATTAAGGTATTAGAATGGACGGCTGTATTTCATTTATTTATTCATTAGATTTTGCTAGATTACACATTAAAGTAAAACAATAGAGGGGGAAGGGTTAAATAACTGTATGTCCCCATCCCGTGACACCATGGAAACTGTCCCAATTTTGTATAACTTTTGTGGAACATGTTCCAGTTACGTCATATTTTTCTTTCCTGAAAAAGGGAAGGGGGGAAGAAAATCTCTTCAAAAGAGATGGGGAAAACCCCCTTTTCTCCCATCTCTTTTTTCTTCCCCCCTTCCCTTTTTTTTCTTTCCCCCTTCCCTTTTTCGGGAAAGAAAAATATGACGTAACTGGAACATGTTCTGCAAAAGTTATACAAAATTGGGACAGTTTCCATGGTGTCCATCCCGTGGACCCTGTGCCGACTTTCAATTGGGTCTTTGAATATCAGCCACGAGCATCGTAAATATAAACACAGCCCTGTCATTACAAAAGAGCAATGAGCCATATGCTAGCGGACACAAAAGGTCTCCAAGACAGGTGCCAGGTAGTCGTCTGGGTTATACATCTATTCCTATTACATTTATTTCTTACACAATTAAGATTTAATAAAGTTAAACTATTATTTTCGTTTTAAAATAAGGCTGGATAAAATTGGAGATGCATTCCATTTTTTTAATTTTAACAGGTTGATTCAGGTTAGGTTAGGTTATGTTGGATACTTGACAGCCCAACAAGGATATAACACCATATATATAGACCTAGCAGGATTAGGGATTAGGCATAACATAAAAACTGCACCTTATTTTCAATCATTTTAAATCAAGGTTATTGGCAACTGATTAGTGATTAGTGACCATTTTTTTTGGGGTAATGATGAAAAATCCGCTAAACTAAAAAAAATCACATCTGCCAGATTTAGCAACAAAATGAAATTACACATTTCCTCTTGAACAAATTCCTGAAGGGATCCCTCTATTGATATCTATTCGTAATTCTATCAAATACAGTGTGTTTTTTTATGAGAACTTTTTTGAAAGCAATTTTACCCCACTTATAGTTTTCAGAATTTAATGATTAATGGCTTATTTTCTTCGTTTTTTAATGCAATTATTAGAACACCAAAAAAATATTTCAGTTTTTATTAAAAAAGTACAGTAAAATGTAAAATTCAAAACTTAGGTGTCAACATCTAAAAATGGTTTTAGCGCATTTTTCTTATGCCTAAATCTTCTACCCTTTGCAAGAAAAAAATTGGATTTTCAGTAGTCGACTTTGGGGGACCAGTACTCCCTTCCTGATTGAGATATGACCTTTAAACTTTTATATGTTCTAGTACATGTCCCCAATAGTGTCTGTAGACATTTTTAGCCCCATATCTCAATTTTGAAGCGTTTAGCAGCAATTCTTGCAAAAGGTAGAATATTTGAGCATAAGAAAAATGATTGAGATATGACCTTTAAACTTTGATATGTTCTAGTACATGTCCCCAATAGTAGCCCCATATCTCAATTTTGAAGCGTTTAGCAGCCATTCTTGCAAAAGGTAGAATATTTGAGCATAAGAAAAATGCGCTAAACCCATTTTTAGATGTTGACACCTAAGTTTTGAATTTTACATTTTACTGTACTTTTTTAATAAAAACTTAAATATTTTTTTGGTGTTCTAATAATTGCATTAAAAAACGAAGAAAATAAGCCATTAATCATTAAATTCTGATAACTATAAGTTGGGTAAAATTGCTTTCAAAAAAGTTCTCATAAAAAAACACACTGTATAATTCCAATCTAGATCATATTCCATTTTTTCTTAAAACTTTGTTGTAAGTTCTCCTTTTGATTATTCGCAAATTTATCCATATATTTCTTGTTACTTTTAACCTATATAGATATATTTCTCTATTTCTTATACTTTATTTCTAGACCCTCCGATTTAGATTTAACACTGAGCCCAGGAATTGAATTGAAAATTTTTGCTTAAGTGAAGATAAAAGATTTATCCTGAGGACTAGAAATAACATTTAGGTCATAAATCTTTTACTTCTTAATTCAATTTTATATATATTTTGCGTAGTTTAGAAATAGTGCAAAATAGATAGTTTTAAACTAAAGGGAAATTATATTTTGGCTACAATTTAAGAATAGATACATGTCTAAATTGTTGGGGGTGACTCCTCTGACTTCAGCGGTTTTTCTCAAATTAACAAGTCGAAAAACCAACTTATCCCCTCCTCCTTATTTTTTCATATGTTTTTTACTTTAGATCAGGTTAGGTTATATTAGGTACAGGAAAGTCCCGTAGGGTTAGGCCTGGTAGGATCATGTATAGATTTATAATTTATTTTAAAAGGAATAAATCTGATTCTCTATAAGTGTTAACGATCGTTTGTCCTACCGTTTTTTAGATCTTCGCTTTTATGGATGTTGCTAATCTTCTTTGATAATATTTGTTGAACATATTTGTTATCATAAAACAAACAATTTTATTCTTCAAGAACAATTTGAAAAACTTTTTTGCCTTATTTGAGTTTTGAGAAAATTTAGCAGAGATAAACTTTATCCCCTCACAATATTTATATTCTTTTCATACTGTGAAATTCTGCTATATAACAAAGCAAATTTTTAAAAAATTTGAGTTCATCCATCCTTATTACTCGTCTAATAATAGATTTCTGCAACAATTTATTTTTAAAAAGATTAAGCTAATAATAATAAAATAATCTGCAACAATACTTTCAATACAATACAATGTACTTCCATTCTAAACAAGTTTAAATTAAGACATATTTACATACATTTTTTGTTCTACTGAATATTTTTCTGATTCTTTACTTTTAGGGCACTTTAACTCTATATTTGTAATTGTCCGTTCATTTGATTTGATGATTAAAAATTTGCAGTAACGTATGCTTGCCCATACTAAAATGAGCGTACACTGACAAATCAAATAAGAAAAGTTTTGGTGGGGTGTTTTAGCTAGAACAAGGGACAAACTTTACACAGGGTTCCACAGAAATTGTTTGTGGCATAGATACTCTACAATTATTAGTATTAGTCTTGTAGATCTGGGATCTGGACCTGTAGGATCATACCTGGAACCTTAAATTGACTTGGAAGCACTAAGTGTAGAGTCTTGACCCTCGGCGAGCATAAAGAAGGTGTAACTGTAGAGGGCTGTAAACTCTCAATCACAAAAGTTTAGAAAAGCATTAACAGAAAGTTTATCTTATATCTATTCCACTTTAGATAAACGTAAAGACAAAGCGAGACAGACTAATTTATACTTATTTTTAGTGTAGCTTGGCAACTAAAATGTTTAAGAGTCATTTTAGATAAGAAAATTCGCTGTTTATAGTGATTTTGTTCTTGTTTTGAAGAGAGGGGGATAAGACACATTACAAATATACTGGCATAAACACATTTCTTTGGTCCTTAGTTTTTATCAGGAGCTTAATTTTCAGTAAGTTCATTGATGGGTTCGAGTTCAAATTAATAAGGCTAACAACAAAGTCCAGGGCAAATCAATACTCTATAGAGGACTGCACATTTCTAATTAAAGAAACAGAATTTAATACAAATTTTTAAATGCAAAACCTATAAAATTTATACTATAGCCTTACACAGATATATGGAATAATTAAATGATTTAGCCTAATTTTGATCTGATAAATTGCCTAAAATTGTTTCAAAGATATAATCCTCTTAGGAATCCTATTATATTATTGTAAAAATAAAGAGAGACAGCAAATCAATGAATCCAAAGAAACATTTTGGAATCAGGAATTGCCAATACAAAGTTATAAAGTTATCAAAACTAGGAAAACAAGAAGCAGAACCCTTGATATTGAAGTGGACCATCCATAACCCCCCCCCCCCCCCCCCACCCACACACACACACACCAACTCCATGATTAGTTTACATTATTTCTAAGGTCGGCGACCAGAAGGAAATATGACTATAATTTTATTATTTAATGACTGATTACAAAATCATTTAAATATTCTAAGATTAAATATTTCCTATATATGTTACTGGCGGCTCTAGGGGTATTTTGGTGATGGGGGCTTGAATTCGAACACCCACCTCATTCTTCATTTGAATTTCAAAAGAAAAAGTAAAAAAAATTGGGATATAAAATACGCGGATATTGTGACAGAAGAATTTCAGGTTGCAAGTGTAGTCCTCAATTATTGGTTAATGCATTCCCCCATGGTCAGGATAGGGAAAGAGGTAAAGTCGTTATGAGGGGGTATAGGGGGTTAAGTTTTGATTAGCCAGCCGGGAGAAACATTTTATCGGGGTATACGAGAATCTGACACAATATCCACGTGTTCTATATCCATTGTAAGGTAATATTTTGCTCATATAAGTACAATACCCACCAAAAACCTTTTAATGAAGGCTCTGGAATAGGACTTTTCTTGTTCAAAAAAAAAAAGTAGGGTTGGGGGAAGGGGATATTTATTAAATTATTAGTCCACTGGCGCTAAAAGAAATTTGCCAAACAACTTAAGAAGAGTTGAACAACTATAACTATTTATTTCAGTATACAATGAAAAGGATAATATAGAATAGGGAGATATATCAATTAGGATGGGTAAAATATTTATGCTGGGGTTAGTTTTTTGTTAAATTTTTTTCTATTTCGGTTGTAAAAATAATGTTTAATGCTCAAATAACTTTCCTACTTTTAGAATCACACTTTTTATTAAATTTTCATATAAGACTTTTACTTGTGGACAACAAATATATTTCAAAAAATTTAAAGTGAACAAAATTAGGTACATAGTTAAATTCAAAAGGGATTGGACATTAGACTATAAAAGTTTTAAAGATTTTTAATCAATATAATAGATTTGAAATCTGCATAAAATTTTAAGGATTTTTTATAAAATTAGTTTTTTATATAATTCTTTATTTAAAGGCGCAAATACAAATTAAGTTAAATAGTTTTGAGATCTGTGATTGGTGGATTGAAAACTATCTGCGCTCTGATTAGAGAAGCTTAAGTGACGTACATCATTCAACCAATTAGAGCGTAGGTAGTTTCCAATCCAGCTATCCTATTGGTCAAAATTTATTAACTTAAATCGTATTTGCGCCTTTAAATAAAGAATTATATAAAAAACGAATTTTATAAAAAATCCTTAAAATTTTATGCAGATTTCAAATCTATTATATTGATTAAAAATCTTTAAAACTTTTATAGTCTATTGGACATTATCTTGAAATAAAACTGATATCCAAAGTTTTCAAAACATGTTATCTTATTCGTTGACTTAAAATTTTGGATACTTTGATTATGCTTATCCCTTAAGATTTCAAAGTTAAATTAGTTTTTTGTGAAAATGAGTATACAATTTACACTTAATAATCAAAACTAATTTGAATGATTTCAAAATGTAATGTCAAAATTGAAATTTATTGATACAATAAATTTTAATTTGTATAAAATTAATTTTTGTTGTGCAATATATAATAGAGTGTGAGTGTAGAGTATGTTTATTAACTCTAATATTTAGTATGTAGTGTAAAGTCTGTTTTATAACTCTAATATATAATATATAGTGTAAAGTCTGTTTCTTAACTCTAATATATAATATGTAGTGTAGAGTCTGTTTCTTAACTCTAATATATAATATGTAGTGTATAGTCTGTTTCCTAACTCTAATATATAATATGTAGTGTATAGTCTGTTTCTAAACTTTAATATATAATATGTAGTGTATAGTCTGTTTCTTAACTCTAATATATAATATGTAGTGTAGAGTCTGTTTCTTAACTCCAATATATAATATGTAGTGTATAGTCTGTTTCCTAACTCTAATATATAATATGTAGTGTAGAGTCTGTTTCTTAACTCTAATATATAATATGTAGTGTAGAGTCTGTTTCTTAACTCTAATATATAATATGTAGTGTAGAGTCTGTTTCTTAACTCTAATATATAATATGTAGTGTATAGTCTGTTTCCTAACTCTAATATATAATATGTAGTGTAGAGTCTGTTTCTTAACTCTAATAGATAATATGTAGCTTAATATGTAATATGCAAAGGGAGGGTAAAATGTGACTAATAATGTCCATGATAATTACAAAAAACATTATATTATATTTTTTTTTATTTTGTTGGGAGACATTTTCATAATAAGTTGTATTCTATTTCTTGCTTTTGAGAAGTGATTTTTAAAAAAAAATTCAATGGTTTTATCTTTTATTTCATAATTTTTTTCAGAAGTTTGAAGAATCCAAAAACACCATCAGTAATATCCAAGATAGACAATCCTAGCCACAGTCCTAGATAAATTAATTAATTAAGAGAAAAAAGAAATAAAAAGTTTAGTATTTTGTACTTTTTCAAACAATGGTTTTCAACGTTTTAGAGATAGCTCTTATTACTATAGTGACTCATCCATTTTATTCATTTTTAGGTTTTCAGGAGGCACCAATAGTTTACATGATAAAATTATCCTATTGACTTGATTTTAGAACAATAATTCTTAGGACTTTATAGCACAAGCAGTGCTTCTCCACTGGGTGGCCAGTTTAGTACTGAAACCCCTTTTTTTTAAATAAACCATAAAAAAGTTTTTTTAAAAGTTTTCCTATGCCATAAACGTGCTAGGAGCTGATGCAACTGATATCAACCTGACCTAACGTGATAACCAAACAAACAAAAAACTCCCCTTCGTATTCATTTCCAATTTATTACAATATTAGCAGGGAGAGGGAGGAGGGGCATCAGTGCTTAATTGGGTAATTTGTATAGCACTGAATAAACATATATTCAAAGCATCTCTATTATAGCTATGCTCTATTTTAGCTTTTATGGATGTCATCATCCTTGTTAATGTTAAATAAGCAAACCTAGGGAGCTTCCAGCATCAATGACAAAGTTGAACAGATTGTAGTTGAACACTTCAGATGTCTTGGATACCTGTGTAAACAAACAAGAAAGAAGCTTTACAAGGTGTCTAAAAAATCAGCCATGTGATGTCATAAAAATGAGGATTAAGAGGAGAAGTTGGAAAGAATACCCCTAAAAAAAGAGATTGATAATCCATCTTTTTATGACGTCACATGGCTGATTTTTGATACACTTTGTAAAGCTTCATTTAAACTAGGTAAAATATTGAAAATCATCAAAAATAATAAAACTTTTATTATCCATTAATTGAGTTTATTCCTACCTTTGGGTTGAATGAGAGCATCATTTCTGATTGTTCAAATCCTGAACCAGATACACTTCTAGTTGTAAGAACAGATGTTGTGGTTAAACAATACTTTCTACAGTCAGATTCTATTTTCAAAGGTTTCAATGAATACTGGGAATCGATGAAAGTATGCTTAAATTGAGGAATAGCTTGAAAGAAGCTTGGTACATAAGATTTGTTGCACTGATTATTCTTTGACATCCAGGGAGGCATACATCCAATAGTTTCCGTAACTTGCTTTTGTAGCTCATCTTCCACACATGTGTGAAACTTATCTTTAAATTCCATGGTTGGTTTTACCTCACAGCTGGACCTTATTGAAACATCAATATCATACATGGCGTAATTCGTAATCGTAACCTCTGCGACTTCCCCTCTGTGAGATTTGTAATCAAGAGAAAATTTGCTTCTAAAATTTGTGTCATATATGAAAACCCTGAACCCGTTCACAAGTTTTCTAAAATTTGGAGTAAGTTTTATTACAATATCTTCTTGTGGATCATAATCTTCAATTTCAGAGCAATAGCCATAAGCTGGGATAAAGACACGGGTCAAATTTCCTTTGAATCTTTTTGAAACATCATCATATCTAATGTTCAGCATTTTATTAACATCAGTATCATAGACAAGATTGAGAACCTCATCAAATGTTTTATTTATATGATCACCCCAAGATGTTAAATTGCTCCTTTTACCCTTTCTACCAAAAGTTCCTTGGATCAATCTTATACTGTTGAGATATTCTGTGCCAATTGTGAAAGCTTCCTTATGCCTTTCCACTTGTTCAGTTGCACAAATAGTAATGAGTGGTAGATCAATATCTGAGATGTCTATCTTGCTACTAGTAACAATTATAGGAGGATAGAGAAGAAGCATTATAGCTGTGTGAAGTTGATACAGGAACAAAAGTGTTGAAATGATTAATATTACTGTTTTTACAGACTTCATGCTCATGTCCTATTCTGCAAAAATTTAGGAATAGTATTGCTTATTTTAAGGTTGGCATTTGACTAATAGTAATTTTAAAAATATAACTGCTTAACAATTGAATTTGCTTGTAAAGGAATAATGAATAATTTAAGTTATAACTTTGCTTGTCTAGAAAAATTATACATTTCTTTGTGTTGTTATGGCTAGTAATGGAATTTTGCATTTAAAATTTCCTATAATTTTATTATTTATTGTAAAATATTACTTTCTTCAAGGTTATAAAGATCAATTAAATTAACAAGGATGACATAAGTAGTAAAGCACAAAAAAATCGTGGATGAGAATTTGTACAAGCAGATTTAAAGAGACTTTGTTAATATCAAAAATAGGTTTATTGAAGAAAATAAACCTAAAACCTTATTTTATTTTATATGATGACTGACAGACAGACGGTCAAAGAAAATTGCATACTGGTCGCTAAGAACAATGGGAAAAATTATTTGTACTCTCATCCCAAAAAAGTTTGAAAATCGGACCAATGTTATAAAGAAATATGTAGAATATCAAAATAGCCAAAAACCTGTTAAAATGTAGTCCGACTGCCATAAATATTTTCTTTAAACGACGGGAAATTAAATTTTGATATAATTTACTTCAAAAATTTGGAGATTGAACCTTAAATACCAAAGATATGAGGAAATATAAAAAGAACAGACATCAGTGACTTATACAATGGCTTCACTCCAATAGCAAAAATCAAGGCATTTACATAATTTATATAATAACATCAATTTTGCAATATAATTAATGTTATATTTAATTTGTAAATTTCCTAAATGTTGATAAATTATCGAATAAAAATTCCTGTAGTTTGCATATTTGATTTTGCAAGTAATTAGATTTATTTCTTACCCTTTGAAACCAGGAATAAGGTATAGCCAACAAGCGAAATAAATCTAATATAATATTTGGAGGGCAAATGAACAGATGTCAATTTTACAATGTGTTGCCCGCCAACGACCGCTGAAAATCACATTTAAGTTTCGTGATTTTTTCCAAGTTAATTTTGTTGTTGGTATAAGCTGCCTTGAAACGAGACATTCTAAAAAAATGCCAACATTTGGGAGGGTGGTTGTAGTAGGTACACTTCCCCAAAATAGCTATAAACTTTCCCAGGACCTTTGAATCTACACTGTATAGAACCATATCGGTTTAGCGGTTAGCGAGATCCTTCGGTATACACAGGCAGACAGACAAACAGACAGAGATTCTGTTACTTAATTACTAGGGTAGATAAAAGACATCAGAGAGCCAAGATACATGATGTAAGCAGAAGAAAAAAAAATATCAATCAGATTTAGATCTCATAACTTTATAAAATAATTTTTATGTATAAATATGATAACTTTATTCCAGTATATGTGAATTCAAGGTAATAACAAAGGAAGGTATGCCCTGTTCAAATATTTACTTAACTTCAATAATATCATTAATTCATTTCATTAGTATATTTATAGGCTACAATAAAGTTTACAATTTTAGTTAGCTCAAATTTCCCAATTCAGGATATTTAAGAAACACTTTTACATACAATGACAAATTGTCCAGGGATCTAAAGAAATAAGACAATGGCCGATAAATTGATGTACACCCCCAATGATGATACACAAAATTACCTCTTCTGTAGATTACAATTAGTGCTTGAACGTTTTGATTCTAATCTAAATGACCCAACCAATCAAAATTTTATAAAAAGTCTCCGAAGTTGTTGAGACAACGAATAAGAAAACGTTATTTTAAAACTTTAGAGACTAGTGTTATAAACAGCCCAATGTCCTCCCCCTCCCTGCGAATTATCGACATACAAATTACCTTGACCACGATTAACCCCCTCCCTGCGCACCCCCGGCTCTTGAAGGGAAAGCAACGACGAATTCTATCTCTATTTGAACAATTTTGCTTGTTTGTGGTATCTTGTCGAGCATTTTACTTATACCCCCACCCCCTCCCTATAATAGTTAATAATAAATAAATTGAAAATTAAATGGATTTAGGATTTACTTTATGTTAGGTTATAAAAAACATCAGTGAGTAGCAAAATCAAGAAAAAATGTTTTTGTTCGAAATGTAATATAATCTAAATGTTCCTTTAGATACAACTATCTAATGCACTCGTTTTAGTTTTACAAGGTAAATGAGTCTGTAAATCCTTTCATATTTATAGTTTAACGGTTACGCAAGCGTATCCCTACATAAATTCGTTGTCAATAACCTGTGAGGCTTCTTTGCCCCACAGGCGACAACCAACCCTTTGATTGCATTGTACTTTGTATTGTGAATCTTAACATAACTGTTGAATCATTTAGCTTGATAATACTACCCACATTGTAAAATTATTTAAAGACACATAAAAATACATTAAAAGTTAACAAAATAATAACAAGAGTTCCTAAAATAAAATTTACTTACCAAACATAAAGTTTTGTTTAAAACAAAGTTTGCGGTTTTATTTTGAGACACCTAGCGGTAAATTATTAAACTACATATGCTAGAAAATTCGGGAAAATATTATTTTATTTATCAAACTTTATTTGAACTTTGGGAAAATTGGGGATAGTATATCTGTAATAATAAGAGTTTTGATAATATTGTACCGGTCAGGTTTTTGACTATATTTTCGAAATAGCCTAATAACTCAATAAATTACTTATGGTTTATGGAAAGAAAATTAAACAGTTTAATCCTTACAGAATATATTGAAATAATCCTCCCTCTTTTATTTCAACTTCTGTCTATCTGTGGTACTGTATTAAAGGACCACTCTTTCTGTCAACTGATATTGTTCTCCTTCACAGTGCAGCTTGTTATAGGTCCATAGGTTAGTATTTTGGGTGTACAAAAAACTAACCTTCAAATAAAAATCACCGTTAGAAAAAAAACCCTCCCCCGCCCCCAAAAAAAAATTGTTTTCTAATATTTTTCCCAATCTTTTGATCCATATAAAATTATGTTATGAAGTTAAAATCTTCACAGAACAAAGGCTCACAGAGTTATATGATATAGAGGTCTAGAATCATATTATAAAGTTATGAAATAAAGTTATAATTATAGATATAGAGGCTCTTAGAAGCTTAGAATTAGGTTGTACAGTTATAAGATATATAGGTCTATAAGTTTGTTATTAAGTTATATTATACTAGCGGCTACGCCCCTATAGGCCTCTAGGGGCATTTGAGGAGGAGAGAGTCGAATTTAATAATTCAATTTCTTTTTTTAGATTTTAAAGGGAGTGTGAACGTAAAAATTTCTCATCTGATTATCAAATCTTAACATTTTCTAAGCACATTTCACTACACTGATCAACCAAAAACGTCCTATTAACAAAAATATCCAGGAATAATGCCTTGATTTTATGGTAATTTGGGAGGGAAAAAGGAAAAAAACCTGGAAAATCTGAACGTTTTTATTTCTTATAATGTTTGTAGGGATATTTAACGTGTCATATATAGTTGAAACAATTTACTTACTGTTAAGGATTTATTTTATGCTATAAAATTGCTAATTAGTTTTTTTAAAACGTAGTAATTAGGTAATAAAGACCTATTTTAAATTCGTATTATTGACAAAAAAATACCTCACTGTCTACAAAGGGTTGAATCTCATAGGTTATTTAAAATAATAATATCCTTTTATATTGTGTTGGACAATAAATAACCCACTTTGGTGAATTAGTTTACACTTTTATCAGACTGTTCATAAAGAAATATTGCGTCTTTTTTTTTTTACAAATTTGTAATTAAAGGTGGGCGAGAGATGGGCCATCTAAAGTTAATTGGATAATAATAAAAAACCTGTTTCTGGCTTTGTTATTGTATTTGGTTTTCAATAAAAAATATTGCTTATTTTATCAATTTCTAAGTAATTATACATTGTTTTAAAGCAAGGATTATGTTAAAAGTCAGCTTAACTGTTAGGAAAAATCTAGAACTATGTGAAAAAGTTTAATTTTAGCTATATTGGGAGAAAAAAGCAATTTAATGCACATTTTATATAATACGGAAAATTTCTTCCTTTCCCTGTACCTTATAAAAATCGTCGAAAAAAGCCGTTTTTTAAGCAAACAAAAGCGCGTTTTGCTCAATCTGTGAGATGTTATGAATGAGATGATGTTAAGATTTGATATTAAGATGAGAAAAATTTACGTTCACAGTCCCTTTAAAAGAAAAAGTAAACAAGTTTGACGTTTGTTTTTCGTTGCACTCTCTTTCTAAAATTGAGAAATTTAAAAAAAAATTTAATTTCTCTAAGGAGGGTGGTGGTACCCTCCCCCAAAATAGTTATAAACCTTCCCGGGACTTATGAGAATCTACCCTGTTAAGGAGAACCCGATCGGTTCAGCGGTTAGCGAGATCCTTCGCTACAAACAAACAGACAAACAGACAGACAAACAAACAGACAGACAGACATCGTTCTACTTTGTATTATAGATATAGATCTAGCTCAACACGTAACGCATCTGCTCGTCGCTGGGGAGGTGATAGGTTCGAATCTCGGGCCGACATCGCGTCATAACCAAAGACGTTAAAAATTGTTCCTACCGCTGCTAAGTCAGGTGCGCGACATAAATGATTGGCCCATAAACAGGCGCAACTCATTACCATGCACAGTTAGCACTTCTCAGACAAGGGTCTTGCAATCAAATGGTTGGTTGTCTGATGGATGTTACTTAACCTAATAACCTTGGGTGTTAGAGTATCGCATCCCATTACACGCGGATGATGCTCTGGATTCTCTAGATGTTCACTTAAAAATGGAGAATCCCGCCCTTACGAGGTAATGGTAATATAGAGATCTAGAATTAAATTGTAAAGTAGAATAAGGAGGACTTTCATTATATTACAAAGTCATAAGATCTTATAATTATAAAACAAAATTATAAGAAATAGAGGTCTAGATTTTTTGCAGAAGAAAAGGGAAGGTAATATGTAAGACAGGAATTAGTTCAAAAGATAAATTATAGCTTTAATAATAAAAAAAATTTATTTACTATCAATCTATTTCTGAACCCCTAATTTTTGATATCCCCAAAGTTTTAAAAATTGTTCTAAAGTTTAAAAATCCTGTCAGAGAATTAATGAAAGATAGTTTATTATCCTAGTGTAGAAAGACGTAGCTTTAGATAATTCAGCAAAGCTGATTTATGAATATAAGCCAACTGAATGGCAGAAATGTTTTTGAGGAAAATTGATTTTCTCTGCTGCGTTAAAAGATAGAAGTTTGAATAGTATTGTGAAGAATCATATGATCATTGACTATTTTCCTGGGTCAGCAGCCGCACTTTTATCCACGCGGATGTAGCTGCTGCAGAATAATAATTTATTGCTGCTGATAAGTGTCGCGGAGGATAGCTTTAGCAACTGAGGTTGACTTAGGATGATTGTGGTTTAGCCTGATGGTGACTAAATTAGCTGATTATTTTTTACTCTGAACTACAACAAAAAATCCATTTTTTGTGAATATTTCTTTAGCTATTTGCTATCAAATATGTTACTTACTTTGTGCACCCTCTGTCACTACACTGCAGTTGTGAAGAAATATAAAGAAATATCAGATTTCCTACCTTTTAGGGGCCTTTCAGCCCCTGGTGAGAACCTTCGGTACAGACAAATGAGATCCTGTTACTTTTATATAACGATATGCCTGAAATTTTTTATGAGTTATCCTAATGTCAAAGCACATATACTTTATAAATAACTTGCAGGCTGGAGCCTGTACCTTATGAATGTTGTAAACAAAGATGACAACATCCATAAGAAGTGAAGTTAAAAATATGGATGACATAATAATATAAAGAGCAGATGTTCAGTGTCAATATATCAAGAATAAGTTTGTTGGAAAAAATACAAAACCTTTGACATACAATTGTATAGGCTTTAATATTTATATTTTCCTAGCATGACTGAAGGACTGATGGGCCAAGTAAATCAAATAATAGATACTTATTGGTTTATGGACAGAGAAACAAAGTAAATCTTAAAGTGGCTTTGCTACTAAAAAGATTCATTTTTATGTAAGGTTAAATATATTTTAATAATTTATTTGGCTGCCTCCGGTAAGACCTTTTTCCAGGTATTTAAATCTTTACTTCATAAGGTAAACATGATAAGGAAAATCACAAAATAACATTTTGAAAAGAATTGAATAAGAATCTTATAATCTTCAAGATAAATGTGGTCTTTAAATCCAATTGACTCCCCTTTCTACAAAACTTTTAGATAGAAAGATCCAAGTATTATTTCTTAGAGACCAAATGTGACCACCCCGAAAGGGTAGTTTGGTCCATATGAAGCAGAGCAAACAATTACAGAAACATGCACAGTTGTGTAATATCAGGGTAAAAGTATGGAATTATAAGTTATTATAAGGTAAAGTTAATTGCATTTTCAGTCTGACGGATGAACAGGAGCACTTTCACTTGATACAAAAATAGGTAAATTATTAATGAAAACCAAAAATTTGGTGTATTACTTTTGTTTTGCAATATTCTACAAATAATCAACCCATTTCTTTGAAGGTCCACTCAACGAAAAAAGATTTTTTTTTTTTTGGGGGGGGGGAGGGATGAAGTATTTTTGTAAAAACTTTTCCTTAAACCAAAGTGGAAAATAGCCTAAAGTTTTGTGTGGGAAATCCTTCTTTCTACTTTGCAATAAATTGCAACTAATCCCTATACAGATAAACAATACAATTCTATAATCAATTTAGTTCTTAGCTTCCTTATTTATTCAAAGTTTGTAGATACTAGTTTATTTCATTTAAAATTAAATGGTTTTTACTTGTAAACGTAGAAAACTCAATTGATGATACAAAAAATACCCCTTCTGTAGATTACAATTGGTGGTTGAAACGTTTGGACACTCAACTTAATGAACCAATTAAGCAAAAATCAATAAAAGTCCCAAAAGTGGAAAAGCCAATAAATAAGAAAACGTTTTTATAAAAATTTGGGGACTTGTGTAATACATAGCCCAATGTCCTCTCTTTCTCTGTGAAACAATCGTCTTTTCTTCATAGATTTATTTAGAAATATGATTAGGTAAAAATAGTAACCTCTTCAGTATATGTAATCCAGTTTAGCTAAATGTTGATTAGGTCTGTAGGGCGATAATTTATGTATTAGCTTCAATATATTGCCAACAAAGTTTTCTCAGATTTTTTTTATACTTACGGATTTATTTTGAGTATATCATAAAATCTCTTTATCAAAATCTGTGTCTGTCCTGGTAGCTTACTTTATCTATTTTTAAGATAATTATCTGCAACACTTTCAAGATCACATTCACTATTAATCCTTTCATTTAAAAAATATTTTACACTTTTAATAGGGACTTCCTGACAAGGCTCGTGCAATCAAAAAGTTGGATTTTCCAGAAAAGGGGAGAAAGACTCCTCTTTGTCCTTTGAGTTGATGGACCTGACGTTAGTGTTATTGATAGCATCCTCGTTCATACGAGGTAATTAACAGGTAAAAAGGGGGGTTGGAGAGGGGGGATGTTCCCCAATAAAAAAAGACACACTCGGTAAATTACATATTCTATAGAAGTCAATTATCTGAAAACAGTTGGAAAAAAGTTGGTGTCACTCTCAGAAAAAAATTCAGAAATAATGGAATAGATAATCCATATTAAAAATATTTTTTAATATAATATTATAAAACCCGTTCACTGTCGCGTACACATGTAAACATACTTTCTGTTTGTTATGACTTTATGATATTGCTTGAATAATTTACTTTACCTATAAAACGACCGTTAACATTTTCTTAATTTTCTATTTCAATGGTTTTTATCGGCTATTGTTTTAGTATGAAACAACCAACATTTGTTCAAAAAGCTGCCCTATTATTCTAACTTTGCTGTTAAAACATTTATTATGGTATACATAAAAAGTTTCCATAATTGACATATAACAATCATAAAATAGGGCATTTTTTACTTCAACCAAATCTTACAGATTAAAAGCCCAGTTATCAAAAGAACTTTAGAGGTCGACCAATTTTTTCTACAGTTCAACCTAAACAGGTACAACCAACAAAAACCTCTATAAAATTGGTTGACTTAAAACTTCTAAAGTCGACCTATAATTTCCAGAGGTCGAACTATGTCTTTTGTTAATTAGGTAAAAGTTAAATTTGATGACATATCAAAGACATTACTAAATTTTGGTGACTTAACAGGTACACAAACATAATAATGACAGGGTTTTTGACAAATTATATTTTTACTTCATGACTGATCCCTCCACCCCTGAAAATACTAGGAATAGATTAAGTCAATGATGCAAAACATTGCCAATAAAAACTTTTTTTTCAGAATTTATATATGTCTATCATATATTTCTTGTATTCATTTTTATATCCATTCTTTGGTGCCTAATTATAATTGAATCAATTTTAGTTACCTTCACTAAAGAGAGAAATATATTTTGTAGGTTAATACAATGCAGAAATTCATAAATTCATTAAAAAAATTATTATTTTAATAATAACAGGTAAAAGAAACTAATATGCATTAAACGCACTCAAGAACAGTGTTTCTACAATAAAACAAATTATTATAATAGCAAATTATTTTTATTCCTTTTTAGCTACTAGGGCTATCAAGCTCAACGCTCAAGATCATCATTTCTTGACCCACTGTCTCAAGGGAGCCACTCTATATTACCTCACCTCGTGACATATTCACTAATATGTTGTACCTATCTCTAATATATACATCTTGTGCTAATATATCTAAGCATATATAACAAATTATTCTGCTTATTATTATTATTACCTATATGTAACAATATTCTATGGTATTTCTGATAAAATTACTAAGGAAAATGGATTTATTTATTATTACTTGGATCTTACAAGATTTTCATATAGCTCATTCCCTCCATTCATATTGTTGAAATAACAAACTGACCAATTTTTCCCTGTCATAATATCCATGTGTATTATATTCTAAATCCATTCTAATGGACATTTTTTCAGGAACCTTTTACCATAGAAAACATGTCTAAAAGAATATAAATCAATTAAAATACATTAATCTAATCGATTTCCCCCATCGATTTACAAACTGGTGAATGGAAAGTAAAGATGATTGGGTTAAAGTGAAGCTATTGATTATGAGTTTGTATAAAAAAGTAAATATATTTATGTTTTACAATTTTACATTAAAAAAACATCTTAAAAATGTAAATATCTAAAAATATATATTTAAATGAAAAATTTGTAATCTTCAAACACTTTGTTATACTTAGCTACGTAAAATGAATTACCAAATCAAAGAATTAACCCCAAAAAATTTTGATTCAAAATATTCTTATCTTATTATTTTCTAAAATATACATTCTATGTATTTACTAATATTGTATATAATTACAATTATAAAAGGGATAAAAGCATGTATAATAGGCTATAAAAGTTTTCCGAAATTTTAATAAATATAATAGATTTGAAATCTGCATAAAATTTTAAGGATTTTTTATAAAATTCGTTTTTTATATAATTAATTATTTAAAAGCGCAAATCCAATTTTAGTTAATAAATTTTGACCAATAGGATAGCTGGATTGGAAACTACCTGCGCTCTAATTGGTTGAATGATGTACGTCACTTAAGCTTCTCCAATCAGAGCGCAGATAGTTTTCAATCCACCAATCACAGATGTCAAAATTATTTAACTTAATTTGTATTTGCGCTTATAGATAAAGAATTATACAAAAAACGAATTTTAAAAAAATTCCTTAAAATTTTATGCAGATTTCAAATCTATTATATTTATTAAAATTCCGGAAAACTTTTATAGCCTAATGTATAATAAGATACATAAGTTTTCCGGAATTTTAAAGTTAGGGGGAGATTTGAAATCTGCATCAAATTTTGAGGATTTTTTTTATAAAATTCGTTTTTTCTATAATTCTTTATCTAAAAGCGGAAATGCAATTTAAGTTAATTAATTTTGGCATCTGTGATTAGTGGATTTTAAAAATCTGCGCTCTGATTGGATGGCGTACATCATTCAACCAATTAGAGCGCAGGTAGTTTAAAATCCATCTATCCTATTGGTCAAAATTAATTAACTTAAAATGCATTTCCGCTTTTAGATAAAGAATTATACAAAAAACGAATTTTATAAAAAAAATCCTTGAAATTTGATGCAGATTTCAAATCTCCCCCTAACATTAAAATTCCGTAAAACTTATATATCTTAATGTATAACTATAAAGAGAGATATTATAAATGTATATAGAGCCAATATTATATAAAGCCTAGTTCTATGAATACAAAACAGTCTTAGCCAACAAGGGAAAATATATCCAAACACGAGTGGAAAAAGATGTTGGAAAAATATTTGCTTCTTTCTTTTCTATTTGTGTTGTATTATTTGCATAAAAATTACAGCATTGATTAGTACAATATGATACTTTTTATTTTGTAAGAAAATTTATATATATTCTATCATATAAAGAAGAAAGAGTTTTTTTTGTCTGGCGTTTAAGATCTCAATAATTATTAAACTGATTGGGTTCTCAATTGTAGGGAGGCTTAACATAGATCCTGTGATGGTTTTAGGCTATTTCACGTTAGATTGTCAGCTATTTTATTAGCCCTGTGAATACAGAGCCCTTATATTCTTGAGGTGCACTGCTAGTTTTTTTTATTTTGGAGATGCAACGCATTATTAAACCCCTATCTGTAGTATGAATCTGAATATATTTGTGGATTCTATTTTATGGATCATTTTCTTTTTAGTTTATCATTTTTATTTACTGTAGTGTTTTTAATATTGTCTACTCTGTGATATATATTTTCTTTTTATTGCAATATTTAAGAGGCTGAGCTTTTAATCTTTAGGGGCTGATTCCCTTTTACCCCATTATTTTCCATTTTTGCTTGAAAATGTAAATAAAAGAAATGGGCGTTTTTCTGAAAGTGCATTGTTGGGCATAACCTTTCCTCCCCTTCTTTTTATAGATGTCAAAAATAAGGCGAGGAATAGTTTTTCGTTTGTTTGTTGCTTATTGCAGTGCAGGCAATGTAAGGTTGGGTTATATTGTAGGCCCGCAGGGTTAGGGCACCGTAGCTATAGGCCATACGAGTTAGTTATAGGGAAAAAAAAACTACGGTGGGTATTTTTTCCAATGCCCAATAAGACAACTTTTTTTTGGTGGGGGGGGGGGGTCAGTTCTCAACATTTAAATTGAGAGAAATGTTACTTTTTAAAGGTGTCGCTTACTTTTTACCTCCCTACCAAAACATAACCTTTTAAATTTCTTATTTTCATTTCTGTCAAGTTGTAACTGAGATCTTAATGGTTATAGGGACTCACAAACTTCTTCTAAATAGACCGCAGCTATTGGGTTGTGCTTGTGAAAAATGTCACTAATTTCCATTCTTACGTTTTTTGAAAATTGAAAATTAATTAATGTTTGTTTCATATATGTACATTGTACATATGAACATCATTTTGAAATCTTTTTTTATTATTCTGTTTGTTTTCTTAAAATTTAAAATTTTCTTAGCTGTGTCTTTATGAGTTGGCAAAATTTTTACCAGACGAAAAGTTGGGGATCTCAACTTTACATTTCAAATTTGAGGGACTTAAAATTTTCCGCAAATTGATACATTAATAGATGTATTACCCTAGATGATGAATCCGACACAACAATATTCACTACCTAAAAGGGAATTTCTAACAGACAAGGATTTTTGTTTATATGACCAATAATAGGCCAATGATAGACCAATACACAGACTAAATTATCAATGACAGGCCAGCATACATTTTGATTGACCAATGATGGGCTCCTATGACGTCATTTTTATAAGCACTATAATAAGCTTCTTCGAATTTTTGGTCGATTAAATTTTCCCAAGCAAGGATAAATCCTTTTTAAATTTTTTTTTACAGGTCACTTATTATTATTTTGTTCTCTTTTTATAAGTTTACTTCGCATTTTTTTTAAGTTGTTAAAATCGCCAACCAAGTCTCTTTTTAATTTTCTATTCTTTGAATCTGTCTCTGGAGATGGAAAAGTCCAGGAAACACAAACTTTAAATTTTTCTAGAGAACATTTCTCAATTTACCTGTAGACTACAAAATCACCCCCGTCCCCTATTTGTTTTAAGTTTCAGTGACAAAAATATTCCGTTTCGTGAAATCGCCTCTTAAGGAGCGTTTCGTCGTTTTTTCACAGTAGCATTTAGTAGGTTATTTTAGGTTAGATGATTGCTCCGCAGTGTTAGGCAATTGGACCCGGAGGGTTAGGGGACCCCGCAGGTTCTAGAAAAAGGAGATAAGATGTCACGAAAGGGACTGCACCCAAATATTCTCGTTTCTTTCGGACATAAATATTTTCTCATGAAAAGGGAAATGGGGTTTCACTAGCTGTTTTTATATTTTACCTTTTCTCCTGATTCATGAAAAATTCTCTCTTTTACAAATTAAAATCTCAATGTGACAATCCACACATCCACACAAGATTACTCAACTATCCCAACTTGAAGTAATCTAAATAACAGAGAGACAATGGGCTGTTTATTACATTAGTCAACAAAGTTTTAACATAACGTCATATTCGTTGGCGTATCAACTTTGGGGACTTTAGTGAATTTTGATTGGTTGGCTCATTAAGTTCAGTGTTAAAACGTTTCATTATTCTAATCTACAGAAAGAGTAATTTTGTATATCATTATTTAGATCCCTGATTCTGAATAGTAAGAAAAGTTTACTATGTAGATGTCAGAGGGATTATGAGTTCGAATCTTTATATTATATAGAATTTAAATTGGGTTCAATTAGTGACAATAATCACGAGCAGGGAATGCCTTTGCACATAAACAGGGACAACTCATTTCATATTTATAATCAGGACCTTCAAAATGACAGAAGAAGAATGAGAGTTAAGCAAGATATATAGATAGAAAGAGAAAAGAGAATTATAAAATAATTTGAACTACAGAGAGAGAAATTGAAATAGAGATTGTCCCAGTTTTATTCAAAATTTTTCCATTCATTAGTCAAATTGTCAAAACTTCAATAGGCAAAACTATGAGACTACACTACCGCACAACTTTACCAACCACTCACTTAATTAACATTTTTACGTCAAGTGGCTACGGGGGGGGCGGGGACCCACGCCCTTCACTTTCAATGTTAGTTCTAAAAAAAAAATTTTGGGATTGAATGATTTTTTCTAGGGGAGATTTCTTTATTGAGGGTTTTGTTACCCTCCCCAAAAATACTTGTAAACTTTTGCAGGACCCAAAAGAAGCTACACTGAAAACGAGAATCTTATCGAATTAACGTTTAGCGAAAAGATTCTGTAAACACACACAGAGAGACATACCAAGGAGTAAGGGAGGGGACAATGGTCGATTAATTCAATTTAAGAGTTTTCAAAGAAAAGCCATGAAATCCAGATTAATCCAGAAAATTTGGAGGAAATTGTAAAGGGTTTGTTAATTAAATTTTGAAAACTATAAACTAAGAAAAAAGTTCCAAGAAAAAAATCAATCATTTGAAAATTAAATTCTCAGTAGATCAAACTGACGTAACCATTCTGTAATTAATTACTAGAAAAATCTCCCTGGAACTCTCCAGATGGCAGGGAAAGGGAAAAGAGAGTTGTGGGCAAAGGGCAAGGGATATGAACAGGGAAAAAAGGGGCAAGCAGGAATGAAGGGTAATATTCTTGCCCAGAGTAATAGATTTCCATAGCGTCATGTAAAGCAAAATCATAACTTGTTTTGATGAAATATATTGAGGTTTTATCTAGTGATTTTTATATTACAAGATTATTGGACTCGTCCAACTGCTAGCTGGCTGGGCAAGAATATGACCCCGCATGCCTGCCTGCCCCTTTTTATCCTGATTATTTCTCTTGCCCCCACCTCCCTTCTCCCTTTCCCTATTGTGTGCATTAAAAAAAGGGAGGTGGGGGAGAGGGGAGTGAATTAGAGATGGAAGGGGGCCGTGTATTCTCAACTTTTTTATTTAAACTACTCTCTGTCTGCTATATTCAAAACTAACACAGCGAGTACCTAAACTCAGTCAGAAAATGCTAAATTATTGCACATTCCCTTTAAGCCAGTACCCAAAGTCTGAGACTCCTAAAAATTGAATATTCGATCCATCGTCCCCTCCCTTACTCCCTGGAGACATACACCAATCCTGTTACTTTTATAAGGATATAGTCCAAAGATTTTTGATAATAATATCAAGGGGGAAAGGATAGCACATATTTCAAAATAGTAAAAGGGTAATGTATGTATTAAGCGAAAGTTTGGAAGAAATGGAAAGTAGAAATATAATTTATTAAATAAATTAGGTTAAGTAAAAACGAAAATATGGACTGCACGACCTTTGTCTAAAGGTCATAATTGAACAAAAATGAAAAATAAGCATAAATTTCATATCTTAGATTAAAATTAATAGATAAATCGCAAAGTTATTGAATGATAGATGGCTAGATTATTTTAGATAGATTGATAAAATGTTTGATAGAAAGATGAATAAAAATGGCTCTGTAATAAGATTAAATTTGTTATCTTCACGACCAATTTTCACGATTTCAAACCTTAAGAATATCATTTTACACTACACACAGACTAACACACACACACACAAAACTCACCCAAAAGAAACACACATACATATATATCAAAAATACATATTTTAACCTTTACAGATCGGGCCCCAATTCCCACCTTAATAGACCCCCCCTCTATCTCGGCTTCTGTTACAGATAAAGACGTAAAATTTTTTTCTGGTGGTTCATGTGTATTTTTAGAGAAAATTACTTTTTTTAGTCATAGCGGTCAGGCCGCTCTTTAGCCGCTTTTTAGCGGCCAGCCGCTAAATTTTAAAACAGCTGTAGAGCGGCCAATTTTGCATCTAGGATGACCAAATTTTAGGACGAGCTTTTATTTTTCATAACAAAAAATTACTTTTTCTGATCATTGCCGAAAAACGGCAAATAACGGAAACCGCCATTTTCGGCGGTTACGGCGGTAAAACGGCGGTTGGCGGCACCAATTAATATTTTTATCTGTTTCTTGTTGCTCAAGAATTTACCAAAAAAATATATAGGTCTCTAGCTGTAATAGAAGCCACTATATTTATGATATATGTCTGTAGTAAAAGCCGGACAAAAATCGGTCATAAAGTCGGTCAGGGTGCGGTCAAACGGTCATAACACCACTTTTCTCATAAGGTCATTGATATCTCAGTATTCACCAAAAAAATTTTAGATTTCTACCTTATACACAAAAGTCATAATGTAGAAATTAAGATTTATTTAGAATTTTTTTAAATTTTGGTGCTACCCAACCGACTTTGACCGGACACCACGACCGACACAGACCAGATATCCTAATAAAATCAACTCTTGCTGACGCATAATTACTAAACTTAAAAAGTCATGAAGTCACAGCTCTCCATCTTATCTACAAAAAAAATGACATTGAAAGAACTAGAGGGGGGGGGGGGGTCAATATGACCCCCCCCCCCGATATGTAAGGGTTAAGAACTGGGAATAAGACAATGTATGATTAATTGATCTTTTAAATAACCTATTGGTACTATTCCCCATTAAAGTGTAGAAATGCTTTTTTGTTATCAAGTAGTGGCTTTGCTTATGACACAAATGTAAGGTAGAATTAAAAGTAGCATTAAACCATTTGAAGCTTTTTAGACCTAATATGTTTTTTTTGTATAATATCATCCAATTATAAATTATAACACTTCCTGTTTAAAATAATTTTTTATTGTTGATTATAAACTTATATATCAAATAAGACCTTTATATTATATTATTAGTCTCATTTTTAATCAATCTATTTAAAGGGCGAATATAGGTTCGATATGATATGAGCTTATATCAAAGGTGCCATTACATACTTTTAGAATATCTATGCCAAATTTAAAAGTTCAAAAAAATCCTTAAGTAGATTTTGCAATTTTCTGTTTCAATTGAACATATAATAAATGAGATTGCCGACAAAATCGTTTATTTTAGCCCTTTACAAGACTTTTTTTTGACTATTTTGCTTAAGTTTGATTGACTATTACATTGGCACGCACCTTAAAAGATAATTTAAATGTTTATTATTTTAGATTATATACTAGTTTATTTAATTTTTTAAAAAGCATAAAAATAATTTGCGTAGAAAGGCGTCAGGAGCATTGACAGGGTAAATAATACGTCTTAAAGTTTATTTTCTGTACATAGATCTTTGATTAATTCATGATGATATAAACAACCCTTTTGTACGCATTTTCAACACACACACACACGGCCACAAAAAAACAGGGATTTGAAATCATTCTTCCTCCAAGAAAATTTTATCGATTATTTTTTTTTTACTTTTTACTTTATTTGATGTTTTTTTAACTTTTAAATAATTTACTTTTTGAAGGTAGAAGGAGGGTATATTTACCCCTGATTAATTGGTTTCCACGTTATTACGTCTATCATTTAACAAAAGCTTTTTTATTCAACCTTGCCACGAAGCCTTGTGTGATGCTAGGGTGTTTGAGTTCTTAGAGAACCACACTAATTACAAAATATTTTCTTCGAGATTGACGGGTTTTAAGCTATAAACAGACTTATACAATTGAATATGTCAATATTTTTAAGTTATTTATAATCTATGGAATTGCACCTTTGATATAAGCTCATATATCGAACCTATATTCGCCCTTTAATGAAAAGGAATGAGAAAGCCCAATCTGTCCCGATTTTGTATTATTTTGAAAAGTGCGATTACAGTTACGTCATATACGTGTCGGGAAAGAAAAAGGGAAGGGGGGAAGAAAATCTCTTCAAAAGAGATGGGAGAAAAGAAAAAAGAGATTTTCTTCCCCCCTTCCCTTTTTATATGACGTCACAGAAATCGCACTTTTCAAAAGTGATACAAAATCGGGACAGATTGGGCTTTCTCAAAAGGAATTAGTTAGGCTTTAAGGGTTTTAGTACAAGGATCTAAAATGATATATAATGTGATATATAATTCATTTTTATTCCAAAAAAAATAAAAACTAAGAAATTCAAAAATATTTTACTGTTCATATTAAACAGTTTTTTTTCTTGCTTATAACATTGAACTTTTACAGGCTAATAAAATTTAGAATAGTTTTAAAAAGTATTAATTAAGCACATGCATAATTTTCAAGTTTAATAGTTTTTTTTGGAGAAATGAATATTTTGTAAGTGAAGCACAACTACCCCCTATTTATTTAAAACAAAATAGAACAATAGTGAAGTAAATAAAACAAGGATGACAACATACATAAAAGTGAAGCTCTAAAACGGCAGGATAAACGAACATTAACACTTGCAAAGTGTCAGAACTGAATAAGCAGATTATAAATGTATAAAATCTAAACAAAATTGTAATTAAAGTTGTTTAAAAACTGCGTATAGAGGATACTGTTAAAAAAATACTTACATTTTCAGGACATGTTTTAGAGATGCTTTGCTTATAACATTGTACCTTGTTGTAATATGAATCTGTATTAAAAAAATAGATAAATAGGATACTTATATCTGTCACGGCTGTCATTAAACAAACCGACTTTCAAACTAGGAAGTATCGGACGCCTAGGTCATAGAGCTGCTTGGCCAGGAATGAGATGAATTACAAAACAGTTTATACATCAGTTTTATTGAAACCATAAAAACGTTGAAGACTCTGTAATAAAAAAAAAAATACATAATTAGTACAGTTTAATACATATCATATTTATGATAATCTAAATACTTATTTATATTCGTTTTGAAAAATCTAAATTGCATTCACAACCACTTTGGTATTGTTCAAATAAAGCTAAAAGTAAAATTCTTTGGTATATCCAAACTCTGATGTTGTAGTAAAAAATGAAATATATATACGGGTTATATTAATGCTACAAAAGGTTAATAAAGAATTCTACCAAAATATTTTCTATTAGGCAAAAGTGCTTACAAATGATCATATCAAGATTTTACACGTTTTTAAGTTTAAAAAGTGCATATTCCTTTGTAAGAGAATAAATTAAAAACCATAAAGTAAAAAACTTATCAAATTTATCAAAAGATTTTGATAATCATCTAAGTAGCACAGCTACTCTGCTAAATATTAAAAAGTAATGAGATGTACATGTGTTCGTTTTCTGTCTTTAAACTGCTTTAATCTATACAGGTTTTAGGCCAATTTTAAGATATGAACAATCTCATATTTTTTATGGACAATGTGTCCTTGTACGCAATAACACATTTTATCTGTTTCTCCTTTTGTGCTAGACAGCTATAGGAAAAATGTAATTTTCTCGGCTACTATCAAAGATAGATGTTTGAAGTCATTGTAGACAATCTATCTATATAATAAGTATATTTATCATATTTTAAATATAATTTATATCATTTTTTTAAAAGTAGCATTATATCTGTCTGTTCATCTGTGTCTCGCTCATCGCCGCACTAATATGGTTCGTTTTTACAGTGAATCTTTTCATAGGTCCTGGGACTATTTTGAGGCAGGGTACCACTACTCTCTAAAAAAGGGGGAATGACCCCATATTTTTTTTCTTTTTTTTTTTTAATAAAAAAATGAGGTACCCTTCCCCCTTCTTCCTTCAAGTGCTCCAAAAGGCCTCTAGAGCTAGTAACAACATAAAATGGTAACTATGGATGTTATTATATATGTTTATATAATGTTATATATAAAAGAATTGTAAGAATGTAAAAGTTTGTCTTCACCTTGCTTCTGTTCTAACCCTGGGATTTAGATAAGTTTTAGTAAAACAATTCTCAACCAACTATACATTATAGAGCGGTTTACTTTAATCTGAAAAAGGCCAAAAAGAAAGTAAAGTAAATACTTTATTTTAGATCCAAATATATTTTTTTCTAGAGGAAAGAGTTTTTAAAACACACAATTTCTTGAATAATTGGAAAACCCTGAACCTTGGTAGTTTTTTCAACTAATCATATTTATCTTGATGTAAACTAACCTATCTCCCCATTTCTTTCATTACAAAATAGTGTATAACCTGCCAAGAACTAGTTTACCTGAAAATTGTACTAAAACTATCCAAGCAGTTTAATTAATACATGATATCTAATTTTAAGTAGCAAACCTACTCTATAATTCACTTTTATTCACTTTCCATCCTTCAGCCAGTCCGTAACGCTATGGGAAAAATGAAAATTTCTCGGTTGTTATTAAAGATAGACAGCTCAAATTTTTTAGTGAATATTCCTATGACATATGAGCATCTAATCTATACATTATATTGCCTCTAAACCCGCGACTGTGGCTCAACATGTAGCGCAACCGCTCGTCGTCGGGAAGGGGATAGGTTCAAATCTCGGTCCGACTCCGCATCATAACAAAAGACGTTAAAAATGGTTCCCACTGCTACAAAGTAAGAGTGGGGGGAATGCCTTGGCCCAAAACAGGCGCAACTCGTTACCATGCACAGTTGGGACTTCTCAGACAAAGGTCGTGCATCTCCGAGAGTTGGTTGTCTGATGGGTGAATGGACGCTTTACACTGCAATCATAAGCGGAGTATGTTTCAAGGTGCGTTAAGAAGAGGTCTAGTTCCCGAAGCGACACCTAGCCCCCTAGAGTCTTATCTTATATTGTCTCTAGGTCACCCTTTAATTGTTATAAACGTTACTTTTTTTGAAGGTTTTGTGATTTTCTTGAAGTTTTTGGATATTATCTTTTTTTGTTTTGAGAACTGTACATCTGCTCAATAACTAACTTATCTCTTTATACATTCCATGATATTTGTGCTTCGCTACTTATGGATGCTGTCATCTTTGTTTAGTTTCTTTCTTCTGGAAACCATTCTCTGTGAGTAGTAACCTAAAGTGCGCAAAACACTTGCACTTACAGGCATACACAAAAACTATGCAAACAAAAGTATTCAAAGAAAAGTAATAAATTTCGTAGGTGAGTTTTTGGTCTTCAGCTAATTATTGAAAAATATAAAAACTTCTCAACATAATTGGACAAATATGTAACAAAGATCGTAAGCTAAGTCTGAACAATAAAACTTATTCATATTTGTAAGGTAAAATATGAAATGTGTATTATGTATGCTGATGGGTTTATCAGGCATTATTATTGTCTTATATTCTTTTAAATAATAATTTTCTTACTTGTAAAACACATCACCCAAAAGTTTCTTACTAAGAAAAATTTTAAAATTTATGGCTTGACTGTAAAAGTTTTTTTTGATTTTTTTTCTTTAACATCGAGAATTTTATATTTAAATAGAATAAATATAAAGCTTCTCGATTAAATCTTCTTACGACTTACCATATCCTTCTAGGCTTCTAGGTCTTTGAGAGGCAGAAACTGTCAATAAATCTGTTAACCTTGCACTTCCAAGATATTTTAAAAGTTTTTTGGAAGAATTACAAATGATCTTAATTAGGCAAATAAAATTTAAAGCCCTCATTTAATTTAAGATAATTTTAGACCTGATTGTAATTCTGAGATTTAGATAGTAGATATTGATAAATATAGACATAAAACAACAACTTTTCTTTGAATACTTTGGCACTGAGACCATATTTCAGCAGCAGCTTCTAAATTGAATTCTGTCAGAAACATTGAACAGAACAAGTGCAACTTAATAACTAAAAGTAGTAAAATATTTCTCTGCATAAAGATAAAATAAAGAAGTGTTTCATACCAAAAAAAATCAAACTCTTCTTAGCCTAGTTTTGTTACAATTTAGAAGATATATTTGAATAAAATGTTTGCTTTATTTGCATTTGATATGTTAGAAGTAATTTTTTCTTTGTTTATGATGACCTTGGGTACCTGTGTATCAGTATTTCTTAGAAATTTTCAGATTGTTTAATCAACTCATTTAATAAAATTTCTGATGATTTTACTCATTTTATCAAAGAAATTATAACACAAAAAGAATTCTTCTCTTCACTTGAAATCAATGAAGATATTTATAAAATACGCAGCAAGATAAAGTAAGAAATGTGCAGATTTTCCATTGTATTAGTAAATTTTCAAAGAAATAAATATAACGCAGATTTTCTTGTGATGAAAGTTTGACAATTGAATACAAGAATAGAAAACACACAAATATGGGTTGGCATTGTCTTTTATGCTTTGTATTAGACTTTAACAACCTCTTTCTGAGTTTAATCTTCTTAAGACCAAATCATATTCTTGTGGAAAGAATATCTCAACCAATCCCAAGTACAATGTATGCCTTACAAAATAGAAAATTCATTCCAAGTCTTTCAGAAATAAAGAGCAAAGGAGACATCAACATCAACATCATCAACATCAAATATTTATTTCAGTCAACATATTAAAATACAGTGATAATGACAGATTAAGAATATTTACATATAGCATAAGTTTATATAAATCATTGATACTAAATAATAAACATAAGAATATGTTGCTAGAGGCAGGATCTAACGCAAACATAGAGTGCAAGCTAAAGTTATAAAGTCAACAATTTTTAATTAGTAACCCTAGGAACATGCGGTGAAAGGATCAAGCCCTATACAAAAAACTAAATATAAAATATACAGATGTACTTAAGTGAATGGAAAAAATAAAAATTTAGTGCTTTTTTTATAAAACTCAGGAGCAAAAGAATAAGGTTTAAGGTTAAATGTTAAAAAGTTTTAAAGATTACAACAAAGCATAAAAAAGAAGTTGACGGCGATGTAGTACGTTTAAGACCTAGCAAATTTTGCTTTCTAATTAAAACAATTTTGATCACAGAATAATAAAATGACAAGAAATAAGTTAAGGTAATATTCTAACCAATAAGTTTAAATTGCATTTAAATGGCAAATATGACAAAGAAGTCTGTTGCAGTTTGTTTCAATATTTTCAATCAATGTTTTTTTCAAGTGTTTTTTAAATAAATTATAATTTGGCCTATTTTTTAGATCTTTTAAAATGTCTTCATATTTATTCCATGTTTTTGGTAAAGAAATCGCTCGGACTTAGACCTCAAAAACCTTATAACTCCTTTTAATTGATGCCAAGGTAGAAAGTAAATCTTTTAGGTCAACAATAGTGTACCATTACATATTGTACATTACCAAAAAGCTTGTACCAGCAATAATTGTCACACAAAACAAGAAAATAAAATGATTTTTACTTTTCAAGGATATTATAGGATTTCTATGAAAGATCAATTCAATGCTGAAAGATAATGCCTTGATATGAATCATGAATGGATAGAAAGTTTGTGTGTAAAATGCAGTTCATATTTGGTATGATTGTGTCATCTATGTATATTAGTTAGATACACAAGTAGATAATTTTGTATTGGAAGAGCTAAAGTACAAATATCTTCTGATGTTTACGTTACAAGAAAAACATTTAGATTTTCACCTTATCTGAATAAGAATCTGATTCTCATCATCAAAAAGTTTCTTCTTTATAGTAGATACATTGATAAGAATTGTGCCACTTTGAAGATACAAATACATAAATTCTTCCATTCGTAGCTGTGTTTTGTGCCCTAGGAGAATGGGGATAGATGTCACAGCTTTTGGCCTAAATATTCTATTGGCGTCATAGTAGAGGGAAAGAGAAAGGGAAGTGGGAAAGTGATGGGGTATTGGGTATTTCCTGACGGCATTAAAATAGGTAGGCCAAAAGCAGTGACGTCTATCCCCATTTTGCTAGGGCACTATTGAAAGCTACCTTCCATTCCAGTAAACAATGAATAATGTAGACATCAGTTTCAGTACTTTGATCCGGAATTATTAATTAAACATCAGTGTTGTGAAGTGAGCAGTGTATGAATGCTTGTAAATGGCTGTGAACGCCTCTACTCTATACTTAGGACAAACATCATATATAAGATAATATTTTTATTTTAATATCATTATTTAAAAATCAAATACTTACAACACCAAGATCCATTGATGTATGTAACTATCCAGGGAGGTAGGGGAAATTAAGCTGTATTTTACATTGTTCACCGAAGTTTTATAATAACATTTTCTCATTCATTGATTTAACAACTTTAAAGACTTTTCTTGGATTTTGATTGGTTGGTTCATTAAGTTGAGTGTCCAAACGTTTCAACTACTAATTGTAATCTACAGAGATGGTAATTTTGGGTATCATTATTGGAAATGTTCATAAATTTTTCGGCCATTTCCTTATCCCTTTAGATCCCTGGTACCTATGAGTATGATCTATAGGTTGTAGTTTAAATGGTAGGTCCGGCTCTCAGGCATATCTCAAATTTGGCGGACTTAAAACTTTGCAACGCCTTAATAGAAATTATTTTTTTCTATTTAGAATATTTACATTCCATATTAAAATGCACTAAAAATTATTAAAATATTTCATTTTGTACAGCAAAAACGTTAATTTGATTTTAAAAATTAGCGATGGTATCGGAGACAACTTCGCAGGAAACTAAATAAATTTTGTGTTACACCTCTGATGACTTTAGAGTTTAAGTTTTTAGTAGCGAATTTACTCTATGTTTAACCCTAAACGGTCGGTACCCTTCCGGACGGACGGACAGACGGACGAATGGGCAGTCGGACGGACGGACGGAAAAACGGACAGACGGACGCACAGACAGACAGACGGACGGGCAGACAGACGGACGGACATTTCGAATTATAGAGTAGACGGACAGAGGGATGGAAGGACAGACGGACGGGCAGACAGACGGACGGACATTTCGAATTATAGAGTAGACGGACAGACAGAGGGACGGACAGACGGACAGACGGACGGACAAGCAGACGGACGGAAGGACAGACGGACGGAAGGACAGACGGACGGACAGGTGGGCGGACAGACGGTCGGAGAGACGGATGGACAGACGGACAGATAGACGGACGGACAGACGAACAGACGATCAGACGGACAAACAGACGGACGGGCAGACGGACGGACGGACATTTTGAATTATAGAGTAGCTTCGCTACTAAAAACCAGAAGGGGGGAGGTGGCATTTAAGTCTCTCCCCCCCCCCCCAAATGTTAAGGGGTTATTGAATTATTTTATGAAATAGGGATATGGTTTCATCAAATAAATTTATTAATGATAATAAATCCATAACAACATCCATAAGTAGCGAAGCACAAAAAAATCGTAGAGGGGAATGTGTACAAGTAGATTTAAGGTGTATTTTTTAAAATGAAGAATAGATTTTTCGGAGAAAATAAACATGAAACCTTGTTTTTTTGTACAATGACGACATAAAAGATGCTCATAACATTGGGAAAAATTATTTTGATTCTGATATTAAAAAAAAAGTTTGAAAATTGGACACCAAAGAAATGGGGAAACATATAAAAATAGCCAAACACCTGCTAAAAGGCAGTCTTACTGCTATGTTTGTTTTCTTAAAACGACAGAATATTTAATTTTGATATCTAGAACTGAAAAAATTTTGAAAATCGGACATTAAACACCAAAGGTATGGAGAAAAATGTGAAAAATATAAAAATAGCCTAAAACCTACAAAAAGGCAGTCGGACCGTCATGGTTGTTATCTTTAATTGACGGGAAATTTAATTTTGATATCTGTAAATGAAAAAATTTTGAAAATCGGACCATAAACACCAAAGATATGGAGAAAAAATAGAAAAATTTAAAAATAGCCTAAAACCTGCTAAAAAGGAGTCCGACTGGCATCCATGATTTATACTTGATCATACTCCATATTAAAAAAATTGTTGACAAGAAATTTCAGCCTTCTATCTTAAACAGGAGCCGAGAAAATCGTTTCCCCTATTCTTTCTCAGATAGACGGACAGACATTTCAAATTATAGAGTAGCTTCGCTACTTACTAATAAGGGGGGCAGCAGTTCTGACACTTTTGCGTGAACAGGGAGCATAGGCTTTATCTTAGGAGTGAGAGGATGGGTTATTAAAAAAAAAGTTTAGTTTTGGGGTGTATTTTCCTTAAATTTAAATTTTTTTGATAGGTCTCCAGGTTCAGGTGCTGCAGGCTGGAAGGTCACTTCTGGACAGGTATAAATGAAAAAAAAAAAATAGTTTGAAGAGTTAGAGATCAACTTATTAAACCAAATATTCATCTTTTGGGATTTTATGAGCATATATGAAGAAAAAATAAAAAAAAGCCTCCAGGTTCAGGTCCTGCAGGCCTCCAGGTGAATTCTGGACAGGTAAAAACTGAAAATTTTTAATTTTGAAGTTAGAAGTTAGAACAAAACTCATTAAACAATAGTTGCTACTTTATGGATGGTATGAACTAATTTGATGAAAAATTTGAAATCAGGCTCCAGGTTCAGGTAGTGCAGGCCTCCAGGTAAATTCTGGACAGGTAAAAACTGAAAAATTTGAGTTTTAAAGTAAGAGCATAAGTTCTTTAACAAAAGTTGCTACTTTATGGATAGTATTAACTCATGTGAAGAAAAATTTGAAATCGGGCTTCAGGTTCAGGTACTGCAGGCCTCCAGGTGGATCCTGGACAGGTAAAAACTTAAAATTTTTACTTTTGAAGTTAGAACAAAACAAACTTAACAAAAGTTGCTACTTTATGGACAGTATTTACATGTTTTTACTTTTAAAATTAGAGCATAACTTCTCAAACAAAAGTTACTTTATGGATAATAGGTATTAACTCATTTGAAGAAAAATTTGAAATCAATTACAAATTTTTCTTTAAATTATTTAATACTATACATAAAGTAGTAACTTTTGTTAAATAAGTTTTGTTTAAACTTTAAAGGTATTATTTTTAGTTTTTACCTGTCCAGAATCCACCTGGGGGCCCGCAAGAACCTGGAGCCCGATTTAAAATTCTTCTTCTAATGAGTTAATAATATCCATAAAGTAGCAACTTTTGTTAAATAAGTTATGCTCTAACTCCAAAAGTAAAATTTTTCAGTTTTTACCTGTCCAGAATTCACATGGAGGCCTGCAGTACCTGAACCTAGAGCCCGATTTCTAATTTATCTTCAAATTGGTTAATAATATCCATAAAGTAGCAACTTTTGTTAAATAAGTTATGCTCTAACTTCAAAAGTACAAATTTTTAGTTTTTAACCTGTCCAGGATCCTGCTGGAGGCCTGCAGTACCTGAACCTGGAGCCCGATTTCAAATTTATCTTCAAATTGGTTAATCCTTATACTAAAGTAACAGGGTGTTTGTCTGTTTGTCTGTACCAAAGGATCTCGCTAACCACTGAACCGATTGGGTTCTTCTTAAAAGGGTATATTCTCATAGGTCCCGGGAAGGTTTTTAACTATTTTGGGGGAGGTTACCACCACCCTCCCAAGAGAAATCACAAAAAATCGAATTTTTTTTTACGTTTCTTAATTTTAGAAAGCGAGTGAAACGCAAACATAAATGTCAAAAGCAACATAGACATATTTTAAATATAAAAAAAACATTTAAAGTGCCATTAGAGGCCTCTAGGGGCGTAGCGGCTAGTACTATCCATAAAGTAGCAACTTTTGTTAAATAAGTTATTCTCTAACTTTAAAACTGAAATTTTTTTGTTTTACCTGTCCAGGATCCACCTGGAGGCCTGCAGTACCTGAACCTGGAGCCAGATTTCAAACAAATTTTTTTTTTCATTTATTCCTGTCCAGAAGTGACCTTCCAGTCTGCAGCACCTGAACCTGGAGACCTATAAAAAAAATAGATATAAGGAAAATACACCCCAAAACTAAACTTTTTTTATTGAATAATCTATCCTCTCACTCCAAAGACAAAACCTATGCTCCCTGTTTACGCAAAAGTGTCAGAACTGCTGCCCCCCTTAACAAAATTCACCTAGAATTGCCCTCTGGCACATATCTTATAACATAACTCCTCATTTTAACAACAACCAAACATGGAAGCCAACATCCATATAAGCAAAGCTCTGAAATGGTAGGACAAACGAACATTAACACTTGTAGAGTGTCAGAACTTAATAAGCAGAATTTTAAACATAAGTCAATATAAAGTTGTTACACTTTCTAAATTATACCTAATTTTTATAGGAATCAACATGTAAAGTTTGAAATTGATAGGACAATTCTAACCTGTTTAAATTAACCGGAATAGCTAACTGTCCCAGAATAAAATAAACTAACATACAGACGGACAGACCATAATTATAGAAAAGCATTGCTTTTAAAAAAACTAATATGTATTTACTCACTGACAGTAAAAAACTGATTCGTTTTCCAATATTTTTTACAAAAGCAGAAAAAAAGTTACAATGACAAGCTGACAGACATTTCAAATTATAGATAAACTCCGTCAACAATTTCAAGTTCCATATTTCAACTAAATTTATACCTGCAAACATAATTTACTTTGATACGATCTCATTTGAACATATGCGAACGCATTCGAATTAATTGATACTTTATCTAAAGTGTTCAGATAAAGGTTACTAGGTAAGGAATTAAATTTATTTACATATATAAAATACATTATTATACAGATTTTTATTTTTTTTATTTTAATTATTGGTGGTAAATAAACCACTTTTTTGAACGCCCCCATAAAACGTTCCCATGTATAAATTAAAGAATTATTTCTCTTAAAGAAAACATGGAGGCTATTAAGTACATAGATTAATTGTTTTTTTCTTCTTAGTATTTAAATTAATTTTTGAAACAAACTTGGAAAAGAAGCTTTCGAGATTTTAATAATCAACAATTATATCTTTAAAAAAAATTTATTTAAATATCTGAAAATTTGCCGTTAATTCTTAGTTGGTAAAAAGCAAAAAAAAATTTAGTAGCGGGGCTACTCTATTACTATTACTATTACAGAAATTTTACATGAGAATTAAAGTAAATATCATAAGATTAGCACCAGTTTTGTTAGATCAGGCATTCGGAACCTTGTTTTTACTAATTATCCACGGAAAGATGTCTATAATACGATGTGGTAAATTACTCAACAAAATTTATTTAGGATCTACAATTTTGATATACAAGATACAAAATATATTTGTTTTATTTAATGAAAAAAAATATATTTCTTTTATTTCATGAAAAAAATATTTTCTACTTTTCATCCCTTTTGTCCTTGTTAACACAGTATAAACTTTGTACAGCAGAGAAAGAGTGGGCAATGACAATAGTCCCCAAAGTTATTAGGTTGAGTGTTCACACTTTTCAACCAAAAATTTTAATCTACAGAAGGGGTTATTCTAAGTATCATCATAGGGCCGGGGATGTATATTAATTTATCGGCCATTGTAGTATCCCTTTAGATCCACTACTGTATACCCCTTCTAATATAATTTGCTTTTGTGTATTGATGAAACAATATGCTGATGTGATAATATGCGGAAATGACCGCACACCGTTTAATTGGTACTTTCCCCCCCAACTTACTTGTTTCACTACGCCTCCCAAAGTACAAAACTGTATAAAAAGTCGTCAGAAATTAAGAACTAAAAATCATGAGATATTTGATCATGCAGGTAATGCGTGGACCTACCAGATTCCCCACAACCGATCTATATGGTGACACGTCTCATAATTGTACAACTTCACTTGACGTACATGTGCATATATTTAAATCAATCCCTTAAAGATGTGGCCAGATCATAACTTTTAAGAATGATTAGAAATTAAAAAAAATATTGGATCATGGAAAGAAAACAGGGTAGCAGGTTGTGTCGTAATTTAACAGTAGCTTTTCTCCTATTTCCAGATCCTGCGGGGGGCTCTAACCCTCTGGGACCTATTTCCTAACCCTGTAAGGAAAATCATCAACATTTAATAACCTAAAATAACCTATCAAAAGCTATTGAGAAAATACGACGAAATCCTCTACTTCATTTTCTTTCCATGATCCAAAATATTTAAAGTAAAGGATTCCATAACAAATTCTTGATAACCATTATTAAAAAGTTTTTTTTTCTAATGTTTTGCCTAATACTTTTAAAAAAACTGTTTGTGGTATGGTCCCTCTGTTGAACTTGTGACATATATTACCATATATGCCAACAAGGTATTTATGCAACAATAATAGGATATAGTATGCCAATCACATGGAGAGAAGATTAAAAGAGCTGAATAGATAGATAAATAAATCTATCACGCATCAATTTTATTCAATATTTATGGGATCAAATTTTCATAGTTTATTTACTAACAATGATATGTAACACAGCTTATACTAACAACGAATTTATTTGGGGAAAAGGGAAGACCTTTTTATCCACCTACCAAATATTATTTTAGATTTATTTCGCTTATTGCCTATTATACCTTATTCCTCTATACAACATTATCTATCTCTAGTAGCATTCGAGAAAATCAAGTTCAATATCATAAGAAATATCTTGAATAGCAGCTGAGCTAATCACTTTACTCCTATAACTCTGTGACGAAGTTAAAGAGTAGCTTGTAGCTTTGTTATTTAAAATGAATTTAAATATAGAAATCTTTACAAAAATAAATACTATTATCTAAAAACTTGGAATGATGAAATTATCAAATTGTATATTCTTAACCAAGGATATTATTGGGTATTACAGAAATTATAGTTCTTTGAGAAAATGTGCAATCCTATAATATAAAGTATTAGTATTTTTTTGTCTGAAGCTAAAGATCTCGGAAACTGTTTGTCCGAAATAATTTTACTTTAACCTTTATATATGTCTTTAGGTGGTTTAGTCTATTTCCCTAACCCCCTTTGCCCTTCCCTATAATCTAGGGGCCAGGTAACTAGTATATTACATTAGCTAAGACACGTATTAAAGACATAGATAGATTGTTGGTTACATATGGAAATTTACGGAAATTAACATATGTATGTGTATCCAAAGGTATTTATGCAAAATTAAGAATGTTATTCTGATCATATGTTGACAAAACCAGGACATTTTGGCAAGCACACTAGGCGTTATTCTTCAATGTTTTGACTATGCAGAAAATTTTACTTTTAGTAATTTAGCAAAAAACAGTTTAAGCTAAAAATTATAATCTGATGGATCTAGTCAGGGGCGTCCAAGCTTTTTTTTTTTTGGGGGGGGGGTAAAAATTTTTTAAGGGTGGGGTAAATACCCCCTCCTAAATGGTTGGGTAGGGGTAAATTTTAAATGAGGAGGGGGGGTAAAATGAAAAAAAATTTGGGGGTGCCTACGGCACCTCCAAAATCGTTTGGGGGGGGGTAATCGCCCCATTACCCCCTCCCTTGGACGTCTATGGATCTAGTTAAAAGTAACCTTTACAAAACAAGTGATAAATAAATATTGTCTTTACTATATTACTGAAGTTTAGTAAAATGACTAATTCATGTTAATAAAAATTTGCTATTAGTAAAGCAAATTTTTGTTGGTCTGTTGGACTATGTTGTACTTGTTATGTAGTTCTTGCATTGTAGATATTAGAGGACAATGTCACAGTATTCACTATTTCAGAAAAAAAGGGATAGGATGGTAGCAAAACAGTTAACCATATTTTTTCGTATGTATTTAAAAAGCCAAATTTATCTGAAAAAAATGAGAAACTTTTAAGTTGTAGCCAGTGCAGTGGTATTTTACCTGTCTTAAAAGCTTCAATATATCCAATACATTTTCCTTTAACTCTCATAATCTTTTATTCTTTTTAAGAAAATTTTTGTTTGTCTGATTGTGTTGGTAATAAATAGTGGCAATTGTTTAGAATCAAGACTTTAGCCTCCCAATAATTATAGTGCGTCATATTTTATTTCCTTTATTTAGTGCAATTCCTATATCCCTGTTAGCATATAGAATTATAGTTACATACCATTACATCACATTTACACCGATGGTTTGTCGAACAAAACAGCAAGTTTTTAAATCATAGCCACTCGAGAATTCATTGTCAATCTTTCTCTAATAGTTTGTCATTTTATATTTATAGTTAACATCAATTAACATTTGCGATTTGATTGCTACTTGAATGATTTTTTTTTTACATAATATACGATTATTTATTTTAGTTTTTGTATTTTGATATGATATTATGATCAAAATAGATGATATTTTGGATAAAGTCTACTTAAAAAATATATTTTTAGCTGTTTTTAATCACCATTCATTGATAATATAGTGTGGTGTATATTGATGAGCCTTATGAACTAATAATTATGCATGCAAACACAAATCTTACTGTGTGTATGTGTTTGTACAGTGGGGCCCTAGTGTTGACTATAGTATACTGTATTTTAGTAAGGTACTTGTGCTGATTGGTATACTATAGTGTGGTGTATATTGATGAGCTCTATGAACTAATAATTATGCATGCAAACACAAATCTTACTGTGTGCTTGTGTTTGTACAGTAGGGCCCTTGTGTGGACTGTAGTGTACTAAAGCTTGTTGTATGCATATTGAATTTACTATTGAACTAATGGGTATATCGTACAGAGGAAGACCTTACGTGGACTATGGTAAGCTGATTAAGTGTTAAGTGTTTAGAAATAATATCTTAGCCCTGTCTTTGTCCCTCTGTACACTTTAAAACAGCAAAATCAACTTATTATCCTTACTAATGTGTTTGTGCCCCTAATGCGTCAAGTGACACAATGACATAAAATTGTTCTCTTTGAATAGTAATTTCTAAGTTGATGGATATATCTACATACATACATACATACCAATTAAATACATTTATATAGAGTAAAACAGGTATACTAAAATAAGGATAGATAGATAAAAGTTGGCAAAACAAACAAGGATTACAACATCCATAAAAGCTAAACTTAACAAATCAGATGGTCCGAAACACTAAATTAAAGTTTATATATACATTCCGACAGTGATTAAAAAGATCCTTAAAACTAAAAAATAAAAAGAATGATACGGGTACCTACAAATTTGAATGAATACCAAAATAGTTTGTTTTGAGAAAATTTTATTAAATCTTTAAAAAAAAGTTCTTAGTAAATTCTTTAAAAAATAGAATTTACACAAGAATTTAAATATCCATAAAAAATATTGCAAAGAAATAAAAACAAACTTAAGGAAATATAAGGCTAGTTGTTAAAAAGGTGGGTATTGATCATTTGTTGGAATAGTCCAAATGAAACCCCATTTACTCTATTTTCCTATTTTGACAGAGTGAAAGACAAATAAACGGAAAAGTAAGTTTAAGAGTAGATGCTTAGTGATATGAAGGATCGTCATAAGAAATTTCAGACACATCTTTAAAAGCTGCTTAAATAATCATATTTTGATTGGAAATATTCAACCTCAAGAAGAAATCAATGGTTTGACGGATAACGAAAGTTACATAATCAGGAGATTCTACTAAATAAAATTTATTTTTAGGAGTTAGTAAGTCGGGCAACGTAAGTTTAGAGAAGATTTTCTACTAATACCCAATAGAAAACGTCATATATTCTTGTAAAAATTATCAAAAGGCCTATTTTAATCATAATCTTTTGTAGTTCATTTAAAAACAAACTTTTATCATTTGTTTAAAAATACCAGAGATATGAAGGGATATAAAAGAATCTACTTTATGTATATCTAAAATTTTGATAAAAAAATTTAAATTGCATCTATTGTAGATTAAAATCATTCGTTGAAAAGTGGACACTGTTAGCCTGAACCAACCAATCAAGATTTAATAGAATTCCCAAATTTTTAGTTTTCAGTTTATAAATAAGAGAATGATTTTATGAAATTTTTGCTACCAATTTGATTTACAATTCCTCCATGAAAACTAATATTCACTACAATACAAATCTTGTGTGGGTCGTACAAACTACCAGTGCAGTGTCTAAACTTTCCCATCAATATTTTAAATCTAAACCTAGGGTAATTTGGGTAAATTGAGTTTGAACTTCAATTTATCGTCAGGTTGGTTACCTTGGTCATTGTATCAGAAGAGTGTTGTATTTTTTATTTGATAATATGAATAAATAAAAAAAAAATAGCTATCGGGTAAATTAGATTTTCCTAAAAGTTGACATAAACTTTGTACTGAATAAATCAATATGATAAAAATATCCTAATGGTAACACAGGGTATAAAAAACTTTTATAATTTTTTATTCATAAAAAAAATATTTTACAATAGGTCTATTCATCATTGTTTTGTTTTATTTTGTTTCTCAATTTTGATTGTAATGGCAATTAACATTAAGTGTGATATAACACTTCTTCAATTTATTTAAACCTTTGTTGAGTTAAATTTACATATTTCACAAATAAAGGAAAGGGTAACTTAAAGAAATGTTTCTTTCCCTCAATCAACTGCTAATTATACTGGTCAGTGTCACCAAAGTTTTATATACACGTTTTTTTATTCGTTGTCTAAAAACTTTGAAAAGTTTTATGAAATCTTGAGTTGATTGAGTTGTACAAACCACCAGAGTCCAAACTTTTCCATTAATATTGTTAATCTACAGCTGGGGTAATTTGATTTATCATGATTTGAGTTTTGCATCAATTTATTTCATTAGTCCATCCCTCTTGATCCCTGCTTTTATCTATTAAATTCTATAATAGGATATCTCTAAAACCCCAAAAAGAGTTATGAAATCGGTTATCGACTATTAGCTCTTTTTAGCTCTTAATTGTATTTCCTTTATTCAAGCAAAATCTACATAATGTTAATTTGTAATGGGTTTAACAAATAATAGGTAAATTTACATTTAAATACACACGCACCACATACACAACACAAATAAATAAATTCAAATCATTTCCTTAAATACATTTTCAACTTATTTTGTGTAATGGCAATTAGATAAAAGATATAGTTGTTTATCGCAACGTATTATAGACAGCTTTTCTCAGATACTAACGGAACATCTTAAAGATTAATTCTAATTTGTTGGACCTGAAGGACCAAATGCCCGGTCCACAAATTTCATCATTTTTTATGTATTTCTTCGTGGAAAATTGTAAATAATACGCGAGATACATAATTTTTTAGGTTTGCTGTGAACCGATTTAATCCAGCGGATATTAATCGGTTTCAAAGCCATACTGGTAAAAAACCCAGCAAACTAAACATATCATAGCAAAGCTTTTAGAACAAATACTATTACTATAAATCAATGTATGCCTTTCTTCAGTGTATTGCTATTGCAAATGAATATATGTTTCAGGTCTGTTGAATGTCAATCTTTACCCATTAGGACGTTCTACAGATAACTTTGTTTACAGAGTAGTTGTGCTACTAAAATTAACAAAAATCATAGACCACTTCAACGACACTTTAGTAACATGACAAAACTTGTAGAAAATCTTCACGACTAAAAAGTTGTTGTTTAAAAAAGGCATGCATAGACAATAAACAGACACACCAATTATTCGGTTAATAAAAGTACCCATACAATGTTTACAAACTTGGTAGTCTGGACAAGGTCCCACTTTTTCAAGTGTACATTTTTTCGAATTTTGTTAATAAAAGTTTCCATGTAAATTAAGTCAGGGAGGTAGGGGACATTGAGATGTTTATCACACGAATCCCCAAAGTATTATAACGTTTCTCATTCGATGGCTTAACAACTTTAGGGACATTTCTTGAATTTTGATGGGCTCGTTCATTAAGTTGAGCGTCCAAACGTTTCATCCACTATTTGCAATGTATAAAAGGGGTAATTTTGTATATCATTATTGGGGATGTACATAAATTTGTCGTTTATTGTCTTATCCCTTAAGATACCTGAAAGTAAGTAGTAGTTGCATGGTTTCATTTTTGTACTGTTTATCCTGTTTGCTTAATATATGTTGGCCTATTAAGATATGATTTGTAATAAAAACAAGTAATTGTTTTCAATTTCTACAGTACATGTATTAAAACCAATTTCCCCCTTACCAGCAAAAAAGTTTTGGTACTGAAACCCCTTGCACATATAATGTAGCTGTATGACTAATCTATATGGAAAATGTTTACATTAATTTCAAACATGCAAATAAAATGTAAATGCTTTTTGGCTTTTGCAAAATACCAGATTCATTTTCTTCAATCAAGCATTTTCAATTTAATTTGGTTTCCCTCAATCTGTCTTTATGTCAGCTGTGCTGTAAAAATCAGAGAGATAGAGGGGACAAAAAGCTGTTTATTACACTGAACCCTTAAAGTTTATAATAACCTTTTCTTATTCGTTGGCTTAACAACTTTTGGAACTCTTTTGAATTTTGATTGGTTATTTCATTAAGTTAAGTGTTTAATCGTTTCAACTACAAATTTTAATCTACAAAAAGGGTAATTTTCATTATCATAGGGGATGTACATAAATTAATCGGCCATTGTCTTATCCCTTTAGATCCCTGTGTAAAAATTGACTCATGTTGTAAATTACTTGGTTCTCTTGTAATAATTATCTTTTTTTGATAGTATTGACTTCGCCCCAAGAGGTATTGGTAAGTATCCCTCCTATATAAAATCGTTCATTCGATTTTTTGTTTTGGTATTATTTTTTTGTTGGTGGGGGTGTCCTTTCCCCCCTCCCCCTAAAAAATATACGAAATCACCACAGGACAAGTGTATTTATATTCCCTGAAAAGTAGAATCCAATCGGTTCAGTGGTTACATACTTACATATAGACACAGTTCTACTTTGTTTTTAAGAAAAGTCCAGAATTACTATAGCATATTGTACAATGTACATTTTTATTTTCTGTGTTGCACTAAAATAATTTTATCTGGGCTCGGCACTAGTGGGTCAACAAATAGATTTTTTTTATAACCTGAAACATTAATAGTAAACACCTAATCATTTAATTAATAAATTTATCCAAAGTTGTACTTAAAGTTTAAGCTTGAATGTTGTACAAAAAGTACAAATATGGCATATTTCCAACGGACGATGCTTTAGAGATAGATACAGATATTTTGTAGTCCGAAAATCTATGCATGTTTAAAAATTAAGATAATTGTTAAAATACTGATTTTATTGTATATTTGGTTTTGAAAATCTCTTTGTTTTGTGTATCTGAGTAAATAAACCCGTTTAAAAATACTTGAAAAACAAATATGTTCTGTACAAAAACGGAGCCTAAATTTTCGTGTCCTCTAAGAGACTGGTATATGAATATAAATGTTGATATTATTGTAATACAAAGAATATTAGCTAGACTAACTGGAGTATCCATACAAAACTTTATAAAAAACATGTTAGACTTAGAATACAAAAAGTTTGTATTGGTTATTTTGGATTTATATACTAAACTAAATGTTTATTTTTTAAGTTTATAAATCAGTTTTAAATCTTAAAAGACAATTTAGAAACTTTAATATTGGTTCTATACAGGTTCTAAGCTATTTTTTGATGATAAAATAGTCTTTTTTGTATGTAAAAGGTATGTCAAATTTCGAAAATGATGGGATCTAATTACTTAAAATCTGGGTTTAAGTAGGCAAAAAGCTTGTAAAAATTTTGGATTATGGGATCATAGGTTGCTTAAATTATTTTTTTATGGTTATTAACGTTTTTTAGCTTTTTTGAGTAAATGCCTTAGTCCTGCGGTTAATATCTGCAGGACCTTTGCAACTTAACATTTCTGAATATTTCGTCTTAATCCAAGCAATTGGTATTATCTTAATTTCAAACAATTATTTCATGAATATTAAAGTTTTTGGCGGTACTACTGTATAAACTGATAGTGTACTTTATAAAGACAAACTTGAAATAAAAAATATCATGTTTTAGATGAAATTACGGTCTGGTAATGGTAGCTGTGTTTAGTGCCCTAGCAAAATTGGGATAGATGCCACTGCTTTTGACCTACCTATCATATTTGCGTCAGGAAATACCCTAAACCCCATCTCTTTACTAGGGTTTTTTCCCCCATACATTTTCTTTCCCTATACTATGACGTCAATAGAATACGTAGCCCAAAAATGGTGACATCTATCCCACTATTCCTGGGGCACTAAACACTAAACACACTTTCTTAATTGTGCCTATTTGTACCAGAAATCAGCCTGTAAAATTTTAGATCATTTGGACAATTGTAACAAATTTACTATACGGACTGACAGACAGACGGAATAATAGAAAAACTTCACATTTAAATTTTTTTTTACATTTTGTAGTTTTAAATTTTTATTGGGCGATAAAAGAATTTTATAAAGTAACATTTCTACTTTACTAATATGGTATTAGTTTGTCCCTCCGTAATTCTGTAACGCAATGCAAGAAAATTATTTGCTTTTGGACTTCTTTTTAAGATTCTTCTAATTTAAAATTTCTTTGTTCTTCAGTCTGTTAACCATTTCTAAGTAAAGTATTTTAAAGATTTTTAAAGTGCTTTGCTTTTTATTGATGTTATTAATTATTATAGTTTAATCACTTAGTTAATCAGAAGTGTAAGTAACTCATTTAGAAGTCATTGGTGTGTATTGGCAAGTATGTATTTTTGGCTAAGACATTACTTCATTTGGGTATAGTTTCTTTCGTGGCATCACCTTTTAAGGGAGATATATTCGTATTTTCACAGTAGATTTTCTCCTATTTCCAGTCCCTGCGGGGCAAATTGCCTATTCCTACGGGACAATCAGCTAACCTAACCTAACCTAAAAGAGCCTATCAAAACCTACTGTGAAAATACGACGATACATCCCTTAAAAGGTGATGTCACGAAAGGGACCATACCCTTTATTTGTACTGTAATAGTCACACTTCCAACATTGCAGCAGTAGTTACAATAAATGCTAAAATTTGTTTGTGGGGAGAATCCAACAGTAAAGTACCTGTGTTACTAAAAAAGTATGAACATGCTGTCATAATATAGTCATGACAATTCAATAACAGTAAGCTTGTCTTTCTGATGGAAATATAGCTTGTTATAGTGTAATGCGAATTTTTCAATAATTAGGGTATCTTCAACAGTATTTTCCTTTTTTTACAATTAATCCTAATAGCAAGATATTAAATATTTTTTTAGATAGGTAGGCCTGAGTTAAGATTACAATAATTAACAGTAGGTTTAAGATCAAAAGGAAACTTTAAATAATATCTTAATATTTTGATCAAGGACGGCCAAGCGTGGTTGTATTGAGGTTATGATACCCCTTTAGATTTTTGGGTTAGTAGAGAGGGGTGTGGGGATGTGTGGCTATAACACCCACGCAAATACAAACCTTATCCATATATTATTATTTTGAGTTTCGTTTACATGAACAGTGTCATCCTGTTTTCTAGATACAACAACGTGCAAAGTTAATAAAAATATGACAAGGGATCAAGATATTTGAATTGTAGGCTAGAGGGGGACTGTTGAGAAATTAAATGTGCTTTAAAAAACCGAAACTGATAAGATAGTATTGAAACAAACTGTTAAAAATATTATCTTTAACCATCTTCAAAATTTAATATATTTTTAATTTGATATATCCTTAGTAGAATATACATATATAAAATATAAATATAGATATGTATTGGATTTGCCTTTCTAAATAGTAAAAGAAATTAAAAAGTATAAAAATGATTTAAAATTCATCTCTATCTTAACTCTAAATATATTACAGAGTAGAATAGAATTAAGGTGGATACTATAGTTATTCATTACAAAATATCACATAAGGATTCAAACATTAGCTTTATATCTTTATTTAAGTGACTTTGGTGTAACAGAAAGACCATAGAACGAGTAATGTAGGGAAGATTTGGGTGTAATAAAGCGAGATTTTAATATTCTCTTTTGTAGATCTCAGTTTTGAAATATTCATACTGCTAGTTTTAAGGACCTGAAATGTAAAACTTTTTTAGGTTAGTCAAAGTTAAATAATTTGGATTCTGAACTTTTCTTGATATCAACAAAGTATTTAATATGCTTGTAAAACCATCTTTTGAGTCGTGAAAAATATTGTTTCCTCAAAAGTAATTTGATTTGATTAAATTTAAGAATAATATACTGCTTAAACAAACCATATTCAATTTATTGTCCTGACTATTCTAGGCCTATAGAATGTGAAGATATAGAAATCGAAATTTGAATTGATTATATCTGCTTATGACAGACCAAAGAATATCTGCATTAAAACACATTAGAATATACTAGATAAAATAGATAGGTGGGTAGATAGATTGATAGATAGATAGATGGATAGATAGATAGATATATAGATAGTTAGATTAATAGATATTTAGATGGATAAATAGATAGATTGATAGATATCTAGCTGGTTAGATATCTAGATGGATAGATAGTTAGATTGATAGATAGATATCTAGATGTATAGATATCTAGATGGATAGATAGATAGTTAGATTGATAGATAAATAGTTAGATTGATAGATAGATAGATGGATCGATAGATAGATGGTTAGGTAGATATATGGTTAGATAGATAGATGGATAGATAGATAGATTGATAGATAGATGGATGGATAGATAGATAGATGGATAGATAGATAGATGGATAAATAGATAGATAGATAGATGGCTAGATAGATGGATAGATATATAGATGGTTAGATAAATGGATAGATAGATTAATTGATAGATAGTAAATGTATAGATGGGTAGATGAATAGAAATAGATAGATGGAAGTTGGATGGACATAGATAGTAAGATAGAATTGGAAGGATTAATATATGTATCATAATGGAGAGATGGCTGAATAAATAACATTTCTTAATAATGAAAACAATGCATTTTTTATATTCTTTATTTATAATCTTTTCAGATAATAAGAAAGAGTGTTTATTGGTTAAAATAGGAAATTCATTTCAAACAGATAAAAAATTTTATTTTTGTTTTACATTATCATTTTTTTTATTAGAAGCCCTTTTTTTGAGTACTCTAAATGAAATTAAAATATGTATATGTATATTGTGCATGAGTATTTTTATATTAGAGTGCTTAAAAATCTCATATACTTAATTGGGATTAGTCCCTTTCGTAACATCGCCCCATAAGTGGCGATTCGTCGTATTTTTAAAATGGCTTTTTATAGGTTATTTTAGGTTAGGTTAGGCTATATTGGGTTAGGTGATTGTCCCACAGGGTTAGGTAATTGGCCCCGCAGGGTTAGAGCCCCCTGCAGGGGCTAGAAATAGGAGAGAAGCTACTGTAAAAAATACGAAGAATCGCCCTATAAGGTGCGATGTTACGAAAGGGACTATACCCACTTAATTAAATACTGACAATTTCATTGTCATATCAATGTACAAATGTTAATCCTGATAACAATCTAAAATAAAAAAATATTCAATTTAGTCCCTACTTAGATTTTTTTTCATTCAAATATAACTTTTGAATAATAATTATTGCAACCATCTAATATGTATGTATAATATATAGTATATGTAGGCTTGAATATGATATGTACATATAATATATTCAGGAAACTAGTGATCTTGTTACATGCAATTTTTATACAAACAATAAAGGTTTTTATATAGTATCAAAAGCATTTTTGCTATAAAAAGTAATAATTAGCATAAATCTAAAATTGAATTGAAAATGTGAAGCAAAAAGTCACAATCACAAAAAAATACTTGGTCATATAACTGATTCTTCAATTGATAGTCTTTTTAAAAAATATTAATCTAATAACATGCCTGAAGAAAAAAGGAAATGTTGTCAAGAAAAATCTGAAGTTAAAAAAATATTTGCACTTAATTTTCTTTTTACTCTGTGTGTATGTGCTTCAAGAGAGTAACTACAATACTGCATAAAAACTGTTGCTTACTTAACTAAAACCTATTTTTGTCCACCAAAACCATCTTCCTTTATTTTAAATTTTTGAAGGAAAAAAACATTTTCTATGCTCATCCCCATGAGGTAATTCCCCTCCAGGACTCTTCCAAAAGTTACTTAACCTAACATAAAAAATATTATAAATATGTTTTTATTCTCTCAAAGATTTCGTCAGGGAAATAACCATAAAAAATCTATACCCTGCTACTTAGCTATTATGATGTTTCTATATTTAGTGATTATGATACAATAAAAATGAATGAATGTTATTTATTTAATGCTAAAAATTTTTCTAACAATAACTTAATGTCTGGTTACTAAACTTAATTAGTTTTAAGCAGAATTGTTGGCACACCATGCTTGAATATGGGCAAGACATTTCAATTTCACATGGTTCATAAATTGTATATTATATCCCAACACACTGACACTAATATACACATTTGCCAGCTTTATTAAAATATCCATCTATCTATCCATCCAGTTTTATGTGTATCTATATGTGTATATCTCCATCTTACATATCTTAATGCATTCTGAAAATCTAAAGGAAAAAAATTTCAGAATAAAAAAAGCAAAAAAATACAATTTAAAACTTAACCTTTTCTTAAGCTATTATACATATATAATTTTTGGCCACATAATTAAAGATTAAATCTATCTATCTATCATATTAATTATGTTGATGTTGCTTAATAGCAAAGCTACTTTAAAACTGACTTGTAAACTAGTCTGTCATTCTGTTTGCTGGCTGTCTATTCACAATACATCTTACATGCTATTTGCTAGATTAAATTTTAATTTCTTATTATAAAAAAGGTAGGATTTCTATCTGCATGTATGTCCGCTAAGATTTAGCAAACCACCAAATTAATTAGAAAAAAACTTTACATAGATCCTTGAGGTTTTTGAAAATATGATAATTTAACTTATTTCTTTTATCTTCATTTTAAAGCATAAGGTAAATGTTGGTTTAGGAAGGACCCGTAGTATCTTAATTTTTGCCTATAAAATTTCTAAAATATGACACACAATCGTCCTTGTTTTCTGTAAAAACTGCCAAATGATTCATGCCATAATAATTACATCTTTCTATCATTGCAAAGGTTATTCATATTAAAAGAAAAAGAATTATTGCAATAATTTTATGTTCAGATACTTTTCTCAACATGTAATCAAAGATTTTCAATGGGTTGCCAATCTTCGGCTAAAGTTCATATACAACAACAGAGATGCAGAGAAAGAGGGGACAATGAGCTTTTTATTACACTAGTCCTCAAAGTTGGTTGATTTGTTGGTTGATTGGTTGATTGTTCAAGCGTTTTAAGCACTAATTTTAAGCAACAAAAGGGGTAATTTTGTCTATCATCAATTGAGATATACATTAGATGTACATCAGCCATTGTTTTATCCCCTTAGATCCCTTCCAGAGATATGTAATGTGTATGTTAAGAATTATCACTGTTTCACTATGGTTTTGTTACTTTGTCGTTATGAGGTAGTCAATAATGACAGAATAGATTCAAAGTAGAAAAAGTTGAAGCAGCTTATAACGCCTATAAAAAAATCGCAATACAATACAAATGGCCAATGATAGACCAGTATACATATTACCATTGGTCAATATAAATGTATACTTAACTTGCCTATCATTGGTCATTTGTATTGTATGATGTCATTTTTTAAAGGCACTATGAGCAGAAAATTTTCCAATTGAAGATGGATATATTGTCAACATAAATCACCTAGCTAAGCACCTTTAAAACAAAATCAATAATATGTTATTTTTGACCACTTTTTAATCATACTATAGCCATACAGGTCATGAAAAATACTTTTTTGTTCTACAATTAGAGTATGTCTGTCTATCCGTCATTCACTTTATAAGTAAGAAGTGATTAGTTTACACTATGACAATCTATCCACATACAAATTTCTATTGAAAACACATTTATTTAAAGGGAAGCTGCGCTTCAAGCAGCCAAAATTGCGTTCCGCAAAAATACCTAATCTAATAATAGTATAGAAAAATTCAATGTTGAGGAGATAAATATTACAAAATTAAGCAAGTGTAACCTAATTCATATTGAGCAAAATATATCAATAGAAAAGTTAAAAGTACATAGGATGATTCTATCATGCTAGAAAGCTTGCCTTTTAACATGTTGGTGAAATGGGAGTAGGCTAAGAAATTTGGTTGAAGTAAATAAGAGGAAAATGTTTTATCTACAAACATATTTTCAGGTGTTGTCTCAGTTTGACTTCCTAAATTATTTTTGAAATCACAGATATTTTGATGAAAAATTTATGTACTTAAAAATCTTTTTTAGTCTTATATCTGATTTGTTTTAAACTCAATTATAGAGTATCAATTTAGGCCTAATCTAAATCATGTACTACATTTCCTTATGTCGCCTCATTTGAAATATTGCCTGGCAAAATTAATAATGTCAATAATGCAGAAAAAGGGAATTCTCTAAATTTTGGGAAAAGTAAAATTTTGATGATACAAATTATTTTATTTTATTTTTTCTTAGCATTGTAGACATTTATATAAAAATATAATTATGCAACCTTTCAGAAAAAATGAAAAGAAGGAATTAAAGTGTTCAAGTGATTAATTATACTATTTTATTCCCTACCTTTTAACCAAGTACTTTTACTTAAAGTACAACCTTGATTGTAAAACAAATAATTTTAATTCAAAAGGTGTAAATTTATGTTATTTCATTTTTACCAATCCAATTATGCTCAAGTTAAATCTTGCTTTAAAACTATCTGTTTGGTTCAAAGAAAGAATAGAAAAAAGATAGAAAGATATTTTTTTCATATCTATTGAACTATTAATGTCTCCTACCTTTCATAATAGCAGGAACCAACTCTAACTGATAATATACTTCTTTCAAGGTTTGAGAATTAAGTAATTTCTGTGGAAAATATCTTTTATCCATAATCCCTTATCCATTCTTTCCTTGCATAAGAGTACTTTGAAAGATGAAAGGATTTCCATACTTGTTTCTCAAGTTTTATCTAAATATTAATATTGGATATATTACACATCATAATATATTAGGAAATAAGGTTGTTGCATTTTAATAAATAATTATCATAAAAAAAATAGATCACTAATAAATAATATTTATAGTTTAGGCAACCAGATGGCAGAGGAATAGCAAAGGATTTTGAGACCTCTTTCTAAAGGCAAAAATCACAGTTTCTAATTAATTTAAAACCAAGGCTTTCAATATGGTCTTTAAACATCAGTCAGTAACGTGGGAAATATAAACCCATCCAAGTCGTTACAAAAGACTAGATATCAATTTGCTAGCAGACGAAAAAGGTCCCAAAATCTGGATCCAGGTAGTTATCTGGATTACATATCTATAACAATACATTTATTGTATGTACATACAACCTATTAATGTTGATCAAGTCTCCTGTATGTTTGAAATGATCCTATTCTCCACTTGAAGGTAAAGCTAATACTTAATCGAGCATAGAATGAGAAATTAGGCTTTTTATTATCTACTTTTCTTATTTACAGATAAAGTCTACTAAATGTTGCTCATTCTTGGTAAACATAAGTTTTGTAGCGCACCTACTATTCAGTTCAAATAAATACTGGCAAACTAAATAGTTCTTTCCTACATTAAAGATATTGCTGTCTCAAATTGCAGAATTTAGGCTTAAGCAAAAACAGTTTGCGTTTGTTTGTTTTTCCAAAATGATCAAAAAAATGGATGGACCAAAAAGCCGATAATGAATAGGGGAAGATTTGTATTTTTTTAGGCCTGTCTCCAAAAACTAACTAAAGTTAACTTTAAAAAATTTAAGCTTTTAATTCTTCTATCTTGCTTTTGTTTTGTTTTTTGTTTGAAAGGCATTTTACTAGAAATTTATTGCATAATTTTATCTATATTTTCATTTCTAATTAGAGCTTACCAGTTTAAAATGAGCAACTTGGTCTCTTATCTATAGTAGTCTAAGGATTTAATCTACATATATGGTTTAGTATTGGGATAAAAATTCAAAAGCTCTTAAATCTAACTTTGGGCAATAATTCTCCCTCCCATCCTAAAGATACTCTATATGAAATAATGCCCATGCATAATGCCTAACTAATTTTGATTGCTAGTTACAGTGGCATTTCCACAAAAGAGCGAGAAGGAGAGCAAGATTATTAAATGAATAGTCAAATTTATTGTGATTTCTGTAAAAAAAATAAGTTACCTAACTTTAATGTTATGTTGATCAAAAGCCTAAAAAATTATGTCCATTTAACAGTAAAATACTTCTATTTGATAAAGTATACTTAAAAAAATATTTTTGATACTATTCTATTATTTACAGTATTAAAGTTTGTAGATATTAGATACCATTTTTTCTATATCAAGAATGCTTCTTTTTAATTAACCAAGTGGGAGGGGGGATGGGCTATAAATGTTCCACTATCATTTTAAGGAAATTCCCAAGCGGATAAAATTTTGTAAGACATTGTCAGGGCATAAAATATCTGTAAAAGATTTCCAATAAACAATTCAATCTTCTGTCTATAGGTTCTACCAGGCCAGGGAGGAAGAGGACAAAAGTAGATAAAATTTTGCCACATTCGTTTGCAAACTACCAAAAATAACTGGATATTTATTATTTGTGAAGAATATTAATTGGTCACAATTAAATCCTCTATCTATAGAGTATAATGGAAGGAAAATGTCACTTTTATTAATCAGAACTAAAAAAACAATACACAAAAGAGATAATTTAACTAATTAATCATTGTGAAAGAGCTTTGGAACCTCCAGACAAAGATTTTGAATAAAGACAAAGATTTTGTAATAAAGAGTTTGTTGTCTGTAAGTGTTAGATAACCTATATTTGTGTAAAATTTCCGGGTCACTTTATATTATGACCATACCTTATTTCTTCGAGAGTCTACAACAAACGACGCGACATAACATGGACCTCGCACTTTAAGGTATCATTAAGAGCGTTTTGTCGTATTTTCACAGTAGCTTTTAATAGATTATGTCGGGCAATTAGCCCCTCAGGGTTAGAGCCCCCCCACAGGGGCTAGAAATAGGAGTATAGCCACTGTGAAAATACAACGAAACGCCCTTTAAGATGCGTTATCACGAAATGGACTATACCCAAATTGTAATTGAGAAAATTATAAAAATATTTGCGATTGATCTATCCTTGCCTCCCTGGGGTTCTACACAGATATAATACATTGTAAAACAAGAGGTTAGTGTATTCTTTAATCTATAAATACAAAGTAATAGGATTACTGTCTGCTAGTATCTACATTTTTTAGTAGCACAGCTACTCAATAATCAGAATATCTGTTGTTAAAAATACTTAACTTTTTTAACATGGATTATAAGGGATAAGACACTGGACAATATATAAGTATATTTTCAATGATTATGAACAAATTACCTATTCTGTAGATTAAAATCATTGGTTGAAAAGTTTTTGCCTTGAACCAACCAATCAGCATTCAATAGAAGTAACGAACTTTCTGATGCTAGCACATATGATAATTAACATGGTAATACAATATACATGGTTATAAAACTTTGGGTACCAGTGTAATTTAAAGTCAGTGTTCCTTCCCTCTCCCTGCATTTAAGGATGTTTACGTAGTAAAGATAACTCAGAAATAAAAAAGGACGATGTACTATTTTTCTAAGGGGTTATTGACCTTCGGTCGGTCCGACTTATCTGAGTTAATTATTTAGTAGCAACGTTTCTTATATGTAGTTAATTTTTTTAAATTTTAACTTTCTTTAAAAATTGCATTATTAAGATAAATGTGTATATAAAGATATAGTATTAAAATCAACTTTAGTTCTATTTTATTCAATTTTATGCAGATATATAAAATTACTCATGTAAAAATAAGTCAGGATTTGCCAAATTTAGGGTTGAAAACAAGGATAATAATATCCAGTAAAACGTTGTTAAATATAAAACAAGATAAAATTAATTTATATTGAATAAATGTTACAAGTAGTACTAGTTAATCTCAGGAAGGAAGGTGACTATGATCTGTTCATTACACTGGTCCCCAACGTTTTAATTAACGTTTTTTATTCGTTGGCTTAACATTTTTGGAGACTTATAATAAATTTTTATTGGTCGATTAATTACATTAAGTGTCCAAACGTTTCAACCAATAGTTGTAATCTACAGAAGGGGGAATTTGGGTATCATCATTGGGGATGTATTCTTTTTGAGTTGCCTTGACAATAAAGTAATGTATTTAGCATTCAGAAGTTAGGTGTAAAGTTGATACTTATAAAGATGCTACACCACTGAAATAATGGGTATTGAGGGTTTTTGTTTAGCATATAATTTGACACTACTTGCTTCAAACTGAATAATTTAGATACTGTTAAGGAAACCATTTCGAAAAAGCATAGCTTTTGCATAACTGAGGTTTAAAGGTCCTAATGTTAATATCGTGGTGTAAATTTCATATTTTTGTAGTTAGTATACTATGCTACTTCTTTTTCCATCATTTAAAGCTAAAAGCTTTTTTTGTCTGAAGCGAAGGATCTCGCTAACCGCTTAACCGATATGGTTCTCTTTAGTGAAACTTCTTCTAGTTCCAGGGAAGGTTATTAACTATTTTGAGGGGGGGGGGGGATTCATCATTCCAATAAAAGAACACCCTTAACCCGAAATTTTTTATTTATCCTTTACTTTTAAAAGACAAATTGGAAAGGGGGGATCATATTTTTACAATGTCTTTGTATGTACTTTCTTCCATCCGAAGATTGAAGATGGTGACAATGAAAATGCCCCTAGTGGCCATGGACGAAGCCGCAATTGTATAATCATAGAACATTAAATTTATGCTTAATCAATTCTGTTTCATTCTTGTTTGCTTAACTACTCATTTAATTTTCACCCTTTACATCCCTCGTTCGAAAGTTATGGCATTTTTATTTCGACCGGCCACTTAACCAAGCAATACACAGTTTAAAATTTGCAACCATTTGTAGCCATCTATCTATCTATCCAACTATCCATTCTAGAAAGCATTTGTAACCATAAAATTGTACATTGTCTATCATTTATATGCACAGATACAACGAAATTTAGGGTTAGGGTTAGATGAATTGGCTTTATGTACACTGATAAAATATCTTTTTTATAATGAAAACGAATAATAATCTTAAATAGAACTTATAGATGGAGTAATATTTGAAAAAATGCTCATGTCACTTTTAATCTTTGAATTACATAATTTCAATATTTTTCATAAATAATAAAAAAATAATAAAAAGCTTACATATATACGAAAGAGATAAAAATAGATGGATATATTGCTTGATAGCTTAAGTAATTTTGTTACTAAAATGAGAACAAGGATGACAACATCCATAAAAGCGAAGCACTGAAACGGTAGGACAAACGGACATTAACACTTGTATAATATCTGAACTGAAAAATCGGAACATAAATGTATAAATGTCGAATCAAAATTGTAGGTAAATTTGTTGAAAAACTGTTTAAAAATAGGATAATGCTTATGGACATACTTACATTTTTGGACTTGATTATAGAGTTGCTTCGCTTATAATACTGTTCTTTGTTGTCCCAGGAATCAATATACCAAAAATCAGATCAAACGGATAATTAAAACACTTGAAAATTTGTTGTTAAAAAAGTAGAAAAATCAACATGTTTAAAATGGACGTACGGACATTCTGGTAATGATTATAGAGTTGCTACGCTTTCTAAATCGTACCCAACTACTACAGGAATCATCATGCAAAGTTTGAAATCGATAGGACAATTCTAACATGCCTAAATTAACGAGTAAAAGCTATCTATCTCGGACGGACGTACGGACGGACCGACCCTAATTATAGAAAAGCTTCGCTTTTAAAAGGGAGGAGTAGGTTGCGCTAAAAATAAAACTCACAACCTTTACAGATTTTTTGCAATTTAGTAAAGGGAAAGATATTTTATTATACTAAAGATAGCTAGATAAAGAAAGAGATAGAAAAAGAAAGGGGAGAGAGAAAGAGAAAGATAGTTTTGCTAGTTTTGTTAAGAAATTTACATGTTAACAACATAAAAAATTTACAAAATATGCAGTCAAAACCATCTATTCTACGTCCAATCAAAACAACATAAAATCCTGAAGGCAAAAAATTCTGAAGTTACCTCAAGATAATTGCCGACAAATGTACATCCTTAATGATGACACACAAATTAACCCTTCTGTAGATTATTGTAGATAAATGTCCCTAACGTTGTTAACCCAACAAATAAGAAAATGTTATAATAAAACGTTGGGGACTAGTGCAATAAACAGCCCAATATCACATCCCTCCCTCATTGTATTACCTTTCTTAAAGAGTATAAACCAAAGAAATCTAGTAGTCATGGAAATCCGAACGAACAGTATATAGCTGATGATAGCTAATCCTTTAAATTTTGCTAAAATTGTAGAATTGTGCCGCTAATTTTTAAAGAGTTGAATGTTTCATGGTTTATGGATATAACCTTCACTTACATACATACATAGGTGAGGGGTTGGGTACCTAATTTATCTACGGTTGGTTTCATACATCATTTTATACCCTTACTATTTATGTCACATGGCTGACTTAGCACCAGTTTTCAGGGTTTTAAAGTTTTAAATAGAAAACAGTCTTCATAACAGTAATAGGGAATAGTGAAATAAATCGATGCTGCGCAAAATGGTACAAAAAAATTGACGTCATATAATAAAATAACCAATGAGAGGCGAGTATATATTTTACCATTGGTCAATTACAATGTATACTGGCCTCTCATTAGATAACTTTATAGTATGACGTCATTTTTTTGTACCATTTTGCGCAGCATCAAATAAATCATCATATGAAATATATGTATAATTAATTACTCATTTATTATTTTTACATCATAATGGTACAAAAATGTAAATGAGGTTAAAAGTGATGGATTAACATAATTTAAAAGTAGTATGTTAAAAAATAAACCACCATTCAAGGACTTCCAAGCTTTTTGAGTTTGGGGGGGGGGGGGATTAAAAATTAATTTTTTTGGTGGGGGAGGTAAAAATTAAAAATTCATTGGTGCGGGGGGGGGGTTAATCACCCCTTAACCCTTCAAGCCTTCTAACTGTTTTTCTAAGAAACATTTATGTAAACTTAAGTAAATAAATATCACTAATTATGTCCTTCGCTTAATTAAAAAGAAAACTTTGAATAGAGGAAAAACAATGAAGAGGTTATATAAATGAATTATAACAAAACCTAATTGTTCATAAAAATGTATTAAATGAAGAATTTTAGAAAATGAAGCTTCTCTATTACTAAGATTTTTTGTTGGATTGTTCGTCCAATTATTTTTTAGTGCAGTGGTAAATAATCTTAATAGGTGGAGGTTTATAGATATTTTTTTGGAATTGGTGAGGAGGATGACTCATTTTGAAATGTATTAAAAGTAAAAAATGATGAATTAAAATTAAAAAATCTATCTTAAATGTCTTTGATCAATTCTTGATTGTGTTAGGGAGAGGGGTGGAATTTAGTTAGAAGAAATTGTATAACTTTATATTCCACTAAAAGAAATCAGAAAAGCTACAACAAAGAAAAATTTGTAACCACATAAAGTAACTCTCTTTTATTAAAAATTGAATTAAACTCATAAATTCACACTTCAAAGAGAATAGGGCTACAAAATATAATAAAGTTTATTTCAAGACGCACACTTCCCTAGTACACGAGCTTGAAAACTGTATAAATGATGAAAACATTTAAAAAGCGCAGCTCTGAAATTTTAGTACAAACTGGTGGTAGAGTGTCAGAACTGAATAAGCAGAATACTAATGCACAAGTCTTAACAAAACTAAGCAAATTTGTTGCAAAACTTCTTAAATACAGGGCTTACCTATAATTTTAATACATTGTACTTTGTGGCAATAGGAATCAGATAAAAGGATAATTCTACAAAAATTTGTTGTCAAAAAGAAAAAAAATCAGCATGTTTTAAATGAACGTACGGACTTTTTTATAGAATTGCTACGCTTTTTAAATCGTAAATAATTGTTATAGGAATCATCATGCAAAGTTTGAAAGCGATAGGACATTTCTAACCTATTAAAATTAAAGAAAACATGTCAACCCTATTTATAGAAAAGCTTTGCTTTTAAAAACAAGGCGGATTGTCTCACATGGCATTTGGACTACAACCTCAGAGGCTTCTGTTATTTATCAAATTGATGATTTTAAATTTAAAACTATTATTACCATAGACATTAAAAATGGAGCTTAAAACAACTGTGTTGCAATAAAAGGGTTATTTGTCAGCTGTGTGTAAAATATCTTTACAGAAAGCTTTAAAATTTTGAGTTAAATTGAAGCAGAAATGTAAATTGTGATGTTTGTTTATAAAGTTGAAACAAAGTAGTGAGAATATTTCCCTAAAGACAAATAATTTCTATTCAAATCTCATTTCCAGCACTCAAGATACTCAGAGATCTAAAGGGATAAGACAATGGCCGATTAATAATTAATAGAACATTGAACGTGCATAAAATTACTCCTGCTGAATATTACAATTGGTGGTTGAAACGTTTGGACACTCAAGACAATTCAAAAAAGCTTTCAAAGTTTTTAAGCCAACGAACAAGAAAACGTTATTATAAAACTTTGAGGACTAGTGCAATAAACAGCCTAATGTCCCCTCCCTCCCTGCAAGATACTAGAGGTAGGATAAATAGTAGACTTGTTCACAATTTACATGAACTTTGAATTATGACTTTACACGCAGCGCAACCACTTGTCTTCAAGGATGTGATGGGTATGACACTGTGTTCAAACTAAAGAAACTAAAATGAGTCTTACTGCTGCTATGTCAGATGCTTGATATTAAAGTGGTTGGAAATGCTTTGGTCCAAAGCATGCCTATCTTCTATCCATAAAGAATGTGAAATTCTTATCAACCAATTATTTAAAAAAAAAAATAGACAGGCCTACTGTTCAGCAAAGAGAATATCAATACAAAGTTTTACAAACTTTATGCTCTTTTTATGCATTCATGGATATACATATTTTATATTTACGAACAGAAGAATATTTTCACATTTGACTCGTGCAAATAACCTACAGCAAGATTTAAATACAAATAAATGAAAGACAATTTTTGAGAAATAAATATTAAAACTCAATTGAAAATGTAATTTGGTTTTCTGAGAAATGTAAAACCAAGATGTTAATTTTCTTGGAAATTTGTTATACATCACATTTCTACACTCTTACATATTTATTGCTGCCAGAGAGAGGTGTCTGGTTCGAGTCCTGACCATAACCTGTTGTAATAAAAAAGTTAAAAAGTGTTGGTTATCAATTAAAGGACCTAGTTATCTTTACAAGATAAATGCTTATTTGTCTTTTATTGGGAATCAAATCCCTTTTTTTTTACATACGTCCAATATTTTTGCAATTAACTACAGTCTTATTTCCTAAGTAACTATGGATTACAAATAAGTTTAAAACAGTAAAGTTTAAGAATGTACTGTGTAATGACTTCCTTCTTTGTGTTTTAACTGTTGGTATCTTTATTCTGAGAATCTTTATAAACTTTGTAAGATGTGGCTCAAACATTCTGTACAAATATAATGCTTATTTTCAATGGGGCAGTTTTTAAAATAATGTGGTATGTCCGCAAGTTTCGACCTTCCATACATTTATGATTGTTGTTTTGGTTATAGATATACCATTCAAGTTTCATTATTTAGAATATTTTCCTTTTTATGTAGATTCCCTTCACGTAAATTAATGCTCAGGGATAAAACAACATTTACCATTGTCTGTCAAAAAGTTACTTAAATGATCAGAATTGTAAGGAAATGTTTTCAAGATTTTTAGCTACATTATTTTTAAAGTTTTCGCTTTACTCTCACTTTCTCTCTCTCTCTCTCTCTCTCTCTCTCTCTCTCTCTCTCTCTATCTATCTATCTTTATCTCTCTCTCTCTCTCTCTCTCTGTCTCTCTCTCTCTCTCTTTTATCTCTCTCACTTGCCTGGCAAATATTTACTCTGAAACTAATAAAAGTTTAGAATTTACCATTAACCCATTTAAGAGTTTGTTTATACCTATCTCATGGCAGAGTAATATAATAGTATAGAGTTTGGATGGATTAATGTATACTAGAGCAGCAGAGTAATAGTATAGCGTTTGGGTGGATTAATGTATACTAGAGCACCAGAGTAATAGCATAGAGTTTGGGTGGATTAATGTATACTAGAGCACCAGAGTAATAGTATAGAGTTTGGGTGGATTAATGTATACTAGAGCAGCAGAGTAATAGTATAGAGTTTGGGTGGATTAATGTATACTAGAGCACCAGAGTAATAGTATAGAGTTTGGGTGGATTAATGTATACTAGAGCACCAGAGTAATAGTATAGAGTTTGGATGGATTAATGTATACTAGAGCAGCAGAGTAATAGTATAGAGTTTGGGTGGATTAATGTATACTAGAGCACAAGGTGAAGCAATGCATACTTGAGAAGCACTGTTAATTAATATATGTTAGTGTTGCTGCTTTAGATCACTATAATCCTCTCAAATTCCTTACTGATTATGAGAGAGCAAATATGAATATGAGAGTACCAATATATTAGTCTTTTAGATTTTAAACCAGGCAGCTAATTTTACTCTGAAAAAGTCTTTTCTCTCAAAAATTAACTTTAAATAAACTGATTTAAAGATCAATAAAAGCTATGCTACAAATTGCAAACTCTCTAATTCAGGCGTTAATCAAACTGACTCATATATTTCAATATATTCCTTTCTAAAAAAATCGACCAAAAGAGCTCAAAGCTTTATTTATATATCAAGCCATACATATTTTGTTAATTTTTAATCATCATCATCATTGCCTTTTAGTTCTCGGCAGAACGTAGGCCATGCACAATGGTTCTCCAATCTTCCTTTTTTTGGGCACGTTTTGAGGCATTGCTGAAAGATGGAATTTTCTTTTCTTTCAGTTCACTTAAGAGTTCCCTCCTCCAGGTTGTTTTTGGTCTACCTGGTTTCCTCTTTCCTACATGGGGGTTCCAAGTCAAGGCTTGATTGGTTATATCATCATGCCCTTTCCTTAGAGTGTGCCCCAGCCATCTCCATTTTCTCTGTTTTATTGTCAGTTTAATGTCTGACATATCACTGCGCTCTAGAAGCTCAGCATTTGTGATCTTATTAGGCCAAAAGATCTTGTGGATTCTCCTTAGACATTTATTGACATATGTCTGTAGCTTGGAGACCACTGCTGTGTTTAGGAACCAAGTTTCAGCCCCATACAGCAAAACAGAGAGAACATTTGACTTGAACAGTCTTAACTTGGTCTTTATGGAGATGTTGTTGGAATTCCAAATTTTGTTAAGGCTGGCAAAGGCTGTCCTAGATTTGTTAATTCTAGCTTTAACATCTGTTAAAGTGCCTCCAGCTTCATCAATTTTACTTCCAAGATACTCAAAACAATCTACATCCTCAAGAATTTGGTCTCCAATAGTAATTGGTTCTTGGGAATTTGCATTTAATCTGAGTATTTTGGTTTTAGGAACATTTATTTCTAGTCCAATTTTCTTGGAGGTTTCAGCTATCCTGTTAGTCCTTCTTTGCATTTGACTTCTATTGCTTGTTAACAAAGCGATATCATCAGCAAAGTCCAGATCTCCTAAATATTTGGGATTGCCAAATAGCTCCCAACGAATGCCATCATTACTTTCACAGTTCTTCATGATCCAGTCAATGGCAAGGAGGAAAAGGAAGGGAGAAAGAAGGCATCCTTGTCTGACGCCTGTTACAATCTCAAAAAAGGTTGATAGTTTACCTTTATACATTACATTTCCACCTCCTTTATGATAGATAGCTTTAATGATATTGATTATCTTTTCTGGAATGCCATAGTGACGGCAGATTTTCCAGAGAGATCTTCTGTCTAAAGAATCAAATGCTTTTTTGTAGTCAATGAAGTTTACAAAAAGCTCAGAGTTCCATTCCTTGGATTGCTCTATGATGATTCTTAGAGAGGTTATCTGATCAATAGTGGAACGGTTTGGTCTAAATCCAGCCTGATTAGGTCTTAGCTTTTCATTAACCTTCTTCTTTATTCTATTAAGAAGAATCTTACTAAGGATACGGCCAGGTACTGAAAGGAGCATTATCCCTCTGTAGTTTCCACATTGGGTCAAGTCTCCTTTTTTGGCTAGTATTGAGATATGTCCATTCTTCCAGTCCTCTGGGCATAACTCATCATTCCATATCTTTGTGATCAAAGGTAGGAATGCCTCAGCAGATGTATCTAGGTCTGCTTTTATGACCTCAGCTGGTATGTTATCAGGTCCAGCGGCCTTGTTATTTTTCAAACTTTTAATGGCCTCCTTGATTTCCAATAGATTTGGCGCTCGACAGTCAATGTCAAGTGCATCTGAGGGTGGAATCTCAGTTTCTTCCTCTGGAACTGGAAGATTCAGCAGTTCAGTGAAGTGCTCTGCCCATCTATTTAGAATATCTTCATCAGTTTTAAGGAGTGAACCATCCTTGTCCCTGATGTGTGATCCTGATTTGTGTACTTTACCTGCAATGCTCTTTGTAATCTCATAGACATCTTTCATTCTATTTTGATTAGCAGCATTTTCTGCTTGCATAGCAAGGTTTTCCAAGTGTTCTTTTTTGTCAATTCTGACACTTCTTTGGATTTCCCTGCTGAGCATCTTATACAGGTCTTTATCTTCTGGAGAGTTTCTGGAGAGTGTCTTTTGTCTTACCTCTCTTCTTTGATCCATGAGATCTATGGATCTTTGAGTGATCCACGGCTTTTGGTTAGCCTTTTTGAAACCTAATTTTTCTTGGCTAGTATCATTATAAACTTTTTTGATACCTTGCCAAATATCTTCAACTCCATCATCCTCTTGAAGAGTCAACGACTCAAATCTGTTCTTTAGAGTGAGCTTAAACTCTTGTAGCTTATCAGAGTTTTGAAGGGTTGTTAAGTTATACTTTTTCCTGGGGTTAGGCTTTGTGTCCTGCTTTTTAAATCTAAGCCGAACTTTAGAAGATAGAAGATAATGGTCTGAATTAACATCAGGTCCTCTTTCAACCCTGACATCAAGGAGAGAACCTTTAAAACGTCTAGATATACAGATGTGATCTATCTGATTAAAGGTTCTTTGATCTGGTGATCTCCAGGTGGCAGTATGAATCTTCTTGTGTTTAAAGATGGTTCCACCAATGACAAGTTTGTTTTCAGTACAAAAACTTACAAGTCTATCACCATTGTCATTATCCTTGCCATTACTTAAGCCTAGGCCATATCTGCCCATGACTTCTTCTAAATTTTCATTATTACTCCCCACTTGAGCATTGAAATCTCCTAGGAGCATGGTGAGGTCCTTTTCTTTATGACCATTCTTAAATACAGAGTCAAGCTGGTCATAAAATTCGTTTTTGACCTCTGTATCTGCTTGTTCTGTAGGAGCATATGCTACTATTATTCTCAGATTGATGTTTTTATCTGAGGATTTGAAGTAAGCCTCCATGATTCTTGGACCATGGGGTTGCCAACTGATCATGGCCTGCTCTGCTTGCTTGGTCAGCATAAGAGCCACCCCTTGGTTATGTCCTAGATCCTCATTCATATGGCCTGAGTAAAGTATTTTCAAGCCAGAATGATGTTTAAACTCTCCATTATTTGTCCACCTTGATTCGGTGATAGCCAGGATATCAACCTTGGCTTTAAGCATTTCTCGGCAAATGTTTTCTGTCTGGCCTGACTGAAACATTGTCCGAACATTCCATGTGCAAATTTTTGCTGGTCTGCGGGAATTCAGAATCATCCGCCTGACTGGTCCTTTAGCGGTTTCCCAGCCAAACATCATATTGTTGTTTCCAACCTCTACTTCGTTCCCGAGCCCAAAGTTAAATTGGTCTTTACTTTGTGCAGATTGAACGTGAGCAGGTTTTTTCTAGGGAAGGATTGTTAGCCCCACCCAAACCCCCTGAACTGGGGGAAGTGACCAGAATTCAGTCTGGCATCTACCCTAGGACCTTTCCAGCACAGTAGGACTCTTCTGGTGTAGCTCCTAGGATCATTGATGCACGGTGCAGGATGGACGGCGTGCACGTAACTGGTCTCCCATCCCGTTAATTTTTAATAGCCTAAGTAATTTGTTAAACTTAGATAAATAGAAAGATAAATGGAAAAACGGTTACAGATACTTTTGTATGCAAAAATACTTTGTAAGCAAAACTGTAAATAGAATTAAGTTAAGTACTGGTATATTACTTTAAAATTTTAATTATATTGCAAAAAAGCTAGTTATTTTGAACATTAGGATCTTAGAAACTACCAACATAAGTATATTCCAAGAGTTAAGTAACATTTTAATAACTAATTCATCTACATATGTCAAAAGATATATTGCATATTTAAATAAATCACAGTCACTACAAGCATAAAGTATTGAAAAGGAGCGATGTTCTTTCTGAAGTCATCTGTTTACCTAACTAATCCTGACAAAGTGACATTTGTTATAGGGTAGATACGCTTCAGGCAATTGCAATTTTTTACACACTTAATGAAGATGTTCTTAGAGTGGGAACTTTGGCTATCCATCTATTTTTTACAATCTATATATTTAACTATCCATCTATCTTTATATTTAATCTTTTTTTTGTGAGGGGAGGGGGTAAAAAAGCTTTTTTCATTGTTTTCTATTTATTATTTTTAAATTAATTATTCATTTACTTATTTCAAATAAAAATATCTATCTATTCTTTTCCGTCTCTGCAATTTTGCTAAAATATTTGCCACACATTTTTTCGCACTCAAAGTATTAGAAAAAATATAATAGAGATAAAACATAAGAAGTATAAAAACTAAATTAATGAATAAACTAAGATAATAAACTAGGAGCAAATGATAAATATTTAAGATACAGCCAATCCGCCCTTACCTATTTTATTTTTATAGCAGCTTAATATTGATTTGTTTACACCTATTGTGTAATTCTAAGTGGTTATGACTTTTTTAAATTTGTAATTTGATGGGGATGTGCCAGGGTGGTTTAAGGGGGAGAGGTTTATATGGTTTGAGCCCTCAGGGGTGTATCCTCCGGCCTTAGTTTTGACAGAAAGCAAGATAATCCCCCCCCCCCAATTAACTGCACTCTATCTCCTTTTTTAGAGATGCTACTTATCTGAAATTTCAATATTTACTATCTCTATTGGCGAAGACTACCAAGAAATGACATTAACCTCTGAATTCTTGGTTCATGAGAAACTATCTATCTAGCTAGCTAAATATCTGGCTACCTTTCTAGCTATCTTTTGAAGCATAGCTTTTCCAAAATCGTGGTAAATAAAGTATTATGGTTCTATTTTTGTTTGTTAAGATCTCGCTAACTACTGAACCGATAGAGTTCCCATTTCAGGAAGTCCCAGGATTGTTTTAAGCTATTGCACCAATGCACCAATGATCATTTAATACCCAAAATATTATATCCATCTATCTTTTTAGTTGGCTAAAAACCTTAGATACTTTAGATTGGTTGGTTCCAAATTAGGAGTGCAAAATATTTTCAATTAATAATTTTAATCTATCTCATTACCAATTTATTATCAGTCTTGAGATCTCTGGTTCTTTGTGGTGTTTTAAAATCCACCAGTAAAGATTCCTATTTGTGAATGTTATTATCCTTGTTTTAGAATATATATATTTCCCTCTCATAAGATCATGGGAAAGGTCTTCACAAAACTAAAAGCTTCTTCCCAACTTTTTCCCCAGGGGGAGGGACAAATAATCTTTCATTATTTGAAAACAGTGAATACATATATAAAACAAAGGTGATCATGGCTGTCTTAACATCGATAGTAAAATATATTTAGAATATATTTCATTCAGTATTTAGTATTTGTGACATACTCATGTTGATATAATAATAATAATACGCTTGACTGGGAAGCATTATTTTGGCTTTCACAATTTTTCCATTTTAATAGTCGACCAATAGGCATGTGATAAAGTATAGTCAAAGCTATCACATTTTTTAAAACAGTTTTTTTTTCTTTGAAGCAAAATGTGTATATCTAAAATGGCTGGTGCAATTGGGTTGAGACTTTTAGGGAGGCTTCATGTATGTATCAGGATGGTTTTAGGCTTTTTTCATGATTCCTTCTTTTTCAGTCAAAGTCCATAGTTATAGACACAATATAACAACATTTCTAAAATCAACCATTTTACTAACAGAAATTATTTCTAACATGTAATTAACACTAATCTAATAATTACATATTGAAATAACAAAAAGTTTATGAGCAAATGTGTCTCAAAGCCATGTTTCCCTTTCGCTCATAAAATTTGCCAAGCGCCTCTCCCTTTTTTATGACAAATGATTCGTACACAGTGGGAAAAAACTTAAAAAGACGTGAAGTGTACCAAAGAACATTATTTCTCCAATATGTCACCCATGATCACACTTCTAAGCCAGAACCACTAAATAAAATAGTCGACACAAACCATAAAAATTTATTGGCACTATTTTTGAAAGGGTAAACAATATGACTATCTGACAAAGGTTCTTACAATCAAAGGGTTAATTATCTGTAACTGTCAGACACCTGACTTATTTATATGAAAAGTATAGCCATGAATTTTATTAGCGGATCTTTCGGGTTCCATTATTGAAGTTTTTTCCCATAGTGCTTTGGTACTTCTGTTTCTTCCTTATGAAGAATGAGTTGAATTTTTTTATAATTGAGGTTTTCTGCCACTTTTGCTACCTATTATTAGGTTTTATTAGGGAGGAGATAGAACAATGGAACTGAAAGTAATCTATACCTTTATCTCTCACCCAAACTATGTTAGATTTCAAAGGCAGGCTTTCATAATTTAAGATGCTTATTTTGCAATGCTACTTGAAAGAAAAGTAGATAAAATTGGTTTTGAAAATATCAATACAGACTAAACCTCACCTAATAAAAACTTTGTGATAATGACCTAAAATATGAGAAGTAAACATAAAGATTTTTAAAATCCATTTTTTAGAACAAGAGCATAAAATTTAAACGTTATTAGTGAGAATCACGAACGAAGATAAGTGTTCCTAATGGTATTTTCTTATGTCAGGCTTATGTAAGCTTTTAGTTAAGTATCCCTATGAAGTTTCTAAGTTATTGTTAAGTATTCCTAAATGTAGTAATGTTAAGTAAGACTTAGGGAAGCTTTAAGGTACCTTATGAAGTTTACTAGGGGTTCCTATTTTGTTCTTAGTTACATTAAGTTAGGTCAAGAAAAATCAGGTTTGATACACGAGTACCTTTTTGGTTATGTCTTAAAACAGCCAATTGTTTTTCTAACTAAAGATTTTTAAAAAATATTTCTATCTTTTTTAAGTTTTTGAGCACGGTTCCTTGTAAATTCTGCCACATACATCCTATCTGTGTTATACATAATAGCAATTAACCATCTAAGGCCTCTTTATAGATTTTTTTTTATTTTCATAATTATAAAGAATGGTTACTTCAAAATATTTTTTATAGGGTGATTTTTTTAGTTGAAAATATGGTAAATTAACCTCCCCAATATATATAAAAAACACAAATCATATTCAAATATTGGAAATGGGCAGGTGTGCTAAACATTTGCAAATTTTTTTTTTCGTTAAAATGAATGAACAACAAAATAGATGTAATTATTTCATTCTACATTTAAAGAGCTATAATTCAAATTTTATTACAATGAGTACACTTTTAGTTATTTATAATGTTTCTTTTTTTCTATTTATGTAGACGAAAAAAACTTTACTCTAATTAAGACTTATCTTTCATATTTTTTAATTTTATTTTTTAATTATTTAATTAGGGTTACATAAAATTACTTAGGTATACTTAACATATAAAAGGTATCTTATCTAGTTAAGTCAGGTAGAAAGCAAGTACAAATTCTCATTCAATCCAGGGAGGGAGGGGTCATTGGGCTTTCTAAAATATTACATTAGTCCCCAAATTTGTATTATAACGTTTTCTTATTCAATAGCTTAATAACTTTTGGGACTTTTTTTCTAAATTTAATTGGTATGTTCATTAATCTTAATATCCAGCCGTTTCAACCACTAATTGTACAGTACAAGGACGTCCAAGCCTTTTTTATATGGGGGGGAGGTAGATCAAAATTCAAAAATTTTGCCTAGGCATCCCAAAATTCAATTTGGGCGGGGTATCAATTTATCTACTATTGTCTTATCCCTTTAGATCCCTGATTTCATCTACATTTAACTGATTGATATAATATTCATTTGTGTTCCTTCAGATGCGCTAAAATCCGTATACTAAAGTAGCAGGATGTTTGTTTGTCTGTGTGTCTGTCTGTGTGTCTGTACCAAAGGATCTCGCTAAACGCTGAACCGATCGGGTTCTCCTTAATATGTAGATTCTAATGGTTTCTGGGAAGGTTTATGACTATTTTGGGAGAGGGTACAACCAACCTCCCAAGAGAAATGACAAAAAATCGAAATATTTAAAATATATGGGAGACTTCATTGTAACATAAAGAGAATTATCGTAAAATAAAGAAGTAATGTAGAGACTTTAACAAATAAAAACATCTAAAGTGCCACTAGAGGCCTCTAGGGGCGTAGCTGCTATTTTAGAAATAAAGTAAAAGTGAAGGTAAATACAATGGTCATAAAAAAAGAGATATAATCAAGGATGTTTAAAATATCTTGCTAGCTTCTGGAATGAATAGGTTTCTTTTCATGGAAGCTTCTTATATGCCATTAGTTATATTTAAAAAAAAAAGGAAACTTATTCTTGCTTTAAAAAAACTTTTAAAGATACTAAAAACTGTTTTCATGCGTAGTTCTTAGTCCAGTCCTACACACACAGACAGACATACACCATATCTTTTGGCTACCCCTCTAAAGATATTAGATTTATATGAATTGCTTCAAAATGTTTTGTACAGGATGATTTTTAAAAGCGAGGCTTTTCTATAATTAGGGTCGGTCCGTCCAAGATAGATAGCTTTTATTTGTTAATTTAGGCATGTTAGAATTGTCCTATTGATTTCAAACTTTGCATGATGATTCCTGTAGTAGTTAGGTACGATTTAGAAAGCATAGCAACTCTATAATCATCACCAGAATGTCCGTACGTCCATTTTAAACATGTTGATTTTTCTACTTTTTTAACAACAATTTTTGGGTATAGTCCTTTCCATGACATCGCTCCATATGGGGCGATGATTTTAATTGATCGCCTCTTATGACAAGGGGCGATGTATTGGCTCCTTGAAAGGAGCGATTTAATAGCCCCTTATAACAAGAGGCGATGTTATGACTCCTTGAAAGGAGCGATTTGATAGCCCCTTGCCCTAAGAGGCGATTAAATGATCCTTTATCGCTCCTTTATCGCCCCTTCTAAAGAGGAGATGATATGTCCTCTTATCCCAAGGGGCTATTTAATTAAATATCGCCTCTTCATGGCCCCTTCACTATTATATATATCTTAGTCCCTTGATGGCCCCTACATCGCTCCTACATCGCCCCTTCATCGCTCCTCCATCGCTCCTTCTCCAAATTTATATTACATTGTACTTTGATGGCCCCTACATCGCCCCTCCATCGCTCCTACATCACCCCTTCATCGCTCCTTCTTCAAATTTATATTACATTGTACTTTGATGGCCCCTACATCGCCCCTCCATCGCTCCTACATCGCCCCTTCATCGCTCCTTCTTCAAATTTATATTACATTGTACTGTGATGGCCCCTACATCGCTCCTACATCGCTCCTTCATCGCTCCTACATCGCCCCTTCATCGCTCCTTCTCCAAATTTATATTACATTGCAACTTGATGGCCCCTACATCGCTCCTACATCGCTCCTCCATCGCCCCTTCATCACTCCTTCTCCAAATTTATATAACATTGCAACTTGATGGCCCCTACATCGCTGCTACATCGCTCCTCCATCGCTCCTCCATCGCTCCTACATCGCCCCTTCATCGCTCCTTCCACAAATTTATATTACATTGTACTTTGATGGCCCCTACATCTCTCCTCCATCGCTCCTCCATCGCCCCATCGCCCCTTAATAGCCCCTTACCTTAATTTATATAAAAAAAGCCCCTACATAGCCTCTCCATCGCCCCTTAATAGCTCCTTACCTTAATTTTTATAACATAGCCCCTACATAGCCTCTCCATCGCCCCTTAATAGCCCCTTATCTTAATTTATATAACAAAGCCCCTACATAGCCTCTCCATCGCCCCTAATAGCCCCTTACCTTTATTTATATAACAAAGCTCCTACATAGCCTCTCCATTGCCCCTTAATAGTCCCTTACCTTAATTTATATAACATAGCTCCTACATAGCCTCTCCATCGCCCCTTAAAAGCCCATTACCTTAATTTATATAACATAGCCCCTACATAGCCTCTCCATCGCCCCTTACCTTAATTTATATAACATAGCCCCTACATAGCCTCTCCATCGCCCCTTAATAGCTCCTTACCTTAATTTATATAACATAGCCCCTACATAGCCTCTCCATCGCCCCTTAATAGCCCCTTACCTTAATTTATATAACATAGCCTCTACATAGCCTCTCCATCGCCCCTTAATAGCCCCTTACCTTAATTTATATAACATAGCCCTACATAGCCTCTCCATCGCCCCTTAATAGCCCCTTACCTTAATTTATATAGCATAGCCCCTACATAGCCTCTCCATCGCCCCTTAATAGCCTCTTACCTTAATTTATATAATCCTTACCTTAATATATATAACATAGCCCCTACATAGCCTCTCCATCGCCCCTAAATAGCCCCTTACCCTAATTTATATAACATAGCCCCTACATAGCCTCTCCATCGCCCCTTAATAGCTCCTTACCTTAATTTATATAACATAGCCCCTACATAGCCTCTCCATCGCCCCTTAATAGCCCCTTACCTTAATTTATATAACATAGCCCTACATAGCCTCTCCATCGCCCCTTAATAGCCCCTTACCTTCATTTATATAGCATAGCCCCTACATAGCCTCTCCATCGCCCCTTAATAGCCTCTTACCTTAATTTATATAATCCTTACCTTAATATATATAACATAGCCCCTACATAGCCTCTCCATCGCCCCTAAATAGCCCCTTACCCTAATTTATATAACATAGCCCCTACATAGCCTCTCCATCGCCCCTTAATAGCCCCTTACCTTAATTTATATAACATAGCCTCTACATAGCCTCTCCATCGCCCCTTAATAGCCCCTTACCTTAATTTATATAACATAGCCCTACATAGCCTCTCCATCGCCCCTTAATAGCCCCTTACCTTAATTTATATAGCATAGCCCCTACATAGCCTCTCCATCGCCCCTTAATAGCCCCTTACCTTAATTTATATAATCCTTACCTTAATATATATAACATAGCCCCTACATAGCCTCTCCATCGCCCCTAAATAGCCCCTTACCCTAATTTATATAACATAGCCCCTACATAGCCTCTCCATCGCCCCTTAATAGCTCCTTACCTTAATTTATATAACATAGCCCCTACATAGCCTCTCCATCGCCCCTTAATAGCCCCTTACCTTAATTTATATAACATAGCCCTACATAGCCTCTCCATCGCCCCTTAATAGCCCCTTACCTTAATTTATATAGCATAGCCCCTACATAGCCTCTCCATCGCCCCTTAATAGCCTCTTACCTTAATTTATATAATCCTTACCTTAATATATATAACATAGCCCCTACATAGCCTCTCCATCGCCCCTAAATAGCCCCTTACCCTAATTTATATAACATAGCCCCTACATAGCCTCTCCATCGCCCCTTAATAGCCCCTTACCTTAATTTATATAACATAGCCTCTACATAGCCTCTCCATCGCCCCTTAATAGCCCCTTACCTTAATTTATATAACATAGCCCTACATAGCCTCTCCATCGCCCCTTAATAGCCCCTTACCTTAATTTATATAGCATAGCCCCTACATAGCCTCTCCATCGCCCCTTAATAGCCTCTTACCTTAATTTATATAATCCTTACCTTAATATATATAACATAGCCCCTACATAGCCTCTCCATCGCCCCTGAATAGCCCCTTACCCTAATTTATATAACATAGCCCCTACATAGCCTCTCCATCGCCCCTTAATAGCTCCTTACCTTAATTTATATAACATAGCCCCTACATAGCCTCTCCATCGCCCCTTAATAGCCCCTTACCTTAATTTATATAACATAGCCTCTACATAGCCTCTCCATCGCCCCTTAATAGCCCCTTACCTTAATTTATATAACATAGCCCTACATAGCCTCTCCATCGCCCCTTAATAGCCCCTTACCTTAATTTATATAGCATAGCCCCTACATAGCCTCTCCATCGCCCCTTAATAGCCTCTTACCTTAATTTATATAATCCTTACCTTAATATATATAACATAGCCCCTACATAGCCTCTCCATCGCCCCTAAATAGCCCCTTACCCTAATTTATATAACATAGCCCCTACATAGCCTCTCCATCGCCCCTTAATAGCTCCTTACCTTAATTTATATAACATAGCCCCTACATAGCCTCTCCATCGCCCCTTAATAGCCCCTTACCTTAATTTATATAACATAGCCCTACATAGCCTCTCCATCGCCCCTTAATAGCCCCTTACCTTCATTTATATAGCATAGCCCCTACATAGCCTCTCCATCGCCCCTTAATAGCCTCTTACCTTAATTTATATAATCCTTACCTTAATATATATAACATAGCCCCTACATAGCCTCTCCATCGCCCCTAAATAGCCCCTTACCCTAATTTATATAACATAGCCCCTACATAGCCTCTCCATCGCCCCTTAATAGCCCCTTACCTTAATTTATATAACATAGCCTCTACATAGCCTCTCCATCGCCCCTTAATAGCCCCTTACCTTAATTTATATAACATAGCCCTACATAGCCTCTCCATCGCCCCTTAATAGCCCCTTACCTTAATTTATATAGCATAGCCCCTACATAGCCTCTCCATCGCCCCTTAATAGCCCCTTACCTTAATTTATATAATCCTTACCTTAATATATATAACATAGCCCCTACATAGCCTCTCCATCGCCCCTAAATAGCCCCTTACCCTAATTTATATAACATAGCCCCTACATAGCCTCTCCATCGCCCCTTAATAGCTCCTTACCTTAATTTATATAACATAGCCCCTACATAGCCTTTCCATCGCCCCTTAATAGCCCCTTACCTTAATTTATATAACATAGCCCTACATAGCCTCTCCATCGCCCCTTAATAGCCCCTTACCTTAATTTATATAGCATAGCCCCTACATAGCCTCTCCATCGCCCCTTAATAGCCTCTTACCTTAATTTATATAATCCTTACCTTAATATATATAACATAGCCCCTACATAGCCTCTCCATCGCCCCTAAATAGCCCCTTACCCTAATTTATATAACATAGCCCCTACATAGCCTCTCCATCGCCCCTTAATAGCCCCTTACCTTAATTTATATAACATAGCCTCTACATAGCCTCTCCATCGCCCCTTAATAGCCCCTTACCTTAATTTATATAACATAGCCCTACATAGCCTCTCCATCGCCCCTTAATAGCCCCTTACCTTAATTTATATAGCATAGCCCCTACATAGCCTCTCCATCGCCCCTTAATAGCCTCTTACCTTAATTTATATAATCCTTACCTTAATATATATAACATAGCCCCTACATAGCCTCTCCATCGCCCCTGAATAGCCCCTTACCCTAATTTATATAACATAGCCCCTACATAGCCTCTCCATCGCCCCTTAATAGCTCCTTACCTTAATTTATATAACATAGCCCCTACATAGCCTCTCCATCGCCCCTTAATAGCCCCTTACCTAAATTTATATAACATAGCCTCTACATAGCCTCTCCATCGCCCCTTAATAGCCCCTTACCTTAATTTATATAACATAGCCCTACATAGCCTCTCCATCGCCCCTTAATAGCCCCTTACCTTAATTTATATAACATAGCCTCTACATAGCCTCTCCATCGCCCCTTAATAGCCCCTTACCTTAATTTATATAACATAGCCCTACATAGCCTCTCCATCGCCCCTTAATAGCCCCTTACCTTAATTTATATAGCATAGCCCCTACATAGCCTCTCCATCGCCCCTTAATAGCCTCTTACCTTAATTTATATAATCCTTACCTTAATATATATAACATAGCCCCTACATAGCCTCTCCATCGCCCCTGAATAGCCCCTTACCCTAATTTATATAACATAGCCCCTACATAGCCTCTCCATCGCCCCTTAATAGCTCCTTACCTTAATTTATATAACATAGCCCCTACATAGCCTCTCCATCGCCCCTTAATAGCCCCTTACCTTAATTTATATAACATAGCCTCTACATAGCCTCTCCATCGCCCCTTAATAGCCCCTTACCTTAATTTATATAACATAGCCCTACATAGCCTCTCCATCGCCCCTTAATAGCCCCTTACCTTAATTTATATAGCATAGCCCCTACATAGCCTCTCCATCGCCCCTTAATAGCCTCTTACCTTAATTTATATAATCCTTACCTTAATATATATAACATAGCCCCTACATAGCCTCTCCATCGCCCCTAAATAGCCCCTTACCCTAATTTATATAACATAGCCCCTACATAGCCTCTCCATCGCCCCTTAATAGCTCCTTACCTTAATTTATATAACATAGCCCCTACATAGCCTCTCCATCGCCCCTTAATAGCCCCTTACCTTAATTTATATAACATAGCCCTACATAGCCTCTCCATCGCCCCTTAATAGCTCCTTACCTTAATTTATATAACATAGCCCCTACATAGCCTCTCCATCGCCCCTTAATAGCCTCTTACCTTAATTTATATAATCCTTACCTTAATATATATAACATAGCCCCTACATAGCCTCTCCATCGCCCCTAAATAGCCCCTTACCCTAATTTATATAACATAGCCCCTACATAGCCTCTCCATCGCCCCTTAATAGCCCCTTACCTTAATTTATATAACATAGCCTCTACATAGCCTCTCCATCGCCCCATAATAGCCTCTTACCTTAATTATGTAACATAGCCCCTACATAGCCTCTCCATCGCCCCTTAATATCCCCTTACCTTAATTATATAACATAGCTCCTACATAGCCTCCCCATCGCCCCTTAATAGCCCCTTACCCGATTTTATATAACATAGCCCCTAAATAGCCTCTCCATCGCCCCTTAATAGCCCCTTACCTTAATTTATATAACATAGCCCCTACATAGCCTCTCCATCGCCCCTTAATAGTCCTTTACCTTTATTTATATAAAATAGCCCCTATATAGCCTCTCCATCGCCCCTTAATAGCCAATTTATATAACATAGCCGCTACATAGCCTCTCCATCGCCCCTTAATAGCTCCTTACCTTAATTTATATAACATAGCCTCTCCATCGCCCCTTAATAGCCCTCCATCGCCACTTAAAAGCCCCTTACCTTAATTTATATAACATAGCCTCTACATAGCCTCTCCATCGCCCCTTAATAGCCCCTTATATCCTCCTTCAAAACAGTTATACACCTTCCCAGGATCTATTGGAAGCTACCCTATAAAGGAGAACCATATTGGTTCTGCAGTTAGCGATCTTCTTTGATACATACAGACAATGATCCTGTTACTTTTTATAAGGATTAAAAATAAAATGGCCTAAAGCCATCTCATTACCCATAGGAAGCTTCACTGTAAAGGAGAACCATGTCGGTTTAGTGGTTAGCAAGGTACAGACAGACATACATACAGACAAAGATCCTGTTACTTTATTATAAGGATTAAAATAAAATAGTTATTAACCTCCCCAGGACCTATGAGAAGCTACCCTATTAAGGAGAACGATCTCAGGACCTATAGGAATCTTCACTGTAAAGGAGAACCATATTGGTTCAGCGGTTAGCAAGATCCTTCGGTACAGACAGACATTCATACATACAGACAAAGATTCTGTTAATTTATTTTAAGAAATACAGATAAAATTGTTATAAACCTTTCCAGGCCTAAAACCATCTCAGGACCTAATTTCTGCCGTTGACAACTCGAGTTAAGTTACTATATTATTTTTACAATGTTTAACTTATCTGTTATTATTGGCTGACGAAAAGTTTGGGCAAAAAAAAAATTTATTCTTCAATGAAATATCTCTCCAGTATAATTTTGCCAAGTGCTAATTTATTAAGAATAAAGTTTGCCACAAATTTACCAAAAAATCTCATTGTCATTTCGCCAGGGAGGATTAGGATAGTTCCCAAAGTGTTATAAGTTGGCTTATCCAAGAGTGCTGTCTAGTCTCCAAAGTTTTATAATACCGTTTTCTTATTCGTTAGATTAACAACCTTGGGGACTTTTTATTGTTTTGTGATTGTTTAGTTCATTAAGTTGAGTGTCTAAATGTTTCAACCACTAATTCTAAACTAAAGAAGGGGTAATTTTGTGAATCATCAATGGGAATAATTAATATATAAACATACATATATATACAGTGTTTTTTTTTATGAGAGCATTTTTGAAAGCAATTTTACCCTACTTATAGTTATCAGAATTTAATGATTAATGGCTTATTCTCTTCGTTTTTTATAACCATTAACAGAAAAGCAAAAAAATATTTCAGTTTTTATTTAAAAAGTACAGTAAATTCAAAATTTCAAAACATGGGTGTCAACATCTAAAATAGTTATTTCTCGCATCGTATTATAAACGGCTTTCCGCGGATATAGAAAGTACAATTATGAGATTAAAACTAGTTTTTTTAGCCCCGAGGTGCAGAAGGCACCGGCTAAAAAAACTGGGTTTAATCTTATGATTGTACATATCTATATTCGTAGAAAGCTGGATATAATACGATGCTAGACATAGTTTTTTCGTATGGATGAGAACCGGTTCCTATCCACCGGATTCAAATGAATACGAGAAATGGTTTTAGCGCATTTTTCTTATGCTCAAATCTTCTACCCTTTCCAAGAATGGAGGGAGTACATTGGGGGGCCAGTATTCCCTCCCTGGTTGAGATATGGCCTTCAAATTTCAAAATGTTCTAGTACATGTCACAAGTAGTATCTATATAAATTTTTAGCTCAATATCTCAACTTTGAAGCGTTTTGCAGCCATTCTTGCAAAGGTAGATTATAAGAAAAATGCACTAAAACCATTTTTAGATGTTGACACCTAAGTTTTAAATTTTTTAATTTACTGTACTTTTTGAATAAAAACTGAAATATTTTTTGCTTTTCTATTAAAGGTTATAAAAAAGAAGAGAATAAGCCATTAATCATTAAATTCTAATAACTATAAGTAAGGTAAAATTGCTTTCAAAAAAGTTCTCATAAAAAAACACACTGTATATATGTATATATATCATTTTATCGACAATCGTCTTATCCCTGTAGATCTCTGATTATCAGAGCATTTTTGAAATATTTGCTGCTTATTTTTTGGCTGCCTTTGGCAAAATAATTTTTTTTCATAAAAAATGTATACAAAATTATCGTATTAATTTGGTAAATATATCATTGCACTTGAATTATTTTTAAGTCACTAACGGCTAATCCCATAGATGACCCTAGGAGTACTTTAATGAATAGATGTGGTGGAGAGGGGGGGGAGGGGGAAGGTTAAGAATTTAAGGGAAGTGATACCTTCCGGGGGCTGAAAGTGTTAGTCCCCTCCCCAAAATGAAAACTTTTCCTGCGAGTAAAATAAGCTTCAATGTAAAGGAGAAGCATATCGGTTCAGTTGATACTGATAAACATCCTGTTACTTTAATGTAAATATTAGTTTAAGGATAGTCTGTATAATCTCAGGGATAAAGGAAACATTAGGCAATTTTTACAATAGTCTCCAAAGTTTTATAATGAAGTTTTCTTATTCGTTGGCTCAAAACTTTGGGGACTTTTGTCATATTTTGGTTGTAGTGTTGCAATTTTGTGTATCGTTATTAGGGATGGATAAAAATTTATCGGCCATTGTCTTATTCCTTTAGATCCTTGGTATAATCAACTGAATAACAGTTCCAACAACAAAAATTAAGATATTGCTTCGCTTTTTATGGACAAATATCCTGTTATTTTATTATAAGGAAAAAAAATAAACTATCTTAAAATCATCTCAGTACTCAGCGGTTAGCAAGATCCTACGGTATAGACAGACAGACATACATCATATCGGTTTAGCAGCAAACGAGATCCTTTGCTACAGACAAAAAAAAACTTTGTATATCGACTAGCGGCTACGCCCCCAGCATCTATTGGCTCTGTATTCAAAGGGGAATGAATAAAAGCCTAAAGCCTTCCCAGGACTTAAAATAGAATAGCCTAAAACCATCCCTCGACTTAAAATAAAATAGCCTAAAGCCATTACAAGACAAATATTAAGCTTACCTGAAATAGAAAGCCCAATCTGTTTAGTAGTTATTGAGATCTTAAGTTTCAGAACAGAAAGCCTTACTAACGTGGACAAACACAGGATATTTCGGACAAATGTCGGAGTGGACATTATATAAGTAAAACGCAGAAGTGTCTATAATATCTTATAAATTAGGTTTCAACAACATTTGTTTAGTTATTTCTACACAGGTTAGGTTAGGTTAAGATATAAATATACAAATAAGCCCCCTGCAGGGGTTAGGCATATAAAAAAACATATTTGACAGTTGTAAACAATGTGAGAAAAAAATATGTTTTAGTTTAATGAAATGTTCTATCTGTTTCAAACCTTTGCCTTTCGATAGAACTTACCTACTTTGGAAAACTGTTAGACTGATTTTAAAATTTCAGTCTGTGAGAAAAGATATTCAAGATTTTTTTTTGTTTTGAAAGATTTTTATCTTATAAATAAAATAAAAGACACTCCTGCGTTTTACATAAGCAATGTCCACTCCGACGATTGTCCCATTCCTAGGTTTGTCCACTCCAACGTTTGTTTATGTTTTACTACTTTATATAATAGGATAATATGTATTCTTCTTTTATATTTCTCTTTTCTTATTCACTTGCAGCTGCGCTCTTTTTAATGTAAGGAGGCAGAAAAATAGCCTAAACCAATTAGGGGCTTAAATCTGAAAATGAAAAAGCAAAAAACCATCCCATGACCTATGTGAAGCTTCCCTTAAATGGAGAATTTAGTCAGTTTATGAAATTTTTAAGCTTCAGACCAAAAAAATACTTTTTTTGTTAAAAGAGAGACTTTTCTACAATTAGGGCTAGTCCTTTCGTCATTGCTCTTCTCATTAAGTTAAGCATGTGGTTTTCTCTGCTATTGTTAAAGATAGACTGTTGAGATTTTTAGTGAATATTCCCATGACATATGTATATCCAGTCTATAAATTATTTTGTCTGTCTCTCAATTATGCTTCAAAAGACTTAGGTTTCGTGATAATCTTTGAGTAATAGCATATTCTCTTAAAGTCTGCTCTATAACTTACTTTGTCTGTTTGTCCATTATATGATCCTTATTCAAATTTCTATTTAACTAAAAAATTTCATTCTCTTAGTTTATTTTTTTTCTTTATTTCATTATGTTATTATATTATTTATATTTATTTTATTAATTCATTATATTTTCATTATAATTTTCCTTTTTAAATGCGAAACTTTTCTATAGTAAGGATTGGTTTGTCCGTACGTCCAAACGGTTAGACGACATTTTCTTTAATTTAGACATGTTATAAATATCCTATCGATTTCAAACTTTGCAGAATGATTTCTATAACAGTTGGGTACAATACTATATTCATTACTAGAAAGTATGTACGTCCATTTTTTTGTATAATATCATTGTCCCATTCATCTGGGTTTTGGAGTAATGTTTCTTAGGACAACAAGGTTTAGTATTATAATCAAATACTAAAAATAAAATTATGCCCTTTTACTATATTCTATACTAGCAGATTCGCCCCTAGCCTCAGGGGCTTTGCCCCAAGAGGTGATAAAATTTTTTTTTGGCGAAATTCGTAATAGGACCAAGAAAATCTTAAGCAAAAAAAAAAATGGGGGGGGATTTTTTTGTTTTTGGGGGGGTTGGGGGTATCCCACCCCCCAAGAAAATAGCCTAAAACCACCACAGGACCAGTAGGTATATTCCCTGAATAGTAGAATATAATCGGTCCAGTGGTTACCGAGATCTTAAGGGACTGACAGACGGACAGACAGACGGACAGACAGACGGACAGACAGACGGACAGACAGACAGACGGATGGACAGACATCATTCTACTTTGTATTATAGATTTACGCTAATTTTAACAAAATTTATGTTTGACCTCCTGATTTTAGAGCTTTGCTTTTGTGAATGTTGTTATCCTTGTTATCTTGCTTTTTTTTCCTTTTTCATAACCTATTATATAAAGTAGTAATCTTTTTTTTGTCTGTAGAAAAGCTAACCGCTGAACCTATATGGTTCTCCTTTACAGTGAAGCTTCTTTTAAGTTCATAGAGGGTTTATAATTATTTCGAGGGAGGGTATCTCCACCCTCCCAGAAAATTCACCCCAAGAAAAATATTACCCCATCCCCTCAAAAAATCTTTTTAACTTTTTAAAAGCAAAGCTTTTCTATATTAAGGATCAGTCCGTACGTCCGTAACGGTTAGCTATTTTCGTTAATTTAGGCATGTGATTCCTGTAGTAGAAAGGTACGATTTAGAAAGTCTATAATCATTATCAGAATATCCATACGTCCATTTTAAGCATACTAATTATTAACTTACAACAAATTTTTATGTATCAAAATTATCCGATTAATCTGATTTCTGGGATACTGATTCCTAGGACAACAAAATAGAATGTTATAAGCGAATCATATCTATAATCAAGTCCAAAAAATGTGAGTACGTCCTTAAGCATTTTCCTGCATGTAAGCAATTTCTCAATAAATTTACTTACAATTTTGTTTCGAATTTTAAATTTATGTTCTGACTATTCAGTTCTGACACTCTACATTATTAATGTTCATTAAAGGACGCCTGCAAGAAATAACACGCTTTAACTGCTAAAAGACTGCCACAAGAAGACCCAATACCCCAAATTATAAGCCTTCAGCTTCAATAACAAAAAAGTTCTAGGCATTTCAAAATAGCATTTTATGTACAATGGAATTTTTGAAAGATTTCCAATGCTCATAAAAGAAAAAACAATATTAAATTACGTTGCCTAGACATAAAATTATAACCTTATCTTTGTCAGAAACTTAGATTGCCTGTAACTGATTACATTTTTACAATAAAAACACCACATTTCATAGTCAAAATCTATGAAAAAAAATCGATTTAAATTGCATTTTTAAACGAAAATCATAGCGGAAACAAAGGGGTAAACTAATACAAGCTTAGCTGTGATTGGTTGTTAAGCTGATTCAGCCTTCTGATTGGCTACAGTACATTCGGTACAACGCAAGTAAAACTTATTTTTTTTTAATGATTTTGACTATAAAAATGGGTATTTTTATTGTAAAAATATAATTAGTTACTGGAAACCTAAATTTATGACAAAAAAAATAAGCTTATAATTTTGTTTCTAGGCCACGTAGTTTAATTTTAAAGTTTTCAACATGAGCATTGCAATTCTTTCAAAATTTCCATTGTACATAAAATGTCATTTTAAAATGCCTAGAACTTTTTTGTTATAGAAGCTGAAGGCTTCAAATTTGGGGTATTTGGTCTACTTGTGGCAGTCTTTCAGCAGTTAAAGCGTGGTATTTCTTGCAGGCTTCCTTTAAACTTTTTTCTACCGTTTCAGAGCTTTGCTTTTATAAATGTTGTCATCCTTGTCATCCTTTTAAAACTTAAATTTAAAACTGTAGAGGGTCACATTCCTTCCTTACCTTAATGCCCTACCTTCTATAATGAAGGGGCAATACAATTACAGAGGCTGTACAGGAGCCATAAAGGGCCTATGTTATATAAATTAAGGTAAGGGGCGATGAAGAGGCTATGAAGGGGCTATGTTATATAAATTAAGGTAAGAGGCTATTAAGGGGCGATGGAGAGGCTATGTAGGGGCTATGTTATATAATTAAGGTAAGGGGCTATTAAGGGGCGATGGAGATGCTTTGTAGGGCCTATGTTATATAAATTAAGGTAAGAGGCTATTAAGGGGCGATGGAGAGGCTATGTAGGGGCTATGTTATATAAATTAGGGTAAGGGGCTATTTAGGGGCGATGGAGAGGCTATGTAGGGGCTATGTTATATATATTAAGGTAAGGATTATACAAATTAAGGTAAGAGGCTATTAAGGGGCGATGGAGAGGCTATGTAGGGGCTATGCTATATAAATTAAGGTAAGGGGCTATTAAGGGGCGATGGAGAGGCTATGTAGGGCTATGTTATATAAATTAAGGTAAGGGGCTATTAAGGGGCGATGGAGAGGCTATGTAGAGGCTATGTTATATAAATTAAGGTAAGGGGCTATTAAGGGGCGATGGAGAGGCTATGTAGGGGCTATGTTATATAAATTAAGGTAAGGAGCTATTAAGGGGCGATGGAGAGGCTATGTAGGGGCTATGTTATATAAATTAGGGTAAGGGGCTATTCAGGGGCGATGGAGAGGCTATGTAGGGGCTATGTTATATATATTAAGGTAAGGATTATATAAATTAAGGTAAGAGGCTATTAAGGGGCGATGGAGAGGCTATGTAGGGGCTATGCTATATAAATTAAGGTAAGGGGCTATTAAGGGGCGATGGAGAGGCTATGTAGGGCTATGTTATATAAATTAAGGTAAGGGGCTATTAAGGTGCGATGGAGAGGCTATGTAGAGGCTATGTTATATAAATTAAGGTAAGGGGCTATTAAGGGGCGATGGAGAGGCTATGTAGGGGCTATGTTATATAAATTAGGGTAAGGGGCTATTTAGGGGCGATGGAGAGGCTATGTAGGGGCTATGTTATATATATTAAGGTAAGGATTATATAAATTAAGGTAAGAGGCTATTAAGGGGCGATGGAGAGGCTATGTAGGGGCTATGTTATATAAATTAAGGTAAGGAGCTATTAAGGGGCGATGGAGAGGCTATGTAGGGCTATGTTATATAAATTAAGGTAAGGGGCTATTAAGGGGCGATGGAGAGGCTATGTAGGGGCTATGTTATATAAATTAAGGTAAGGAGCTATTAAGGGGCGATGGAGAGGCTATGTAGGGGCTATGTTATATAAATTAGGGTAAGGGGCTATTTAGGGGCGATGGAGAGGCTATGTAGGGGCTATGTTATATATATTAAGGTAAGGATTATATAAATTAAGGTAAGAGGCTATTAAGGGGCGATGGAGAGGCTATGTAGGGGCTATGCTATATAAATTAAGGTAAGGGGCTATTAAGGGGCGATGGAGAGGCTATGTAGGGCTATGTTATATAAATTAAGGTAAGGGGCTATTAAGGGGCGATGGAGAGGCTATGTAGAGGCTATGTTATATAAATTAAGGTAAGGGGCTATTAAGGGGCGATGGAGAGGCTATGTAGGGGCTATGTTATATAAATTAAGGTAAGGAGCTATTAAGGGGCGATGGAGAGGCTATGTAGGGGCTATGTTATATAAATTAGGGTAAGGGGCTATTCAGGGGCGATGGAGAGGCTATGTAGGGGCTATGTTATATATATTAAGGTAAGGATTATATAAATTAAGGTAAGAGGCTATTAAGGGGCGATGGAGAGGCTATTAAGGGGCGATGGAGAGGCTATGTAGGGGCTATGCTATTTAAATTAAGGTAAGGGGCTATTAAGGGGCGATGGAGAGGCTATGTAGGGCTATGTTATATAAATTAAGGTAAGGGGCTATTAAGGGGCGATGGAGAGGCTATGTAGAGGCTATGTTATATAAATTAAGGTAAGGGGCTATTAAGGGGCGATGGAGAGGCTATGTAGGGGCTATGTTATATAAATTAGGGTAAGGGGCTATTTAGGGGCGATGGAGAGGCTATGTAGGGGCTATGTTATATATATTAAGGTAAGGATTATATAAATTAAGGTAAGAGGCTATTAAGGGGCGATGGAGAGGCTATGTAGGGGCTATGCTATATAAATTAAGGTAAGGGGCTATTAAGGGGCGATGGAGAGGCTATGTAGGGCTATGTTATATAAATTAAGGTAAGGGGCTATTAAGGGGCGATGGAGAGGCTATGTAGAGGCTATGTTATATAAATTAAGGTAAGGGGCTATTAAGGGGCGATGGAGAGGCTATGTAGGGGCTATGTTATATAAATTTAGGTAAGGGGCTATTAAGGGGCGATGGAGAGGCTATGTAGGGGCAATGTTATATAATTAAATTAAGTGGCTATTAAGGGGCGATAGAGAGGCCATATAGGAGCTTTGTTATATAAATTAAGGTAAGGAGCTATTAAGGGGCGATGGAGGAGCGATGTAGGGGCCATCAAGTTGCAATGTAATATAAATTTGGAGAAGGAGCGATGAAGGGGCGATGTAGGAGCGATGAAGGAGCGATGGAGGAGCGATGGAGGAGCTATGTAGGAGCGATGTAGGGGCCATCAAGTTGCAATGTAATATAAATTTGGAGAAGGAGCGATGAAGGGGCGATGTAGGAGCAATGAAGGAGCGATGTAGGAGCGATGTAGGAGCGATGTAGGGGCCATCACAGTACAATTTAATATAAATTTGGAGAAGGAGCGATGAAGGAGCGATGTAGGAGCGATGGAGGGGCGATGTAGGGGCCATCAAAGTACAATGTAATATAAATTTGGAGAAGGAGCGATGAAGGGGCGATGTAGGAGCGATGAAGGAGCGATGTAGGAGCGATGTAGGAGTGATGTAGGAGCGATGTAGGGGCCATCACAGTACAATTTAATATAAATTTGGAGAAGGAGCGATGTAGGAGCGATGGAGGGGCGATGTAGGAGCGATGGAGGGGCGATGTAGGAGCCATCAAAGTACAATGTAATATAAATTTGGAGAAGGAGCGATGAAGGAGCAATGGAGGGGCGATGTAGGAGCGATGGAGGGGCAATGGAGGGGCGATGTAGGGGCCATCAAAGTACAATGTAATATAAATTTGGAGAAGGAGCGATGAAGGGGCGATGTAGGAGCGATGAAGGAGCGATGTAGGAGCGATGTAGGGGCCATCACAGTACAATTTAATATAAATTTGGAGAAGGAGCGATGTAGGAGCGATGGAGGGGCGATGTAGGAGCGATGAAGGAGCGATGTAGCAGCGATGTAGGGGCCATCAAGTTGCAATGTAATATAAATTTGGAGAAGGAGCGATGAAGGGGCGATGTAGGAGCGATGAAGGAGCGATGTAGGAGCGATGTAGGGGCCATCACAGTACAATTTAATATAAATTTGGAGAAGGAGCGATGTAGGAGCGATGTAGGGGCCATCACAGTACAATTTAATATAAATTTGGAGAAGGAGCGATGAAGGAGCGATGTAGGAGCGATGAAGGGGCGATGTAGGAGCGATGTAGGGGCCATCAAAGTACAATGTAATATAAATTTGGAGAAGGGGCGATGGAGGAGCGATGTAGGGGCCATCAAGTGGGTTGTTATATAAATTAAGGTAAGGGACTACGGAGGGGCGATGGAGAGGCTATAAAGGAGCCATCATGGGGCTATAGCATAGCCTCTTATCATAAGAGGCGATATGAACGCCCCTTTAAAGGAGCTATTAAGAGGCCATGAAGGAGCTATAGCATAGCCTCTTATCATAAGGGGCGATATGAACGCTCCTTAAAAGGGGCTATCACATCGCTCCATATGATAAGAGGCTATGCTATAGCTCCTTGAAGGAGCTATAGAAAATCATCGCCCCATATGGAGCGATGTCATGGAAAGGACTATACCCCAATTTTTTATGTGATCTAATTATCCCTTTGATCTGCTTTTTGGTATATTGATTCCTGGGACAACAAAGAACAATATTATAAGCAAAGCAACTCTATCAAGTCCTTAAAATGTAAGTATGTCCATAAACATTATTCTGTATCAAGCAGTTTTTCAACAAATTTACTTACAATTTTGCTTCGACTCGTATACATTTATATTCTGATTATTCAGTTCTGACACTATACAAGTGTTAATGTTTGTGATTTTTTCAAATTAATTTCGTTATTGGTATAAGCTGGTAATAAATAGCCCATTGTCCCCTCTTTCTCTATTAAAATAAAACATGTGATGTTTTATTAGCAATTTTCTTAGCACAGTAAAAAATGTTTTCAGTGTTCTCTTTTCCCTAAATCAACACTTCATAATAGATAGGCGAAGCATTGCCGTAAAAAAATGTAATCAAAAATAAGTCATTTAAAGCTGTCATTCAAGATTTGAAGAAATAAAGGAACACAAATAAAGAAATTATCAAGTAAGAATTATTAAAAGGTATAATCTAGATACATACTCCCAAATTCAGCCAATAGGAATACAGGGGAGGATCAATCTACCATATATTGGTTAGAAAGTAAACAAAATTTGGTTAGAAAGAGCAATTATCCTTTGATATCATTCGAAAAATGAATCATCTATAAATAGTCTTTCATAGGATAAGCCTTTGCTTTGGTCATATGGTTAAAAAATTTCTTCCCTCGCATGATTTAAAGCATATATGACATAACATATATAAGAAGTCATCTTTAAATAGTTAACTTTCTTGGGATAAAGTTACCTCTTTGGATATTTCTTATTAAGTTTCACAACTTATTGGGCCCAATTTACCATCTAGATCTACTATATCTATTGGTTCATTATACTATACTTTTGTACTTTCTTGGTAGAATATTTTTTTAAAGGTTATTATTTAAAACAGCTAACTGTTCTTTTAGCTAAAAAATCATAAAAATTATATAGCTTTCATTAGTTTTTAAGTAGTTTCTATTCAAGTCCTGTCTGTGTTATACTTAATAGCTACAACCCCTCTAAGCTTTAAAGTTGTTAGATTTATAAAGAAAGGTTAAAAAAAACGTTTTGTAGAGAGTGATTTCTTAGCTTGGTAAAGGCACCATGTAAAATATAGGTAAAACACATGACATATAATCAAATATTAGAAATAGGCAAGTGTTGAACCTATGATACTTTTTTGTTAAAATGTATGAACATCTATATAGATGTTAAAATTAAAATCTACAAAGAGCCACATGTTAACAAATTTTATATGTTTATTACAAAGAGTAGCTTTTAGTTCTATATGATCTATCCTTATAGTTTGTTTTTCTATTATAGTAAAATTAAAAATAATCCACACAAAGTTTTGTTGAAAAAACATCAAATTGTCATCCTAAGAAAGAATTTTAATTCTTATTATTTTTAAAAATAGTTAAGGTACCTTTTTTTGATAAGATACCCTAGGATTTTTGATGGAGAAGTGGATCAAAAGGGATGATTCATATAAGGTAGGGGCATCGAAAATAGGAAGGGGATTAAGCTACCTTTACATAAATAGTTAGGGATTCCTAAACCTTTCTTTGCAAAGAAAGCAGGTAGAAATTAATAGGGAAGGGTGGTGGTGGGGGGGGGGGGGGAAGGGGTGATAAAGGTTACTTTCAAATTTATGTAAGCTTTTTTAGTACAACTTTAAGGTAGGCTTACATTAAAGTTAGCGATGCCTAAGGGTTCTTAATTCAAAAGAAAGCAGGTAGAGGTGGGAAGAGCTTTGACATCCAATGAATAGATATATAAGATCTAGATGGTCTATCTGGCACCTAATTCTGTCATACATATAGAGGTGTAAGACAAACCCTTTTGTTTATTTGTAACTGTATAAGTTTCATTTTGATAATTTCAGCAACAAAATGTTTAGATGATATAAATTTCTGAAATGCTTTTGATTATTTAGACGTATTTGTTTAAATTCAATAATTTGGGCAACAAAATTTTTAGATGATATATTTTTTCCTGATTCTTTAGCTTTAAATACTCTAGGAAGTAGTCCTATAGCCAAAAACCTGCTAAAAAGCACTCCAATTACCATGGATGTTTCCCTTAGAGCAATAAGAAATTAACCCTTACAGATTGGGGGGGCTAAATTAGCCGCCCCCCTCTAGTTTTTTCAATGTCACTTGCCTTCATTACATCATGACTGTTTAAGTTTAGTAATTATACATTTTTATATAAGCCGGTGCTTTTATTAAGTAGTAGATGTAAAATTTTTCATAGAATTCAGTTATGCAATTTTTAAAATAATTAAGTTTGTTTTTTTTAAATTAAGTCGATCTTAAGGTACCAAAACGCAATAAAAAAAAGGAAGAAAATGGGCATTATGAACAAAAATAGTAAGATCTTTAATTTGACACCTTACTTTTTGAATTTTGTCAGATAATTATTGAAAAAATTGATTTTTTAAAACCCACGAGAATAAAAACTTTGAACTTAATTTTATCATTACACAGGTATAAAAAATATGGGTTCATATATACCTTTAGAATCAGAAAAATATTACGAATCCATTATAAGCAAAATTGAAAAAAAGTAAAAAAATTAAAAATGGCCTAATATATTATTTTGTACAAGCAACACTTTCTTCATCCCCTCTTTACCCCCTCTTTACCCCCTTCCCATTTTTATTCTCAAAATAAGAAATAAGATGGTTGCCTGTATAATATAACATAATATTTTTATATAATTCCTTTTATTGTAGTTTATATACTATAGTGTAAACTTTTTATTTCAATTTTGCTTAGAATGGATTTGTAATATTTTTCTCATTCTAACAGTATATATAACGCCTATTTCTTATGCCTGGGTAATGATAAAATTAAGTTCAAAGATTTTATTCTTGTGGGTTTAAAAAAATCGATTTTTTCAATAATTACCTGACAGAATTTAAAAAGTAAGGTGTCAAATTAAAGATTTTACCATTTTTGTTCATAATGGCCATTTTCTTTCTTTTTTTTGTTGCATTTTAGTACCTTAAAATCGACTTAATTTAAAAAAAAAAACTTACATTACTTTAAAAATAAGAGGTCTACAAAAAAACCGATTGCATATCTGAATTATATGGAAAAATTTACATCTACTACTTACTAAAAGCACCGGCTAGCTATAAAAATAAAAGTAAATACACCTTCTTTGGTGCCACCTAACCGACTTTGACCGGACGCCATGACCGACACAGACTAGATATCCTTATAAGATCAACTCTTGCCGACATATAATTACTAAACTTAAAAAGTCATGAAGTCACAACTCTCTATCTTACCTACAAAAAAATGACATTGAAAAAAATAGAGGGGGGGGGGTCAATATGACCCCCCCCCCCTGATCTGTAAGGGTTAATAGATAATTATACTTCTTAATATGAGAGTGTTGACAAAAAGTTACTGCTGTATATCTTGAATAGGAGATGAGATAATCATATTCTCTACATTTTTGTCTTTGAAGGACAAACTGACCGATAGACAAACATTTGGATCTAAAGAGTAGCTTCACTACTAAAAATTATTTACCCCTTCATCAAATGTTGGTAAAGATTTTATTGTGAGGGTAATAAAAAAAAATTTTTTCAAAGCATTTTTAGGAAGATAAACAACCATCCCTCCCCCCCCCCTTCCCCACATATTTTGACGTCCTCACTTTAGTACAAAAATCTGCACAATTTTTAACCAATAATATGGCCGAATTATTGCTACATTGTTTTCCTATTGGCTGCATTAGAAAATGTGTATCTAAATGTCCTATATCTATTCAATTAAGGCAGGTTCCTAAAATCTAAAATTTTAAAAATAACAATACTAAAGAGATTGGGAACATAAATGTAATTACATAACAAATTTAATTGAAAGAATGCAACTTTGTACTTCTCTTTTTAAAAGCGAAGCTTTTCTATAATAAGGGTAAGTCCGTCCATCTGTATCTGATAGCTCATATTATTAATTTAGGCATATAAGAATTATCCTATCAATTTCAAATAATGTTTCCTGTAATAGTTAGATACGATTTAGCAACTCTATAATCGTTATCCAAATGCACACATGTTCATTTTAAACATGCTGATTTCTAAAACTTTTTTTATAAAAACTTTAATTATTTAGTTATCCTATTCATCTTGATCTTATATTTGAAATAATGATTCCTAAAAAATGTGTGTATGTCATTATCCTGCATTTAATCAATTTTACATTATAATTGTTTACAAATTTAGAGCTTCGCTTTTATTGATGTTGTCATTCTTGTTTAGCAACTCTCTAATAAGAAAGGAAAAATGCAAAGAGTACATCCAATAGACAAATTCATGCAAATAGATTGTTAATTTTTTTCTGTTGTAGTAAAGTTAAATTTAATCTACAATATGTTTTGTTAAAAAATGTATCAAATTGTCTAGCTAAGAAAGAATTTCATTCATTATTATTTAAATAAAATAAGGAAAGCCTTATTTTTTCTTAGGGTATCCTATCTTTTACAGAAAAGATAGGAAGAGTTTTTATAAATCAGCTAAACAAATGTTATCTTTAAAGTATTAAAAACAAGATTAAGGGAGAAAAGAAATAAAATGCTATCTTTAAAGTAGCAAAAACTAGATTAAGATTAATGGGGAAAAAGGAAAAAAAACGTAAGATACAAATGTACAGCCTCAATCATGATAACTTTTAAACCCAAAATGAAGAACACTAAGGGGGGGTAGGTGGGGGGGAGGATTGGCCTAGTGAGTGTTAACACAAAATTAAGGTACACTTATTGGGGGGAATCGGTTGAAAAGGGTAGATATAAACATTTGGGGGGAAAAGAGAAGCAGTAAGTAAAGTAAAAGAGAGAGGGGAAAAATACATTGGTTGTGCAGCCTTATAATGTCATGAGGAAAACTAATAAGAGTTAAGACAACATCTTTTCCAATATCATTTTTAAGCATATTTTCATTTAATGTTGAAATTAAAATGAAGATAAAAGATAAAATAAATTGTTTTCAAATCAATCAGAACCTTTTCTATTAAAAGCAATTGAACCAAAATGGCTTTCTCAAATATTAAATTTCCCCTAAATGTTTCAGATGGACAGACATAAATTCATATTATATAGTAACTTTGCTAATAAAAATCTTTTAAATCCACGATATTAGTAGAAAAAGGTTTAAAATATTTTTTTAACAATTTAATATCAAAATTTTATAACAAAAGTTAATTAATCTTCTTTAAATTCTTTTAGTTTGGAAAGAGGTGCAACAACAATATGGTTTAGCACAGCAAAAATGGCCAGGCCTACTGATTTTGTCCATTCTTAAATTCCCTTGATTCCCCTCTTTTACTTTTTTCTCTTTGCCTTTATGAACTTTTAATCATACAAAGAGTTCATTTCTAAAATTCTATTCTTACAAATAATGCAAAGAGAACTGTAATTTATTTATGAAATACTTTTTTTTTAAATCCACGTTATTTTACATAAACAAATACATAAAGGATAAGTTAAGAAAGATTTTAAAATATTCCTATTTTTTATTGCAAGTTGATGTAATAAGGAAGGTTTAGTACAGGCTTATGTACACTTGTTTATGAGAGGTTTATGTAAGGCTAAAGTATGCCTATCAAAATCTTTACTTAAGCTTGACATTACTAAATTTAAGGGTAGCCTATCTCCCCCAAACTAAAGTAAAGCTTAAGATACCCTTATTTTTAAAGGGTCCCTAATAAACCGTTTGTGATTAGCTCTAATATGTCATAAAATAATCAAATCTTTTAGAAGAAAATAATGTAAAAAGATTTAGTTTGGAGTTATTTTATGTAAAAGCTATGATTAGAAAAAGAACAGTTATGTCCATATAAAGCGCAACAATTACAAGATATCAATAGTTTTAAATAAATATAACATTTTCGTGAGATGACTTAAAGATAATACTCATTTTTTTGACGAACCGCTTATGGAACGCAAGGGATTTAAGAGTAACTGCGCTACTAAACCCTTGAAAAACTATGACTTTTTTAGCATCAAATATTTAACCGTTGAAAGAGTTTTTGAAATCTTTATAAAAACCTCTTGGGACTCTAATAGCCTAAGAAAGAAAGGTTTTAAGAAGTTATGAACAAGAACAAATTTTAGCAAGAAAGCATAGCTGATGGGGAAATATAAATAGTAGATAGAAGATTGATAGATACAATGATAGAGTGAGATAGATGGAAATATAAATGGATAGCGGGGGAGATAGAGATTGAGGGGGGGGGGGTGAGTGTTAGAGAGAGTGAGAGAAAGGTAAAAAAAGAGAGATTGAAAGAAGACATAAGGAAACAGGAAAAAGAAAATAAAGAGATAAGGATTAAGATCAAAAAAAGAAAAAGAAAGGTGATTTTAAATCCAAAACTCGTACAAATTGATAATCGTATAGATACTTTGCATCTTTGCAGGATGATTTAGACCCTAAAAGGGAGCATCTTGCATAATCATGCTCTTAAAAACTACCATCAATAGATAGATAAAATTTGACGAATGGATAAATTGATGTGTATAGAAAGAAGAATAAATAAATAGGATCAAGTCAAGCTGAGTGTGCCAATGGCAACAAGTAAAACAGAGCGTGCCAATATTCCCCCAAGTAAAACATAGTATGCCAATTTTTCTTCAAGTAAAGCATAGTATGCCAATAGTTTATCAAACAAAGCAGCATAACAAAAAAAAGATGAATTTAACATATTTTCCGATTTATATTATAATAATTCAACCTACAAATTTACAACTTTATGTACGTAAAATATATAAACTAGTAGTTACGTCCCTAGCATCTAGGAGCTCCCTATTCCAAGTAGTAGAAAAGTTACGAAAATTTGCCTAAAACCATTAAAATTTCAAAATAAAAGATCTCACTAATCGATGGACTGTTATGGTTCTTCTTTTAATTAAGCTTCTTATTGGTCCTTTAAAATACCATGATTTTGTTACAATAGTTTTTTCTTTTTAAAACTTAAATGTAAAGGAGATTTTCAGCTCTCTCTTTCCCTCAAATGCCCCTAGAGACATCGAAGGGGGGGGTGGAGCCGCTAGTATATACACATAAATTATTTCAAAATTTTAGAATAAGCATATCTTGACAAGTAAAGCAGAGTATGCCAATATTACGCCAAGTAAAGCAGAGTGTGCCAATATTCCCCCTAGTCAAGTAGAGTATGCCAATATTCCCCCAAGTCAAGTAGTGTGTGCCAAAACAGGCTATTGACATACTCAGCTTGACTTGATCCGATAAATAGATTCTGAATATGAATAAACATGCTTTTAAAAGCTATTGTAAAAGATATTCAAAGACAAATAGAGTTTATGACAAATGAATCAAATTTTCCTTGACATTTTTAAAGCTTACAATATTATCTTAATGTAAAATTCACCAATAGTTATGGTAAATTAATAAACATAAAATAGATAGAGAAATATAGAGCATATATAGATGAATGTATAGATAGATAAATAATGGGTTAAAATAGGATAGATAGGAAACAAGACAAATCCAGTCCACAATCAGCTTGGCAAAAACAATAGTTTAAATTTTAAATAGGATTTATTTTGTATCAGACCAAAAGCTAACCTGCGATATTAGCATAATTTGGAGATGCAAGTTCGAATCTGGACCAAACCACATAGTACTAGAGACGATAAAATTGTACATACAGCAGATACGTGTCAGGAAGAGGAAAGATAGGTTGTCTGATGTTTGTTACCTTTTACCCATTAAATTGAATTGAACAGATTATAGTGCTTTAAAAAAATGACGTCATACAATGCAATTGACTAATGATAGGCCAGTATACATTTTAATTGACCAATAGTATTGGCCAATTTTTTTGAGCTGCTCCGAAGAGAGAGATTACTGATATACTGTCTTTATAGAGTAGATGTGCTACTAAAAAATGTTGCTGCTTAATCATGCTCTTAAAAACCTACTATTCATCTTTCTCTAGCTACAGATTTAATAATTTCCTAAAATTTAGATTGGATCAAATTTTACCCCATTTGTGCAATGTTATTTCTGGGTTTTTTACCATTTTTCTGTCATTTAAACTAGACTTTGTGTAATTTCATTTGTCCTATAATGATGATAACAATACCTAAAAAGTTGGAAAGAGGGATGAGGGGTGGAATGAAGGGGTCCTTTTCATTGCAGATTAATCTAGAAGATTCTTTAAAATTAAAGGATAGCGCATAGAAAGATTTTTTATCTTCCACGAAGAATAACTTATATACCTATAAACAATAATAAACATTAATAAATCGAAGTTTTCTGGATACAAAAATTATGTTTAAAAAGTTTAAAATATTATAAAATAAAGTACTCATTCTTTTTTAGCCTGAAAAGTACACATTCTAAATACACCATACATATGTTTGAATTTGGGTTTAGCAGTTGGGCAAATGGATATCTTTTAGTTGATTTCTATTTAAGGGTACCACATCAATTGCATTAAAGCTATCCTTACAATTTTCCACCTTTCTAACAGAGTAAAAAAATTTGTATTTATCCATCTTGCCGGCCACAGACGCAAATAAAAATCTGAGCAAATTTTTAGATGTACCTTTTAATAATAGAGGCCTATGGGTGTTTCCTTACCTTACCTCGTAATGGCGGGATTCTCCGTCGATTTTTCAGTGATCATCCAGGACATTATCAGCTTGCAATGGGATGCGATACTATAACACCCAAGGATATTAGGTTAAGTAACATCCAACAGACAGTCAACCCTTTGATTGTACGATCTTTGTCTGAGTAGTCCTAACTGTGATTTGCGTCTGTTTTTGGGCCAATACATTCCCCTACTCTAACTAATTATGTCGCGCACCTGACTTAGCAGCAGTAGGAACCATTTTTAACTTCTTTATTAATGACGCGAACCTATCACCTCCCTGACGACGAGCAAATGCTCCTCATTGTCAAATTTTGAGGACTTATTTAATATTGACAATATATCTTATCTACTCAACTCACGCTTGGACCCTCAGATGTCAAAACTTTATTTTAGTGTTTGGCCAAAATGACTTAGCAATTGTATCTGTAAGTACGTCTAATAACACCCTTTGCTATTTTTAAAATCCTAGAAAATTTTTTTTGCAAGAAAATTGCATAAATTCGCAACCTTTTTTAGAACCACTACATAACTCGAGTTTTAAAACTTTTTATATAAAATCCTTTTTACAAAAAATATCAATAATTACTTAAAATTAAACCTGAAAGAAAAAAATCTCATTACACGTGTTAATTTGCATGTTTTAAGTCTTTTTTTGAGGAAAGTATAACTTCCACATTTTTGACAATAATTATATTTTTTTAACATTTCAAAGTAAAATATAATAAAACTTAAAAGATTTTTCTTGAATTATCAGTTGAAAATTTCATCAAACATGCAATTTAAGTGATGAAAATTTAATAAAATCATTTTTTGAATGTTTAGAATTACCAATTTTCTACATTTAAAACAAAATGTTAACAAAATTTAAAAACATTTTAACATATAACTTCAAAAATCAATAACATTTTATAAAAAGATGTTTAAAAAAATAAATCATTAAAAGGTATTAAAATGCATTTGAAATTACTTAAAATTAAAACGAGAACATCTTTTTACACTGTATTCTGTTTAATAGAGTTTAAATGACATGATTAGTAAATGAAAAATTTCCTAAACTCATTAAGCCTTTTTGTGACTATATTAAAAATAATTTATTTTGTTTCATATTGTTTTTTTATTCAAATATTTGACAAAATTTTCCCTACGTCAATAAAATAAAGTCAGTTTTTTACTGTTTCCAGGTTTTTCTTTATAATTATAACAATTAAATATAATGTAAAGCTTCATTATCTTTTATTTGAATTATCATACACATTAAAATGTAAAGTATAAGCTAGAATAGCACTTTTTTCAACGAATATTTTAATGACATTATATCAAAATAATTCCTCTTAAATATCACACAACATATGATTGGGAAGTATAGCCATTTCTTGGAGGTATAATATTTACAAAAATACCATTAATTCTGTTTTTATCAGAAGTTAAAAAAATTGAACAATTCTAAAACAATGGTTGGCTGTCTAGATATTGAGTACACTAAGACTACGGCTCTGTTATATTGAAATAACGTTGAAAAAAGAGGGGTTCTGAAAGTAATCTAACTAATTTTTTTAAAAGAACCAACAAGTACTGTCAGTATCTTTTTTCTTGTAATCTAGCAGACAATCAAATCATAACACAATTTTCATGATAAAATATTCAGGTTTCTACTTCACTTTTAAAAAAATATACTGATCAATAAAATGTTCAAAATTTTACTTTGTACTAATTGAAAAAATATGTTGTAATTCTTATTTTAAAGTTACATTTTTATCCCTGACAAAATCATAGACGACTTTTAAAGGCATCTTATCTAAACTTTTTGAAGAAAAACTTAAAAACGTAAATTAAGTATGAAAACTATTTTCTTCGATTTTTCTGAAGTTATTATCGCATTCTATGGGTTTTTTATTATCATTTACTTATATCGAAAGTGCCAAACATTGTACCCTAACTTATTCATTTAATAAAAAACCAACCGTGCAACTATAAATATAATTATAATGATATAACAAGAAATATATAAATATTATATGAAAAATTCAAATCATGACAATAAAATTGGGACTTCTTATAATTCTTTCCTTTCACGGACACAGAAACGTTTATTGGCTGATTTTAAAATTTGACTATAATCTGCTATAACGGCATGGTATGAAACGTGTTAGATATATTTTACAATGGTTCGGCTTTTTGTAAAACTAAAGGGTTGTTTGGGCTCTTGAAGAATACATGCCATTTATTGTCTACAAGATTTTTATAGCTGGTCTAAATAAGATATAGAAATGTCACCATAATAGTCATGTTGAAAAAAGATTTAGAAAAAATAATGTTTGGATGTATTTGATTAGAAATTGTTTTTGTAAGAATTGTTCCTCAGGCTGATAACTGCTCCTTTTCCTTTTCATCATCCTGTATTGACAGAAAGTCAACGTTTATAAAACTTTTGGATAAAATTTGTACAATATTTGTTTGTTCTTTAGAATTCCTTACTTTTGAAAACATGTAAAGTGGTTATTATAAGGAGGGAAGGGACATTGGGCTGTTTATTACACTAGCCCCCAAAGTTTTATAATATCGTTTTCTTATCGTTTGCTTAACAATATTGGGGACATTACTAAATTTTGATTGGTTGGTTCATTAAGTTGTGTGTCAATACGTTTCAACCACTAATCTACAGAAGGAGTAATTTTGTAAATCATCATTGGGGATGAGCATTGTCTTATCCTTTTAGATCCCTGGGTTATTAGAAGGTATTTTTCTCTACATTTCACCCGAGTTTGTTTGTTGACTTGTCTTACATTTATAACAATAATAAATTAAATATTTTTCTTGTTATCTATTATTCAACAGCTTCATCGTTAAGTAAAGTAGCCTCTCCTTAAAATAGCATAAAACCTGCTAATTCTTAAACGTTCTTTAGTTCCCCGACTAAGGTTTAAACCTTTAAAAAGAGAATAGAGGGGGCATGATCTGTCCAAAAGGCGGAGACCCTGTCTTTGAAATCAAATATAAACACAGCCGAGCCCCTACAAAAGAAAAATAAGCAATTTGAAAGCAAACAAAAGGGTCTCCATTACTTGGGCCAGGTAGTTGTCTGGATTTTAAATCTATACTTATACATTTATTGTATTAACTATTAAACTGAGGGGGAATGACGCAAAACTAAAACAAGTGAAGGAGAAAAGAAGGAATATAAAGCGTTATTAGTATTACACAAATAGAAAAAAAGGTGAGTGTCAGAGGGAGAGACGGTTGTTCTGTAAAGTAGAAAAATACAACCATATAAATAAAAATTTTAAATTGTTAGTAATTTTTATGTTGGTTTCCCAAGTGAAATTAGTTATACACTTGTTCTTATTATCAAAAAACAGGCCTTCCGAATCAGCTTATACCAACAACAATATTAATTCGTGAAAATATCATGAAACCTATCCGTGATTTTCAGCTGTCGTTGGGGAACAACACTTGATAGTATTGAAAACATTTTTATCTGCCCCCCAAAATATTATTTTAAATTTATTTCGCTTGTTGGTTATACCTTATTCCTGCTTTGGAATACTTTGCAATAGTAAATATTATTTATTTCCTTCATATGTTCGACGTTGTTCGTGGCATTAAACATGCCAGGGACAATAAAAAAAGATTTAAAAAATACTATGTAAAACAAGTTTATTAGGTTTCAGCTGTATATATTATAACTTCTTACTCAGAGGTCTTTTTCTGTTATGAATTGTTTCTCATAATACTTGTACTTGTTCATCTGGGGTTGAAATAATTTATCGGATATCCGAATGGATTTGCTCCATTATGGAAATGTTTAACAGAGGGGCAGATAAAAAGTTAAACTTTCTTGAATAATTTTCATAGCAAGAATTTCCTTATTTGAGTTGTGTTAGACTATAACGGATAGCTCTGATCAAAGATAGGTCTTATTTCTAGGAAAGTGGAAAGAAATATGTTTTTGTTGTCTAAACTGTAAAGCACGGCAGTTTCAGATTCATCGCAGTCTCAGTAGCAAGGCTTGCAAAAGTCTTGCCGTCTTAAGCATGGCTTGAATTATCCTCCACAGCCGTTTTGTAGGGGGAGCAGCTGCCGGAACAGGACCCTCGCAGCTTAGAGAAGGAATAAGTCACCATTATATGTATCAATAAGCCGAAGTCAACCTAAACCGCGCTAAAATTATTCCAGTTAAACCCACAATCAGCAGCATTCGGTTGATCTAATTAAGTTGCCGCAGCTAAAAATCATTTGCAGCCGCGCAGCTGAGTGTAGGGCCGCCAAGCACGGACAAAAAAACATTTTTACAAAAAAAAATTATTGAAGAAATGATTATTTAAGATAAAAGATATTGTTATTTGTCCAACTTTTTACGAATTCTGTTTTCAAACAATTGTTTCAATTTGCCGGGAGGTTCGTTGAAGGTTTTCTTAAAAGTTTCAAAATTCAAAATAGGAGCATGCGGAAGGGGGGTGGGGGAAAACCTCCTAAGAAAAAATCTGTGCAGAGTATTTTTATAAGGGAAGATTTTCTATAATTAGGGTTTATTCGTCCGGCCGTAACGGAGCTCTTTTCGTGTAACGGTTAGGAACACAGTAATAGTGTCTGACTAATTATGACGTAACAAAAAAAATAACCAATGAGAGGCCACTATAAATTTTACCATTTTTTAGCCTCTCATTGGCTATTTTTTTTGTTACGTCATAATCAGTCAGACACTATTACTGTGTTCAACGGTTAGCCTTAATTCTTTTCTTTCATTTCGGTCCTTTAGCAGCATAGCTTTTTGAAGAAAATTATAGAGAGGAAAAAATAAGGGAGAAAAAAATAGGTAGGAGAAAGGGAATGGATTATACGATAAATGAAAAAAGAGAAATAAAACTAGCATTACAAACTGATAGAAATACAATCATGGACAGTTATAGAGAAGCTTCACTAAAAAATATTTTAAATGTAAATTTTAAGGAAGTGGCATTGCAATAAAAATCAGGTCTGCAAAAATTTTCTGTGCGCTTGCTTCCACCAAAGCTTTTATATTGACCAAGCAACAAAATAGCACAAAAATAATATGATTCGTTTCACGATTTTTATTTGTAAGGGGCAGTTAATGATATTTGCAGGACTAATGGCGATGAAAATATAAAACAATAATTTATGCGGCAGTAGTGTTTCACAAAAAAATTTGACTAAAGTATTGAAAAAGTATTTATTTATTTGTTAAACTTTACAGTTACTTCTCACGAAACCTTAGTTTATAAAAATAAGAGTTTAAACTAATGGGATATCCTTTAGTGTGTCTTTTAGAATTATATGGATTTTTAAGTGACTATGTCTACAAGATTTTTTTTACAAATAATGAACTGTAGTTTAGATATGTACTGTATATGTAGAATGTGTAATGTAGAATATGTAATAACGATTCAAACACATACAAAAAATGAGCTAAAGATAATGATATCAATGAATGAATTTATATCAAAAGAAAGAAAATTGTAAAAATAGTATACACATAAATATGTAATCTTAAAATAATCTAAAATATCCCTTTTATAACCCCTTTCTTGCTTATAAAAACAAAATAGTTAGAAAAAGTTTTACTAATCATTTCTTATTCATAACATTAAAATAACAGTGAGGTAATAGTATTATAAATTTGAGAAGAATAGGAATAATATTAAGACAACCATTTGTACTGAGTTTAATAAAATTTTAGTTTAAATATTCTCGAAAATTACAGTTGATTATTTAAATCTTGCATAAATTTAGTTTAAAAGCCAGAGGTTTCATAAAACAAGCTATTTATAGGCATCAAGAAAAGCTTCTTCTTAAAAAATACTAAAAATGTAAAGTTTATACGATGGTTATTTATGATTTTAAAGTCAAATGTACGCGTGTTTTAATACATGTATGCGTGATTGCAATATCTTTAAGAATTCTACAATTCCAAGAGAATCTTGGTATTATTTCTTAAATCTATATCTTCTCTACACTTATCAACTAATCAATTATTTTGTAGAAAGCATATCCCTGATCTCAATAAAGTATAGGAGAAATTTTGTAAATCATTTCTCCTACCCTTTTAGTAATCATCTTTCGTTAGTAAGAGCGCAGCTACTCTATACTCCATAATTAGTGATGGTTTTTAATCCGTCTGTGTATGAAAGTAAGCTAAGAAACTGACAAGTTAATGACGAATATATGAAAAAAATTGCAATTTCTTCACAAATTTTATATTTTCATAAAGATTTTCTACAGCTTTCATTATCATTTCATAGTCAATTTTTTATTGCTTTGTTATTTATGAATATAATTATCCTTGTTTCCATCTTTAACTTAATAGTTTATCCTAAAAGTTCTTGATTTTTTTTAGATTGATTTTAGTTGGAAATTAAATTTTGCTCTGGTTGGCCCATGCAAAGCGGTTAGAAATTATGAAAATTAAATGTTTTTTTTTGTTATTTTGAAGTAAAAAAGATTTCATTTTTTGATCTACAATACATTTTGTGTTCATGTTCGTTTGTTCTTTTTTGAGCTGTCAACTTTGTTTAATTATACTTTTTGTAAAGAAATAAATAAGAAAACTTTCCTAGAAATTAAAAGATCTTTTTAGGATAGTCTAAAAGTCTTGGTTATTATTTCTTTAATATGTTTCCCTTTTCTCATTCTTCCTCTAAATCTACTTCAAAAAACTCCCACTCTTTATTATATCAATATATGTACAGAAATATATTCTCTAAAAATACAAAATATATACCAAAGACTTTTTTAATTAACTTTTCACATACGAAGTAGAAGGATGACTGGCAGTCTTAATCTTCAACCCGCGACGTGTTAGAGATTAAGATCTTGGTAAATGCTATATTGATTGGATTTCGCTAATTGTTGTATCTAATTTAAAAGATTTATTTTGACTATATATCATTTGAATAAGTGATCATGCCTGCCAAATCAGATAATGAGCTTTATATTTTTTAGAGTGGTATAAAAACTCTCTCACATATAGTGACTTACAATATTATAAAGTTTTCATAACTCCTCCCAAAATTTTCCTCCCCCAATCCTTAATTAGAACCCCGCCCTTCCCCTCCCACTTTCATCAAGAAAAAAGTTTGGATTTTTAGAAATTCAGCGATGTAGTGATATTTACATAGTTTTTTTTACATTTTAAAGTGGTAGGATGTTTGTCTGTTACACTGGTACCCAATGTTTTAAACCAATTTATTTAAGTCGTTTGCTCAAAACCTTTGGATACTTTTATTGAATTTATTAGTTGGTTTCAAAATTGTAAGGTCCAAACTTTTAACAAATAATTTTTATCGGCAGAATTGGGAATTTTTGTTATCATCATTGGCGATGTAAATTAATTCATCCGTATTGTCTTATCCCTTAAGATCCATGGTAAGTTCATCATTGACTTAGAATGTATAATAATTCCCTGGTAAAATATCCTACTGACAAACAACCAATTTGTTAAACGAATTTTGTCTTAAAAGTTTCTAATGGGTTGTGACTCTTATTAAGATATTGTATCCTACCGGCCTTATTTATATATCTTTTAAAACAAAAACAGTTATAGATATTTCAAATATTTAAATCCTTAGTGCCTGATATATTTATAAGATGACTATCAATACCTCATCCATCAAAATATAAAATATATCCATTAACTGTTTACTCAGCCACGCCTTGCTAGCTAAATTTGCCTCCCTAAAGCTTTCATATGGATCACAGAATAACAGAAGTTTCGTATCATAGACCAAGAATTTATAGAAGGAAATTTCAGGTGGATTTCGGCATATTAACCTTCCGCTGACGAAAACTCTTAAATGGGAAAAACTAACATTAAAGGGGAAACCTACTCCTTCCCTATTTTGAGGCAGTTACAGTTTGACTTTCTGGAGTTTAACTATTGAATGTTTGGTATAGCTGTTTACTTGATCTTAAATTTACTTGAATGAATGAGACAATAATCTTTCATTTAACCATTACGGGTGTAAACCACAATTTTACGGATGATACATAGCCTAAAACCTAACCATGGCCAACTTTAAACTTTTCTAAAATTGTAAACACAAAACTTCAAACTTTATAATTTTAGGATATTTTTATCTTAGACCAAATTTAAAAAATCTATAACTTATATCTAGTGAAAGTTAAAGGCACACCAACAAGTTAAAACACTGAGTGTGTGTGTGTGTGTGTGTGGTTTTGTGTGTGAGTGTGTGTGTTGTATATGCCTATGAGAAAATTATAAAGAATATCTGTTCAATTTTAAAGTCATGTCTGTCTATATCACAGGAACATCTACTACAAGTTTATAGAATAAAAGCTATGACATGTTAATATTTTTCAATAGAATTACCCTACCAATTTAAAAATGAGTTTTTGCTTCAGTAAGTGAGGGAAAATTCCTTTAATTCTCAAGTGAAATATTTTAGCCCCTCTCCTTCCATTTTAAAAAGAATTAAATTCTTTAACTAGGGCATATCTGTATAACGATAGTTCTTTGATAGGACGTCACAAAAAGTATCCTAGCAAAAGCGGCTAAAAAAATACTTATGCACTTCTTGATTTTAAAGAAATGAAAATTTAAAAACGTAGCGTAATTATCATATTATGACCTAAGACCTTTAAAAATACTTCATTTTCATTAAAAAAATTATTTTAAGTATTTTTTTTTTTAGTTTTTGCCATTCTTCAAGAAGCCTTGATGGTTTCTTGATGCAATAGTTTTAATGGTAAAAAACATTCCCTGGCTTTTATTTATAAACATCCTTGGCGTATAAACTGTTTTTCTATGAAATATTGCTTTAATAAAGTAGCTTTATGTGACGTTTTTATGCTAAATTATGATAAATTTTATATCATATTGATAAGTATATATATATATTCAATATTGTGTCTTCAAAGTGTTTTCTAATATTAAAAATTTACTAAAACTACTGAAAAACAAGGGAAAGAAGTAAATTTCCATAATTGGCGAAGCAATAATGTTAAAAAGTTGTTGAAAAGAGCAGTGAATTAACAGTGCATGGTTTAAATTTTCGGTATCATAAATACTCTAAAATTAGAGTTATTATTTTTCGTTTGTCCTTAGAGCATTATATACGATTTGAGCTGTTTATTCTATATTTTCCTGAATTTTTAAATTTTGTAACTACAATTATTATAAAATTACAAAAAGCATTAAATTAAAATTATTAAAAAGATACGTAATTTGATATTAAAATAAATACTTTCCTAATATAATTGCATCTCACTTTATGCATTAAACATTTTGGGATAAAAATGGATTTCTGCAGGGATCGGAAGCCTCACGTAAGCCGCGCATAAGCCTCAGTTTTAAACCTGCTTGAGAGCAGAAAAAAAAATTTAAGAAAGAAGGATTGTCTGCTAAAGAGCCGTTTTATACATCCAGCTGAATTTTATAGTGATAAAATCACGATTTCACTGAGGCTTACACGCGGCTTACGTGAGGCTTCCGATCCCTGGATTTCTGTGTTCTTGTGCGAATATTACACTTTTCATTTTTGGTAGATCTTAATTTATGAGAAACCTACGGCTGTGCCCCTAGAATCTAGGGACTTCTAAGGGCTATAGCCTAAAACCATATAAAGAATCTAACTAATTTATAAATGAAATAGACTAAAACCACCCTGGAACCTTTTAAATCAAGATAAATAAGGATCAGAAAGTCAGACAAACAAAAATATTTAACATTATTTAAAATTTTATCAAAACATTGTATAGATATGTTCCAAATTTACAAAAAAAACATTATATGACTTGAATATAAAGATGTTATAACATTATACCTAATGGTTCAAGGAATCCATATTAAAAAATCAAGCAAATAAGATGTTTCTATAATGTAAAATATTGGTTCCAAAAAAAACACATGCTTAAAATAAGCGGACAGAACTAATACACAGAAGTCCAAACAAGTGCCTAACTGCCAAAAAAAAACCTGTAAAAAAGATTATCTTGTGAGCCTAAAAAATTGGTGATTCTAATTTTTGTGCATATAATGCAAAATTTCCATAATATTACCTCAATTAGGAAAGCCAAAGGTAATACACGATCACATCTATAATACAAAGTAGCTTGATGTCTGTCTGTCCGTCCGTCCGTCTGTCCATCCGTCTGTCTGAAGCTTAAGATCTCGGTAACCACTTTGGTGGTTTTAGGCTATTTTCTTGGGGGGTGGGACACATCCAACCCCCCAAAAAATAAAAAGTTTCCCCCCATTTTTTTTTTGCAGAACATATCCTTGGTCCTTTTTTTTGCAGAACATTTCCTTAGTCCTTTTTTTTTGCAGAACATTTTCTTGGTCCTTTTTTGTTGCTGAAGATTTCCCTGGACCTTTTACGAATTTCACCTTAATTTTTTTTATCACCTCAGAGGCTAGTGGCGAAGCCGCTAGTAAATAGATAAAGCATTACTTGGATATCCAATGAAAAACTTCGTTTGTTTATCTTTTAAGACCTGCTAGTTAGTCGATTGAATTGTAATTTGTTTTTCAACACTGGAACTTTTTCGGGCTTTAAACTATTGGATGGAAAGGAGTGGGATGTCAGCCCCACTCCCTAATCATTAAGCTGTGAATTAGGAAATAAATCGTGGAAGCCACTTGTTAGTACTGCAGCAACATTGCATCTTTATTCTAGTGCAACCAACAAAAAAAGAGGTTAAAGGGACGCTCTTAGTTTTGTCTTATATACATATAATTTTGAAAATATTTTTTAAAATGCCTTTTCATTTACCTAGTATGGGCGAGGTAGCTGTAAGTCTCAATTATTGTTTATTGGCCAAGTAATTCCAACCGTTCTTAACAGTTTTTTTTAAATAGTCAGTAGTTCCCTTTCATTTAGCCAGGGAAAAGGAAATGTGATTCGGACAAACATTTCCCCACAACCCCCTTCCCTTATTTATACCCCTTATTACCCACTCCCCCTTCAGTTACATCCAAAAACAATTTATACGCCAACATTACCCCCACCAAAATATTAAATTTTGTGGCAATTTCAATTGGAATTAATTGACTGAATAGCATCTCCTGATATTTAGCTGAATGAACCCTTTACTGGTTGAATCTTAAGTGCATAATGAATATTAATCAAAACATACGACTGTCCCATTAAAAGTTAAAAGCGTTACAAATTTGTAAAATCAACAAAATTAAAGGGGTATTGTCTTACTTTAAGAAAACCAGGATGACAACATCCAAAAAATTAAGCTGGATTAATCCATTTAAAAAAAAGGGTGATAATTCGAATTCTGTATCCGTGGGCAACTGGCCAAACCCATTCTAGAAATATCATATAATCTAAAAATTGTTTGATTATTACATGGGACAAATTTTAGATAAAATAAGATTAAAACTTGTTAAAGCAAATATAGGAGTTCTAATATATATCAATTTTATCTATTCTTTATATCTAAAGTAATGTCTTTTCTATTTTACTCGCCAAATGAATTTATTATAGAAGACAGAAAAAAAGGGTATTATTAGGTAGAGGGTTAGATAGATTTAGTAGTAGTTATATAAGGGTTATAAGTGACTTAGAAATCTAGAATCAGTGCCGAGCCTAAACTAAGATTTAAAGTTTAACTATTCCACTAATCAAAATGATTTTTATTAAGATGGTTTGCATTTTGTAGCATATACATACAAAGAATAAATTAAACCTTCAGGTTAGGTTTAAAAGTGCCCGTAGGCATTTTAGCTCTTGTAAAAGCATTTAAGCCATGACATATTTTCTTTAATGCCATATTATCACAAATGGAAGAAGAAACTTTTTTATTTTCTATTCCTTTATATCTATATCTTATATCTTTATTTTATTACAATATATATATAATTATGAGCTAACATGGATTTCTTTTATCAAAGACAATTTTTTTTTGGAAAGTAGCAAAATGCTCTAAATGGAGATAGTATTTTTGGCTATTTGTTATATTAAATTTAGTTTTCATGTGACTTTAAGAATAATAATTCCTAGGACAGCAAGGTATAATGTTATGTGCAAATCACATTCGGAGAAGTATTAGGCATTATTTTCTACAATTAATATTAGTCAAGAACTACAGAATTTATTCAAGCTAAAAATATGAAAATCATAATACACTTATTAGTCATAAAAACCATCTGAGCTATTTTCCAATTTTCTGTTTCGTATGTTATTGAATTTAAAAGAAGAGTGCGTCATATGGTCAACGTTGGATCTTACAATTTATCTAGGACAGGGGCAAGTTAGCAAAAAAATGTTAAAATGGTTTAGTAAAACTTAGTCCTTGGTAAATAAGTAGATGGTAGATGAGTTAAGCATTTTAAAATTTTACCTCTAACTCTATCAAGACTCTGTACATTGTAAATTGGCGAAGAGATTAATTTATCTTTTATTGGTTTAACTCTTAATTTCATATAAATTAGTTATCATTCTAAATCATTCTTTAACAACGGAACCAAATGCGTTCTCATTTTCAGAGAGGCGTTACCAAAACTCATTAAGTTTGTTTTCTACTTTATTAATAAATTAAAGACTTATATTACATGATCTTTTACAATGTAAATTTAACTATTTACTTTCCAAGAAGTCTCAGAAATGAATTTACTTTACATTATTTGATTTCTAGAAAACTAGTCCATATTCGTGATGTTGAGCAAATATACCAACATTCTTAATATTGGGTTATAGCACCACAAATGAAGGGAAAAGCTTGCTTAGTTCGGCTTAAATGCTGAAATTCTTATGGGAATGTCCAAGAACGGGACTTGTCGGATGAATATTCATCAGTTACTCGCAGTTATAACCGTTTTTGTTTAAAAATGGTTCTTAATTTTTAGCTGAAATCTAATTTACTTATGTACTTTCTATGATTTTATTTACACCACAATGTAAAGTAGAGATAGGTTTCTATGCATTATAATTTAGAACAACATATCAGTAATGGCCTCTTAAGGGAAATCCTATATAGTCTTTATGTCTATAAATTGAATTATATAAAAAAGCCAGATTAAATGAATTTTTATGCTGAAACCTCTACTCTTTTCCCCCTGAATCTTGATGATATAATATTGTACAATATATTTTTATGCGTTTATAATATATAGTAGGGATCTGGATTTTATATTGTGTTTTGACACGTAATATATATTAGTTTTATACTTTACCAGTTGCTTCACCTTTAAGGGAGGGTGGGTAAGGAAAATAGCCTAAAACCACCCCAATATATTCATAAAACTTTCCTGAAAATTACAACCCAATCGGACAAGGAATCTTCAACAATTTCCAAGACATTTAGCTCCAGAAAAAAAACTTAGGAGGATAGGATATAATTATATAGATTTTAATATTCAATCGTGATTGAGCACGCAATCTGTGTTCTATAAAGCAGACTTACATAATTGTATAATATTTTGTTCTAGATTCAATTTTGCCAAATATTTTCAATAAAATGTGAAAAATTCTTGTGCCTAATTAAATAGGCTCGGCGGGCGCCACCATTTTTATTATGGCTCGGATGCAGCTGCGGTTTTTGTTATCACTTTCATTAAGAAACGTTCTTATTAAATTAAAACAGACGACTGAAAAACATTTAGTTTAATTTATAGCAACTGTAGCCAAAAAAGCACGGCTGAGCGAGGTAACGGTTGCCGCACCCTGCCAATTTTAAACCTTTGATATTTTAAGTGTTTTAGATTACAGGTATATTTGAAATTTCTAACATTTATATATTTTTAGATTATATAAAAGATACAGGATGACTATCAATTTGTCTGTCTCTGTATACTGAAACATCACATTTAGCTTTGCTTTGTAGTTAAGCTTTCATAAGTCACGAAAAAGTTTGAAATCGCTTCGATATCATATTGCAACATCAAAAAAATTTGATGTTTATTATTAAACTGAATGCAAGGTCAGGGGTCGACCTTACTCTTGCTTTACAATAAATCATTTTAAAATTTTACAGGTTAGCTTTATATTGCTCCAGAGCAATTTTGAGGGTATTTAAAATTGGCGTTCATCATCCCACCCCCCGTAGATATGTGCTAAAGAAACCACCCTTCTTCTAGTTTTAAAATAGGTGGGTGGAAGGGAAGGGTTGTCCCCGACCTCTATAACACGACTAACAAAATATTTTACATGTCCCACGTCTACATGTAATGAATACCAACATTTATGAATTGTAAAAATTTACAAAATTATGCGGGAAAATGTATTACAAGTAAAACATTCCGAATTTAAAATAGTCTTTAAACAAGCATTAACGTTTCCAACGCTAAAAAGTAAATGTCAGAAATAAGAAAAGTGAAATATTTATATATTACATCGTATTAAAAAGATATATATATTTTCCATGGATGATAAAATGGAAACTTCTAAGATTAACTGCAGTTTTGTTGGCCCCGTGGGGGATTCGTAAAAATACTGGAATACCTCTTATTATTTATTTGATTTTTTGATGGAGAGGGTATTCTCTTTTGTTAATGGAACTATCAACCCCTTCTCCCCATCGCAAATATAACTTAAATCGGCACATCAAAATCCTGACAACCTACAAACGTGTTCTGGACTTGAAGGACAGCTTCACTGGTAAAAAATATTGGTAATCTGCTGAAAGTCCTCATGAATTGTAAGTAAAATTATAAAATTGTAGTTGTCTACAAATTTTCCAGCTCACATATGACCTTAGTGGTGTGCAATCAATTAAGCATTTTATTATTTATGCCAGGATCTATGGGTATAAGACAATGGGTGATAAATTGTTCTACAATATTACCTCTTTTGTTGATTAATCTTGTTCTTTTAAAATCTAAAATAAGAAATTCGGTTATCAAATTCGACTCTCCCCTCCTTTAGTGCCCCTAGAGGCCTCTGAAGGCGTAGCCGCTATTAATTCAAATAGCAAAAGAAATTTGATCAGGGATCTAGAGGGATATGACAATGGCCAATATTGGTTTAAACGTTTGGACACTAAACTTAATAAATCAATAAAATCAAAATTGATTAAAAGTCCCTAAATTGCTGTTTATAATATCCATATGATCCATTTTGCTGCATTGATGGAACAGTGACCTTAGTGATCATTATGGTAACTTTATGACTTGACCTACGGAAACAACCCTACGCATAAAAATATACTTTTAACAAAATGTTCACAAAAACTAGCATAGTAAATTCTTGGGATGGTTTTAGCATATTTTTCCGTTCCCTTGAATGCTTGAAAAATATAACTTTTCTCAAATTCTACTGTAGTAAACCGCTGTTCCATTATATTATACTAAGAATTTTCACTAGAATCTTATAGCTACCAAATAACAATGTTTGCAATCTATGTTTTACTTGTTAAACTATATTGTTTTGATGATCGAAACAATGTCGATGTAAATATCAGTTCAAAATGCTCAGTGTATATGACTTGACAAATTGTGATGGGTGAGTCAACAAGTTCGGTGTCCAGTATATTATTTTGCTGTTTTTACAGAATGTTTGTGCTATTTTGACAATTTTGCTATTACGAATGAACTCTTACTATGCAAAAAAAAGCTTTATGAAAACGTGTTTTTTTAAAAGAAGAAAATTTTAGGCACCACATTTGATGAAACATCGCTTCTGCATGAAACCACTTTCAAAATAATAATATGTCAGAATGTTAAGTTTTACAATCTATTATATGAATTAGTAACGTTTTTTGTCTGTAGTAAAGGATCCATTTTTCTCCTTTACAGTGAAGTTTCTTATAGGCCCAAGGATGATTTTTAATTATTTTGGAGGGAGGTATCTATAATAAAAGATGACCCCTTCACCCAAAAAAACTATTTTTTTCCTTTAAAAATTTAAATTGAAATTGGAATAGGGTTCGACTTTTCCCCCACCCACCTTCAGTTCCCCTAGAGGCTTTCAGGAGCGTAGCTGCTAGTTTGTCATACAAAATAGTACAATGTCTGTACATCTGAAGCTTAAGATCCCGTTAACCACACAACCAATTAGGCTGTGCTTTGAATTAAATCATACCCACTTATTCTCTAATGGTTTTAAGCCATTGTTTCTGGACTGTTTAAACTCTTGAAAATCTTGTTTTTACTAAATCAACAGTTTGGTCAATCTATCTATGCGGAAATATTGATACACCCTCACATATGGATACATATGGATATGAGTATTGTTTAAATTATACCATAATTGCTATATTTTTACTATTACCCTTTGAAGACCTAGGTTGTTGTTAGAACAGGTTTTCATATGTAAATATAAATTCGTTAAATTTTCTTTCTCGTTTTAAGGAAAGAAGGTGTATTAACTTTTTTTTATAGCTAGCCGGAGCTTTTAGTAAGTAGTAGATGTAAAATTTTTCATAGAATTCAGATATGCAATCGGTTTTTTTTGTAGACCTCTTATTTTTAAAGTAACTTAAGTTTTTTTTTTAAAATTAAGTCAATTTTAAGGTACTAAAACGCAACAAAAAAAGGAAAAAAATGGCCATTATGAACAAAAATAGTAAGATCTTTAATTTGACACCTTACTTTTTGAATTTTGTCAGGTAGTTATTGAAAAAATAGATTTTTTTTAAACCCACGAGAATAAAAACTTTAACTTAATTTTATCATTTCACAGGTAAAAAAAATATGGGTTCATATATACCTTTAGAATCAGAAAAATATTACGAATCCATTGTAAGCAAACTTGAAATAAAAAGTTTACAATATAGTTTATAAACTACAATAAAAGGAATTATATGAAAATATTATATTATATTATACAGGCAACCACCTTATTTTTTGAATTGAGAATAAAAATGGGAAGGGGGTAAAGAGGGGGTAACTAGGGGATGACGACAGTGTTGCCTGTACAACAAAATACAATAGGCCATTTTTTCATTTTGTATTTTTTTACTTTTTTTCAATTTTGCTTACAATGGATTCGTAATATTTTTCTGATTCTAAAGGTATATATGAACCCATATTTTTTTACCTGTGAAATGATAAAATTAAGTTCAAAGTTTTTATTCTCGTGGGTTTTAAAAAATCTATTTTTTCAATAACTACCTGACAAAATTCAAAAAGTAAGGTGTCAAATTAAAGATCTTACTATTTTTGTTCATAATGGCCATTTTTTCCTTTTTTTTGTTGCGTTTTAGTACCTTAAAATCGACTTAATTTTTAAAAAAAAACTTAAATTACTTAAAAAATAAGAGGTCTACAAAAAAACCGATTGCATATCTGAATTCTATGAAAAATTTTACATCTACTACTTACTAAAAGCACAGGCTAGCTATGAAAAAAAAAGTTAATACACCTTCTTTCCAGTTTTTCTTCAGATAAAAATCCTTCCCTGCATACCAATCCTTTACAAGTTTAAACAAAAACTTACAACATTCAAGTTAAAACCACAAAAATTTACAAAATATTGTATTCAATAAATGAATATTGACGTTCTTGCGTATTAGCATAGAATAAATTTTATTTTCTAAATTTTTGGTATGTCTATCAGTACATTTGTTACGTAAAGGTCTGGCCATTAACTTATATATGTTAGAACCGTCCTGTTGATTTGAAACTTTGGATGAGGATTCCGGTTTAAATAAGGAATAATCATCAGTGCATCAGGATTCAAGGAACGATTAAGCACACTGTTATTAGCAGGGACATTGATTCAGACACTTAATTTCAATTTGAAATTGCCGAAAATTAAAAACTATACTTAAAAACTTTTTATTTTTATGTAACTTAAGGAAAGTGGGTAAGATGAGGGGGAGGATATAAGAAAGGGGTTGTATTGAAATTTTCACTTGTCAGAATCACTTTCCCCTTTCAGTGGTTATTAGAACATCATCTCTGTAATTATATCTTAAAAATTAACGGAATTCTAATCTTAATAAACTTGATTGGAATGCATAAACACTTGAGACTAAAATATTTGTTTTATGTTTGTTTACCTATCTAGTATAGAGAAGCAGTAACCCTTTCTCTCTATTCAGACTTTATCATAACCAGGAGTATTAAGGGATGAGACAATGAATGATGAATTAGTCCACATCCTTATATTCGAAACTAAAAGCCTAAACTATCTAAAACCATCTGACCATATTTGATTATTTACTATTTAAAATTGAATATAACTATTATATAGCTACAAGTTAAATACATAGAGAAAGATTGTATATAGGATAGAAAGATAGATTTATATATTTATTATCTTATGTTGTGTTGATGTATTACTGTTGAATGAATAATTTCTCTACAACTCACTTAGATTACTCATATTAGATACACTATTTCATTAGGCATTATTCAAAATAAATCATCGAAATATTTTTAAAATTACCTTAAAATAAGGCCGGTTGTAACTATTGGTTGCAAAGCTACCCAACAAATAAAACAATTTTGTTTGTTTGTCTTTCAGTATACAAAGAAAGTGTTAATATGTTTGTTTTAATGCTTTTCAAGTCTTTTCTATTACAATATAATTTCTTCAATTTCTTTTAAATAACCTTTATTTTTAATTACGAAATGAGTGCTTATGACGAACCCATCCCAAGATTTACTAATTAAAAAGAGTTACTTGTAAAGTAGCGTTGTTTCTTAAATTTTTCTTATGCCTAATGAACTTGGTTGGTATGAAAAGCTAATTGCAAAACATGATAACTCAAGCCTCTATACTGACCAGTAACCAACATATAAACATTTTTTTGTCCTATTTGAAAAGCTAGCTTTTTTTCAAACTTTTGATTAAAAGTAAAATTCTATCATTCTTTCAACCATCAAATATATACATATTAATTGTGTATTTTTTATTTTAAAAAGCCACCCTTAAATGTGTAAAGTGAAAAAATTCCTGTTTAACTAATAAAGGTAAGTAATTAAGCTAAATATTTTAAAGTTTGCTTTCAGGCAAATATTTTTAACCTGTTTGCTTACATATAATACACACATGTAACATAGAACATTAAACATAGAATTACAAAGACAATTATTTCTGTCTTACCAATGCTGTACAGAAGTTATATGCTAATAATATTTATCCTCAAATATCCTTATATCATAAGTAAGGTTTTCATGTCTGTAGCTTAGGATCTTGCTAACCGCTGGACCTTTATGGTTCTAAGTTACAATGAAGCTTCTTATTCTCCAAGTAAGGTTTGGAACTATTTTGGGGGATGGAACCTTACCTTGACCTTCCCAAGAGGAATCCCCCTACCCCCCCCCCCCCACGCAAAAAAATATTTTATCATAACTAAAATTAAAAGTGGAGGTTCAAATTGGGTTTGCATACAATTAATATGAATATATACCTGCCTGTCTATAGTTACTATTCTATGTAGGACATATATCAAAATTGGGGTGTATAGGTATGAGTATTATACCTAAAGGCCCAGCCCATTAAAAGATGACAGAGAAAATTAGAGGAATACTTGTTTAAAAATCAAAAGTTTGTTTATTGAAAATTTCGGCAAAAAAAACTTAGTATTTATTATGTCTTTGAGTTTGTAAGTATGGTATTCATTTTATACAAGTTTCTTTCACTATTCTGCGTTATATTAATGAATTACTACGTCTATGTATCATGTGCATATTATTTAGTTACTATGTCTATTATGTATCATGTGTATATTATTTATGGGGCAACATTTGCCTCATTAAAAATGCCGCTACACAAGATGTAAAGTCAAAACTTACATATTTGCTTTAAAAAATTCAGACTCTACATTGAAACTCATTGCTTTATAGGCTTTATTCTGCCTTAGTTTATTGCATTTTTAGTAGCTTTGTAAAACAAGTAGTATTTTTTATTTTTTTATTTTGTTCTAAACCTTTAAAAATTACCATTACATTGGTTTATGTCGACATTATTGAGCTGGGTTGTAGAATATAACAGTGTCCAAACTTTTCTACCAGTAATTCTCATCTATATAGTTTTGCTTATCAATAATGGAGAATACATTAATCTATTGTTGGTGTACCATCCATCAGATTTCCTAAATAAACGTGATACAGAGATTTAGAAATTAAATATGAAATAAAATTAATTAAATCCCGTAATACTTAAAATGCAACAATTGAAAATTGAACGAATTTTGTTAAGCCATTTTAGACTAAAATAATACACTAATGCAAAGATGTAAATTGAAAAGAAAGGATCTTAAAAACTTTAATAAATACCACTGTTTTGAATTGAACATTCATTTCCATTTTTCCCTGGTTTAAATTTTATTCTTAGAGTATGTAACGCATGCAAATTTAAACTTGGGTTTTTAAAAAACTTTGAACAAATATCACATAAATCAATAAGATGTGAATACAAAAATTAAGAGATATATACTTAGTTAAAACTATTTGCCTATACTTTGTCACCAGTAAAACACAGATTTTTCTAATTATATTGACTAATATATTATTATTATTTTATTTATATTATTAACTAAATAAGGTGAAAACATATTTTAATATGTAAGAAAACAAGGATGACAACATCCATAAAAGCGAAGCTCTGAAACGGTAGGACAAACGGACATTAACACTTGTATAATGTCAGAACTGAATAATTAGAATGCGAATGTATAAGAGTCAAAGCAAAATTGTAAGTAAATTTGTTGAAAAACTGCTTGATACAGGATAATGTTTATGGACATACTTACATTTTTAGGACTTGATTATAGAGTTGCTTCGCTTATAATATTGTACTTTGTTGTCCCAGGAATCAGTATACCAAAAATCAGACAAATCGGATAATTAGGTTACATATAAATTTGTTGTTAAAAATGTAAAAAAAATCAACATGTTTAAAATGGACGTACGGACATTCTGGTAATGATTATAGAGTTGCTACGCTTTTTAACTCGTACCTAACTATTATAGGAATCACCATGCAAAATTTGAAATCGATAGGACAATTCTAACATGCCTAAATTAACGAAAAAAGCAATTTAAAAAAGTAAAAAAATCAACATGTTTAAAATGGACGTACGGACATTTTGGTAATGATTATAGAGTTGCTACGCTTTCTAAATCGTACCTAACTACTAAAGGAATCACCATGCAAAATTTGAAATCGATAGGACAATTCTAACATGTCTAAATTAACGAAAAAAGCTATCCGTTACGGACGGACGGACGGACGGACGGACGGACCGACCCTAATTATAGAAAAGCTTCGCTTTTAAAAAGTGTTAAAGAATTATCCTGATGTAAGACGAATTTAAACCCAAATACTTATTTTAGTTTGGGTCACTTTCCCATTTCAATTTAATTGTCCCTAAATACAACCCAATTTCATAAATAAATAAAAATATGTCAGAACATTTATAGATGAATGGTTAAGTAGTGCTTTAACTACAAGAGTGATAAAATTGATAACTAAGAATAATAATAATAATGTAACACCCATCATTCAACCAGCCATTTTAAAGGGCTGACTGACCCATATACAGTAATTAAAAGATTGGTAATCTTAATTGAAGTAATTAATACTCATTGATTATTGTAGTGTTATTATGTAATTTGATATTGATATAAAGTCTTTGAAGATATGTTATTGCTATTGGATGTATTACTTGCATCTAACGCCATAAGTTTATGTGACACACGCAGCGTCATATAATAACGATGCCTTCCATCCACCCCCTTTAATCCATCCCCTCACCTCCTACTGGATAAACGAACTGACCAATAAATGATTTTTATGTTAGTGAGCTAAATTGACGACAATTTTTCCCCTTTCATAAAATCCTAATATCCACGTATAATCTACATCCAATGTTATATTTTGCCCAGATGACACTTATTATCATTCCTCAAGAGTTTATGACCAGATAGTTTCTAACATGGTAAGGGGGACAACGTTTTAGTAGTTAATACAAATAATGAAAATGAAATAGAAAACAGGAAAACAGCGTAAAGTGTCCAATAACAAATGACGTCATACAATAAAAAATGACCATTGATGGGCCAGTATACATTGTGATTGACCAAATTGTATACTGGCCTATCATTGGTCATTTGTATTATGTTACGTCATTTTGTATTTGACACTATACCATAGACGTCCAAGGGGGGTGGCGGTAATTGGGTGATTACCCCCACCAAACGAATTTTGGGGTGCCGTAGGCACCCCCAAAATATTTTCTATTTTACCCCTCCCATTTAAAATTTACTCCTACCTTGGGGGTGCCGTAGGCACCCCCAACCATTTAGGAGGGGGTTTTTACCCCCCCACACAATTTTAGGGGGAAAAATACCCCCCCCCAAAAATAAAGATTCCCTAACAAAAAAATTTTGCGCGCTTCGCTCGCATTTTTACTACTAAATATCAAAATTACCCCCCCCAAAAAATTTTACCCCGGGGGTAAATTTTGGGGGGGTAAACAAAATTTACCCCTGCCAACAGATTTCACGGGGGGTAATTATCCCCCCCCCCAAGCAAATTTTACCCCCGTGTTAAAATTTTGGGGGGGGTAAAAAAATTTGCGGCGCGCTTCGCGCGCCATTTTACCCCCCCCAAAAGCAAATTACCCCCCCCTCAAAAAAATTTTATCCCCCCCCCCAAATAAAAAAGCTTGGACGCCCCTGCACTATACGATGTTTCGAAAACAGGAACAAAATGGAAACATGGAAAACATTCTAACACAGATGTTTAATGATGGCCATGAAAATGTTGAAAAAAATGGTTGACATAAAGATTTTTCAGCCATGACCACCTATACTAATTGACATACAGTCATCAATCAACAAAAACCAAAGTTCAAGTGAATGAATAAACATTTCATTTTTTATTTTAGTTTTATTATAGAAGCTGCTTTTATACTAAAATATAGAAATGTAAAACAATTGTTTTAAATGGACAATTTCTTAAATTTTCTTCAGCATTTTAGCAGTAACTTTATACTTAGGGTATATTTTCATACCTTAATCTCTTATATTAGAGTATAAGCGTCCAGAAAGTATAGCGTTATAAAATATACTTTACAATGAAAAAGTTAGATACTATAACAAAAGGAAAATAAGACAAATTAGTGTAAAAGAAGAGAAATAGAAGAATTACACAATGAGGTTAATTAGACCAAACTAAAAAAAAGGCTAACCTTTTTGCCTATGTAGAGTAGTTTCGCTCTTCAAACTTGCAGAACTAAGATATCATTTACTATGCTTTGGCATTAATAGGACCCACCCAAAATAACTTGTACAGTAATGCAGTTGTAGTTTTAGTAGCGAAGCTACTCAAAAAGTTATCGTGTGTGTTCGACCTTTTAAAATACCCGATTGAGTAACAATATCTATGGTCTTAGTTTGTTGTATTTCCCAGTGTAGAGTCCTTAAATATTGGGGCGCAGTCACTAGTATTTCATGTCGCATCACTTCATTTTTCAAGTTTGTTGCGAAATCACTCTTTAACTGATCGTTTGTCCCATTTCATTTTCTCTTTCTCCAAAAAAATTTTGTTGAACGTGATTGTACTTGTTTAAAAGACAAATTTACAATGGTTTGGATACAATGTTGCCTAATTATTTGTAGTTTGGAAGCATATTTTTTTCGATATTAAATTTATGAAAATGTCCGTAATAAAAATTATGGCTTTGATCATACGTTTTTGTTGACCATTCTAATTTTCGCACATTTCGAAACAAGAATTGTTGATGACTTGCTAAAAGAAAGTTTCTTTATTTGATGCTCTACTAACCAATATTTGGCTTGACACTTTGAAAATTCATTCACAATATCCGTCTTGATTCAGTTATACGTTTATTTTATTAAGTAACACTAGTGTTTATAGATTTGGTATAAGTACACAAAAGTTTAAACCAGCCAGCGAATGAGAGAGGGTGATTATAAAACTTTGGGTACTCTAATAATAAACAAATACAACTGTGCTTTCTTCAAATAAGATATTAAATTGTATTTAGAATACAATGCAATATTTAAAAAAAAAATGAATTTTCTGCTTATTTCATCTTTATTCTTCTCCCTTAATGTATCCCTTTTGATACAATGAACTTCTTTTTTAGCAGGAGGGCTTTTTGTGTCAAATAAATGTATATTTATAGGAAATTGTAATTTTATTTTGCATATTCGTGAAAGGGGACATCTAAGATTTTTGAATTGATAAATTTCAACAAATTTTATTCATATTGATTTATTGGATTTTTTATCTTGAAAATATTTAAGTTATGTATATATGTTTAGGTGATGGTCAGCCAGACTGACTGTATTACATAAGGAATCTAGAGGCGAAGTCAATAATAGTATTCAATATAGGCGATCTAGATATACTTAAGAAATTGGATATTTCTTGGTGATAAGGTTCAACATCAGCGACAGAGGAATAGATAACTGACAAATGAATTAGTTTCCAATAACTCCAGCAACATAGAGAGTAGGCACCTTTACAAAGAAGTGTAACAATCCCGAATGGATACACCCCTCATTATATTACCTATTCTATATAAATTAGTTAGGAAATGGTAGGTTAGACGACGTTCCACAGGGTTATTGTCTTAGAATTAAAGCTCCATCGGGTTGGGCATGAGGGCTAAGGGAGGTGTAGAACCAATTTTTACTATTATTATTTACAATTTTTACTTTATATAAATTAGTTAGGAAATGGTAGGTTAGACGATGTTCCACAGGGTTATTGTCTTAGAATTAAAGCTCCATTGGGTTGGGCATGAGGGCTAAGGGAGGTGTAAAACCAATTTTTACTATTGAATTATTTGATGTTCTATCTACCTATCCCTAAATCCCATAAAAATACACTGATTCAGTCACCTTCGCTTAAATATATAGGGAGAGGATTAGGGATCAAACTTTTTGTTAAATATTCTTCAGTTTTGTTTATCACATGTGGTTTTTAAAGCAGCTTTGTATTAGTCCTAAGAATGCATAATAAAAAATTTGTAGTTCAAAAGCCAGAGATTAATACCAAATCCAACATATTCAAAACCAAAGCCATAAATATTCTTTTAAATTATTATTTTAATTCTAGATTTAAATTTCATTCAAATAGTATTGTCTTAGTTAATAGGAGACTTAAAACACCACAAGAATCTTATCTAAAAAACCAAACCTAATCAAAACTCTATTAAACTAGCCAATTTCCAATGTTATTTGCTTTTATTTTTATTTTAAATAAAAAAATGTGGAATGTTTCTTGGTTTTAAGTTCATGTTAACCGCAGGACCGATTGGATTCTACTTTTCTGCAAGTCTTTCCATGGTTTAAACATTTTTTATGAGGGGAGTTGAAATGAAACTGGAACGGTAATAAGACTTTTTGAAAAATGTATTTAATATCGGAATATGTATTCGCTTTTGAAGCCTCTTGGTCTAAGAATTTTGTAAGAAATAAATGAAAAAGTTTTCACCCTGGTTAGCCATGGTTAGTATGGCCCCCCGTAGCGCAGTAACAATAGGCCCAAGTCACAACAATGCTATCTTATACCTAGTAATACTACACAATATTGGGCAGTAAGGGGGGGGGGGGTAAGATTCTTATATATAGGTTATTTCATAGACGAATATTTTATGTAAAGCTATATCATAGATAAATAACAGTAATACTATACACAGTATTTAATTGGTGGAAAGGAGGTTGTATATTTTTTTTTTTTTTGGGGGGGGGAGCTTCATTTAGAACCTGGGCAGTTTTTATAGGCAGAAAATAATAAGCCAATCATTTTTCTGCCTTTTTTAAAATTTAAATCAGCAACCCATTTCCTTCACAAAGAGGCTATTGACACAGCCGCAACAATATATTTTAGACTACAGATATATTTAGAGCAGCAATAACAAGCTAAAATATCGCTAAGGAACAAAATAAAATTCTAATTGGCAATCTTTTCAATATTTGGCAAGTTTTGTAAATAAATCACTGAACATGACATATTTATTGGAGTGTTCATTAAGTTACAAGCAATTTTAATCAAATTAGAGTTTTTCCTAGAATAATTTTTTTGAGATTTTTCTAAACTTTTTTCCGAGTATATTTTGTATCAGATTTCTAGCCACAGTCCTATATATGCATAGAGGTATAGAGGTGACAAAGCCTAAAGGGATAATTATTTTAAAAATCTTGTACATGAGGGGATAAAATTATGTACATCCCAAATTAAAAAAAAATGCTGGTTTCCCGCAAAGTGCTTAGCAGAACACAGAAGCCCCCCCCTTATCCAACTTATTTTAAAATAAGGGGAGTGGTAGTTTTTTTTTGTTTATTCTTACATCTTTTGGTCTGGTTAGGTTGGGCTAGGTAATGATGGGTACAGAGTAGCCAAACAGAAAAAGTGCCTCAACAGGGTGTAGCCATACCCCACCCCCTTTCAATTATTCTTGTTTTCAATGTTATATTGTTTTGTAAATTAGCTGTAACTCTTTATTTCTAAATGTTCGTTTGTCTGATATATTTAGCTTCGCTTTTATTGCCGTTGTCAATGTCATCCTTGTTTATTCTACAGATTGCTTTTCTTAACATATATCCTTATTTGTGTGAATATGCAACTCTAAAACCATCTTTTAGTCCTCTTATCTTAAACTTGGAAACTCGAGATGCAAATTTTGGCCACAAAAAAAGAAAACAGCTTTATTTTAATGTGACGAATTTTTTGGAGAAAAAGATATGAGTTAAAATGTTCCTTTGTCTCAATAAGGATTTCGTTACAATCATTAAATCATTAAAAGAACAACAAACTGTTTCAAAATATAAAAGCAGTGTGAGTTTGGACAAGTCTGTGCGTGAATATCTGCGGATCCGAGCGGTTATATAGGGCTTTAAAATATGGATGTACATGAAAGGTGTGATTACAAAGACAGACATATGAACCTATCCTATCTACAGAACAGATTTTCCTGTATTCAAAAAGAAATAATTGAAAACATTAAAAGTATTTATATTTGAAATGCCTAGTATTTATTTAACCTCGCTAGTTGGTCTAAATTTATTTATCTGCTCTATATATAAAAACAGGAAAAGGACAGATAATCTGAATATTGGAACCGACCAGACAAATAATCTTTGTGTAAAGTATTAAAGATGTGCTATAAGTTCTTATGTAACGTGGAAAGCCAAGATTGATTTATTATTACAACTACATTTAATTGTACAGGGGAATACTAACACTTTCTATGTCTGTAATGCTTCAAAAGACCATTTTAAATATTTAAAAGGTTTCGTGAATTATTTGATCACACTTCTTTAATTCATTATTAAGGAATTTGTTTGTAGTAGGAGGTTTATTTCTCTGTCCTTCTAATTTTTAAATCACATTTTTTAAAGAATTGGTAGTACGAACGAACCTTTTTCCTCTCAGACGACAAAAGATTTCATGAAAATTGAGCACTGTTAAATTGAGAATATCTGTCCCTTTCTATGTATATATGCACTCAACTTCATGTCAGGCGTATGAAATAAGGTGGTAAAATCACAATCAGAGCTTAGAATCATGATGCAATATAGTAAGAAAATGACAATACCATATCTAAGTTGTAAGTGATCTACAGATCTGCCAGTAATCAAAGTATTTGATTACCCAATATTAACTTTACTACGTGCATAAAAATCTTCAGTTTTACTATAATCAAACCTTTTCAGTGAAATAATTTGTTTTATTTATATTTTCTTTCTTTAATTCATCATACATCTAGGGTTCCAAACTAAAGTTGCAGCGCTACGTATAAACATATTTGTCTGCGTACTACTTGAGTACACAACCTTGATTTCTGTACTCCATCTTATTTTCATTTCTGACCAAAAGTTTTATTCTGCTCTAGAGACCAAAATAAATTCCACTAGAAACTTGAGAGACGCCACTTTTTCAAGTTGTTTTACTTTCCAGTACTTTCCAATATCGTGCACAAGGTGTCTTTTGGTTCATGAAAAGGATAGAAGTAGGTCTGTTTTGATACTTGTGAGGGGTATGACATAGATTTTTAATAATATTCTTTATGAAGGATTGTAAAATGCCAGTATTTTCTCCTCAAGAATGAAACTATTTTTTTCTTCACTTAATTGAATTTAATAGAAGCATAATTTTTTTCTTTCTTTCTGGTACAAAAAACTTTTATAGGCCCTTGGCTATCAAACCGTCCCTTTTAAAAGAAAGTATTTTTATCTTTAACAATAATAAAAATTCCTCTTTATCATCTGATATGACTAATTAGAATTGTTCCCGAATTTAGTACCAAAATCTTAGCCTTGTCATTAATGCAGCTACTTTTTTTCTGATAGTACTATTTATTGTAGTCGGTACACTTCTACTAGACTTGTTGTGCTAAATTATAATGCATAGTACTGAATTCTAAACCTAACTTAAAAGGTAGCTACCACTTTTAGTCATAAGTTGATCTAATTTGATAGACTTAATCTGGGTTTTTCAGCTAAATTTACTTGTTTAGAACCAAATTCTAGGAATGCTAGAAAATACGGCTTTATTTCAATTCTTTAAAATGACACACCTATCAAAATTGGGACTAAAGTCTAATCCTTGTTGAAATTGTTTTACCCAGATAATAAAAGATTAGTACTCAAATATTGGCCAATTTTTTTTATCCTCATCTGGTTTTTGCTTGAAAATAACAGGGAAAACTCGGAAAAGCAGCTTTTTTTCTGGTATCTAACAAGAAATTGTTAATCTATGTATATCTAGCTTATAAAACTTAGAATCTATCTGAGTTTAAGCGGATACTTATAAGTGTTTGTACCAAATTGTTAACCTCTTTAAAAAAGCGCCGACGTTACTATTCTCTAACACTAACAAAATGTGAAAATTTGCAAAGACTTTTTGGATGGTGGCAATTTCTTGATGCATTTATTTCATTTTTGCATTCAGTGTCCAATAAAAAGATGAATATCACAGCTAAATAACATTATGGAACAAATAAGCTACAAATAAACAAAAACTTTTATTTTGCGCCAAATATTTTTGGTTGATATTTTGAAGGGTTGGGGAGAAAGGGGAGGAATATTATGAAATCAAAGAAATAGAATATTTAGAATACATTTTATGAAGAAAAAACTTTACAAAGTAAATCATTTTTGTTTGCCATGTTTTTCTATTTGTTAATCAATATACTTTTTATATTAGAAAAAAAAAACTATTTATTAGCATAAAATGCGTCATAATTAGTTTACACTTTGAATTTTGCTTGAGTTTTACAATGAAATAAATACTATATTTAAATTATAAAAATGTTGGTTTGTGGACTTTAATTAATACTTAGCCAAGGTTAAATTAATTTTAAAAAACAAAAACATTACATTTGAGATATTTTTTTGTAAAAAGAGTTGGGTTAAAAGAAAGAAATTATACAGTTTTGTCATTTGTAACGAGGTAATTTGTTTGTTATTTTATTTACTTTATTAGGACTTTTTGTTTTGTTTTTATAACAATAATTAGGTCTAACAATATAAAGACTAGAACAAAACTACAAAGAACCAGAAATTTTGAAGAAAATATTTTATAACAAATATTTTTTTATGAAAAGCCAAATAGTTTTTTTTTAATTATAAAATATCTTTCACTGGACTTTGAAATATTAAGATTTAAGGATTCTTCAAAATTTGGTACCTTTTTAACATAAAATTACACATAAAAAACAATTTTTGAATACTAGCTATCTATCTATCTAAAAATTCACTATTTTTAAAATCATCACAATAAATTTTTTTTAACTTTAAAGATCACTTTACATTTTATTGGTAAAAATGTTTTTATATCATTTCCAATTCTCCCCATTTCCAAAAATATTAAAATAATTTTTGGAGGAAAAAGAGATAAAATGTTTGAAAATAAGTTTATAAATATTTTAAATTAAAGCTTTTATCCACTGAGCTGAATTTCAGTTTTTTAGTTTTTACAACACTTCTTGATAGAGAAATGGATTACCTAAAATATATTTTCTTTGGTTTTATAACTTTTTATATGAAGTTTATGAAAGGTGTACTTGTGCAACTTTCTTAAAAGTTAAAATTTCACTAATTTATTTTAGATTAGTTCCAAATCTAAACGCTGTCTTCTTTGTCGCTAGTGTTCCTTTTCTGTCAAACAAGATGGCCGTTAGGCTCCTCCCCTCTTAGGCGGGATAGATGAGCAGGCAGAAGACTGCTGCCGCCAGGACCACTCATCATAGGATGACCATGACCGCCGAAGGTTGAAAACTCGCCAATGTTACGGTTGGGCGAGGCAAGGCCGGTCAGTATGGGGAATTGGGCGGCCAGATTCTGTGGCGTTGAGCAGGCCGGAGGGTTCAGCTCCTGTCCGCTGGAGATGTAGGTGTTGGTATTGGACTGGTGAGGGTTGTTGTTCTGACCAGGGATCACAACCTAAAAAATAAAATAAAAAAAAGATTTTTAGAAGCACGGATAATTGTTCGTGTCTGATTGTCCTTCCTTCCTAGCTTCTATTTAGTTTTCCCTCCCATAATAGTAGAAAATACTCTCACATAATTATTTCCAATATTGTATCTTTCCTTCTTCATTTTTTTGTTAAGCTTGGCATAATTAACAAATTTTTAATTTAGTAAAGTTCTGTTTTGATTACTAACAAAATAGAAGTTAAATATAAAGATACAAACCTGGAATGGGCTTTTTCTGGAGCCAAATCTGGCCGACGGCATCCTGCCCAAAGTAGCCGAATTGCTTAAGAAATGGCCGGCAGGACAGGTATTGACCATATCTCCGCCCATGATGCTGGCCGGGGTCACGTGACCGCTGAGCTCGCCCTGGTCATGACCGTTGTGCAGGCCCGTCTCCAGGTACTCGTTTACGGGAGAGTTGGGGTAGCTGATGCTGCTTCCTATGGCAGAAATGTTATATTGATCACCTGAAATAAAAAAAAATATATTTTGACTTTGTATTTAAGATTAAAAACATACAGATACCTATATTTTTTCTTCTTTTTTATACTTTTTATAGGTCATAAAACTAAAAAATAAATTAACTAATGTAAATAAGGTAAAAACATTGCTAATAATTTAATCAAATTATGTAATTTACTAAATAAACTAATGTAATCAAATTTTTGCTCATATTAGATAATATTTTGTAGGAGTAGGTATGATTTTATCAAAATAAAAAAAATAATGTCGCTGTAAAGCCCAAGATTTAAGTTCTACAACCGTTAGTCACAGCCAAACGGCCAAAGTGAATAGAGAAACTACTCTTTTAAAAAGCATATATGTGTCTATGAGAGAGAAAGGGAAAAGTACCATTTATTATATACTTTGCCAGCCATTTTCACTTAGAGTGGATTTGTGTTCATACGAGTGCGCAAAAAATGACAATCAAAGCAAAAAATGTTATATTTCTAAATACAACCAAAATGCTTTATCTTTAATATATGTAATTCAATAAAAATGCCCAATAGTGAAATATTATATAAATGTTGTTATAATAGCTTATGATTGCGCCGACTATCCATTAATCTATTTTATGCTGGAATAAATTAAATTAATAACATCAAAAACATCTTGTACTGCTCCTCTAGTGTGAGCAAACTTTTTTTCTATATTTTATAGAAACACTTCTATCTCTATTTCTTTTCCTTTTATATTCTCTTTTCTGACTTTTGTAAAAAGTGATAATTATTATTGAAATACAAATAGTTGAAAACAATGTAAACCTTTAAATTCCGATGTACTTTTTAAAGTCAAGAAATGAAATAAATCTATATTTTTTAGATGCGAAAAATTAACCAAAAAATGTGAAAAATTATGGTGAACTTTTTTCTTGAGAAGACATGTCTGAAATTTTCTACTAGCTTTTCCAACTGCACAAACATTAATCTTCAAATTCTACCATTTACAACACGAGCAAAGCTTATAAATAAAAGTATTGCAGATGACACCTAGCGAATAAAAAAGGTACTAGATTTTTTTGGTGTAAATTTTAACCTTTAAGGCCAAGCTACTTTGTTTTTAAAATGCTTTTAAAAGGCATAGATAAAAGATAAAATTGTGCAATAATGTGATAATATGTACTTGTTTATTCTCTATATTTTTGTTTCTTAGCAAAGTAGAAGAGCAAACAAATGATCTGAGAACCTAAGAATATTTACCTTAGTGTAAATACAAATGCGCAAATCGGCACGCTTCGTATGTATATAAAATTAAAAATTGCTTTTTATAGCAAAATTGAGAATAAGAAATGTAATGGACATTTTTGATTATTGATTAATTTTAAAAAAGAAGAAGGCCTTGCCATAATTTATCAAGGCAACATTGGAAAAACATATAAAAATAAGAAATTGTAAAATTCTAAGCTGAAACAAAAGACCTAAAGTAACCTTTTTTTTGTATAAAAGAAACTAGAAAATAGATAGCAATTTTATCTAACTACACCCTGAGCCAAGTAAAATATATTTACTATTTGATATATCATGTGATATCAAGATTAAAATTTGAATTTAAATTAAAAATTGAAAACGCACGAAGATTTCTAATATACATGTTTGTATTTTAAAATAGTATCTTGGTTTCTAATATCAACTTCTCCTTCTTTTCTTACATACCCCCTTCCCTCCCTCCCCCCCCCCCCCGTTTATTTTTCAAAGTAAACAATTAAGGATGCCAAAAGCCCAGGTAAAAAAATTTAAGCAAGCAAATTTAAGTGATATAAGAGTATACATATTTTATTTATAACTAGAAATTATCAAAAAGATTATTAGTTTAAAGTAAAGTTGTGTTAATTTGCATATTATTTGATTGCTTGATAAGAATACAATTCTTTTTTTGACCACCCTAATAAATTTTCTTGCCCTCTCTATTACATACATATAATCAGAAAGGCATACATATTACTTTATAGTAAGAGTGTCTCAAGAAAAAGTAGTTACAACATTAATTTCTTTCTTCAAATTCATTTTATTTTATAAAACTTTAAATCAATTAAAACAATCAAAGATCAATATTCTTTTTTTTTACAACAATTTAAATTTAAAATCAAGAAAATGCTACGGGCTTTATTAAATTAGAACAGAGCCAGGGCTGTTTATTTTTATCAATTTTTGATGCTGTATTAAAAATTATGTTGAAATAAATATTTTAAAGGATTTTTTGGTTCAGCCAGTATCTATTACACTGTGTACATATTACTGCTTTGATCTTTCAAATTGCTCACTCATGGTTTAAAATTCTATATTCAATTTTCAACGGACGGACACCTAGGTGTACATGTGTAGATAGCAAGATAGATAGTTAGCTAGCTAGCTGTATATTAACAGGAAAGATAACAACAACAGCAAGAAACAAAAAATATTTAAAAACTAAAATCTGAAGAATTAAAGAACATAAAAAGGAATGAAAATATAAATTTGCCTTAACTACAAAAAAGTAATAAAAGCTAGTCTTTAATAGTTATTAGTAAGTTGATGTAAATTCTTAACATTTAAGAAATACAGAAAAAGAAACTTTCAGAGAAGCTTTGTAGTGAGAGATAGCATAGAATTATATTAACACTAAGACTCTACTTACAAAAAACAAGAAAGTCATTGCAGAGTCAATTTAAACCCTGGCCGTTTCAGACATTTACCCAGTTGAACTTGGGGTCTCATGTTGTAATTGGAATATATAAACGACAGGATTACATAAAAGAATAGGTTAGACAACATATAGTTACTTAAACAGAATATAAATAATATAGCAGCAGGGAACACTTATGTAAAATGACATAAAATTGAAATAATGAAGTCTTTCGAATTGTTTGTCAACAGTACCACCCATGCATAAGAAGAATAAATAAACTATATTAAAGGTTAAATCTTTAAATAAAAAGGTTTTAAAAAATTTCAATTAGCACCAACTTTCAAAAAATTCAAGACACCTTTAATTAATTTAATTTGACTTTGTCATTACGGGAAAGGTATTGTCCATGATTCGCGCAGCAATAACAAGCTGACAATATTACATACAATGATATAAAAAGACTCCAGTAATACTGTATAAAGTCTTGAGACAATTTCATTTTTGTATTGTAAATCGAAAAGCATAGAAAGACTAAGCCGTTGGTATACGTGAGTTTGGTCTCTATAATTTTGAATGTAAAGAGAAACTGTGTAGATACAGCATTCTGAACGGTCTTTGTCTGACAGTAGGGTACTACTGTAGGGTTGATGGACTTACTGGACATTATAACTATACTAATTAAAGAGTAGCTAAAATTCTAAAAAGAAATTGTCATTTGATTTTCATGGCAATTTTCAAAATAAATTTTAAGCAAAGAATTACATGCAAAAAAAAAAAGAAATTTTAAAAAACTTAAAAAACACATTAAAAATCAATATTTTATGATGATTACCTTTTATTTGAACTAAATCCGGTTTTGAAGCTTTAATAGAAAATATAAAATTTTATTAAGTCATGATTAAAATTAATGATTTAAAGTCTGTATATAATATATAAACTCTAGTTTATAAGTTTCATCATGTAATGGGAGAGAGAAAATGTTAAGCTCCTTCTAAATGAACCCAAAAAATGGACTTAAAAGTGTGGGATTTTGGTAGCTAAATTTTCATATAAATTTTTTTTATATGGTTAAAAGTAATCAATTCATTAATTTATTACTATAGTCCAAGTCCCTTTCCCTTTCCTCTAATGCATTCATTAATCAACCTCTAATTTACCTTTTTACTTCTGTTTTCTCTTTTTTATTTTCGCTATTTAAAACACACACCAACACATACATACATAATACCCATGATTTTCAAAATTTCAAGAAGTTTCATTTTTAGATGGTTGATTTATACCATTGTTACAACTTTTCAATAACATTCAAATTTTGAAGCAAATACATTTCAATACCAGTTGTAATTGTAAAGGTCCTTTTTTGAAAGGAAGTTTATATTTAAAAAGGTGTTTTCAGTTTTGAATAAGACAATTAGGACTAAAAATAAGTCAGGTTTTCATCAGTCTGAAAAAAATAATAAACAGCGGCTTACCTAATGTTTGAATGTAGGCCTGTCTCCGCAAACCATCCGCGTACTGGGACTCAGTATCTTCTGCCATATGGCTGCCCGCAGAACTTCCCGCCAGCGGCAGCTGAGCGCTAGTGAAGCCAATTTCGCGGCCCTGTTCCACGCTGTACACTCCGCCGATTTGTTGGTCGGTTAGGTAGGTGCTCGCCGCGCTAGGCCTGTAGGGCTCACCCTAGAATCAAAAGTGATTAAATTATCATAGATATATATAAAGTTAAAGAAACATATTGTATAGCAGCTGCGCTTTTTAAAACAATAAGAAAGACAAAGAGATATAGAAGGTAGATTATGAAAGAAAGAGAAAAAAAGATTTATTTTCATGATTTATAGGAAAAGAAGAGGACTTTACTTTAGGACAGCCAGAAAAAAAGATTCCCCAATTTTGACAATATTTTAGAAAATATATAGATAAAAACATAACTTATTCTTTATCATTTTATTTATGGAATACAATTGTTTCACTAATTTAATCGTTCATGAGTTCCAATTAAGATGTCAAAAAATAATAATTAAATTTTGAATCTCTTAAAAAGACAAATATGTCCACTAGTAGCGTGGCTTTTCTGCTTTAGTCTAAGCCAGCGATGCTTAGAGAGTCAGACAGACAAACATAAAAAGTTGTAGAATAGCTTCTCATCTGGAATGAAGTTGGTAGTGTAAAAAATCTGTATTTTGTCTGATCATTGTATAATAATGCTCAAATTCTAACTATTAGTCAGAGATCATCGCCCGCTTACCAACATAGACTTTTTGCTAAGCATTACTGGATATTTTTCTATCATTTACTTCACAAAAGTAAGAAAGATGTAAGTAAAGCGGCAGCTTTCGGCGTTTTAGTTGCGGCTGAAAAACCTTGTAAGCCAAATCGCACATCCATTTATCATAGAAGGGGAGTTTATCAAAAATGAGGTATAACAGAGTTTCAATCGATAGATATAGAAAAAAGATATATTAAGAAATATAATAAGAGAGAGAAAGAGAGAGAGAGAAAATTGTAGAGAGAGTCAATAATAACCAATGACTTGAACTAATTTAATTATCTTTTTCCTAGTTCTTATATTAACTTTATAATCTAATATCTTTAGAAATATCATTTAATTGATTTTTAAACTTAAGATTCGTTTAGGGAAAGGAGGATCGAGGGGGTATTAAAGCTCAAAGCTTTAAGAATACAGGGTGCAAACGTAGCCCTTCTCCTGCCTAACTTACAGTTTCCCAGGAGAAAAGGGTTATAACTTTATAGAAAATCATGTATTGTGAAAGAGTTATGAAAATGCAAGAGTAAATAAAGAGATAAACAAGGATAATTATATCCAAAAATAGCACAGCAAAGATAAGTTTAAATAAAAAGGTTAACATAATGTTTTCATAAAAAAATTTATATTTTTTTAGTTGCACAAAAGAAATTTCCATATGAATAGACGTACAGACAGATCCCAAATGTAGCATGTTATGCCAGTGTTTTGTTGACTTAATATGTTTACCAACAAATAATACACAATATAGAGAAAGAGATGTTTAGGAACATTTAGTTATTTACTTATACACTTCATAGGGTGTTCACAAAAAAAAACAACAGAATAGTAGCTGCGATACAAAAAAATCAAATATGACAAAACAGCAACACTGTTTTGGATAAAAAAAATGACTTTTTACACTGAGTAAATTGAATTACTCCTCTTTAATATTACTCTATGAAAAAAAAATGTACGTTGTTTAAAAATGCCTATAGAATCAACATTTTTATTTAAAAAAATATTTTTTAGCTTACAATAAAGAGAAATCGTTGTTTTTAAGAAAATAGTAAAATCGAATTTTTAATGAATTTTTTCAAAAAAGTACATTCTTAAAAACCGGTTTTCTAAGTAAACAAACAAGGGTATAAAAAGCCAGTATACAACAGAATCTTTAGTAGTAACTCATTATTTGTCTTTTAATTAAGTAGTAGTATTTTAATTGTCTTTGAATAAGTAGTAAAAAATTATTGTCTTTTAGAAACTAAGTACACACCAGAGATTTATTTGTGTCAGTTATCTCAAATTATATCTAAGTTTAGTTTAAAGTTTGTGTATTTTAGTTTAATTAAGTTGTATTATAAGGCAATTTTAATTTATAAATTAGGAGTGGAATATAGTATTGAATTGTAATTTGTTGATTATTACTACTCTCAACATATTATTATTTAAATGATAAATGGTTGTTGAACTGCCCCGTTTGACACTTTATTTTCAAATTATTCCACTACTAATTTTATTGTATTTATAACTTATATTTGTAAAGGTCTTTAAAGAATTTAGATTTGAGAAGTAAATTGCTTTAAGTGAACCCAGCTGACAAAAGTGCAACTGGTAACCAATTTTCTACAGAAAGCCCTATGCCTGCAGCTAATTGGTAAGTAAATTTGTAAGATTGTTCTAAATGATAAAATTAAGTAGATATTTAACTAATTTAAAGCATATCTTAAAATAATTCATTTTTTAAAGCAAAATCTTGAGCCTGAAATCTAAAGAATCAGCCATTATTTTAAGTAAAATCATTTAAAAATTTTTTGAAGCAACTATATTTTGTCTTTGTTTTGAGATTTCTTGATAAATACTAGCTTACTGCCTCGTTTGTTATATTTATTATGAAATTGTAAGGTTTTAGTCAAAATATTAGTAAAAATGCTGAAGAAAGTATTATTTCTTACAAGAATGTGTTAATTTTAAGTTGTTTAATATATTATTTTTCATAGTTCAACAATGGTTAGAACTACTGCAGTTGGAAGATTTTCATCAAACCTACCTATTTTGTTGTTACTAATAATTGTTATTTGATCAATTTAATGTAAATACACAAAATGTAAAGACAAACGTTTTATTTATTTAAAATCTGGTATTCAAAATTAAAGGTGTTCTATAAAGCTTAAAAGGGGCTTAAAATTTCCCAAAACAAACACTTACCATGAGATGTGGCATGCCAGCCGCTAGTCTGCCGTCGTGCGGGTTTATAAAACTGTTCCCGGATTTTTCAGAAATACTGCTCATTGTTTCTTCGGATAGGGTGTCGTTGTAACAGGACGTGCCTTGGCTTCCATTGAATAGTCCATCCTAAAAATTAATTCATTTGGTTAAAAAAACCTTTATCATAAAGTCATGATTATTCCCTTTGTTTAATTTCTTTTGTTCTTTAAAAGAATTAAAATTACTAGAAATTAAATATTAATTCTAAAGGCTAATATTTAGGTATTTGCGCTGATATTATTTTTATGTAAAATAACGTGTTTTTTTTTTAAACAAAAGCATACTCTTTAAAATAGATTTTTTTCCTATAATAATTAGTTTAGATATTCTTGGTTTGAATGAAAAACTCTACATATTATAAACTTTTGTTTTTATACATATTATTACATAAAAAAATAAAGCTCTATTCATATTAGAACAAGTTTGTTTAGAGAAAAACTTTATAATGTTATAAAGAAAGAAAGGAAGAAAGAGTTATTTATTACGGAGCATTCTTCATCCTATATCTTATTTCCTAGCCATGGTAAAGTATTTTCAAAAACAGAAAAAAAAAGAAAATTAGTAGATAAAAGAAGCTATGTAATATTTTATGGTTTAATTCCTTGTGTAAAATCTTCAATGAATTTTCTAGATCAAGGCTGTTTTAGTGAAACGAATAGACATAACTTGAATAAAATTTAATGCATTTCTTATAGATGTATCCAAAATTGCCATGACAGTTAAATGAAATCAAAAGGTGTTTTTATAGGTTAATTACAGCTTGAAAAAAAGCTAAAACTTTTTGGCCTTGACAAAAAAAAAAGTTTTCTAGGGCTAGCATCAATTATTTCACCCGGACAAATAGTTAATAAACCTTTGGTGTGTTGCTGCATAATAACAGTATGATTCAGACTGGAATGTGCTCTAATATCTCTGTAACTTCGTTTCTTACAACCCTGCCTAGTTGCACTCAATAATTACATTTAAATAACTTTTTAAATACTTTTTTTGTTTTGTTTCATTAAGATGCAGAATTTATTAGCATTGTATTTTTAACCCCAAAAAATTTATTTATGACGTTTTGACTTTAAAATAACAGTTAACTGAACCTTTAAATATAAATCTATTAAGGAAAAAAATAACATGTTATGGCTTTTAGTAAATTTGAATTACCTGATTTGCGGATTTTGTGCTATCTGAGCTACAGGATCTTGAGGCCGTAGCATGCTTCTCCATCCGGCGCTTGTGAACCATACAGAAACCGAAAGTGACGGCAAACATGACCAGCAACGTACCACACACGCCAATGCTAACGGAAATGATAATTGGGAAACCACCCGTTGAGGAACCACCGTCCGTTAGACCATCAACTAGCGGCTGGTTGGATGTTAGACCACCGGGACCAGACAGAGTGTTGATTTGAAGGTCAGAAGTGTATTGTGATTCGCCAATGTTATTCAGGGCTTGGATACTGAACATATAACTACTAGCGGGTGTTAGTCCGGTAATTAAGACCTTTGTAGAATTCATCGGATAAACATCATAATATTTGGGCTGTTTGTACAGACTTCCCGGCGTTTTGCGATGATACTTCACGCGATACAACTGTTCTTTGCCGCCGTCAAAACCTGGAGTCCAAGCCAACTCAACCGCGTCCCCAGTTACGTTAATCATCCGCAGGTCAGACGGCATCTCTGGCTTCGACAAGGCCTGGAAGATGATTTTTGTTTTGGCCAGGCCGATGTCATTCCTTGCAGTACATTGATAGGTTCCATAATCTATGGATGGATCCACGCCTTTGATCAAAAATTCCGATTGCCATGTAAGCGGGTTAATTTGAGTTGTGATAAACTCGTATTTTGGTCCACTTGGATTGTCGGCACCAATTCGCTTCCAGGAGAAGGTTATGTTAGCTTGTCCTTGGGCCAGACAGACAAGTCGACCTGTTTCCGACGGGCCGGCGGCTGAACGATGTCCAGTGGTGATCAATTTCGGTGAACCTAAAATAAAATTGAAAATATTAGTAATATAAATAGATAGATAGACATAGTTGGATTGATTGACAAAAAGGAAAACATGGTTGAAATTATTTGAAGTGCCAATAAATGTAAACTTATGAAAACTGTCAAAACATATTTCTCTTCATTTTCACAATTTTTTAGCGTGCAATCACTTCCGCACATGTGTCAAAATAATAAAATATAATGATATAAAGATAAATTACCCAATAGCTTCTCTCTTATTTGTTTGCTAATTTGTAAATAATGAAGCACAATTTGCATTTTAAAATATTTGGGAGTGACTTCACACCCAATTTTACAACCAATGAGATAATTAGGTTTCGCAGATTTTTTGCCAACAAATATAACAGTAAAACATAAGTGAAAATAGAATTGTCTTTGTACTGTAATGGATGAACAGATGGATAATAGCTGTCAAAACGTATTTCAGTTATATGTTCACAATTTTACAGCTTTTATGGGGACAATATTTTTCAATTTTTTTCATTTTATTAAATATGTTTCACAGTACATTTGTAGAATAAATATGAATATTCATAAATGTGTTTTTGCTGTTCTAAGTTTTAAATGATAGATAAAAACAAATTAACAGTGTTCCTTTTATATATTACTGTAATACTTTTTAAGTTAGATGAACATTTATTATGAAAAATGAGTAAAACAGAAGTACGTAAGGACATTTCCTAGCTAAAGAACAGATTCAATCATGAAGGTAATGATTGACATATTTTTGTGATTACGTTACTTTTACTTTTTATTATTACTATAGACCTTGTTATGATGTTGAAGAATAATATAAATAACTAGACCAAACAAATAAACAACAAGGACAATTATGTTCATAAGTAACACAGCAAAAAGTTAACTGCCATCGAAGATTTCTTGTGGGCAATTAATGTTTCAAAATTATCTTTAAAAATTTTTTTTTAATGAAATGTTAATAAATCACACAACTATACGCTGTCCTGGTTTTATAGAAGTATAACCGACAAACATACAAACAGTTAGCACATAAAAGAGTAGATTTCCTACTAAAAAATAACTAAAGAAACATGTTTATATAAATAGAAGTGGGGAAAGTTTTGGTTTAGCTAATCAGACTTCTTTTATTATACAGTCTATCATGTAAATATTATCTTTATTTATTTCTATAGCAGCGAAGCTACTCTATAACAATATTTTGTCCGTCAATCTGTCATTAGCAGTTAATTTATTTTGGAGGAGGAGAAACTACTCCATAAAACTTATTTTTTTTTGTTTTTTTTTGTGGTGTAATTATCATCATTATTAGAATAATGTTAAATGTTTAATATAAAGTATTAATAGTTATAGAAATAATACATGAAATAAAAGTATTTACTTTTATTTGTAATGTAAAAAGGTTATAAGATCAATCTTATAAGTGTAACTTTTCATAATTCATCAACCTACCTACCTACATAAAACTTTCTTAAGGCAAGGCTTTTTCATCGAAAAAAGTTTTGTCTGTCCGTTCGTAATATATATTTAGAATAAGACACATGCTAGGAGGTAACTATATTATAAATAATGGTTTAATCTGCTTTTAAAAATTTTTGCTTTGCTACTTTTTGCTATTTAAAATTGATATTAAACCTTAATTTTGATAGCCTAAAAAGTATTAAAAGCAACAGATTGCCACCAACCACTTTTGTGTTAAAATAAGAGAATTAATGTAATATTAAAGGTAAATAAGAAGTGGAATAAAAAGAGTATATTACAGCTCTCCAATATTTTACAGAAAAAAGCATTATTTCTTCTGTAGGCGATGTTTCTTCGAAATTGTAAATAAACAAGGATGATAACATGATAATTAGATTAGTTGGCTCAAAAACTCTGGGTGCTTTGTTGTTTTTTGATTGGTTTGATCAAACTATCAGTGATTAAACTTTTCAACCAATAATTTACTACCTTAGGGAAGTTTTGATTACGTCGGCTGTGTTGATAAATTAATTACACGAAATTATTCAGGCAATTGAAAGCTTAACCTATTTGGATGTTGGGTTTCTTGCTGTTTCAAATGGGAACTTTGGCCTTCCTTGAACCCGTTGGGAGTATATGTACTGATACTATTAATGTGTTTTTCCCTTTAAGTTTATACCTTTTTCTGCAAGCTATATATTTTTTAGTTAATACCAAACTCTTTTAGTAGCAAAACAACACTATACTATCCACTTTGGTCTGTCTGTCTGTTTCAAGAGAAAAATTTGATTTACTTAGCCGCTATTCGAGATAGAAAAGGCTTATTGTTTGAGAAGATTATGTTTAATTCTTTCTATTATTTTTATAGATGTTACAATCCTTATTTGTCTTTAACTTCCTAAAAATACACATAAAAAAAGACCAAACAAGTTTCCCCTGATACTAACTATTTGATAATGTTATTATAATCTAATATAAATAAGGTAACTGCCTCATTAAGCATAATTTGCATTTATGAATATATCCTCAGTTATCCAGTTAAACCTGGGAGTATTAAATTTACATACAATTTCAATTGCATTTGTTAAAAATGTTAATAGATGACCAGAATGTTTACATCTATATTGACATAGCTCTAGTATTATGTTAATACAATGACAGCACTGAAAAGAATAGGGAAGAACCACCTACCCCCTACCCCTCAACATTAAAACAATTAATAACCTCCCTGCTACTTATGTCCAACCGCCCCCTCCACCACCCGCCCTACTAATTTATTCTGTATCTCTACTGGTCCACATCAGGAATAAAGGGAGGGACCGCAAAATCTCTTCCCCTGCCCTAGGTGTCATTGACATTTGGTAATTTGAAAGAGTATTACATTATGGTAATGGGAAAAAGGATAAAGATTGGTTTAACTTTCATAGTCCTATCCCTTTCTTCTTGGGTCCTAATATAAACAAATGGTTTCGGACACATCATTATCAAGACAAACATAGATATAACAAAATGACGTGGCCTAAAAATAGCAAGAAAATTTCAAAAACATATGACCCGTTAGATAGGTTTTAAACTACAAAATCATAAACTTATTAACATTATATAGATTTTTTATGGGTTTCTAGTAACAGTGCTTTTTGTTAAACAGAAAAATTAGCCCTCATATTTGCAAATTATAAACAAAAAATCCTTTAAATTGTTATGGCTGTTTTTGAGCCCCATATATTAAAGATATTTTAGCTCTATGATATCATTTGTCTTTGTGTGTCGTCGAAAGGATAAAGACAATAATACACAATGGATTAAAATTGAAACAATATTGTAGATAAGGTTTACTATCAAACCTAGACGCACTTGATTGACATATAATTTTAATATTTGACTGCATAAAAACTTATTATATCAATACCTAATATATTATACAGATGCTTAAAAAAAGCTTTTAAATGTTTTCACTTTTCATAATATATTCAAATTTTAGTCAACCCTTTTGGTTTGTCCCATTTTAATCCAGTGTTAATTTATATTAATTTGCGAATATCGAATCGCAAATAAGATAATAAGAAATTCATATCATGTATCTTTCCCTATTCAGTATATAACTAATGATCAACAAATTATTTATAATATAAATTATTGTACATTATTAGAAGTGCTGCTATTTTACAAGTGTAGCATGTTATGTGCGTTTGTAGTTGTATGCCACATTACTTGAAGATAAGGCATACAATATTTTTCTTACTGTTCTTAATGATATTGTTCCCCGTACAAATCTTTAAAGATTACCATTGACCACCTCCCTCACCCTTATCCTGTTTGATATGATTAAAAGAAAATATCAAATTGTGTAACATAGACTCTAATTAAATAATTGTTTCCATTTAGAAAAGGATTATATTACATTTGTGAGGATAATTTTACACAAATATGTCTCTTTGTCTAAAATTAGATCATATCAATGTTAATTTTAACTTTTCAGTGAAGATTTTCTATAATTTTGATACGGCTTAAAAACCTTTTTTTAAACTAAATAAGAAGGACTAAGAAGTCCAAAAGTAGCACTGCAATGAAAAGATTAAACTATAATATAACTTACTTTTAACAATTAGATATGTTTCTTTTCTCACTTCCTCACTGATACCATTGCTCAACGCACACACATAAACCCCCATATCTGCTTCTGTGATATTTCTAATCACCAGACGAGCGTTGACAGTATTTGCGCCCGCTTCGCGCCAATCCATGGATAAACGTACACTTTCTTCCAGCTCCTAGATAAACAAGATAGATAGCTAGATAGATAATTAGACTGATAGCTAAACTGATAGTTAGATAGACTGAAGAAAAGCAACAAATCAAATAAAAAAATATAATTAATAAGATAGACAAACAATCAGTCCATAAAAATAGATCTGAAAACAAAACTTTTAAAATACTAAATCCATACCTGCAGTCCGTTTTCTGTCTGCTTAAGCCATCTAATACCATCGTACTTGATAGGATTTGCTTTGAAGACACATTGGAAGCTTCCAGAATCACCCGGGGATGTTTCTAGTTTCTCGGTTAGGCCGCTTATCCTAAAGAAAAACATTTAAATGGAATTTTTCAAGATCTTTGCCAGTTAAATTAACCTATAACCCATACCTATGGCATAATTTGAGAAATACCATTTGATCACGTATTCCCTGATTTAAGGATTAATAATGAAAAACAGAACAACACAAATAGGAATAACATTGAGATGTTAATCATAATCTAAGATCAATTATTTTCTTAGGTGGTATGTTACCCCCCCCCCCCCTTCTTAATATTTAACGTGTGTTAATGACATTATAAGGAAGCGTACTCTTATTCTTATCTGTTTACATATATCTTCTGTAAATAAAAAAGACATGTTTTCTACAGATTAATTCAATTCTTAAGAATTTAAGTTTTTTGCTGCACCTAAAACTGTGCTGTTATCAAATATGAATTGATAACCCTTGCGAAGGATTATCATTTATTTTCCATAAAACATTTCCTATGTCTGAAAACAAATACCACTATTCGATAATAAGATCCGCACCTCTGATTACTCCATAGGAATGTTTAACGGTCGGTTAATAGACTAAGCCCTCCCCCCAAGTCCCTAGAAAATCCGCCAAAATTATTAAGTATGTTACCCCCTTATGGTAGATTTAGGTTAATATGTGTTCCAAACATACAATACTATGTTCATATAAAACTAATGATTTTTACATACATGCATAGCTACTTCTCGGAAAAAACATAAAACCATTCAATGACTTATATCAACAAAAAATAAGAAAAAAGTAATTTTAATTAAGATTTTATTTAGCTGTTTCTCAGAAAATTAGTTGTTTCAAACGGACTTTTATCTGTTGTTCTTATGTCTAAATATCTAAACAGCTCAATTAACATACGGAATTTCAAAGGGCTAATCCATACCTCCCACAGTTTTAAGAAAATCATAATCCAAAAAACGGTCGTTACAATTTTCTATTTGGTTGTTGACAGTTTTTTTAATATTTATTTTCCTATTTTAATAATATCTACTAGATTTGTGATTTCTGATGTATTTCTTATGCCGCAAATCTTGTCATCCTTGTTATTTTTATCCCTTTGGTGATTATTCATTTAAGCATCTTAACATACAATAATACAACTTGGAACGCCCAAAGAATAATATAACCACTACTATATACTTGTATATTCTATCCCTGTGCAAATGCCACTACAGAATTGATTGTAAAATTACAGTATAATATTTTTTCAAACCTCAGTATTTGTCAAAGGTCATAGGCGAATGTTTAACGTAATTAAAAAAAAAAATATTTTACAAAGTACTTGCTTGTTTTCGCATATAGGGGATTAATTTTTTCAATGAATTCTTAATACTATCTACCGGCTAATATTAGGAGAAAAAAATGGTTGCAGGGATGAAAATAAACTTATATAATTTCCCCTTTTATATTATTCTGTCCTAGTAGCCATACATACACAATACACATTCACACAGCTTTGAAGGGCTAATCCCAAGAAGAAAATTACCATAATGGTCATTTTCTTTTTACTCTACCATAACATATACATTTACTTTTTATTGTCAGCTTCAATTCTTACATAAATTTCATTCTTAATGGCTTATTATTACCGTTTTTATGCCAACAAGGAGATTTAAAATTTAAATTTAGTTTTATTTAACAGAGAGACAAAGATTTTTGCACTATATAAAAACCAGTGTTCTGGAGCCGGAGCCGGGAGCAGCAACATTTTTGGTGGAGCCGGAGCCGGATCCGGAGCCGTATTTTTCGTTAAAAACGTCTCCGGCTCCGGACTAGCTAAAAATGATTTTTTAAAGTAATATTATAATTCGGCAACGGTCTATTTCCATATAATAAACTGAAAAACTATTGTTACTTAACAAATAGACACACATCCTTCTACTTTTATATAGCTTTAATCAAATAAAAGCAAAATATTTTATATTATTTATTTAATTTTATCAAATTCAATAATGAAAAAAAATTGATATATTAATTTTAAGGTAGGAGCCGGAGCTGGAGCCGGAGCCGTATTTCCAAATACGGCTCCGCGGAGCCGGAGCCGGAGCCGCATCAAAATTATACGGCTCCGACACCCTGATAAAAACATTAATTTAAATAATAAAAGTAAACAAATAAAATAAGAGTGTTCTTCCTTATAATATTATCAACACGCATATATAACTGTGAAAGGGGGGGGGGAGGATAACCACCCATCTAAGACAATAATTGATCTAAATATATGATTACCATCTATATGTTATTCCTATTTGCGTGTTCTCTTAAGCAAGATTAACAAATTGAGTAAATACTTTTATAATCTTATTTTTCTTATTTTTCAGGGAAAAAAAACATTTTTAGTATAATAGATTTTTCAAAAATAGAATCTTTCAAAATTTTCCCGAGAAAAGGAAGGTGGCAAAAATACTTTACCTTGGGGCATACAGAACATCTAGATGGAAGTTAGTTTGGTCGGCTCCTTCAGAATTGTTTACATGAACTCGGTAGGTTCCAGCCATCTCAACAGAAGCCTGAAAAAAAAGATTAATTAATATAGATTACAGAAAACCAACTTATTTAGGTGGCTGAAATTTACACCCGTTTTGAAGCTATGGATTCGCAATTTTCTTTCTATTAAAGTCAGGCGCCTGACCAGGGGCGTCCAAGCTTTTTTTTTGGGGGGGGGTAAAAAATTTTAGGGGAGGGGTAATTCGTGTTTGGGGGGGGGTAAAATGGCGCGCGAAGCGCGCCGAAATTTCTTTTTACCCCCCCCAAAATTTTTACCCCGGGGGTAAAATTTGATTGGGGGGGGTAATTACCCCCCCTAAAGTCTGTTGGGGGGGGGGGGTAAATACTCCCCCCAAATCTGTTGGGGGGGGGGGGGGGTAATTACCCCCCCCAAACTAATTTACCCCGGGGGTAAAATTTTTGGGGGGGGTAATTTAATTATGTAAAAAAAGCACCTACCTAATCTATTAAGTTAATAAGTACTATCCTATAACATAAAGTAGTAAGTAAGGTTTATTTGACTATAGCTTCAGATTTCATTACTTTTAATACTGAGTTCTCCTTTTTAGGAAAGCTTCACATAGATCCCATGATGGTTCCACACTATTATAGGTCAATCCTTTGAGTGGTTTTAGGCTATTTTTCTCCTCTTTTTTTACCCTTTAGAAAACACGAGTTCTTAGATGCTAAGGGCGCCACCACTATTTAAATATATAGTAGTATCTCATTCTTTAGAACATAAAAATACAATAATTAACTCACTAACCAATGAACCAATATGATTATACTTTAAAGTGAAGCGTCTTATAGGTCCTGGTAAGTTTTATAACTAGTTTTGAGACACCCTGACATCCTCCCAAAAGAAATCGCCTATAGAAATTCTTTTTCATTTTTTAATGAAATATTTAATTTAGTTAGGTATCTATTTTATGGAATCTCAGTGCTTTACAATTACATCATAGATCCCCGGGATGGTATTTACTCCCCCCCCCCAAAAAAAAATTTTCAGTAAACTTTTTTTTTTAAGAACATTCAATTTGGGGGGGGGGTAAATACCCCCCCCCAAAAAATTTTTTTAAAGAACATTTATTTTGGGGGGGGGGTAATTACCCCCCCCCAAAATGGTTTGGGTGGGGTAAATACCCCCCCCAAAATCGTTAGGGTTGCCTACGGCACCCCCAAGGTAGGGGTAATTTTTTTTTGGGGGGGGTATTGTTCACAAAATTTTGGGGGTGCCAAATGGCCCATTACCCCCCCCCCCTTGGACGCCTATGCGCCTGACAAAGCAGAGGTATGTCTGAAAATTTTGAAAAATTTTTTTTCCGAATTAATTTGAAGATAGACATATAAATAAACAGCTATCAAATTAGCACTAATTAATTTTTTTAAAAGTTTTTTTAAAACTAATTAATTTAGATTTATTACAATTATCTTTAAACATTAAAAATGTAGTCTACAAAAAAGGACAATGATTTTGAAAATATTTATAATATTAGAAATATTTTGGTTTTTGTATTTTTTTGCCATTTTTATTGAATAACATTTTGTTTCAATTAAATGAAGGGAAAACAGAGTTTCTGCAGGTTCCCTATCCCCTATATCCTGTTTTCTAATTGAAAGTTGTGCATATTAATTCTTGAAATCTTGGGGTAAAGTTATTTATAAATGGTCTGCGCTAAAAAAAGGGTCTTTAAAATACAAAAAAAGTATAAAAGTTTCTAATAAAAACCGTAAATGTTTTCAAGAAAAATTAAAAAGATAGAAATTAAGCAGATCATAAAACAAAACACAAATTTTGGGACTTAAAAGGTCTATTTTTTATTATAAAGCTTTGGTTTTAATATTTTTAAGAAGGCAGCTACGTTAACTACCAAATGAATATTTTGTAAATTTTGAAGCACCTCCTAATATTACTGTAGGAGTCTTGTGAAACTTTCCATCAAACATCAATTATTTATTAACATTAAATTAACTTCAGATTACATTAGAGACTACTCTGGGAGGGAGAGATAAAGGTCAGAAAAGTAGAACTTACACCCAATTCTTACTTGGTTTTTTTTTTCTTGATTAATGGGCATTTTTGATAAAAAATAGTTTTTCTTCTGATAAAAAACTCTTCCGGTACATGATTGGCGTTTTATCTTATTATTCAAGAAATTAAAATCAAGAAAATCACTTGTTTTTTGAAGCGCAGCTGCTCTATAACTAGGATCTGTCTATTCGTCACTATGTAAATACACTCATTCGAACTCATACATAAATAAATAAAATATAACAATAGCTGTCTTTCTATGTATTAAAGATTATTGTTCTTTTCAAACTGAAGTTATTGAAGCTACACCACTTATGGACATAATTGTCCTGGTTATATATTTTCAAGAATGCAAAAAGTCAGAATTTTGACAAGTTCATATGTGAAATGTCATTTAAAAACTTTTGCAAAAGTTTCCTTAAAGTGTAACTTTTCTTTTATCCAAATCATTTTTGTTTTTGTTTTAAGTGTTATTTGTATAAAAATTTCTTTACCTCGTTTGAAAAATAAACATAAAAAGAAAAGAAATTTTTTTTTTCTAACAGACAGATAAATAAAATGACATAAGGTGAGATCTCAATTTACAAAGGTGAAACTCTTTAACCCCCCTACTAAGTAATCTTTGTACTTATGGGGGGGGGGGGATATAACACCCCCTCACCCCCAGAGAGCAATGAAACAATGCCGACAATTTTAGTTTTGGTGCACAACAAATTGAGATCTAATCTCTTTTATGACTGCAATACCAGGGCGAGAGAGAGGATAAGGTTATGCTGTAAAGTCAGGCCAATCAAAAACTGTTATTTGCTTAAAAATGCAAGATTTAACTTAATTTAATTACTTAAATTTGTATACATTTTTGCTTATTTGATAATCATAATTTTCCATGTGTATTTAAGTATCCAGGATATTAAACTACATGCATTTAAGCCACCTTTTTTGATAAAGAAAATTAATCATCCACCAAACTGCAATAAACTCATGCTAGTATCTTATAGGCATATATGTTTCTTTGTGTGTGTGTCCATGTTAAACCTCTGTGTTGCAAGTGTATCAACATAGTAAATTAGTCTTAATGTCTCTTAATGTCTATCTATACAAGTATAACATTAGATAGTTGATTCCTATTCCTATACTATTATCATAAATAACTGCAAAAGTGTGTCAACAAAATGCGTCCATATTTAACAGGGGTGCATATCCGTTTTTCCTTATTGAGTATACATATTAAAACTTAGTAAAATAGAGCTATGTCTGTCTGTCCGAATGAAGCTTAAAATCTCGCTAACCGCTGAACTTTTTAGACATAGACTATTCCCCCCAAGCAAATCCACAAGTGGTATATATGTACAGAGCATATCTTACATTGCATTTTTTAAAACAAGAAATCGCTTTTTTATTGCGGAAAATTGAAAAAAAAAACATATACCTAAGTAAATTTACTACACGGAAAATGCATATTTTTAGTTACACATACAATTTAAAATAACCATTTCCTGATACATTACTTGTGCTAACCCTAACAGTAAGATTTAAAAGAAAAATATAAGTGCTTTCATATATTTGTTACAATTATCTACAAGTATAGATTATCCCTGTCAAAATTGATAAATTTTGTTTACATTTAATTTTAAGTCGTCGATGTGTCAATAGATGAGAAAATTGGTCAAAACTGACATATTAAAGAATAGAGTTATTCGAATGATATAACTTCAGTATGATATCAATAAATTAACTGCAAAGAAAGTTTAACGTCAGGATTAAGAGGGGGGATATGAGATAAAATAAGTAATAAAAACAATAAGAAAATCTTATTTGTTTCATTTATTTCTTTACAACAAAAAAGTTTCATTCTTAATATATACCAAGTAGTGTTTTTTGGCTTTTTGTTGTATGAAGCATTTAGTTTAAAATCTTTTAAAATTTAAATGCCAAAAATCTATTTAAAGCAATCTCTAAATCTACATATATTTATGTTGAAAAAAAGGCATAAAGACCCAGTTGGATTCCAGACGCTTGAAAAAGTAGAGGCTATTATTAACAAATGTCTTTATTCAAAATTTTACAAGTTTAAAGGAGCAAGCTACCTTATAGAGAAAATTTAGTTAAAGTGATAAAAGTAAAAAAATTAAAATCCCTTTTTTAAAACAAAACGTCCTTTTGATTATCCTATTAATTTCTTTATAGATAACCATTACAGCATGATAATGTTTAAAAATCCCAAAGATACTTTCTTTTGGATAGCGGAAAGATGAAGGCAAAAAAAGTAAGGAATATATATTTTTCATGATAAAAATAAAACAGAATTTTAGATCTTGGCTTAAAAGAGAGAGAGAGAGAGAGGGGGGGGGGGGATAGGGTAATATCGCATGAAATATCTGTTTCTATTGTGGAAAGTATCAGAATATGCCATCCTATCTTATAGACCCCATTTACCATCCTGATACCATCGCATACGTTACAGGATGGAACACAAGAAAATTGGATTTTAAAAGTACACTCCGATTTTTTAAATAGTTTTACTTTAAATTTGTGTGAAAACAAAAGTCAAAATTTTAAGAAACGCAAAAAATATTTTTTTTGTTAATTTTTTTCTTGGACACCCAGCATATAATATTTATTCTTAAGATACAATAGCTCTCCTGTTCTATTGTTCAACATATGTACACTTATCTTAAGATAGAAAGATACAAATCTGCAGGTTATTATCTATCTATCTAGACATCTACATATAAAATTTACTTAAAATTTAAGAAAAATAAACTGTTAAAAGTTTCCTAGGAAGAAAGTGAAGGAAAGAAAATTTAATAAAGCTCAATTACACCGAGGCAAAAGTTTCCAAAATGATTCATAAAAATAAACTTGAAAGAAAGGGAAGGAATAAAGAATGGAAGATTTTTTTTGCATTTTTGCACTTTATAACATCCACCATATACAGGATGTTATAGATAGATACATAATAAAGGATAAAATAGAATAAAAACTTCGCAATAACACAACAACCAATTAAAATATTATTAAAATTTTCCCTATCAATTAATTTTATTTTTTAAAACTATAATGAGAAAAAAAGGATCAATTAAATATTCTTTTTAAAGGGGACAATTTTAGCCATGGTTGGCTCAGCAACAAAGAGCTAACAATATATCAATAAGACTGCTTTTAAACTGTAAAGTACAGAATCTCGGAAGTATCTCGCTACTAAAAAGAAATGAATAAAGAAATGATTATTTACGTAGAACAATAAAAGTGTTAACACTATATTTGCTCTCAATAACTGCCTATTAGAAAGGGTTAAGTGTTTTCCTAATGTCAAAATGATGACACACAAGTAGTTTCTTATCAGCAGTACTTCACGTGTATTGTTTAGTTGCGCTGCTACTTTACAATTTGCTATTATTTGACTGTGCCTCTATTTATAAATGCTCAATTGCAAATGGCTTTGTGCGCTAGCTCCCAGATTAAGAAAATGGGGTTAAAACTAGGAAAGAGTTTAGCTTAATCTTTTGATTTCCTTAAGAAGCCATTCAGGAGAGGCCGGACAAGGGCAGGAATAGGGCTGCTGTGCCCCGCAGACACATATTATACCTTTTTTAAAACAGATTTGTCACATTGTCATTTGGAGAGGTCCAATTAAAGACAAAAATGGTTGCTAATAGCGCAGCTACTTTGTAAATATGATCTGTCAGTACGTAATAACGTCCGATCAAGTTAATGAAATTATTGATATGTTGTATTTATTGAAAGTAAACACCATGTTGAGAATTCCTTCGTCAAACATATTATGAGCTTTTCTTAAAACTGCGCTGCTTATGAACCAAACTGTTCTGTTATAAGTAATCCCATCCCTGTTTAATAGAAATAGAAATATATCTTTCTTCCTTAGGATTAAATGTAAGAATTTGTTTGTATTTATCTGTTATCAGTGTTCTAAAGGCATCTTTTTAACCCATATAAACTTTTAACTTGGGAAACAATTGTGCACACAAATACACAAAATACAAACGGTGGACTTTCACTTCCTCATAAGTTTTGAATAGTGAAATTATCAGAACAGCATAAACTAACCTTTCCTCTTTGTTTTATTCAAATAAAACATCTTATCCATTATTTGCTATTGTGTTTTACAGTGAATATAAACACCTATGCGTCGATGAACGTACAACAAAACAAATTAATGCAAATTAACAAGGGTAATAATGTCCAATTTCGGATTGAAAAGTGCATTTTCAATAAAAGTGCGCATCCTATTCATTCTCAAATCGTGTGTTCACTTTCTTGTATATAAGTAATTATACTCTAACTTGTTGTTAAAATACCTATAGCGATCAATTTAGTAGAAACACATATGTACAAATAAGTCTACTATCAAACTGATAATAAGTATACCTTTGTGATGTTTAATATTCCATGTTCAACACTCAACAATTCAGAGTTAGGTCCCAGTAGAACCCCGGAGGGGCTGGTCCACATATACTCCATGACACTGGGGTTCCCACGGGCAGTCAAGTTGATGGTCAGGGCGCTATTCTCTACCACTTCAATAGGGGACTCCAAATCGGGAAACTGAGGCGGATCTGAAAAAAAATGGTTGTTAAAAATGAGCATAACTGATACACAGTCTTTAAAGTTCTAAAATAATTCAACAATTATATATTTCTTTGTGATGCCAAACAAAGTTTTGAAAGAATAAAAATATTTTTGGTGTGAAGAATAATATATCTTTTTAGCAAAAACTTTTTACATCTATTTTGCTTTATGAATTCAATTTTAAGAAGACTCTCACTTTTTATATTACGCTTATATTATTGTCTTCTTTAAGTAAGTTCTGTTCATAAGTAGCGTATTGTACCAGTATAGTCTCTATTAATATATGTACATGATATCGTAACTGTATAACGAACATACGTACAGAAATTCATAATAATATAGTAGCTGCGCTACTAATAGGATGTATATCTTAATACATTATATCCTTATTTACATCTAAATTTGTCAATTTAGAAGTGTTAGTGTTTTATCAGTTAGGGAAGATTATATTAATTTTGTTAGTTAACAGACCCCTAGGAAATAGAAATTTTTTACTCAACATTTTTAATTTAAATTTGATTTTATGTAAAGATTCCGTTAAAATTTTATAAGCACCTTAGATGTATTTTGATAAGATATGAAAAGTGGCGGGCGGCAGCAATCTGTAAATCAGCGACTAAAGGCGAATTGATTTATCAAATTTTCTTAACGTCTTAATGATTCTTTTAAATGAAATGTCCCATTTAACTTCCTACATTATTTTTCTCCTTTTTTTAGAATCAAAAAGGTTGTATGATAGGGCCCCCATAATTGGGTGTTATAGAATGATAAGTACTAAGTAGTTAGAGATGGTAATGATAGCTCTACCAACCATTGAGGAGGAGGGTGTGAATTAAGATGGAACTTGAGATAGCACCCTATACTCCCACTCCCCCCTTCTTTATTACCTAATCTGAAGGTTGACATCGCTATGGTGACAAATAATTTTCATTCAAATCAAATCTCAATACAAATTTCGGTTGGCAGTTTTTAATAAAACAAGTAAAGTACTATTTGAAGTTGCACAACACGAAAATTATTACAAATGTAAGGTTTAAGATACAATGATATAAAATGGATTAAATATTTATTACTGCATACAATAGCAATATGCATTACAAACAAGTTATAGTAATTAGAGGGTTAAATAATTTTAGCAAAGCTTCTTTTTTTTCCATTTATGTTGGTTAATATGTCTTTTGTAGGCAATAAGTATTAGTTTTTCTCTCAATATTCTGTAGTACACTTTATATTTAAAATTTGTTGTTACTGCGCTACTTACGGTCATAACAATGCTTGTTAAGTTGTAAGTTGTAGTATATGCATGAAATTATAAATAATTAAATGCATTACGGATACTAATAGTAATACAGACACACCCACTATAAAACATTGTCATAAGAAAATGGTTATTTTTTGGGTACAGTACAAGAAAAATATGAGCACATCAATAAGCTCACAATATTTTAGATGTATAGACTACATTTTCAACAAAAACATTATTCATAAAATATTTAGAAGAAAAAGTGCGTAGTTACTGTGTCTTGCTAAAAGAGTTATTAGATCTTTAAATTTAAAGTCATTGAGTACAATCTTAATATGAGACCAATTTCATATAACCAAAAATAGGGTTTAAAAACTACATTTTAAAAATTTTACATGGTGTACCTATGTATGCATATCTATACAAAATTGCCTTTAAATGCTAATAATTGCTAGATTATGTTGAATTATTTTATAGTATCCTAACTTATGGTAAAATGCCTTTTTATCATTATTTTTAGAAAGTAACAATTTTCTTATTATTTAGAAATATAAATGGCTTAAGTACAGGAAGTGAGATTTTTAAAATAAGCGTTTAATTTCAGAATTATATATATAACATATATATTACATTAAAAAGAAAAGTATTGCATTTTATTTCAATTGATGTTTCTTTAATGCTGTTCAAGCTTAAAAACAGCGAAAATTGTAGTTTTAAATGATTTAGGTAAGGTTACAAATTAAGTAAGGATTCTTTGTAGGAAGACAAATATGGGGTCTATTATGACCACCTGGCAATTCATGTAAATAAGCACAACTGACATATCACTTAATTAAAAACAAAAAAATCTTTTTTATTGTGGAATTGCAAAAACAACCAAACGTTGCATTTCTGTTTAAAAGACAAAGGACACTCCAAGGGGGGGATGGGAGCAGTGCCATTTTAAAATCAAAATTGAAACACAGTTGACTTACTACGTTTTTATTAAAATGAAAGGTTTAAAAAATGTTTTACAGAGGAAGGGGTGTAAATTTGATGAAACTCAAGTGGTAGGAGGCGCTAACACCCACACGTACTTGATTGGTTGATAGTTCTCTGAGAGTTTTTTAGCTCCCCGATATAGAATGAAGGAATATTATCTTATAACAAAAAAGACCAAAATGAAGCTGTCATTGAAAAGTTACATGTTGTGTAAAAGGTTCTAATTTACATGGTCAAGTACATAGAAGAGGAAAGGGAAACGTGCATACAAAATAGGAAGGATAAAAATTTTGAGAATTGTCAATTTAATTCCAGTAGTAGTAAGGATAATACGTGTTTTTTTTAGGGGGGGGGGGGGTGATTTTAATAATGTCAAATATTTACCAATAAAAGTAAGATAGTTATGACCTAAAGACAGAAACTGCCATAAAATAGATCTAAATTGTAATATTTTTTATGCTAATATGACAGGACACTTTAGCAGGTATTGTATGCATCTTCCCTGTGAACTTCAAAAAGGTTTTACATTTTCAAACAGAATATTTACAAGGCAACCTTCACAGAAAAACTATAGACGGGAAATCATGTAGCTATTTTCATTGAGTAACGTTTGAATTTTCTGCCAGTGAAAAAGACAATACCTTGGAGCATCTATCTTTATAAATTTAAACTAAGATATTGCATTTTTCGCATCAATGCTTATTTTTGATTGGCAAAAAAGTTAAAAGCAAAATATTTTTTAATAATTAATTTTGAATGTTTTAAGCCTATTTTTCAATGTTAGATTTTATTGCAAATTGTTCTATCTATTTTTCTATGGTTTATATGATGTACATAGATAAAATTTGTAGATGCCATCCTACCAAAAGTAAAGTTAGTATCATTAACCAAGGACATCAGTTAATGTTACCATGTGAGATAGATAGATAAATACTGGGGTTTTAGATAGATAATTAAAATGAGATATTTATAAACAGATATTAAACAACATGTTAGATTACTAGACAGGTACGTAACCAAACAAGAATTGTAGAGTAACTTGGCTAATAAAAAAATATGAAAAATACTTACATGCAACTGACAAAGTGACCGCGTCTAAAGCCTCTCCCATTTCATTTGTAGATTTACAGGTAAAAACTTGTCCATCATCCTGCTGGGCAACCTTGAACCTGTACGTGGCCAGAGTCACCTTGCCACCATAACTACCAGGTCGTGTCGTCAGCTGACTGTTCAGAGGAATGCCGTTATGCAGCCAGACAACTGTCGCGGCAGGATTAGCTTCACTGCTTTCACATTCTAGTTGAGCTTCACTTCCCTCGGTTAGATATTCTGGCGTGACTTTGATGCCAACTTTTGTTGGGGCATAATTGACAGACAGGCGGACGCTAGCTTCTTTTGGCTCGCTAGCACGGCTTGTGGCAACGCAACGGTAAACGGCGGCATTATCAGTCATATTAGGAGTAATAATAAGGGTAGCACTGGCATGGTTATCCCCCATAACATACTCGCTGTACACCTCCTTGTTGCGGTGGAACCATTTCAGCGTGGCCAACGGAAACCCACCTTTAGCGGTACATTTGATTTTTGCCACCTGACCTCCAACCAGCACAGTTGTATCCTCATAGCCTACTATTTGAGGATGCTCAAAGGGATATAAAACTCCGACTTTATGAGTGCTAACTTTCGTCGCCTTAACAGCTTGATTTATTGAGTGACATTGGATGCTCTTTACTTTGTCTCTAGATCCCACGGCAACAGTTGTATTTGTACTGGTGATCCATCCGCCACTGTGCGAGGGAGTTGATCTTGTGTGGTTGCCCTTGATTGGGTGACCGTCAACCACCCACCAAATGTCGACAGGGGGATTGGATTCTGAGGTGATGCATTCGAAGGATAGAATATCACCGGTTTCGGCTTCGGTAGGACCAATAATGTCAACTTTTTCAGGGGCATCTAAAACAAACAAATATTATGCTATTTATATAATAATTAATTGAATTTTAAAATTAAACCTACTAGGTTTTTAAACTTTTAGTTATACTTATACAATGTACATAGATTTACTTTACTTCTAGTTAGAAAGTTTATCTTTTTCTTTGCAATTTTAATTAAACTTTAAACATAACCGAAACTTAAATATTCATCACCATTGCTACTTTATACTTCAACTCTTATGTGGTGGTCCGTTGGTAGGTAATGCACATATATATTTTATTTTGATTTATTATTCTTTTGTACTACTGCTTTGCTCAAGGGTATAATTATTTGTAAAACAGTTATACAAAAAGACACTTACATTGAACAGACAGCTTAATATCAGCGGTTAGCGGTTCTGGTAGCAGCTCGTTCTTAGCATGACAGCTGTACACAGCGTTGTTGTCTGAAGCCTACAATAAATATGATTACAATACAATGATAAACTTGAAATATAAACTAGGATTTAATTTCATTGGGAAATTATTTTATTATGAAAAATAAGTAATAATACCTGAGCGACGAACTCATAATCGTTGCTTGAACCGCCTTTGATATTTGTGTAAGAGCTATCAATCCTCTCGCCGTTTTTGTACCAGGTCAAAGTGGCTGGGGGGTTACCGCCACGGGACCTACAGTTTAACGGGACCCGATCGCCTTTCTTGAGTGCAACGCCGGGCGTGTAGCCGCTGATTTCAGGGGAACCAGGAGGATCTAAAAAAAATAGCAATAAAAAAACCTTCTAATAAATGCGCGTAAAAGTCGGCATTTATTTTGAGGTGAAAATTGGTAAGATTTACGACACATATCTTTTTGTATATACACGATTTAAACCCTTTCCCATTTAAGAATAATTGGTAATAGACTAATTAAGGGAGAAGCAACTCTATAGCATGAATAAGTCCGTATGTTTTTTGGTACCTTTAAAATGTTAAGGAAAATGTTTTAAACACTGTGAAAATTGAATATTTCTACCCTACAAAAAAAACCTGTACCATCTTTGATTTATGGTAAATAATAAAATGAATATTAGGCCCATGGCTCTTAGTAAAGTTAATTGTCCAGCTTATTACACACATGATGGCCAAAACAGAGAATTAAGATATGTGCACAACAAAATAACAAAATGCCTAAGCTCCCCTTTTTTATGGATGTTTCTTTAAGACAGCAAGAATAAAAGCTTATAATAACAGCAAAAGTTTAAGAAAAAGTAACGATATTATTGATGTATTGTATCAATATAAAACAAAGTAATTATTAAGTTAGCTCTTTATTGTAGATTTCTAGAAGAATTGGGCATAATGTTGATGTATATTTCAGACAAATCAAATCGTGTAATAGCACCTGCACATCGATAATATGTCAGTCATAGCCGTTTTAAAGAAATGTTTAAGGTTGATTAAACCCATTACAATTGCTAGTATATACTCAAGCTTAAGGAAAATTTTTTGCTGTTTTTATGATAAACTTTTTGGACCTCAGCCCATCTAAAATCTAGTGTATAGTTCCTATCAAATCTTTTTATGGATATATAAAAATATACAACTATGTATGTATGTGTATGTAACTTTTGCAAAATTTATATACATTATATTAAAGATATATGAATTTTTCATAAAAAAGGAACCTAAATTGTTTATAAAATGTGTACTCTTTATTTTTCTAGATGAAGAAAAGGAAAATTGAAAGAAATCTATTTGTCCAAAATAAATAAATCCCTAAGATTTTCTATATCTGTATAGACAATTGCTCTAATAATTATGGAAAATTCTCAATTTTGCTTGTACTTTACTTTTCTTTTTTTGCAATGGTCTTATGGACATAGATATTATTTTGAAATTAGTTTTACAAAATAATGTAAATTCTTAATGATTGAAAAATATCCTTTTTAATACTGTATCCAATAAGAATTAAACCATGTACAATGATATAAGCGCAATGCATTTTTACAACTTCTTTTTTTCTAGATGCAATATTTCTTAATTCCAAAGGGAAATACAAGGAATATAGCTTCCATAGATGGGGTTAGGGGTAAATGGTGCCTATTTTTATACTGTATGTATATATTTTAGAAGACCAGCTTCATGACAACTGAGAAATGTCCGTCAGTCTGATCGAAACACTAAAGTAAATTGAATGTATCTTAAACGGCCTTGAAGGAACATAAACAAAAATGCTATATTCGGTTATTTAGAAACATTATCTGCATAAGTTTACTTTTGAAAAAAAAGTATACTTATTATCGCTGCATCACTCAGGACATACTTGTCCTTTTTATATTTCAAAGCCGACACTGTGAATTTTTAACTGTACAAAATGAACCCTTTTAACCAAAACCGAAAAGAAGAAGATATGCTACAATAGCAAATATATATACAGCCAAAGATTTACCTACCTTTTTAGATGGTAAAAATACAAGCCAAAAATATTATTGTATGTGCTTTTATTGCATAGCTATATTTTTATTGGATTATATTTTTTTATCAATCAATCAATCAAGATTAGATTTATTTCTATCAAACAAAAATTAACTGTCTATTTATCTCTCGACTTACATTGAACAGATATCTGTAGTTCCGTGGCTAGGCTGGCATCTGGTAGTGCTGGATGTCCTGCCTCGCACCTCACCGTCCGCAGGTTGTCTGCAATGCCAGGTCGGAACTTGAGAGTGGAGGTCAGGGTTGTCCGCTTGTCACTGGACCCTTCGGTTTCCTTGTCTTCCAAACGACCTGAAATTAATAAACATTATTAAAAATCAAAACAATCAGATGGATTTTTTTTAACCATCTTTCTATTCTTGATTAATTCACTAGCAGTAATTTGAAACATTATAATAACTACTTTCTCCCTCCTTATTAAATGGTCAAACATTAAGAATGTATCAAAGAGGGAAGGAGCGGGGAGAAGGGGTTACAGAGAAACAAATAAATAACAACCAAAAAACTACCTAAGAAATTGCCCTCCCCTTTTTATATAAATTTTTAGCACATGTAATATTCTCCCAAATATTTTTGGGTTTCCATAGCATAAAACTAATTTTTTGATTTAGTCAAGAAATAATTTATTGGGATGATTTCATGAAGTACAAGGTCTCATCAATTAGTTAGGCATAGCTTTTTGTGTTTCTTGTTAATAAACATGCTTTTTAATGGTTCTCTTTTTCTTTACTTATTCTGTAAAAACTTTACGGATTTTTTACTTTTTTTTGGTGGATTTTTTTAGCAGTTTTAAAGGGCCCATGTAGTTTTTATTTAAAGGCCCGGGCAGGCACACCAGATAATTAAGCATCGCAATCACTTGCCATTAAAATAATGTTCGGATGTAAGTATAGATTTATACAAGTATTATCTCGCACACCAGGCTACGAAATTAAATACCAAAGTCAATTATTGAATTCTTGTCTAACAGGGGGGTTTCATTGATTGAAGTGCGGCTACTTTATCCTTGATGTTGTCTGTTTGTTTTCAGTTAAGACAATTAGAAATAAGGATTAACAATTTCAAAAGAGAGACAAATAAGGAAGGTCAATTTTCGTTAGATATAAAGCAATTAGTACCATACTTAAAGATGTTAACAGCCTTGTTTTTCAAAATACTGGAATATTTTTTATCGATTTAAGAAGAGATGATATTAATAAGCAAATCTTGTTAAAAAATAAACAGAAATAAGTATGATTTAATTATATTATTATTTCTTAGGAAAAATTTTATTTACCAATAACAAAACTAGTTGTTTTTATTAAGAAAATAATAATAATCTGGTTATAAAACTTATTTACTTTCATGTAGTAATCAACTTTATAAAATATTCCTTTAAAAACGTTAGAAAACAAGGATGACATCATCCATAAAGCAAAATTCAGTATAGAGACATACGGAATATGTCATTAATCTGCAATATGCTTAAAATGGACGTAAATCAAACCATTTATTGAGATGCTACGGTTATTACATTTCAAAAATCAAGTCAAATGTAAATTTGGTTTCGAAATGGCTAAATAAAAATTCAGCGTTTAGGAGGTATGGTCATGATTGTAGAGCTGCTTTATTACTTGTTGTTATAGGAATCTTCCAAAAAAATGAAGAAAAATTAATTAAAAACTGATGTTAACTATTCTATTATCTAAGCGCATATAATGGCGAGCATAGTTTAAGTTAATTATCTTTCAGGAGAAAAAGATCTAATAAATAGTTTTATTTAATGACTTAAGGTTAACATATACGTATACACATACATTTAATATTCAATTTTTTAAAAATTATCATTCATTTTTGTAAAAATAATTATCTACACCAAAATCCAAAAAGTAAATCTAAAACATTTTGATTCACGTACTCTGAAGTTTGTAAAAATATATAGATTGTTACATGACTAATAAGGATCTCCCTTATGACTCTTTTTATCCGTCCATCCTGTTATTTTACTTTCTCTGTAAATATTGGCTAAAAAGGGCGTGTGTTGTATTAATAAAACACTGGTAATGAAGAATTTTGACCCCTGAATCACTACCCCTGCATAATTTTCAGGTCTTTGTTCAAATAATTTTAAAGGCTTTATGTTTAAATTTTTCTTTAAATTTTACTGTGTTTAAAGGTACTGGACAGTTGTAAGATGATTTCTCAAATAGGAATATCTATCTACTAAATCTTCAAAGATAGATATGCCAAAATTTTGATAACATAAGTTTAGATTTTTCTGTTTTATTTATTTTGGTGTAGTATATTTATATATTCTGGTAGAAGTAGATAAAATTATGATTTATAAGACAAACTGGACATGTTTATTCTATATTTAATATATATATATTATTCTATATATATATAGACATATTTATTCCTACATTTACTATACCAACAAATATTTAGATCGATGGTGTCAAAAAAGTATCACAGCAAAAAAAGCAGGCAAAATTTTGGGCAAAACAATGCTAGTTAAATGATGAATACGGAAAAAAACCTTTTGATCTTAACACACATTAGTTATAGAGTAGCTGCTAAAATAAAAAAAAAATATTTTTGAGACATACGGTAACAATACAGACAGTTTTCTTATTATTTGTTATTAGTTTGATGTAATTCAATTTATTGGCGGTAAAAAAACATATTTATTTGACATGCTATTCGAAAATGGGTATTTCATAAACATTTGTTTTTAGATAAGGAGAATTCATTTTAGAAGCGCAGCTACTCCATAGCTTCTAATGCTGCGCTACTTATAGCAATAATTGTCTTTGTTGAACCTTTAATTCTAATTCAAAGTGAAGCTATCTTGAAAAAAAATCCAGACAAATTAGCATAAAACTAACACCTATTTTCTTTTTTTAACCATGGCAAGGCATATACTATACATATGATTAAATCTTTTTATAAAACTGAGTATAAATAAACTCGATGGTCTGTAAAGATCTCCCCCTCCCCACCCTTCTAACCTAATTTACCGGATGTGGGAGGGTTATGGTATGAGGGAGGTTATGGTGGGGAAGGTTGTTATTATTAACCCCAGCAAGTCCTAATTAAATCCTTGAAGTCGACCCAGAGAAACATTTTGGTTGCAAATGTGTCCCACGAAGTTTATAACGCCTGGTTCCGATCCCTAGATTTTATTAGTTAAAAAATTAATATTTTTTTCTTGAAAACGAATTTTTTTTTCAATCGCCTTTTAAAAAAGTTTGAAATTATAAATTCATATTACGCCTTATTCAGTAGCTATATAACACAACACAGTGTTTTGAATACGCAATTCAAACTTTTTAATCCTCTCTATTCATTAGGTTTCAAAAGAACTTTGTAAAGGGGATTACTTATTAAAAATGTTTCAGGCTTCGAAATTTTATCAACTTTTTTAAGCTCAAGATATTTTCCAGGGAAAGAGGGTATCTAATATGAAAGCTGCCTTTTGTCGTAAAAGTTGTAATGAGACTGCTGTCATTTTCAAAGAATATTTTTACATTCTTGATTTTAAGCTCTCCTCCCTTGTCCCTGATTTCTCTGAGCAAATTGTTGCAAAGAAAATTTCAAAGATTATTTTTTTTAAATTTCATAAATCTTTTGCATTTAACAAAATTTTATTAAAACTGTAAGAAAATGTCAAATGTCAAATTTCAATTTATTTAATTTTTTAAATAAAATACAAAATAACGTTGTATTCGCAAATACTTTGATATTATGACATGTCGTTACAAATGTTACAATTTGCAGACCTCTCTGTTGTAACAACCAACTCCCAAAATTCCCCTTCCCCCAGTTTCATCTTAATACACCTTACTGCCTATGCTGGCCTAGACATGACAACGGCTATGTCTTGGAGTTTTTGTTAAGCAGAAAAATATCAGTGCATAATTTTTTTTGAAGAAAATAGGACAGAATAAAATTAACTTTTTACCAACTCACTAGGGGCTCTAAGATTATATTTGATTAAAAAACAACAATATTTTCTAGTTTGCTGTATTTTATTTACTTTAATTTCATTAAAAAAATTAACAGTTTTGTAGAAACAATTCTTACATCTAGTTTCCTTTTTTGGTATATTTAAGCACTTGAATATGATTGACTAGGGGGGGAGTCGTTCTGTGGGGCGCAAGGGGTGGTGACAGGATATAATACTTCCTGATAACTTTATTATTAGGTAATGATTCAACTATATATTGGTATTATAAAGAAGAACTGTCATTTTTAAACAAAAAGATGTATTACTTGTTAAAATTTAAAACAGAGGGACTGATTAAAAAGCAATTAGGACCTTTGAAAATGTTATATTTAATATAATAACTATTGTTATAACATCCTTTTTTATAAGATTATTTTATGATATTTTTTTCTTTTGTTGAAAATCTAATAAAAATACTGAAACTAATACCATACAAAGTAAATTTTCAATGAATTTTTTTTTTTTTACGCAATGGCAAAAAAGTTATATCATAACATTGTTACAAAATAGGATTTATAATTTTAATTTTTTTTAAAGCAGGAACAATTACATACAATTTTAGCGAATCTTTTATGTATTTTTATTGCTAAATAAAAAACTATTTCCATACTAAGGAATAATACGTCAAAAAGGGCTCACAGACATGTCAACAGGCAGACAAACCGACGCAAAAGACTAATATAGTAGTTTCATTACCAAAGAATAAGTAAAAATAATTGAGTACACGTTTATGTTATTAAATTGAGGAAACTACAGAAACTCTCACTTTGTTATACCCAAGGGCTAAGGCGAGACAGTGCAGAGATATCTATTCACAAAAAAAAACATGATATAGTGAATTAAATTACTTTCTTTCCAATGCCTAAACGAGAAGTTCTGCATTTGTTACCATTTTAGAGAGGAAAAAAGATAAAATTGAATAAAGGCACCATCCTTTTACAAAAAATATTGTAAAATAGCTTCGCTCTATCCTTATGGCCATCCATCAAAAACCCACTTTTTTACTCACTCATACTTAATGTGTCGACATTTAAAATGACGAAGGTTATTTTTTTTAATAGCGCAGCTGCTCTATAAGTCATTAACATTGGTGGGTGTGGCAGTCAGTCGGACGATTAGCAAAGAACATTTGTACGTTGTTAACAAAATAGAAAAAGTTAATTTGAATTATGTTTTTTTTTATTTACCAAAATATTGTCAAGCTTTGCCCTTTTCGAACTTTCTTATCCTTGTTTTTCCTTAATTCTTTGTTTCACAGGCTGTCTGTCTGTCTGTCGACTATCATTTACCCTTTAATGTGCTAAAAAGGTCTAGAATTAACTTTAATGTCCCACCACACTGCTATATCCTGTTAACCCTGGATATATTTTATTGACTTATGTCTTGTCATTGTTTTAAGTCGACTATGGGTATAGTAAAATTTTTGATGGTGACACTAAAAAGGATTTTTTTCTTCATAATGTTTACTTCGTTATTAAGACCTGTATCTAAAATGACATAAAATAATTTTTTTGTTTGTTGCTATAATGACAACAACAAATATTAACAGGGATATAAACCTAATTTAACATTGGATGTCATTTTTTACTCCCAACGCTTTTTTCAAGGATAACTCTAAGAGCATCAAAATAAAAGGTTAAGTACCTTTTTTTCAATAATGTACAATACAATTACAGCATCAACTAAGGTTAGTCCTAATTATAACAATCATAATAGTCAATACTATGTCAATTTTAATCACTTTTATTTAATCTTACATAGTCGATATATAACATTGAAATACAAAGGACAAAAAAAAGCTTTTAATTAAAAGTTTAACACTTAAAGTACAGAAAAAGTAAATGTTTCTTTTTTTATTCTTTTATGCTCTGTGATAACTTAAACAAATACAAAATCTTTGTAGACTTAATAGTTTTCAAGAACATGGGTGTGGGGGAGGGCAGGAGTAAGGGGGGTGGCCAGGGCGAAAACTTTGATTAGTATGATTTGAAAAGTTACTCAATTTCTGAAGATAAAAAAATCAGACCCACACCACAAAATTTATAATTTTATATTTCAATTCACAAAAGCAGAGAATAAGTTTTTTTTTATTTCTGCGTAGGCTCGTCAGTGAAAAATTGGCAAATAGCAAAAGTGGTTTATTTTCGGGGGCCAATGTATTAAATTGTAGAAAATTTGTGTAAAAGTTTTTCAATGATAAGTTGACAGTTATGAGACAGAAAAGTTTGAGAGAGTCCTACACAAATATTTCCATGATTCTCTTACTACTTACTATCACAATAGAATACACACTTATTCTGTACTGTTATATAGTTTTTATAATGTTCTTTTAAGAGGTTTTAGAACCAACCGAGAGTCTACAACACTACAACATTATAAATAAAACAGAAACAACAACAAAATCATAGCACTAATTAGTATCCCACCTTTTTACATTCACAAATACATACATCTAGGTATATTTATCTCTACTTAGGTAGCTTACATATAAGTATGTCTATCTGTCATAGTTGTTGGAAAAATGTTTACCTTTCTTAGCTAATAGTTTTAACTATCTATTTTTAATAGAAAACAACAATCTCTTTTTTTACCTATCCCTGTTACAATTTGTTATTGTATTGACCCCAAAAAATGATATTTTGACAGTAAGAAATACCAAGCACCCCTAAAGAATGAATTCTAATATTACACTTGGCCCAAATACCATAGCATCTAGATATAGGATAACCACCAAAAAAAGAAACCATTTTTAGGTCATATTAAAGGGCTCGGCAACCGCAGACACATAAAGCTAAATTTGTAGCAAGCTAAAGCTACGACGTAGCCGCCCAAATTGCGATTAAGGAGCAGAAATTTTGTCTATTACTAAAGAATGCACAACCGCCCAAAAGTGAACTTTAAGTTGCAATAAAAGAACGGCTGCCTAGACCTGTCAAAACCTTCAACATTTAGGGAGTTTTTTAAAAACATTTTCAGGACCAAAAAAATGTTCTATTGTTGTTTAGCCTTTCAATTGATATTTGAGACTTATAAAAAGATTGATACATTTATCATAAAAAGAATTGAAACTGTAGCTAGAAGGATGTAAAAAAGATATGCTCCAAAAAAGGGTTGTCATTAATTATTTTGTATATCTCGTTTTTTATTATTATTTATGTCAAAAAAAAGAGAAGCATAGATAGATAATTAGATGTATATATAGGTAGTCAAGGCATTATTGAGAAATAGCAAAATATATCTCAAGAAATATTTGTTTCTTAAATGCAGCGAATTTAAAAAGAGAAATAGCTGTTTTTCAGAATAATTACTTAAAAAATTTTTATTATGAAATGCCTAAATCTGAAAAAAAAACTATTTTTATGTTTTTTAAATACTAGATTTAGCTAATAAAAAAATCACAGTTTGAAATATTATAGAAACATAACTCTAGAACGGAAGTCTCCTCCCTCCTTCAATGGAAGGGGATTGGGGCAATTTGGTATTTCACGAATTTTACTCAAAAGGAGAAATGCCTACAAGTAGTTTTTGAGCAATATTTTGTTGATTTTTAAGTATAAACAAGAAAACTGTAAATAAACAAATTGTAACAACTGTAAAATTAGTTATCAGTTAAAAATATCATTTAAGCGTGTAGATACAAATACATACAAATATTACAAATATATATACAGAGTTCACCTAAAGATCGACCTTTCAGGTGTGTTTTTAATTCAAATAAAATATTTAAAGTAGCAGATAAGGGATAGGAACAAAATTTTGTATTAATATGCTGAAATTTGAATAGGTTTTCTTTTTAAAGCATTTTCTATTCTAACTTTTGATAGATTTGTTATTTTTTAATTTTTTAAAGTGATATTTCAATATAACTCCCGGTAGATTTTAAAATTATTTTGAAAGAACACTTTTGAAGGGCGGGCTCTTTAGCATGTCAAAGCAGAAGGGAAAGGTAGGTAAAAAGAGGGAATGTCAGAGAGAGAGAGAGAGAGAAAGGTTAGGATAGGGGTCGAACCTTTAATTCCTAGTTTCTTTTTTCTCAAGCCTGTAACCATGGTTTTTGTAACATTCTATGACATTAGTCAAATTTTTGCAAGGTTTTTTGCCTTAGTCAGCTACTGTTTAACCCACTTGTTCCGTAAACAATGCAAAATGTAAAATAAATTGTGTAAAATATTAAAAATCAAAAAAAATAATCCTCTAAAATAGTTTTAGAAAATCTATCAACAAAAACAATAGCAATCTAAAATAGCAGCCCAGAAAGTAGAGAAGATAGATGGACAATAATAATAATAAAATATCTGAGCTACAAAAGAATGCTTTCTCCTATAAACTCCTATGTAAAAACACCCAACAGTTACAATTTTAAAACCATTCTGCGCTGAACAAGATTGCATTTCACATGAGATTCAAATTGTTTTTAGAATTATATTTCTTTGATACTTAAGATCTCACAAAGAGCTACAGTAATTAAACCCTGCTGAATTTTTAAAGAAAGCTTCGTTTGGATTTTAAAGATAAATTAGTAATATATTGTAGATTAAATAACATTAATCTATTGACAAAGCCTTTAAAATGATGCCAAAAATCTTTTTTTTGCAAATTGATAAATAGACTTTTTAACACTTTCTTTTGTTATATCAATTTTGATTTTCACCTTTTATCTTTTATCTCAGAGTGAATATTATTAAAAATGCACTTGCCAGGTGCTTGTCAGTTTTACAACTGAAAACAGTTGAAAGTTGCAATTTTGTCAGTAAAATTTCATTCTTAAATAGATTTATGTTTTTTTTTAAATGAAACTTGAACTTGAATAGTATTCAATAGTGTTTTAAAATTTTCAATGCAATTTATGTGTGTTAAGTAATATAAATAAATAAAACTTTTATGACAAAACTACAATATTATGCCTATAACTTGCGGCAAAATTTGCAGGAACTTACCTTGCATTTCAATCTCCTTTGGTTCAAGTTTAAAATGAATGATCCTACGTGTTTACAACTTTACAACATTAATCCCAACTTCACTTGAAAAATTATAGAACAAAAATCTTATAAAAAAGATTTATTTAGGTTACCAATGCATTTTCTTAATTTATAGAAAAAGTTCTTGAAATTTGTTTGTTCATATGTAGCTATAGTTGTAAAATCGTCAGTTATATTACTCTAAAGATTTGTAGGTAATAAAATTTACATGTTTCTTTCCTTACTATATTTAGTATGTAAAATTACATTTATTTTCATACTTCCAAATAATATTTATCTATAAAATAGGAATGAATGAATATTATTATGAACTAGTAATTCAATTTTTGTCTGTCTTAATCTACAGTTTTTTTAAAAAGTTCTTATCCTTTTGTACCAAACGTTAATGACAAAAAATTCCTTCAAGTACCCAAGACCCGCCTTCTTTGGGACCAAGAAATGTATTCTGAAACACTAGAATCTCTAGTAAATCTGCTAAAATTTTAATCATTTTTAATTAGTTTGGCATTATTGTTTTGGGAAAAGTAGATCTTTTTAAAGATAGGTGCACTGCACATACATATCTTTTTTAGTGGCTTTTTATCCATTAATGTTTTTTAGAACACTTTTACCAAGCAGCGTCAATGTTTAGTTTTTAATACTTCATTTGTATTCTGGAGGTGAATTTAAATGCTAGAGACATCAAGAATTAAAATGGACATATTTTTAAAAACTTACTAAATACTCGTAAAATATATACGTATACATTACATACACACACAAACACACACACATGCATCATAAAGTCATTTTCTAAAGCTATCGAAACAATTGTATTTTGTAAGAGCAGAAAAAAATCAAGTCTAAAATGTTTCATACCCCAATTTAGCCTTTTGAAAATATATAGCCCCCCATAAAATAATAATTTAGCAAAAAAGTTTAAGCGTTTTCTCAACCCCCCTTCCCTTCCTTAAAATGTGTCTATTGTATATTAACATGAATGAAAATGGGGAGGGCTTGTAGATATAAAAGGGTAGGTTATTCTCGCTCCTTTTATGCCCATGTTATATGTAGATTACTTAAGATGTTTCAAGTAATAAACCCTTAAGAGACATACCTAAAAAGAAGAAATAATGTATTACCAAAATAGCGAAACATAAAAAAATTCACAAATATTAAAAACTGTAGAAACTTTAAATTAGAGCATCTTCACAATTTTTTTAAAATTGGCTATTAATTATCTTTATCAATTTGCTACATTAAATGTACACAGGGATATGAGTAAGGTAGGGTAATTTTCTCTCTCGCAAAGCATTAGCGAGCAATAATGGGAAATGGTTCCTTTTTTATAAATCCTTTTCTAAAAATTATTTTTTGAGAGTGCAACTTTAAGCTGCACATAACAAATCCTATTGTTGATTTGCATTTTAGCAATTATTCTTATAGCAGCGTAGCTTTTTTATAAAATGAACTGTTTGCCTTCCAACGTTAGGAAATTATACAATTAAATAACAATTGCGCTGCATTACCTATGAATATAATTGTCTATGATTAAAGGAAGAACTTGAAATCTATTTCCAAATGGCACACAATATTTTCTATTAATTGCCCAAAAATTCAAATTTGATTATCTGCGCTACAAAACATAAAGAAATGTACGTACAAACATAGAAAGATAAATATATACAAAAACAGAAAAGAAGTTTTCTTTTGTTTTTCTGCTCATTTCTCAAATTGAGAATCATTGTTATTTTTCATTGCTTTTAGAAAAATAGAAATTTTTCTTGCAAATTTCCTTTTTAAACCACTAAAAATCTTCAGCATTCTTAAAACCATAGAAAATTTCTGTCGATTTAAAAATTCAATGGTGTTTTTCAACAAAATGATGACTTATTTTTCAAACATTCAGAGCTAACTTGAATTAATAAATTATTGAAAATAAAGCCATTAAATCAATTTTACCTATACAAAAAGTGCTCTAAAAATATGAGCAAAAACAAAAGCATGTTAAAGCCGGCGGCTAGCCCGAACAAAAAAGACGTTTCTCGCTTCATTAAGCTAAAACTAAGAGATAAGTTTAAAATAAATTACATGTCATAAAGTCTTGTTCTAAGACAATTATAAATTACCAAAAAATGTTTTGTCATAAGAAGAAGAAAAAACAGGATTTCCATCCCTTTTTTCTGCCCTCTCATTAGACGTTCATTTCTCCTTTTTTTTCTTTAGCTAAGCCACTCTTCAACTCAAAAGTATAACACAAGATTTATGTGAAATAACTAAAGAAAATCAGTCAAATCAAATTTTTATAGCAAAAAAGATATAATTTCGGGAATAATTTATGTTTTTCAGATGTTGTCATCAGGGAGTAAGGGAGGGGACAATGGGCAATTAATTCAATTTAAGAGGGTTTGCTGAAAAGCAATGAAAACCAGATTTATCAAGAAAATTTTACCAAAATTGTAAAGGGATCATGATAACCTAATTTAGAACAAAATTAGTTCTAAGAAAAAAATCATTTACTTAAAAATTAAATTATCAACACATCACAATGTAGTAAACATTCTGTAATTAATCACTAGAAAAATCTTGCTTAGAACTACCTCAACCCTTCTGATAAATTTATAAATGACCTTTAATTCAAGCGGTTCTTAGATTATTTAATACATAAATATCACAGTAGAGTTTCTATACATGAAAAGACATTTTCTTGGGAAAAAATATTTGTTAAAACCAGCGATAAATAACAAACTTTTCTGTCTGCATATTCAAAACTAGCTCAGCTAGTTAGCGGGGCATTTATGCGCAAGTCCCCAAAATCAGTAAGAATCTGCTGTATTCGTGCACATTCCCTTTAAGCCAGTCCCCAAAGTCTGAGACTCCTTAAATATTGAATATTCGATCCATTGTCCCCTCCCTTACTCCCTGTGTTGTCATCCTTGTTAAAAAATATAGTGTGAATAAAAAAAGAACGTTAAATCTGAAATAATTATAATATTATAGCAGGGATTAAGGGATAATGCATTTCAATGGAATTTAATCAACATGCGTTTCAATAAATTTTTTAGTAGGCTTTAAGAGAAATATTAGGTAGGAGATTAATTTAACCACTATTGTCATCTCCATCCCTGAAATTAAATCCATCTCATCCTCACCGTGCTATAAAAATCATTATCATTTTTTACAACTCATCTTAACACCGTGGCGTGGAGAAAAAAAGACAATTGATGCGTTTTTAAGCCATAAAGTAACAAGAAAAAAGGTAAAAAAGCGTAGGAATATAAAACATTCAAAATATTATTCAGAAGAATTATTTTATTAAGATAGTATCTTCAGTTTCGCCATTGCAAAATTAGCCACCCAATCATTTATCTATAGCTATTCTAGTGAAAGACTTTTAAAAAGTATCTTCTCGCCTTTTTTTTCTCTCATTTTAGCTGACGGAAGTGAGAATAAAAAGACTCATCTCGGATATTAGTGAAAAAGACAATAAAGAACCTTTGATTAATTATAATATATATTGAATTAGAAGTTTTTTTTTCGTTTTTATAAAAATCAAATGACAGCAGAAGACTTTATTTCGGCCTAACTCGACCTCATCCTAATTACTATTTCACGAGAATATAAACAGTTATATTATGTTATGCCTCATGTCCGATCTAAAGTTATAATTACTAATTAGTAAAAGAAAAAGGTTCTTTACTTTACTTTTTGGAAACTTTAACGCTTCTTTTCATTTCCTTAAACCTTCTCTTTTAATAACAGCCCCCTTAATGGTCCATACTCCCCATCCCCTTAATTTTTAGGCTACCTACTATCCCCCTTTTTACTTAACTTTTATAGGAGCTGCACCTTTATGACCCCACCTAGGTACTTCCCTTGAGGTGTTCAAAAAATACGCCAAAAAATCTGTGAAAAATCAAGTAGAATTCAGCCAAAATATTTGATAAAAAATCTTCTAACTTTCAACGAAAGTCCTGTACTAAAGTACATCATGCATCAAATTTCCATTATGCCAATTGTCTAACTTATTCTCTAGAATGAACGCACTCCATTGCTGTAATATCTTTTGTAATCGAATGGAGCCTTCCATGTCAATGGTTTTGGGAAAAAGATTAATGAGTCGAAACTTTCTGCAGGGGCAGTCATAATTATTATGACAAAAAGGCAATTTTTGATTTATAAACCCCTTTTTTCCATTGACTATCCTTATTACAACATTTTTGCTAATTTTTCCTACATTAATTTTTACTATTTGCAGTTTTACACTACTTTTTGGGTTTATTATTTAAAAAAATAAGTCACTTAATTTTGTAATTTTTGTCTTTAGTTTATCTATATGTGTGTGTGTGTGTTGTATAATAATGTCCCCAAAATATGACCTAAAATTATACTCTTACTAACCAAATTTCCCAAAATATAATGGAAAACCAAATATTTCAAATATATTACATTAACCATCTATAATTTAATTCTGGTTTCTTCTAGCAGGGCTCGGCAGCTGAGATAGCATTCTCAAATGATTTAAATAATTTCAACTGCAACAATGAGGCTGATTTTTAAATCCTTTCGTAGCTGCGCGACTGCCGAGCCCTGTTTTGGAACCACATTTTAAAGATACCAAAGCGACAGTAAGTTTTCCAAAAAAGGAATGGCTCGCAGGGATAATATGAAATAAAACCCCAAACGAGGCATGGTAATTATTTCCCCCAGTTTTTGTGAGTACCCTTTCCTGGTTAAAGTAGGCTTATAATTGGTCTTTGTGTTTCCAGACTTGGCTTCTCATTAACTTAGGTTATCTGATCATTCTAGAAAGAGCGAAGCTGCTCTTTTTCCCCCTAAACTCTAAAATTCTAGAAAATTTATCCATTGACTTATTTAAATTTGTGTTTAACCCATGCGGAAATCTTTTTGATCCAAATTAAACAAAAATTGCAATGAACAAAAGTAGCCAGTGCATTTTGGTAATAGGTAATTTAACAATTTTTTTTTTAGAATTATGCCATCCTTGTTTTTGTAAGCAATGAAAGGTTGAATTAAGACAATATATCAAAATTATCTTTTTATCAAATTACTTCCCCTTTCCTCTTCTAACTTTATGCTTTAAAACTCTTGTTAGCTTATTATATAATAGCAATTATTATACATTGAAACAAATATCAAAATGTCATCTACAGACCAAAAATGCCTGAAAAGTTTGTAATGTGAGGCAAATATTTTTGAGTAAATCTTTTCTTACTGTTTTTGTCTTTTTTAACACTTATATTTAGTTATCTATTTCCTTCATTTTTTTTGGTTAAAATAATAGAATAAATATTACTTTTTCTTTGACTTTTTTTTAACAATAAATATGGCAATTAGATACTGTTCTTTAAAAAATAAAACAAACCAAGGGGGGGGGGGGGGTAGGGGTGGTTCTGTGGTCCACTCGTCGCTTTAAAATTTTTTTAAATGTCTAAATTATGAAATAAAACGCAGACAAAAACTGTTGAACAGACCAACTGTCCATGTTTTTGGATTTTTACCAAAGCCTTGCGTTTTCATTTTTTCATACAGTGAAACAATAGTGGAGTTTTTTTGTTAATTATTTTTTAGTTTAAGGTTAAAAATGAGTTACAGTTGAAAGTAAAATCATTTCCTTCTATTAAATGTAATTTTCAAAGATCCAGTTTTAATGAGTTTTGATTACTGTGATTTTGCCTTCCCCAACAGTTTTGAACAATATTGCTAAAAGTCTCCTCCTTGTTCATTGAACACATGTCTTATGGCTGGTTCTAGTTCCTTTTTAAACTGTATAATCACAAAATGAAATGAGCCAAAGATAGATTGTACTTAAAGTGAAAAACTATGAAAAAACGACTCTAGAATTCAGAAGGTGGGAGACAAAAACTCAATTTAACCGAGAAAAGGGGTCGGGTTCATTAGATTGGTTCAGGTAAAAAATATTTTGTATTTTTGAAAAAAAATGAAGATGCATTATGTGTTAACCAAGAATGTCTCTTTTAGATTTTTTAATTGCTGTAATTTTAAAGCTAGAGTTTCTTCAAAATATCATAAAGAACTTTTTGCCTAACAAACTAGCATAAGGTTTCTTTTTCTAAATAGAAAATGTTCTAAAAGTTCTCCTATAATGCAGCTATTACTGATTATTAGCCATATTTTTTAATATTATTTCTAAATAAAGACTTTGTAACAAAAAAATATTAACCCTTAAATGATTTCTTGAAATCTATTATTATTTTAAAATCATATATGGAAAAAATCCTGTTTAAAAGAAAAGTTTTTTTGTGCAGTTTTACAAGGAATCCATGTTCATTGGTTGAGTAGCTTGACAATGAATTGTTCGCTCCCCAGAAAAGAAGAGTTAATTGAGAATCACATTCTTTTACTTTTTTACATTTCTGTCAGAAAAAAAGCTTCTCTATAATTTTCTTTGTCTGTTAATATAAATTTATTATCAGTAACTATGTTTATTCTGTTTTTATACCCTTACAAAATTATATACCCTAAAAACTAGTTTATTCATTATAAACCATTGAAAAAATTATATAAATAAGTTTTTATTTATTCTGTACCCTTATGCAACCTTTTAAAAACAACTTTATCAAAGCTCACAAACTTTTTAAAAAGTCAAGGCTTGACAAGAACAATTATGTACAAAGTACTGTAGCGCAGTGCATGCATACTAAATCAAACCATCGCGGGTTTTTAGGTTTTGGAGACGTAATTTCAAAACTTACCTAAAAAAGAATAATTATTAAGCATATGTTCTAAAAAGGCATTTATATCATACTAGTATGCAAAAATACAACTTTGTTTCTGGTTTATTTGAGTGTATATAGAAGTTAGTTAGTTTCTAAAACTTTTTATTGGACAACAACGATACTTATGCCCATTAATAGCGTTGCAAATTATTATGACGAAAAAGACCAGTATATAAAATAACTGAAATAGACAGATCGGTATATTTAAATCAAAGTGAGCCAGTCATAATTCTTTAATCAAATAAAAGCCTGTAGTTCTGAAATCCTGACGGACGGACAACAACTGTCAAGTATCTATGCTAATAAAAACTTTTTCAAGGCGTTACTACAGAAATTCTATACTTTTTTCAATCTTATAACCATATATGAATAGGGATAGACATTAAGCTATTTTAAACATATATGTATTTCTTGTATGTACTTTTCTACCTAGGTTCTTATATTCTATTGCAATATAAAATGTTCAGAACCAGAAATGAATAAAAGTTATATGATTAAATCGAGTAAAAGTTCTCAATATCTTTCCCCACTTCTGGTTTAATCACTTTTTGGGTGGCACGAAAAAAGTTGAGGGGTAGTTTTACCCTTTTGAAAGAGTAAAATATACTTTTTTACATTTACATTAATTTAGAGAAAAGATTCAAGTAGTTCCATCCCTTTAACAAGGATGCCAACATCCTAAGGAACAAAGGCTTTAATTAAAACAAAAAAATTAAAAAGAGTATTGACAATTTGAAATCAAATCTTCTCCATAACGCTTTAGACAGAAAGAACACAGACGTACATTGATATAAATGTAAAGACGTAAGGACACGAGTTTTTAAGAATACCTGCGATACTTACAAATACTTTAGGTTTAAGTGGCAAGTTTATCTGTTTAAGAATTTACTTTTTACCATTACACAAAAACATTTCAAATGTGGATTTTCAAAATTTCTAAGTTATATATAAAGGGAGATTTTATTTGCCTCAAAATTTTCAACCAGTCAAAATGATTATTATTGAAACACTATCAACTGTATATTCTCATTATATTGAACAAACAGTTTTAGATTATAAAATAATAAACAAAATTTATTAATATTTTAGCTTTGGTAAACTATGCCTACTTTATTTTACAACCTTGAATATATGTATATGCAAGTCCCTTTTCTCTGAATTTCTTCAATATCCAAATTAGTTTCACTACTTTTGCTTTGCATGTGCTTAACAGTAGCGAAGCTAATCACTCCGTGTGTAATTTTGCAAGTCTGTACGTCAATATTGCTGCAGATATAAGTTTCAATCAAATGAATATTATTAACGGTCTATTATTTTATGATTAAGTTTACGTCGACATTACGTCAAGGATAAACACCGCTTTTCTTAAAATAAACTGAACAGGATAAGTCAAAATGAACAGACAAATTCTAGTGTTTTTTTATTATTTAGAAAAGAAAACCGATTTTTCTTCTACGAAGTATTAACTCTCTCTAACAAATTAAGTGTTTTTCTCCAATTCTACAACAATTCTAGAAAAGAAAATTAATGTTTTCTTTTAATTCTTCCTAGCAACACAGAAAGGACGATCAGTTCCATATTTTGCACAGCATTGAGAATCAGGAATATTGATGAAAAAATACGAAAAACTTCTTTGTCGGACAGACAGATTGAAAAATAAAAAAGGTAGTTGTGCTTCTCTAAAAACTAAGAAAAACATCAAAACTTGTTAATTATTCCATCAAAAACACATAAATATTACAAATTGATTGTTTAGTTCCGGGCATGTCAAAACCAACTTTTCATAGATGGGGTTAGATTTGGTTGGTCGCAGGCAGAGTGGTCTCTTTTTTTGTAGAGACAGTTTAAAAAAAGCTTAAATTACACTCTTCAAAACCTAAGAGGTTTTTTTTGACTATATAGCATTTAATAAAAGTGGTAATGATTGACAAATTATCAACATATACCTATATTGATAAATTAACAGCAAAAAATCTAATGCTTTATAGCTATATTTTTGAATGTATAAAACAACCTGGTTTGTTACTAATATTTATCCTTAAGCAATTAACGCTATTTTGATAGTGATATTTACCGATGTAATGAAAGTAAATAAGTTTAACTTGGACAGTACTAAAATTATAACCATTTCCACAACACGTTTCTATTTGATGATATTAATTGTATCTATGTGTATATGTAGAACAATTCTAACTCCAGAATGATATAAGTTAGTTGTTCTATAGTGAGCGTGTTATAATTTCCACACATTTGTGTCACATTAGCAAATTATTACTACAGCACAAAGTCAAATTGCTTTGCTCTTTTTAAGAAACAGTCCCTCCAATTTGTTAGATAATGAGTCTTTTGTTTGGATTATGCATCACTATGCTGAAGTGATTGCACAACATTCTGTTGGGCTGGCAAACTTATATTCCAAAGCAGCAACCATACACTCTACCCTTAATTTCAGGAGGGTCATTCTAGAAATTATTTCTTAATCAAATAAAATTATATCATAAGGTCAAATTGTCTAAAATTAGCATGTCAATAATATGTCAGTTATGATTACTTGCAATGAACGTCAATTACACGTCTTTCCGATTTATGTCAACATTGTAACGAAAAGGTTGAAAATTATTTTAGAATCCACCTCCAATGCTATTCCACATTATTCATTTCAGTTTAAAACTTTGAAATCCCTAGGGTCTGCTGGCCGCCTTATGCTACCAAATCGCAAAAAAATATCAGCAAGATTTCTACATTTTTGAGTTTCTTAATGGAATTCAATAAGCAGCTGGTTGTCGGCTAATTAAGCGGACGCCGAACCCTTTAATTCTCCCTTCAAATCTAAACTATTCCCCTTTCTTTAATTGTAATGATGTATTATTCATAATTTGTTGTATTTATGTTTAAGTAGATTCATTAAATAACACAAATTTGAGTTGAAACTGAATTTTTCTCCTCCCATAACCAACACTACATTAAATAAAGACAAACATGTCTGCTATGAAAAATTATAAGAAGGAAAATTGGGCAATTTACACCCTCTAAACACACTACAAACCTTTGATTTAGTACCCCAAAATTTCATATAACTAATGTTTGGAAATAAATCTTAAAATTTTGACTTGAAGATAGCTTGAAATAAGCCTAACCCATTCTTTTTATTTTTAATATTAAACCAATGAGCTGGAAATAACTTCGTCTTAATACAAAATTTTGCAACAAAAAAAAAATACAATAACTTCGACACATCATCGACATTCTGTTTTATGAGCTAATTTTTAAGTGGATATCCTAAATAAATCATTACTACATGAAACATATATCAACCACACATTAGATAAAGATTGATATAAAAAAATAACTCTAATACTTTAAGCCTAAGTTAACCTAACCGAATGTCTTACGTTGAATTATGGTTTTAATGATTTATTTAAGTCTTTTGTATGAAAAAGCCCCTTCTGGTTTACGGAACAGGCGTAACCCATTAGGCCAAGACCAAATAAGTTTTAAATTAAGGTTTACTAATTAAATAAAACTTAATATCAAAATGATTTATAAAAAAAATAACAATAAAAGTAAAAATATTATTATTATAATGCCGTTACATAGTAAAAGATAGTTAGTTTTTCTATTATTAGTTCAAATGTTTTTTATATTATTCAATTTTTCATAGTCAACTTGATTGTAGGTAAATAAAAAACTTACAATCGCGCAATCATTAATTGCCTAACCATATATAAAACCTTGATCAATAGCCAACCTTTATATTGGTCAGGGAGGGAGAGGTCAATGGTCTATATAAAAAATTACTTAATTCTTTTGCTAATTATCAGCTATGAAAGGCAGATTTGAACACAAACAAATTTGGGGAAGATATATATCCTTTTATAGCCCTATCCCTTTTCTCTGTGTAAAGCTTTATAATAGTCCTTGGGATAATTTATATTTTCTGGTATATTAGTGCTAATGGTTTATTTCTTTATCATACAATTTTAATCAATTTAAACCATTCAACTAAATTATAAAGATTTTTAGATTTCAATTTATAGTTGTGAAGCTTTTATACATTTTTTTCGTTTTCTTTTATTTTTTATTATCGTACGCAGTCGTTCCTGATTTACACTTCTATAACAAACCATTTTTAACTTCTTAAAAAGATAAAAGAAAAATATCTTCACTTTTTTCATATAAAATGCACTCTTTGTGATATAATATAAATCCTAATGTATCAAAAATGCATCAAAGATGAAAAAAACTAAAGTACCAATAATGCTTAATAAAAAGCATCAAAGTCTTATAGATTATTGGTAATTAAACCAGTACAATTATGTCCAATGCAGAAAACCATATTAATAGTACTTAAAAATTTTATGCCTACTATTTAGAAAAATATCGACTTAAAGATGACATACTAGCTCAAATAATAGAATGTCGAATATTCCATAGCAAATATTGAAACCAATATTAAACAATAGTATGTCAACACAAAGCTATTTTTCTAACAGTGCATATGATGAAAGGTTTCTTTAAGTTAATCTAGGGTGTGTCATTTCTGTTGATATAATAATGGATAAATATCATCGTATAATAGATCAACAGAGGGTTTACTTTACAGATAACTATCAGTACCAACTAAAAGTCTACATAAAAACCAGCAAAATTTAGATAATTATTAAGTTTAAAATTTCAAAACGCAGAAAAAATACATTTTTCTCAATTATTTTTTGAAAGCTAAGCCAAAATATAATACTTTCTAAGATAAATATTTATTTTTCTCGCTGTTTGCTACTAAAATCTAAAGTTTTACTGTAGGAACATATATTGAAAGAGGAACCATATACCATAAAAGAAATTTAATGATAAAAATTTAATTAAGCAAAGTATTTTGAAATTGAAAGTTTTTAAAAATAATTTAGAAAAAAATGTGAAATTTTAAGAAAGTGAGGTATAACTATCTACAAGACAAAAACTTAACCCATTTGACAAATAGCCACCTACACTACATCTAGGAGATAAATGCATCTATCATTGGAAAGAGCGCGTTGTACCCAAATTTGTTAAATAAACATTATCTTAAAATTGGTACCAGAATCTTAATTTTAAATTGTCACAAAATGACGGTACATTATTATGAGAAAGTTGTCCTAATGGTTTATAATGTATAATGAAATGAAAACGGTGTGAATTCATTTCCACACATGGAACACATTATAAAATTTTCAATACCCTATATTTTATTACATTGGCACAAACTGTAATTTTCCTTTTGTTTTGCTCCAATTAATAAAACACCCATCTTATTCATTTGACTTGCTATTTTGCAAATATAAGACAATTTGCGTATGTGATGATATGCAGAAATGATTGTACACTACTGCTAGAAGGATGCAGGAAGTACACCCCAAATTTATTAATGTGTCACAATAGTAATAATAACCAAGAATACAGGGATAAGACAACAGTACATTATTAATCTTTCCCCAAAATCAATAATGTAAAATGGTTTTGGAAAGATTTGTATATGAGTTCAATTGTCATTCCCCTCCTTAAAGAGAAGTCCCAAACTAAAAGTAATTCAGCATTTCAATATGTTGACTTAACATTTCAAGGGTTTAAGTCGCCAAAATATTCTTAGTAATTGTGTCGATTTGAGACCAATATTAAGCTTACTACTTTCAATTAAAATCGGTCATATCATATTTTGTTGATATAATTTTAGCGCTTAAGTTTTACAGGGATGAAATATGAAGTTAAACTTAATTAAAACAGTAAAATGTCGATAAGAATTATAATTTAATCTTATTGATTTATACATTGATATTAAAAGGAAACAAATTAATAAATAATCCGAATTTCAAAGGAAATATAAAGTCACCTAGGACCTTGTACTACGAAACATAATAACTTTTGACACATAATAACATTAAGTAATCTCAAATGAAAAGGAATAAACCAATTTTTATATCATTCAAATATTAGGATAGCAAGACAGGATAGATAGATAGCTAGAGGGGATAGATAGGGATAGCAAATAAAAGGGGACAAAGGGACATAAAATAAAATTGACAAAATAAAGACTCCATCCCAAGTTTATTCTGTCTATCCCATATCCTTTCTTCAAGCTAACTTCTTAAGATAAGTTAATGGCATATACCAAAATCCTCTTCCGTTCAAATTTTAATAACATAGCTACTCTATAACTTGGATATGTCAAATATAGTTTGTAAACTTTTTTTTGTAAATAATTTAAAACATTAATTTGGCAAAACTAATGTCTTCTTGATTATTGTTTTTATCAACAAATACATACACAAGTTTGCAAAATTATCATTGCAACGGAACTAATGAACATTATTGTACTTGTGATACAACAATTCTTAAAAATGATAAGAACCCTAACCCCTCATCTTCATTTTTTGGCAATTTTTAAAAAGTTTGCATGACATAACGGGCCAACATCCACCAAATGTCTTTGAAAATTGAACATAGGTCACATTCTAGGATAATATATTACTGTTTATTATTGCAATTTTGCATGTATTAAATACAGGGATGTAGAAATGGACTAGGAAATTTTCCTCCTTATTCTTAGATGTGCTGTATTGGTATCAACATCGACAACAATATTAAATGTGAAAATGATGTTTGCCTGCCCTAATCGACATTTTTTTTTCTCCACAACCTTATTCCAAACCATGTTTACAATATATCTTTCTTTGTAAACTATCTTCATTAGAATATCATTTTTTATTTTTATGGCTATCTTAATGTCAAACATAAATGGTAAATATTCAAAAAAGATAAAAACATACTTAGTAGAAAAGGGCAGATAAGTATTTAAGAAGAGAATAATAAGATGGATAAACAAATTTTGTTGCGTTTTTTTTTGCTTCATCCCACCCATAGTATTAGTAAGAAACCGCTAGTTTATCAAAAAAGAGCAAAGTAATGATATAACTCACCTTTTGTAACTTCAATACCCGAAATGAACCAAACAATATCAGGTTTGGGCTTAGCGTCAGCCACTCGGCAACTCAATTCAACCTCCTTCCCATCCTAAAATAATTTACAAAATTAAGAAAAGAACGCCTTAATTTTAAGCAATTAAATATCAAATATCTCAATTTTAGCAAAAAAGATGTAAGACTTCCTTTAAGCCTAAATGTTATGAAATTCAATACTAATCTAATAATTTTAAAATTTATCATTTTATATATAAAAATGCATATGTTCTTATAAAACAAGGACAAAACCACCAGTTATAGTGCAGCTAAAACATTTTAGTAAATTGTATTATAACAATGATCTAGAAATCTAGTAAAATAAACAGTAAATGTGATGTTAAAAATACAAGTCTAGAATATATTGGTAACATAACGTAGAATGAACAGGCATACCATAGTTATATCGTATCTTCGCTATTAATAAAAATATAATATAAATGTTAAAAAATGTTTAATCTTCCACTAATTATGCACCTTAATTCTCAATAACATGATAATCGAAGCCTTAAAAGTTATACACATAACACTTAAATGTTCATTTAAACATGTTTTTTTTCGTGAAAGAATTCTTTTGACTATAAAGGTTTTCATTGATGAAATCGACCCGTATGTTTTGTAGATAATTTTACAATTTTTAGATATTGAATACGAAATAAAAATCAGCTGATTACAATTTTCGAGGATCTTTTGTTGAAATGCAGCCACACTATGTATATGTCCTTCCCAGGCCACTAGTTAAACCATAATACAAATTACTAATCCCCCACAGAACGTCAAACCACAATATAAAGTTAGGATTAAAATCAAACTAAATTATTCTTAAATCCTTCATTACATAAATAGGTTGGGGTGAATTTAAACACAAAAATGTCCCTAATTGAGACAGGAAAATAAAACAAAATAATTTTAGCCTTTAATTAACAAAACTACCCTAAAACCAAAAGGTTATGTAGAAAATAGGTACACAAGTAAAAGAAGGCTAAATAAGCTGTAAATTATTTCTATTTTTTGTTTTTACGGGAAGCATTTTTTTCTTGTTTTATGAATCAACTTTTTAATGTTCTAATATTTATATGGACTGTCGGACCGACAGACCAAATTAAGGGGGGGGGGGGGTAATGCAACCATCTCGTAATCAATGTATAAATGGCACTTAGAATTCGAATTTCAATCTAAAAGAATATTTTCAATTATCCAAAACATAAAAAGATAGAAAAAAAAATAAATATGTTGAGACAAATATATCGGATTGAAAATGAACCCAAGAAAAGCAAAGCAGGGCAATTAGATTGAGTATTTTGTGTGTGGGGATGGTTAGAGGGGGGTGGGTGCAAAATTAGGTTTGTCAGAAATAGAGAAATGGAAAGAAAAAGAGAGAGCATAGATGAGAAAGACAGGGGGAGAAAAAAATTCGAGCGGACACGAACAAAATGGAAAATGGCAATTTCTATTTTGTGCCAATTTTGGTTGAGAAAACCATTTCCCTCTAAAATTAGGCTTTATATAAGGCCTTAATATGTTTGTGTGTGCTTGAATGTGTAAAAGTGTGTGTATGTGTGAGTGTGTGTGTGTGAGTGAGTGTGCAATTGAGAAGATTCTCTTTGCTTCTTAACAACAAACAAAAATGCAGGCTTTTAATTGTTTTTGCAGTAGAGCATCTACAAGTTATTTTTCCTAAACAAATTTTTTACTTTATTTTAAAAATAAAAAATTCTAAGCTTTATCTAACAGAAAATGCGTTATAGCTTTGATATTAAAAATTGCAAAATCCTAATTTTCAGTATTAGTTGAGTAGTGTACGAAATTGAAGATAATTATGGTAATATATTAGACGCTACCAGTAGCCCTCTTCAACTTTTAGTCATTCTGTTATGTCGACAAACAATTGCAGTAGTAATGTCATCGTAAATATATATTGTAACATGGAAGTCTTAGGTTTCTAGTAGTAAAATTCAATGTCGATGTATGTCGACGTTGATATCATGCAAATTAGATCTTTTTACGTCATTTCAATTAAAATGAAAACAGTGAAAATATAAGTCAATACAATGCCTTCAATTTTAACAGGGCAAAGTCGTAGTAGGCAATCAAATTGGTATTTTATTATCTAATTTACTACCAGTAGTAGGCTAGTAGCCGCCACTTTTTCTTCCTCCCTATTAGTACGCTATTTTCATATGAGGCGCCTATCCTGTGGTTTCTTAGGAAATCGTGTAATATCCTTTTTAAGGCCTTAAAAAGAAGAATTGAATTGTGTATAAAAGCACAAATAATAAATGGGAAAATGCATTCTAAAAACTAAATAGTTGTGTGTGTGTATGTGTATGTACACTTAAAATTTCAAAAACGGCTGCACTGAGAAAGGGCTTCGAGCTTGGTACTTCTTTAATCTTTGACATAATGTCGACGAAAAAAGAGGCATTTACTATTTACAATACCATGTCGATAATATAGAATTTATGATTATAGTCTAAGTTAATACAATGTTGTCGATATAAATATTTCAATTAAGTTCTGTTATATTATTGATTTTAATGTTGAAGAAACCTATCCCTGTATTTTGCCAGGGTTATAATGTCAATGGATGAAGGGAGGGGGGTATTTACTGGCGAAATTTTCTCTGTCATTTCTTAATTTCCGGAGTTAGAGGTGTATAGGGTGTGTGTGTGTGTGTGTGTGTGTGTGACGTATTTGTATGTAATGATAAAGAGAGAGAGAAAGATGTAATTGTCAACATTTTCCCTTCATTTTTTCTCTTAACATATATTATAAGAAAACATTTGAAAATATTATTACCATAGCACTCTGTTGAACTAGGAATCATTATATTGACTACAAATTTATTTTTCATGACAATTAATGAAGTGTAAATGACTGGCCTCCCATCGACATGATGCTATAAAGGTCAAGTTGCCTGTTATTTGAAAAGACATAATGCCCAACAAAATGAATTTTGATAATATAGATATTATTGGACAAACAAAATCAAAAACAGACTAGCTGCGCTACTAAAAAATATTCTAAAACGTACAGAAAAGGATTGTGCAATCAAAAAGTATTTGAATATAATTCAGTATATCCTACTCTTACATAATGTGTAATCAATGTTAAGAATTCAATATAATAGGAAAGACCTATCAATTTCTTTTCTTAATATGGATTTAGGAACACACACAGACACACACACACACCCATACCCTTAAATAATAGGTCCTCATTTGTGCCTGTATATTTCGAAATAAACATGTAATTCAAACATTGGGGTTCTCCAAACAAAATCATTTATTAAAAATTTTAGTTATTTTAAAATAATGTTTTATACATCTACTGAAAGTCATTAAGAATATAAACATTTTTATTAACGGTTTTTGTTTGTTTACTTGCTGCAATGTTCCCAACCCTTCTTGTATGAAGATCTTCGTTGAAGAAAAGGATGTGTACATAAAAATTGACTTTGAAATTATTTGAAGGTGGGTGTATGTTTTTTATATGCATATTTATTGAACATTTATATATAGAATAAATCTCAATGCATAGCTATTCTTTGAGTTAGTTTATCTTTACGAAATATGTTTACCTGGACAACTAGTTGAGATCCCTCGCGGTAACCAAGAAATTCAATCTTCTTAGGCGGCACTAAAAATAAAATAAGATGTTAAATTCAGATAATTTCATTCGCAAAACCTATAAAATAAATTGTCCTTGTTTAAAATCCAAATATGTAATAAGGATGAAACTTGAAGTTTATGATTTAAAATTCTTATCTTGTGTCTAACTAAAGGTTGAATTCAAATAGAATACAAATACCGGGTGTGTCACAAAAAATGTCCTGTTTTAAAACTTTAGTGAAGATAATATTGATGGAACGATTAAAATTTTAGAATTCAAGAATCACTAATAAGTAGCAAATTAGTTAGATTTTTGAAAAATATCATTAGGGTATAGTTTGTTTATGAATCTTTGAGAACCAAAAATAAGGTTTCTCTGAATTTCATGAATTTATTTTAAAGTTCCAAAAAGATGAGACAATTAATGTGACGCACCCTGTATATCAAACTATCACAAAGATAGACATATAATAAAGAGGACACGAGGTTTATTGATAGAAATGTCAAACTCTTCATTTTCTATCCATTTTCTATCTATATAAACCCTTTCCCCCATTCCCCCTTCTTGCTATCTATCTATTTTTCAATTCCTCTTTCTGTTAAATTTGATGCATAGGAAAATTGAGTTATTTTAAAATTAGATGCGCAGCACCTTACAAATGGAATTTTAAATCATTTTTCAGAAAAAAGAAATAACCCAAAACACTCAATTCATATACTTTATCATGCATATTATTCAAAGCCTTTTCATACATTTTCATAACTAATTAAACGTTTTAATTAGGTCAAAATGCTATTAATTTACTGACCCAAAAATCATTTACAAAATAAACTGTTTTTGATAAAAGTGCATAACTAAATAAAATATTAAACCTTCGTCAAAAAGCTTTTAAGGGAAATTTAGAAAATTCATAGTTTTGAGAAATATAGATAGATAGATATAGAAAGATTGAATTCACAGTTTTGAGAAATATGCCAAATTTTGTCTGAAAATTAGGTTTTCAGTTCAAGAGTTTTCCCTCCGTTTTCCCCCCATTTCAAATTTTAATGCTGAAATAATGCTACAAAGTGACCAAGAAAAGCTGTGATAAAACTAGTTTAAGGGATAAAGTTAATATTTTCACATGTATTGTAAATAGATCATAGAAGTATGTATATATATATTTATATTCGATTAGTACATTTTTAATGTTATTTTTTTTACTGTTTTATAAAACAATTTAATGTAACCTACAAAACTAAGAATTGACTCTCTTTTGTTTCCTTGAATAGTCCTTTTTCTTAAATTAAAATCTTTATTGATATTTCTTGATTGTATGTTTAAATCCTTAAAAAAAATACTTACATAAAACATGAAGTCTTGCAGTTTCTCTGATGGCTTTGTTGGTTCCATTTGGTCCAACCTAAACAAAAAAAGTTATTAAAAATTACATAAAATAACATTTTAGAGTCATTTTAATCTTGTATCGTACGCCTGACCGGATTTCTGAATGACTGACAGACCGACTAACACAAAGACTTAAATAGTTGCTGCGCTACAAAAATGATTAAAATAAACAAATGGTTTGTTGTTTACCATTGAAATTCTCATTTTACCAGAATGCAAATTTGTTGGGTTAATTTTTCTGCACTCTTGCCTTTGCTCACTTTGGACTAAATGACAATAGAAGTTGGAGGTAAGATTATCCCAATTGAGGCATTTTAAGACCAATCTTTGATTGTAAATTAATAGCCTGCTTTCAATAAAATCCAAACTGTCCCTTCTTGAGAGAAATTGCACAATAATGATTTAAAACCTTTTTGGCTATTTAGTTTCTAACATTTTAACAAAAATATTGATCTACATTCATAAAATGGGTTAATCATATTTTAAACTTATTTTTGCTTTATAGCACAAAGTGGCTATGCAAAATTCAAAATTCGTACTTTTCAACTATTTGTCATTAATTGGAAAATTATTTTCAACACTTGACTGTATGCACTTTAGCTCTTAGCGGCGTAGATGCTCTATAATAATCCATGCAAGTCAATTCCGTATGTCCGTCATAGAAAGAAGCAAAACCATTTATACCCTTTTTAATTACTAATTTTCAAAATATACCCAAAGATTTTCTTTGTCATTACTATTTACAACTCGCTGTTCTTTTCTTATTCTCAGTTTGTGTAAGTCTTTAATTGCTGCGCTACTTATAAGCAACGTGTCCTAGTGCGTACAACTCAAGACAATCATTTATGTTTTGGCATAATATCTGTAGCTGAATGATGTATTGCATAAAATGAATGGCAGCAAAGAAATGATTATTGTAATTCAATAAGATGCTCACACTGCTCTAGGCTCAAACCCTTTAATGCAAATAAGATTAGAAGTCAATAAATATATTAATTATAGAGGTTGAAATCAACCAATAACATGCTCATGATTATATTGAATAATGCAGCTACTCTATAGAAGATTATTATTCCAATTTTACGTGTAATTTAGAACAGGACCTTGACATAACTGTTACTATCTATTCCAAATAATAGGTATCCAATGATGTCATTGTTGCGCTAAATTATGTTTGTCCATAATTGCCCAAATCCCTCCATTTCTAATAGTTTTATTGAGCATGATATGTGTTGTTTTTTCTTGTATTGAAATTGTGCAAAATTTTTTGCAAAAAAACTTATGGATTGTCTGAGCGCGAAAATGTTTCATTGCAAAAAAGATTAAATCGTTCCGAAGTAATACAAAACTGCTAACAAAAACAAGAATGTAGGAAAAAAAACTAGCGAAGCAATGAGAGATTCTTATATATCAATAATTTATGATAATGCAATAATGTACAATATTTTAAAACTTAAAAGGCTTTTCAACAAGTAACATAAAGTAGCTTCGCTCCTGAAATAGGGGTTTTGGGGTACGTGTTTGTCGGTGTTTCTGTATAACATACATTTTTGCATATTTAAGCCAACAATTTAGCCCAAAGTTTTACCAAATCATAATTTTTCTTACATCTACACTATGTAGCTAGCTACGTCTGTACTGGGTGTCTTAAAATTATTTAGAAACTAATATTTTGTTCATAAAACAATGTATGCATAGTAATTTTATCAAAAAGGCATTTTTATTGCATTGATTTATCAACTAATTTTAAAAACATAGGTTGAACTTTTAATCCACCCTGTAAATATATTTTGCCCGAGTACCCAGCTAAACGGCCGCTGCGCTCAAATTCCTGGAACCAAGGGCCCATAAATATCAATTTTCATGCGAAATATCCTTCCAGATATATGAATATACATTCATAATATATTTGCCAGTTTCTTCCTAGAAGGCAGGGAAATATTCGCAAAAGGGTAAAGAAAAGACGGAAAGACATAATATTTTGCACCATGAAATTTGTATGGTTTTAGGGCCTTTATACGCTGTATACCAACAAACAAAAACAAATAAAATTACAAGGATTCCTCGACCCCATGTCTAATATCTAATTGACATCAAGGGCATAGCATGATATTTAATAAAAGTTCTAAAACTTGTCGCAAATTTGCTTTGCTTATTATGACTACGCAACAAACAAAAACATTTCTTTTAAAATATGCACAAATTAAGTCAAAAGCTGATTGGTAAAAAAGTATTTTAAATAGTATTTGCTCTGCTAAAAAAACTAATCTTTTAAGTTCATGTATGCCAATAGTAATATAGGGATTAGCATTAACCTTATACAGAATTTTAAAGCGCTCTAATAAAACTAGCAAAACATTTGGGGGGACGAATTCTAAAAATAGACATTTGAATGAATTATTGTTAAGGATTTGCAACGTTTTAGAATTAAGACCCAAAAAATCTGCCATCTTTCTATCTCTTTTGCCACCCATCTCCATAGAGATTGCATGATAAGATAATCTGAATCATAATAAAACAAAAAGGTAAATACTAATGATCTTTAAGCTTTGTGTGCACAATACCGCAGTAATTTTTTTTTTACAAATCCTTCTGCGAGCAAATGTCACGCATCGTTTTTTATTTTTGTCTCTGCATTTTTATTAGTGTTCGCTCTTTTGATTATATCAGAGATATAAAGCTAAGGTTAATTTTAAGATATCTTAAAGTCATGTTTTAAAATTAATTTAACTTTTAAAAAACAATTCGGTTATGATTTATTTCTGTTACTATGACATTTGTTACTTCTTAGATCATCTATTTATTATATCAAGGCTTTAAAAGCAGCAAAATTTAGGAAAAGGTAAAAACTTTTGTGACACCCTGTACATAAAACTGTATTGTTCCTGCGATTTGTAATGACGGTAATATCAACATTATGATCCCTCTCTGCACTGAACATACATCAAATTACTATTCAAATATCAACACCAAGCTTTATCCATCTACCTCTTTGTATTAAAAGTATTGCTAGTTTTGAAAATAAAGCTGAAAAAATTATCATAAAAAATCATGCAAAAATTAAACAAAATTGGTCCATCTTGATTACCTCTGTTATATGAATATCTGACAAATATTTTATGACCTTTCCAATTAACATATTTGTGTTATAGAGAAGCTTAGCTCTTATAAAACAATAAAAATTCAGAATATATATTGATTATTACAAATGATTTAGACTAAAAGGTTTTAAGGTCTCAAAATAAAAAAGGATACTACATAGATCCAAAATGGCGTTAGCTATCTGGAATTAAATGGATAGATGATCAGAAATTTGAATAAAGCTAATTTGTTAGCTGTAATATGTAAGCATACATATTAATTTATAAACATGTATGCCGATCTAGAACATCTAACATTTTGAATATTGATTTTTTAAAGTTTGTCTATATCTCTATATTTCTTGCTAGCTAGGTATCTATCTATCCAATTGTAGATATCACATCCTGGCGCTAGAGTTCAAAAGGTGTTACATCCACGCACGATTTCAGACACAGAAGAGTTATATGTTCTCTCCTTGAATATCAATCCTAATCTTTACACTTCCCATTATATCGACAACATTTTATAGTATAGACGTACATACAGATAACTACCCCCCCCCCTTTTCCATGGACCTTTTTCGTCTGCTACCAAACTGTTTTCTGCTAATTGGCTGTCTTAATATTCTCGATACTATTGGTTGATTTTGAAAGACCCAATTGAGAGTCGGCAAATATTTCATCTCTTCCCCCTCTAGTTTTTTACTCTAAAATATCGACATTGGTTACTTTGCAATTGTTGGCATATCTCCAACAATGGTCTTATTTTTTATATAATGCAAAAATGACGACCAAAAGAATGCATGTTAACAGTAGCTTTTAGGTTCAACACGGGTGCAACGCGCCGATAGGATAAAAATAAAATCTTATATCGATTTAAAGCTAAATATAAAATACGCATATATAAACCCTTTACAAGTTTAATCTAATATTGAGTAAATAAAAATTTTAAGAACATAAAATGAAATTCATGTTAACAATTTAAGGTGGATGGAATTCATATGAAAATAGAAATATTTATCATGAATTTGGCGTACCAAGAAATAGTTTAAGAATATAGATATAGGGAGGACAGCATTCATAAAAGTGAAGCTCAACAAATATAACAGTCAGACAAACGAACATTTTGTATTATTTTACTATTTCATTATACAGAAATCTATGTAAATCTGATGTGAAAATTAAATTCTACTCAAAATGTATAAAATCTTGGATAAAAATTCTAGCCATCAAGAACCCTAAAAATAAAAATCTTGATTACATTGATTTTAAATTTTGTAAAGAGCTTAGAAATTAAGGCCTTCACGGTTGGGGGACAAGGAAAACTAAGCAAAAGATCTCACTAACCACTTGGCTGATATCAAGATATCAAATTTCATTTACTATTTTTTTTTGGTACCTCATTTTATAAACTTACATAGAGTTTATATAAAAATATCTAAAATATATTTATATAGATAGATATATATAATGTAAATACTTTGTGTTGACTTTGGGCAGGCTTTAGCTCAGTATTGGTTTCATAAAGCAAATTTTAAACTTTTAAAACCAACAAATGGATAGAAAGATACTTTGATCAACAATCTAGATTTATATTGAATTTTAAAGTTCATTTTCTATAAGAAAAGAGATGACGATATCCAATAAAGCAAAGCTTAAAAATCAGTCAATAGGACGAACAAACATAAGTTGCAGAGTTGTTACGAGTATAAAACAAACAAACAAGTACTAGTATTACTCCCAAATGTTATAGAAATCCTCATGCAAGGTTTGAAATTGATAAGATCATTCTAACATGTCTTTTTCTTACAAAATGACACAATATACATATTAAAAGGCCTACCTTCAATAATGTTCTCTACATATATGTATATTTTCTTATTTTAAAGTTAATTTAAAGTTTTCTCTATTCAAATTTATGTTGTATAAAAATTTGAAAATCAATTAGACAAAAGTTTAAAGTTTTTCTTTCCCCGAGAATCTAGAATTTAATTTCACGCCTATTGATAAAAATTGTTCAGCAGTTGATAAATTATTCTACTCTTCATAGTAGAGATACCATAGACATAGCTGAATTATTGATACCGATAAAAATATTAAAAAAATATACCTAGTTAAACTTGAAAATATTGTGTTAACATAATACAATTTTAATGTATTGTGTATAATGCATAACATGTAATAAAAGTTGTCTTTGCTGACATATTATCGATGTGTCGTTATTCTAATTACTATCATTATTAAAACTACTATAACACTATATGTATTTCTTCTATTCTAATAATGAAAATATATAAAAAGAAGTTTAAGTTCACTCTTTAGTCCAAAGCAGATATGTGAGGGAAAAAATATAGTTTAGGACAACAACAAAAATTCTTTAAGTCCATACTAATTAAGAAATGTTTTGAAAAGAATTGAAAATAAAGATCAAGTCTATATGTGAAAGTGAATATAGTTAGCCAAACGGTCGGTTAAATAAAATTAGAACCGACAAAACGAGGGAAATAGATAATCTATTTAATAGCACTTTATGCGCAGCTATTGAAACCCCGCGTAAAACCGTTTTTGAGGAAATAATTGTATTTGGCTTTTTCAGATTTTTATAAGTTAAATTTTTACGATTTTAAAAATAAATATTGCGGCCAACCATTTGGCCCCATCAGCCTTAAATACTAACTAATAGACCTTTCTTTGCATTGCCGACCTGATTCAAGAATATTTAAAATTTTGAGGACAATATTTTGTAAAATAATACATTCCTATTCCGTTGTAAGAACTCTTATTACATAAAATACAAATAAAATTGTCTTAAATTATACCAACTACACGAATCTTGGGGTTTCAGTTTCAAATATTCAAGAGATATCCTAGTAAATTAATTTAAACCTATTTCTTGTTCAACCCCTTTTAGTTTTGAAATGGGAAAATAATATGAATTAGAATATCATGTTTAAAAAGTAAACAAAAATATTTTTAAAGTATTGTTTTTAGTGTTTTAGGGGTCTAATTAATGGACAGATGAAGAAAAGTAGGACAATTCTATCTATTGTATTATTCTGTATGAACAATAAAACCGCTAGAAAAGGACGGGATATAAACCATAAAAATGTGAAATATACTTTGTCCAGTATGATTACAACAATACTACATATGCAATTTTTAAACATCTTTCTTCAAAAAAGTTTTGTTTATATCTAAATTAGCAGAGAATTAGATCTAAATAAGCAGGGAAGTACGAAATTTTAAAAAAGTTTGTGTTAAACTTAGAGTGGTTAAATTGACATTCATACATTTCAATATGTGTCGAATTCGATCCAAGTATTACAAACTGAAATGCTAGCAATTCATTATCAACCAAGAAGGGAGAAGACTGGCAGATTAATTATTGTTCTTCATCTGATATTTGCAAGCTTTTTACCCATGATTCGGGAGAAGATGTGTTTAATATTTATCATCATGCTTTTATAATATGCGTATGTGGGGTTTATTCATTTCCGTATATTATTACGCCAACAAAGTATTATAATAGAAATTACATAAGACGGGTTGTTGGATTATGGAAAAAAAACAAATAAGCGGATTTCGCCGTGTTTTCACAGTAGCTTTTTATTAGTTATGTTATATTAGGTAAATGTTAATGATTGCCCTGCAGGGCTAGAAATAAAAGAAAAGCTACCGTGAAAATACGACGAACCCGCAACTTCATTTTCTTTCCATGATCCGGGTTGTAAAATATCAAGAATTTTGCTAAAGGGAAAAGGTCAAATTTGTTGTTGTAACAATACGAGGTTGTGAATGTGATGCATATGCGGAAATGAATGCACAGCTGTGTCTGCATAGAATATGAAAGGAAAAATATTGCTTATCAATCTGGTAATATTGTTTTCTTATACTTTTATCCATACAAAAATACAAGTTTTTTGTAATAGGTTTTAGCACAAGATTATTTTTTCTTTAATTTTGGTTGAATAAAAAGTGTTTTTTCCTTCAATGCATTTAAAGTAGTAAAACTGTACATTTACACACTAATAATATTTCATTAAGTTAAGAAGAAAATCAAAGGCATAATAGATTTTCTCCAATTCAAAATCCCTGCAATTTTTTTTCGTATTGAAAATTTAGTTAGAATGTGAGGCCACCATAATTATTTTTGGTGTTGGCATTGAGACTATGCAAGTTTGGTATATGTCGATGATTTTTATAAGGTTATAATGGTACGCTTTTTCAGTTGCATTGTCCCTGTTAACAAAGGAGGAATAAAGTTGACATACATTACGAGAGCTTTTGCCGACTATTTGGAATTTGATAATAGTTTTCATAGCTGGTATATACCTGACATTCTAAGCAATTATAATGATGACATATGAAAAAAAATTATGGTTTTATATCATGTTAATAGCCATCCTTGTTAATAAATACTTTTAAATATTACGTAAAAAATAATAAAAAGGAAGGGAGGGGAAGTATTTGTTATATGGAAGATTAATATATTAATCCAATTACTATTAATGTATATACGCACATTTATTGAGTAACATTAATGATTAGAAAAAGTTCAGCTATTTCCATAAGCATCGAAGCTATGAAGTAAAATTTTCTAAAATTAAAATGTGTGAAATCCATAATTATTATTAAAATATCAACAGTAAAGCACATGTTGATGTTATGTACTAACAGCCTAAATATAGAGTAGCTGTACTACCAATAATTATAATAGACTGCAAATGTACCCTTGGCTACTTTCCATAAAAAAAAACAGGATTTAACAATGGAGAATAATATCTTCCTGGCATTATTCTTTTTGTGTGTATTATCCCTTTTATTTTAATGTAAAAATTAATTAATCCACTATTGTTCCCTCGCTGTCCAATAATAAACACGTCTAGATGGACTATAGAATAATAAAAAAGCATTAGATATTCTACCTATAATTCCCTTTTATTGAGGTGTTATATTCTGAGGAATGAATTCTAAAAACCACCCACTCTCCTTTTCAGCAAGTGGCTTATCAGCTTTATATCATATTCTTCAAAGTAAAAGAATCGAAGAGTTTTTAAACAAATATTTTATTCCATCCACAAAATATAGTAAAGAGTGATTTCATAACTTGGGAGAATGCCTAAATGCAGAGATTTTATGTTAAGAACTCTTTTTTTCTCAAGAAAAAAAAAGATAAAAATGTTTAAAACCTGGGAATCTTAGTAAAAAATCTAAATATGAAAGCAATGGACATGATTTATATTCAGCGTGTCCCTGTTTTACAGATAGTTGGTAATATGGATCCATTTTTGTACAGTCTAAAGTACAAAATTATGCTTAGAGATACACAATATTACAAATTAAGATAAAACAAAGTATTAGAAATCTCAATTAATTACCAAATTTTGGTTTAAGAGTCTGCTTTAAATACCAATAATATTTAGATAAAAACTTTGTAAAGTATAAATAATGTGACCATCTACCTCTAACCTTTCTTGCCCTTCATATTGTACCCTCCAAAGCTGTTAAGGAATATCCTTGCTATATATCTATAAACGTCCAAATAAAACTGTGAAAAATCTAACTATCGGATAATTTGATAGCCAAAAATATACAATTGTCTTTTACTTTTTTCTTTACTTTGTTTTAAATTTGACAAAATTAGAATTGAGCTAAATAATAACTTTAGAGACAACATGTAAACTCCATATCTAATCTATAGAGTGGATTTACATTTTTAGTATAGAATATATGTCTAGAATAATTATGTCAATATAGCAAGCAGAGGCGAGGCAGCTTCAAGATGTATTAGTTTTATGTTTTTAGGATATTTTTTTACTAAATATATTGGAGGATTTTTTTATTATTGATTTTATTCTTACCTGGCATTCATATTCAGCTTCATCACTGAGGGTAGCATTCAAAATTTGTAGATTAAAAACTCCACTTTCATCAGTGCCTAAAAAAGTAAAACACAAATTATAAAAAGAAATAGCCATGTTGCTAAAATTGATTTAAAATGAAGGTATGACGCCGTGAAGAAGGTGTAAAGAGAGGCAGTCACACAGTCTCAAGTCAGTCAGGCAGTTTAATGCTTCTCAATTCAGACAAAAAGGGTCTGCAAGTCATGGAATCTTTGCAGGAAACAACTAAAGGTTTTCATGTGCAAAAATCAGCAAAAAATATTTATTATAATGTATGCAAAAATTGTCTTTTAAAAAAACACAAAATGATATAGTTTGAGCTCAAAGAATAAAAAATGTTTGATAAAATCAGAAACATCTAAAGTCAATTTTATTTTTTTACACCTTTGGCCAATGGTAGAGTTGTGAAGAAAGACTTATTTGTTTATAAAGCTTTGCAATGGTCATATTCGCATCTCATCCCTTGTAATTAATATCAAAACACGGATTATTTGTCTCATCATTATGGTTATAGTTAAAGTGGTTACGATTATTGTACATTATTAGAATCAAAATTACTCTATAAATTAGATCGTTAGTTCGGATATATCTATATAGTGTATTGGTGAATTTCACTTATTGAAAAGTAAATCAGCAATCCTACAAAAATATAATACTTTGTAATTTAGTGTCAATACTTTTGTTCCTATTTCTATTGAATTCCGCTTGCTTAACATTGTACAAAAATCTCAGCCATTTATCCATTATCATGAATTAGAAAATAGTTTAGACTATTTTCTTAGGAAAGTATGGTGTTTATGTATTGAAAATATTGCAAAATGGAAAATACAAATTTTAAATTTTCTCTATGGGGAGTCTAGTTTACAAATAGTTTTACAAATAATTTCAAACTTGAAGAAATTTCGTAAGTAATATGGCACCTGAAAAATATTTTTGCACCCATCATTTGTGCAAGTCAAAAATTAACTCCATGGATTTCAATTGAAGTGATTATCTTCCAATAGTATGATTTGACTGTTACAAATTTTGAAATTTAGTCTTTCTTTAAGTGCATTATATAGTTTTATAGTTTAAAAATCTCACCTACAACTGAATATCTCTTAAAACCAGGAAGATCTCGGTTATAACCTAAAATATATAGATAGATAAATGAAGATAGCTAGACAGACATTTAGAAAAATAAAAAGCCGGTAGGTCTTATTTGTAAACTGAAAATAAATACAATAATGATACCTTTCAAATTTACCAAATTATTCTTTCAAACTACCGACTTTACTTTTTGTTAAATATAAAGAACAATTTCTTACATAAAAATATGTACTTGATAAAAAAAATATTTAAAAAAAAAATAAAGTTAATGCCAATTCAAAAATCAAGTTTACCCAAAAATGCCACCCAAAAAGTATACAAAAGAAATAAAAAAGGCAAACAACCTCCCATTGAAAGTGCCTAAAAATCCGCCCTGATTTCAGATTTCATCCCAAGATAATTGTATATTTTTTACCATTACTCCTGACACATTTTTCCGGCCAAAATTTATTTGAATTGTGTTCTCCCCCCCCCCCCTCCCCCCAAACTTTAAGTCTGACTTTTTGTGCAAGATAAAATCTTTATTTTGCAAAGTAAACAGCTTAAATCTGGGCCTAGGGTTTCCAACATAAGGAAAATAATATTTTTTAACTTTTTTTGCGTAAAAGTTTAGTACTGTTCATATTTGTTATTTTTACTATTTTTGCGAAGTAAATTTTTTTGCTTTCTATTATTGAAGGAAATAGAGTAAAATAAGTAATAAATTATTGAAATAAAAAAAATGCGGCCACCCTAAACGTCTGTGGAAGGTTGATTTATATTTATAGAATCAAATTTTTAGAGAAAACAGGTTGGCCTGTGCGTAAAAGTTTAGAACTGTTCATATTTGTTATTTTTACTATTTTTGCGAAGTAAATTTTTTTGCTTTCTATTATTGAAGGAAATAGAGTAAAATAAGTAATAAATTATTGAAATAAAAAAATGCGGCCACCCTAAACGTCTGTGGAAGGTTGATTTATATTTATAGAATCAAATTTTTAGAGAAAACAGGTTGGCCTGTGCGGTTAGTATTAAAAACAGTAGAATTCCATAAAACAAATATTTTTCAGATGTTAATATTTCCTTGGTCTTTAGGAGTTAACCAACCACCTCTTCAAATAGTCTAAAACCTGTTTAGAATTTTTTTTCAAAATTTATTAACAATTATAAATTTTGGCTTTATTGTCATATAGATTCTAAGGTACAAAAGGACGCAAGAAACACAATTTTTATATTAAAAGTATTTTTAAAAAGCAAGAATGATAAAGATTCTTTTAGTATTTTTGTGAGAAATTTCTACTGCACTGACTTATATTTAAACATATATAAACATATACAGCATCGTAAAAGTGGAATGTAAAATCAAAATTTAAATATATAATAATAAAACAGCTTAAATAATACTTTTTATCACTTTTAAAGATTTTAATGAATAATTCTAACAGGCCCCTATAAAATTCTGCAGGTTTTTTTTATTAATTTATATCTTTTAAGAAGAAAAAGAAACACATTCATAAAATAAGAAAATAGAACTTTATCAAACTTTCTTTTCGGGACTAAACCTTAAAAATCTTGTTTAATGCTTAATTTTTATTCATTTTATAGATGAAAATATATTGGTAAGTGACTTTTTTACTGCCTAGTTTGAAACATCTCTTTTGATGTTTAAAAAATTATACCTAAAGAATTTTTAAGTAACGAACTGTTAGCTTATAAAGTATAAATATTTGATTTGTCACACTTTTTTTGAATAAAACTTTTTATGGAAATTTCAAATTTGTTTTCTATAAACTCTTTTTCAAGTTTTTCAATAGGTATAGAAAATATTAAGAATAGGCGTTAACAATCAAATAAGTTTATAAAACAGCTTATAAAACTTGTAACACTTATCAAGTATAACAATTTATAGTGAAATAATAAAACGTAGCAACGCTGCTATATAATTACATACCTAATGTAAGTCCGTCCTTAGTCCACTGAACTCTGCCGCCGAGATTTCCGATGACACAGCTGATTATCGCCCGCCCGCCTTCCGACACAAATTTGTCCTGCGGCCGGGTGCGGAAAAACTGTTGCCGCGTTCTTTCCCCACTGCTCAATTCAACTAAAAAAAATTTATAATAAATATTTGTTTGCTTTTTTAAATCTTTATATCTATTATAAATACATTATACATATTAAATTACATCTCCCCTTCCCATATTTAATCAATGTATGTCATATATATCTGACATGTCCCAATACGTCTCTGATGATAGGTTTTTGTGCCTCGCTTAACCTCCCTCATTTCTCTATGAATATAGGATCAAATGGTTCGCATACAAAGTTACCAAATTTTCAGGAAGAAAATCATCATAAAAATAAGTCTATTAGCAAGAGTTTTTTTAGATTACAAAAGAACAAATTCTGTTGCTGTAATGAAAAAACATAAATCGAATTCCCTTAGCCCCTCAAAAATGACATTTTCCCAAAAAATATATTTTCCTTTTGATCATTTTGATATTACATATATTAACATATAAAGTATGTTTTTTAAGGTTATGAAAAAAACAAGGGGACTTTTATTTAACATTACAAAACATTATTTATCAGGTCTAAACATATGTCATTTGTATTTGTGTTTAACAGGTTTATTTTAATGATTGTCATAATAGGTTAATGTAGCTTAGTTAAGGCATGTGGAAAAATATGGGGGTGGGTTGGGGGGTAAACAAGGACATTGAATATCCAAAGATTCATAAAAAATGTGGCTAGCGATTATTTTATAATGAAATCAAGATAATGAACCAAAAAAAAAAAAAGATGAATGGTAGGAATAAGTAGGAGAGTGCTAAGGTCAATTGTAGAAAAGATACGCATCCAAAATCTAAGATAGCAACCTAATATACAAAGGGAATAAATATCTATTTACATATACATAATAATACTTGTTTTTAATACTTAATATATTATTTTCCAATATAAAGGCCTAAATACATGTTTAGGGGGAATAAAACTACATACAAATCTGCCTGAGAAAAACATAAATATGTGATGCCCATTATTCAAGCCTAGTTGACTTCAAATACACACTAAATCTTACTTTAAATCAAGGGGGGAAGGGGGGATATACGTTAATTTTTTCATTGGTCTTTTCAAATGAATTAAATTGCTCTTATTCATTTGATTCAAATTAGCGAAGCTATTTTAAAGATGTCGATATGTTTGTCCGTCAGTCCATTTTTTGACAACATTACCGCAAAAAAAGGTGAATTAACTAAATTACATAATTAGATAAAAAGGCTACCATTGGGCATAATTGTATTTGTTTAAAAGATAAAGCTGGTTGTACCTATAAAACTGAAACTAGGTCATAATACAATGATATTCTAGTCTGTTGTATGCAAAATAATATTTATTACTTTTGTGTATTGAAAAGCCTACTTTTCTAACAATCAATCTATTTTTTGGTGCAATATATGTTTGGAAAATATGTATGCTTCATTTATTCTATTCTTTTTCTATCCTATGCCTTGTAAAAGCATTAGAACTATTAGTCATAGAGTTTTAATGCAATTGGTGTCAGATTATTTGTAAAAAGAATTGAATGACATAAGATTTAAACAGATTTAGTTTAATTTTAACAATTGAATTATTAACATAGCGAATATGGAAATCAAAGAAGATCAGTCTATTTTTAAAGTCTAATTTAGAGCCCTCTATCTATCTTCATGCCTAGTTTCAGTTTTCCCCTTTTCTGCCTAAATAAACAATCAGGATAAAAAGGAGCAGTTTTAAGACATAATGATCAATACTAGAGGAGAAAAATTATTCTCAAAAAGTTCAAGAAAAAGCATATCTTGAAAAAAGCTGAAAAACAGTTTGAAGCCGGAAAATGTCTGTAATCAAGAGTGGATTTAAGGCTCCTGAATAATCTAACCTTAGGGCCTCCCGTTTACGCAAACTTTTTTCTATTTATCTTTCTTTGTAAAGAAAATCAACGGAAAATGTCATCTAAAAAAATCTTGCTTTAAGAATGTCAAAAAGCAAATAAACTACTTCCTCTAGCATGGACTTTTGTGTTTGTATTTGTCTGTGTGTATACTGTATATTTAACTGATTTTACGCTTCAAGAAAATTTGTAACAGACGATTAACGTATTATTTAACTTTAAACTGTTAACATTTTTCGGAAAAGTCTTTAATTTAAGTAATAATATGAATGTCATTTCTAAAGTTCAGAATTGTTTGTTTTAAGAGTCTGAATCAAATTGGACTGTCCTAAGGTTTATTTGAATTTATATGAAGCAGAATAAGGATATTTAGACAATGTAACCATTATTCTGTATAATTTGCAAATTCTTATGAAATGTAATATTTTGCTTTATTAAAAAATAAAATCTATGACTGTATTTATTATCGATAATAAGCAATATTTAGCAATAGGTTAAAGTTCAAAGTTTCATTTCATAATTTTTTTTGTAACTATTTGCACATTTTCGCGGAATTTCCAATATTCTTTTTGCAGATTTTATAAAACACCTTTTGTAGAACTACTGGTCCTCTCTCTCTAGACATTGGTAACAAATTGTCATATTTCCTTCCTAATATTTCACATTTTATTTACCCAGTTTTTAAAATATAACCTTTTTTATTCATTTAAACCTTTGATTTTTTTATACTGAAGAAGTATTAGTAAGGTTTTTTGTCTGAACTGATTGAGCTTTATTTTAGGGAAGACTCGGGATATAAGCTTTCTTATCCTTGGATTTAAGAATTGCCAGGGCTTTAGGCTTATTTCTTCCTTTTCCCAAATAAATATTTTCAAGGGGCACAGGCCCAAGTAATTTTTTTATAGTTCCTGAAATTAAAATCTAACGCTTTGGGGCAGAGACCTTAAAGGTAGTGGCGCAGCAGTTGGTATAAATCTAAATAATCAGGGTCAAAGTTGTTTACAAAATAAATGTTAATATTAACATAACATACACACTCATACACACACATGGTAATAATGAGAACCATAAAAAAAAAGAAAATTAGTGCTAGAGAAAAAAAAAATGAGAAAAAAAGGGGAAAAACTTGTTATAAAGAAATAAAGTTGGCAGTAGTACCCTTCTTCTACTTCTACTATTCTTAATATTTCTTCACAACAATTTCTACTTTTTATTCTTTTTACAATTCTTTAATACGTTCTTGACCCCTTTTAGTTTAATGTTTGTCATAATGATAGATAAACTAGAACAATTGTGTCCATTGATAGCGCAGATATAACAAACTTGGAAAAATATAAGCAAGAGCCCCTTAAAGCCTTGGGATTTATCTTTGTTGCAGTTATTATATCAACATAATGTTATTAGAAAATTGTTAAATAGCCGATTAGGTATAAAGTAGTAATGATGGACAAAATGTCAACGTAAAGAATCGTTATAACATGTCAGTCCTATGCTTTCATATTTCAGAGGGACGAATAGAAGAAGTTGTATAAAAATATTCGTTATGACATGAGAAATTACCTTGGCACACTAGAGAGAGATATTTGCTCTTCCAGTGTCCATGCATTCAAATAAATATCTCAAAGATTGGACGAAAACTTGTACGTTTAATATGGTATAGCGGGTTTATGACAATTATGTTTATAAAGAGCAAATCAATTAAATAAAAAGAACATTAACAAATTGTTTGAAAGGTAACATTTCATAACATTTTACCTAGTTGTAAAGTAGTAATGGTAATACATATGCCCTTTTCAAATATTTTTTGTCACACTGCATGAAAACCTATATTTGGTTACAATTTTCTCCATTTACAATGATTTTTTACGTGTATAGGAGGGAAGCCAAAATTCTTTATGATACATGGAACACCCACCCACAACTCTTTCCCCCATATTTTTTAGCAGCGAAGCTACTATATAATTAGGTTCTTTATGTAAGTAATACTTGCATATAAGTATATTTCTGCTTAACAATATTCATTCAGCTGTTTTTTTATATAACACGGCATTTACTTTTTTTGTCGCTACTTACGGACATATTTATCCTTGCTCTTTTGTGGGTTACAATGTAGTTCTTTCCTAATATTTTCTTTCATATTTTAAGGACATATATAATAGTATGGAGTAGAAGTCAAATTTTACCCCCAAATATGTCTTTTTTCATGTCATTCTATACTTTTTCTAGATATTTAGAAGCTAACATGGACAAATATGTATAGCGCAGTAATAAAATGGGAATACAATTTTTTTTAAAACAATAAGACTGTTCAGCAAAAAATGTTCGTAGCCTTTATCAACAAAAATAACTCAATATTGAGAAATTAATGATTAAAAGAAAAGAGTATATCCGAATCTAGTTTTATGTAAGTAAGTGACTCTAGTCAGACAGATGACAGATGGACAGATCCTAGCATAAAGTAGCTGCGCTGCTAACAAGTGGCTTATAGGGGGACAGACAGATAGATAGATACTAATAGATTTGGAGGAAGTCATTGTGAGGGGGAAATAGGGGAATTGAAAGTGAAGGGGTTAAGAAAGGTCCTAGCTTAATGACTCCATTAGACTACCTGATATATACAACTTAAGGTGGGCAGTCACTTCTGCACATGTACCACATCAACAGTACCGCAGAAATCTCATATATTGCTAATTGACATGCAAATCACTCTCATCAATAAATACGACATCTTTTTTATTTGTAATTGTACCTTTATAAAAATATGCAACACTAGGCGTATATGATATTATGTGGAAGTGAATAAACACCTCAACTTATACGCTAGGGTCACATAACAAAACACTTAATGAATTTTTTAAAGAATAAATTAAAAAATAAGCTGACTTTCAAATTGTGTATTTTATACTACTAAAATTAGGAAACTCCTGAATTCCAAAGAATTTAACATTTTTAGACAATAAGCATTAATGTATTAAGCCCATAGGACTGAAAAGCGGGAAGGCAAAAAGGGTTAAAATACAAAAAGGTAGTAAAGGGTTCATTAAACCCAAAGGTCAGGAGATAGGTCACTGATAATTAATACAATATGCTGAAGCAAAAACTTCGAACCAAATAACTTCACCCTTTGTCTTAATACATTAAATATTTAGTTGATATCTCTATCTTTTTCTTTACATTTTTTTCTACACTTTTTGGGGGCAAAGTATGAAGTAAAATAATATGACATTTTTTACATTAAAAATAAGACATTATCGCTTCGCTATGAGGGGGATATTTTTAGATTAGGATAAAAAATTGTGGGTTAGGGTTTATTAAAACAGCTACTCTATAGCTTTCTGTCCATTTGTATGTACGAATAATAACATTTCGATATTTAAGATAGAGTTCTGAATTATTTGTGTAGATTCATTATGGCGTAGTTTTAACAAATTTATAACTATAGCAGTTTTGTTTCCCATTGACTGCTTTTTCAGCTTCTTTCATTTATGTTGCTGTAAGCTTCGTTACTAATGGACATTATTGTCTTTGTTATTAAGATATAATCAACCAAAAAAGCTTTTTAGATAAAGAAATGTTTGTCTTATGTATTATACAATATGTGACAGATATATCTATCTGTCTATCTGTGTATCTATCTATCTATCTATGTGACATATAACATTTGTTGACAGCAAACAATTCTAGAGCTTGATATTTGATATGGAGAAGACAAAATACGTCCAAGAAAATCAGCAAAAGTTTCAAAATCCACAAATAAACTCACCTGAAAAAAAAATCACCAATTTTAAAACTTTAGCAAGCCTAAAAAATAAAACATTAACTTTCATTTTTTTAAATGGTAAATTTGACCGTATGGCAAAAACACGTTTACCATGTTTTCTATTTCAGGGGGTGGGTCTAGGGAAATTTAGGAGTGGTCCTTTTCCTATGGGGGGGGGGGGGAAGGGAGAGGTATCTGCAAATTTACCTTTTTGTTTATCTAATATTTTCTTCTTATGTTTATTATCAGATTTTGTTTCTTTAATCATTTTAATCAAAAAAAAAAGAATAAATTAAACCCTTTTTTACTGAAATATTTTTAATACAAAACCTTTTTTAACATCCATGAATAAAATAAAAACATCATATTTGTTATTTAAAGAAAAAGAAAACGTAAATAATTGAGAATTTAACCTTGGAGTTTTAAATAAAATATAATTTTGTAAGAATAGAGGTATTTTAAAATATTTCATAATTATACATAATGATTTTTGTAACAAAATAAAATTAAATTTGAGTAAGAACTTGCATTTTAATTAAGTATAAAGTTTCTATAGTGTTAATTAAATTGGTTCTTCCAAGTTTTAAAACTTTTTTGTTTGTTGTCAAAGATTACTGTAGAAGAAGAAACATGAAATCAAAGCAATGTTTCTCATAAAATAATTTACCTATTTATTTAAATGTAGATGATTTCTTAAGTCAGTTAGTCGATATAACGCTATAAAATGCTAGTAGTAAGTAAACTTTTTTTCTGTAAGTGTTTTGTCTGTATGTTTGTAAGTCTATGTGTGGGTCTCAAATTTTTCTCTCAATCATCGCCACACAACAAATTCTTCAAAAAAATCTCCACAAATTTTTTGACAGCCACTGTCAAGCTTTAAAGAAATATCTCAAAAACATTTTTTGCATCAAGCCACCAAAAAGCGATGAGAGATTAATTGAAATTTTAGACAAAAAGGGAAGAAAAATATATTTACTTTTTTATAATATTATTTATGCAAAAAAGTGCGAAAATATAATGTTTACTATTAATATAAATATTTAGATTTTCTTGCTTAAATATAATCTTTAAATTAGAACAATTTTGCAAAAAGTAATAAACATTTTTATTAGCGGAGCTTTTGTACAAATAGAACTTGTTGGAGCGTTCGACATTCACAAAAGAAAATTAACAAATTTAAACTTTTTTATGGACCGATTTAAACCATCCAACAAAATAAACTTTAAATTGAATAACAATTCCAACGAAAATATGTTGAAAGTCTCTTCCTATGGAAACAATTTTCATTGTTAAACAATTAATAGGAAAGTACACAAAAAAGAAAAAATCTAGTTAATATTTTTATTATTATTATCCAATCTAGGTCATATAATGTAGAATAATTATTGGATTTTTTATGTGTTTTTCCATTCATAAGCATAAAAAAATATTTTCATATAGGAATATAATTGTCCATAAGGTTTATAGAAAATCTTTAATGTATATTATTAGTATTCAGAAAAAGGATTTTATAAAAGTATTAAGTTTACTAGAAGCTAAGCTCCTTATGACAACATTTCAAAATAATGCTGGTAGAACTATCGGGGATACGACACCCCGATAAAAATCACTATTTCTCCAATTTTTCTGCATCTTATTGAATCAATTAAGAGAGTAATGTAATACTATTATTTCTGATTGAATAAGTCTAGTAGAAATATAGTTTTTTAATGAGATGACCTTTCCCTGGCTGGAAATATAGAAAGAATGGTGGATAAATGGATAGCTAGAACACACCTGCCTAAACAACCAACTCACGCCAGAAACACTTTTAGTTGCAAAATCCCAGATTAAAAACAATTGAATCAGATATTTATTTTCATAAGCGTAACTACTATATAACTAGGGTGGGCATGAACATTTGTAAGTGCCTCATATTAATTTTAAGTCATCTAGGCTATACAATTTTTCTTTGCAGTTGCTGCGCTACTTATGGACAGAATTGTCCTGGTTTCAAATTTCATTTAGGAGATCTAATCTGTTATTTTCAAATACAAAATATCTTCTCTATTTGAATTTTTGCTCCATGACTAGGAAAGCTATATCTAGAAACCTAGATAATAATCATACGGGCCCTACAAATTGGATATTACAAAAATAATCTACTACCATCCCTGTTAAAACTGATGGCTATGAATGTTATGCCATTTCAATGATTACCTCAAAGAGGCGTTTGATAAAATTAACCATGGCTGACACAATAAAACCATGCCAATTCAAAAGCTATAGACGAATTTTTACGTCGACAACATAAAAACAATAAGAAGGATGTATAAAAGGAACCTTCCTATGTGTAGTTACAACATGACAATAACTTTTTGTCGAAATAATAAGAGCAACGAAGTCCAACAGGGCTAGTACCATGAAACACCATGATGAAAACTTAGTTTCTTATTTTTTTGCAAACTTAATCTTTTCCTCTTTTCTAGTAGCGTAACTACTCTACAATTTGTCTAAAACGAATCCTTGATTAATGATTTGTGATATTTCAAATGGGTTTGTTGACAGAATCATAAAGCATGGGAAAATTTAAATATAAATTTTACTAATGTGCTTCAGCTCAATTATTACGCCACGTCCTCTAAAGTTTCCTTTGATTAATCACTTCTTTTGAAGCCTAAATCACTTTTTTTACAATATGTAAGTTGAATAATTTCTTTACTTGCTGTGTGTGTGTGTGTGTGTGTGTGTGTGTGTGTGTGTGTGTGTGTGTGTGTGTGTGTGTGTGTGTGTGTGTGTGTGTGTGTGTGTGTGAGTGTGTGTGTAATGCCCCCTGATGCGCTAGTACAATGGGTAAAGTCACAACAAAGCAAAGAATATCTCTTACACAGTTTCTTATAACATAACACATATATCTTTTGCTAACATTTATTTAAAGATACAATTAAATATTTTAATGTAATGTAAGTACTATTAAATCCATAGCACAGCTAAACCAAAAAAAGAACTGTAAAACATTATGTAGTTATAATAGAAAAATCTTATTAGTGTTCTTTGATTATGGAAAAACTGTAAGTAGACACTGTCGGACAGATGGACGGACAACAATTGAGTTGCAGCGGATAATAACTTTACAAAATGAAGTATTATAAAATATCGCGTATTAGACAAAATATCTTCCATCTAGTGGCATAGAACTGTATCTTTAGATTGTATATTATGAATAATTAGACTTGTTTTTTTAATCTCATACATAAAACAGATTATCAAATACATCATCTCTTCTTAATTTGCTATTGTGACTTCGTGCGAATATTGTGATTGTGAAACTATGCGGAGGTAAAGGGACATCAAATAAATGTTGCCAATGTTTGCCAACTTTTAAAGTGACTGAAAACAACAATTAACAAAAAAAATATTTAAAGTGTCTGTGAACAAAAAAATTTATAAAAATTTACATTTTTTTTATAAAAAGTACTATATGTGTAAAAAAATGTAGATAAAAAAATATCTGTTAAAAATATCCCTTTAAGATGATCCAATGGGTAAAAAGCCATGGTTTTTGCACTGCGAAGCTAAGTGATTTCATTTTGAATTTGATTAAGGTTTGTGGTTACCTATAATACAATGCTAAAGCTACGTGCTTTTTATGAGAGCAAAGCTTCTATATGACTCATTTTGTTTGTCGTCATTTATTGGATGAACAAACACGATCATATCAAAATACATTTATAACATAAATTATTTGTGAGATTTAAATATAACAAAAAGTTAGCCAAAACAAAAATATCTTTAAAAATTTTGACAACAACTTTTACTGTAACTAGTTAAAATATTTTGTAACAAAGTTTACATATTTTAAAATCCCCATTGAATTACTTGCGAATGTCATCATCCTTGTTAATCTATAAACTCAGATTTAGAACGATCAAAAAAGCATTAGCAATTTAAATTAAGGAGAACAGGCTACAAAACAAGTTGAGAGGCAGAAAAAAAGGGGGTGGCAATTAAAATGAGAAAGGGGGAATATTTGATTTTAATGAAGCCAATTAAAATCATGATTTTGTAAGCTTAATAAATTATTACAAGATTTGATATATAAGTTTTTAATTGAAATCTTAATAGATTAGCGATACTTTTCTTATACAATTTTTATATGGTTTCATTCTTATCATTGGATTAACTTATTTTTCATATCATTTTTAACATTTATTAAAATAATTTACAATTCTTAATAGCGCAACTACTCTGTATATGGGTATTGTCATTATCACCTACTGTTCGTCTATTAAATGTTTTTTTTACGGCTTTGATATTTGGAATATTCAATTGTTCGAAATAGTGATTTTAGTACATTAACTGCAAAAACTTGCTATTTTACCAAAAAGTGTTACAAGCCTGTTATTGCTGCGCAACTAATAAACATAATTGTTCATGTAAGTTTCTTTTCCAGGAATTAAAATATGAAAATATTAGAAAGAAGGGGGAAGAATTAATTGGACCCAAAAATTTTTGATGATGTATAATTAGTGGGGAAAAAACGAAGCCTGATACCTGTCATAACTTTTTAAGCTTAGCAACTCTACAATTAACTTTAAACTGTAACCTGTAGCTTGATCTGTTCTGTTTAGAAGCTACTTTTTAACTGACGTACATAATTTACATTTGATAAGTATGCCTAAATCTAATTTTAGAACATTTTACGGGTTATTTTTCTTAAATGTAAGTATCTATTGTTGCTGGGCTACTTTGGATTAAAATTGTTATTAACATAATTTGAGGTGTGTTCAACAGGAGAGGGAAAGAAAATTTTCATAAAATGTGTCAAAAAATACTAAAAATATTTGGGTATAAAAATATAATATTTTTTTCAGCTGTCACAAATTATATCTTTAATTTTGATTAAAATAACAGACTATTTTAAAAATTTCCCTTTTATTAAAAAAAACCCTAAGAATTGCTAAAATTATATATTAAATATCAATTTTGAAAAAATGAATTAAATTGAAGATAGATTTTTCTATTAAAAGATAGTATATCGGCATAAATTTGTTGGGTTATCCTGCTAAGCCTAAAGCATGGCGTTGACATAAAAAAATAATGATTTATGTCGTCTATTAGCCATAAATATGAGTGGTCATTGCTTAAATATTTTTAAAATAAAAAAAAGAAACGATATTTAGCCAAAATAATGTCGACATTACGTCCAACACTCACAATTATTGTTAGGAACCAATAATCTACTAACTAACGATATTTTTATAATGATTGTGTGTTAATTTAATAACAACGCTAAAGATTAACTGGGTAGTATCTAATCCATATATCATTTTTCAATTTATATGCCTACATTAAATATTTAGGACAGGGACTTTTATTCTTTCAAAAAAAAATTAAAAATACATAAAACCCCTATTAAATTTTGTATATCAACCATAAAAATACAACATTTCCATCTTTAATTTAAATTTATAGTCTATATTTTGTAATAAATCTCCCTGTTCTAAAGCCACCACCATAATTTCTATTTTTACTATTTATGTTGCAGCTTTATATGGGTTTGGTTGGAAAAACATTAAAAACTGCAGGTCAAAGGTGATGGCTTTTAAATTTTCATCTGTTTTATTTATAGAATTATAAAAAAGCTAATATCAAAGGATGACTACATCCAATGAAGCGAAACAAAACTATCAGCTGTAAAATTGATTTATATAGGGCAAATCTATTACATCATAATTTCAGATCGAAGCTATCCTTTACAAAATGATAAACTCTTATTTAAGAAAAGCAATGCTTTCAAAAATCATGAAAATGAGCTTCTAAATTTTTAATTAGGCCTAAACCTAATACACATCTGATTTATGTTAATTATATTTATCTTAGATTAGAAAGCAGTAAATTTATATCATTAAGTTCGTACAAAACAACACAAAATATAAAATAAAAGCTGTATCTTTTAAGTAAAAATAATATAGTAGCTGTTTTTATACATAAATAAAAAAATAAACTGTGAAGTAGCAAGCTCTAAATAAGAATCAAACAAAATCAGACTTTTTATTGCAATAACTTTTGGTTTGATTTTAAGAACACGAGAAAATAGACCTAAGTATACGCCCTAGAAGTAGCTTTAAGCATGCTAATAATTAAAATTCATCTATTAAATGGATAGATAGTCCATATTAATAGATAGATAGTGTGTATAATTAGATGTAAGATAATATTTTGCTAATCAACGGCCAAATGCCTGTAAATTATAGAACTGGATAAATGTTTACATAGAAAAATCCTCTAGAATAATTTCATCATTTTTAATATTAAATCCTATTTACTAAAGCAGCTGGAATTGTGCAGATTAAGAATTCGTATCACATAATTACATGCAGATTCTATGCTGTTTTTAAAACCATATAAAAAATCATATATATTTTACCAATATTGGTTAATAATATATCTATTGGGTTTATTGTCCTCTAAATTGAAATCTAAGACCTAATGTAAAACAAGCAATTATCTCTTTCTTTCTCACTGTCTATCTTTCTCTGTTTCTCTCCCATTTTTCTCTTTCTCTCTGTCTCCATTTCTCTCGTTTAACTTGTTGTTAATTAATTGTCTACCGGCAACGAATAAGTCCTCGACATAATGTTTTTCCTAAATTAATACTGAAAATTGACAGTACCTATGAAATTAAATAAAATGATCATGGCGAACATTTTTTACTACAAAGAAAAAAATAAAAAAGCCGATCTTATCATGATATCAAACCTATAATGGTCATTTTTGGCACAATAACAGCTACTTTGTTTAACAGGAAAGTGATCATAAAACACAGTTTCAAATTGAACTGATGTCGTTTATTAGAACCAATAGGTTTTGCACAAAGCTTTTCAATTGAAAACTAGCAAAATCATAAATTAGCAAAAAGTTTTCGCAGATTTTTATTTTAAAAAAGAAAATTTTCAGTATCTTCATAAAGCATAGCTTTCCAATAATTTTTTGTGTCCATCTATATCAGTTAGGTCTATCAGTTAATTCAAGCAAGTTAGAGTCGTCCTATTTTTTTTAAACATCCCTTAAAAATTCAAATACCTTTATGATATAAAAAAAAATTTAAGAAAAATTAGTTGCATTGCTGGAATATTATTGTTATATTGTGTAGTACTAGCGGCTTCGCCCCTAGCCTCTAGGGGCTTTGCCCCAAGAGGTGATAAAAAAAAATTATGGCGAAAATCGTAAAGGACCATGGAAATCTTCTTCAAAAAAAAAAAAAAAAAAAAAATGGGGGGGGGGATTTTTTGGTTTTTGGGGGGGTTGGGGGTGTCCCACCCCCCAAGAAAATAGCTTAAAACCACCACAGGACCAATAGGTAGATACCCTGAAGAGTAGAATCCGATCGGTTCAGTGGTTACCGAGATCTTAAGGGACAGACAGACAGACGGACAGACAGACATCGTTCTACTTTGTATTATAGATATTAATAGAGACCATTCACCCAAATTTTGGAAATTTCAGATTTAGAATATTGAAATTTAAACATTTTAACTATAGAAAGATAGGAAGATATACATTTTAAATCTTTCTATTTATTGAACAAAGATATATAAAAGGTATACACACTTTAAATCCTTAATCAAACAAAATTTAATCTTGTCTCGCTCAATTTTGTCCCACAACTTAAACATTTCCCCCCGCAAATGTTTTGATTTCAAACCAAGTTAAAAAGATCAACCATTTTATTTTCATATCTTATTTAAAAACTAATTTCTGTTTGAATTACCCAATTAAGTTTAATATAAAGAACGTGCAATCAAAGTGTTGATTGGTTGCTATAGTTGAGCTGTTTGCTCCTTTGTACATATACTAGCAGCTTCGCCCCTAGCCTCTAGGGGCTTTGCCCCAAGAGGTGATAAAAAAATTATTGCGAAAATCGTAAAGGACCATGGAAATCTCCTTCAAAAAAAAAAAAAAAAAAAAAAAAAAAATGGGGGGGGGATTTTTTGGTTTTTGGGGGGGTTGGGGGTGTCCCACCCCCCGAGAAAATAGCTTAAAACCACCACAGGACCAATAGGTAGATACTCTGAAGAGTAGAATCCGATCGGTTCAGTGGTTACCGAGATCTTAAGGGACAGACATACAGACGGACAGACGGTCAGACGGACAGACGGACAGACGGACAGACAGACATCGTTCTACTTTGTATTATAGATTACAAAGTTCTGACTGATGCTGTGAGTATTGGTGCAAAAAAAATTAGCCAATGAGAGGCCGTTATTGACCAATGGTAAAATTTATGGTGGCCTCTCAATGGCTAATTTTTTTTTGTTACGTCATATTCTTTGCACCAATACTCACAACATCGTTCTGACTACAAGTTGATATAAAGCTTCTTTTTAAGCATTAATCATATATATGATAAAAAATTTTACCTAAATGCGGACGAATTACTAGGTAAAGTCTATGGTTTGATTTCTTGATTTAAATAGCGACGTCTTATTTCTCGCACTTATGTGTATGTGTGTGTGTGTCTTTGAAGATTTAGACACTAGAATTCAAAGTTCATGGTTTATCAATCAAAAACAATTTTTTCTTTCAGTAAATTACAGATACCAAAGCAAAAAAATTTCATTTTCACCATTGGGATCATTGCTTTTAATATTGCAATAAAGTGTATAAACTACTACAAAAAAATGTATGTATAGAATTAAGTTGGAAACACAATCTATCAAACTTTGCGAATCTTTTGCAAAAAAAGTTGAAATTAAAAAGTAGTAATCCAATTCCTGTATTTTCAACACTTTAAATTAAACTTTTCAAGAATATCTAATTTCTTAGGAAAATGTCTCTATGTATTTTATTCTAAAGTTAATGACAAATTTTTCTTTTTTTTCTGAGCAAAATTAAATTTTGCTTTTGTCTGATTTTGTTAATTAAAAAAGATCTCATTCACACGGACTCTTAAACCTATTATTGAAGGGCCAGATAATTTTTTTGCGCAGAATTGCTTGAGCAAAATAAAAAAAAAGTGGAATAACTTAGTTGATATTTTCAACTGGCTGAAAGGTTTCTCCAGATAGTGTACCCCACCCTGAGTAATCTATGGCTAGGACATTATAAAAATAAAATACAAAATGTGGGTTGTGTTATGTTAACATGTCACCAACTAATGTGATAAAGTCAAGAGGTAAGGTCAAGTAAATAAATCTTAATGTTAAACTGTTGAACTCTTATTATATCAACAAAAGACCATGGTCACAATATTACTTTAAGAAATCTGGTTTCTATTGTCACCAATGTTTTATAGTCAACATATGCCATAGCAACTTAATGCAAACGAGATGGTTCCAAGTTCAACTGGGATAATTCTTTCAAAATAACAAACAGAAAATAAAATAAACTCAATTTTCCTTCAGTTTTCAAATCCATTAAAAAATTATAAAACTTATTATTTGATATTTTTATATAATTTTAAAATGTTCTAAAATTTTGTCATAGAAATTATTTTGCTAAAAGCTTTATAAAGAAATATTTCTCTAAAATTTGTTGGATGAATAGGATTTTTGCAGCCCTCAAATTTTAGAGATTGAATAAATTTGTTTAGTGGGGCTACAACTTAATTTAATCAAAACAAAATTTAACAATCTGAAATTTTTATTATCAAAACTTTTAATGTTATCATACTAGGTAATAATAAATATAGGGAAAAAAATAAGGTTTTATGAAAACATAACAAAAAATATTACAAAATATTTAGCTTTTTTGAAGCAACAGATTTTAAAATACTAACAGTTTAGTGGGACTGGGAAAGATCGGGGTTGGGTGTTTTCCCCTCCCTACTATGGTCGGGTGTACACAGTACACCCCTTCCTACCGGGGTTGGGAGTAATCTTTTCTATCAACTTTTATTTGTTTAGGATAGAAATGCTCAACAAATTTGGCAGAGAGAATACAAAAATAGATTGGATAATAGAGTATCGGAGCTAATATACATGATGCATGTATTAATCATATTTTTAGTTCATTAGTTTTTTTATTGACTTGATTGTCATTGTATTTATAATAAAAAAAAACATTGATGTACATTCTCCCATTCCCAGTTAGTATGCCCATAAAAAACGTAGAAAAACTAATATTAATAAGTATATAAAAAAATATGGCTTAAATTCTAAGTTTGTTGACTTAAAGAAAAAAATTGCCTGATAACTACGTGGCATTAAGCTTTACTACTACATAGAAACCTAAAAGAAAGCTAAGCAATTTTATTCTATAATAACAATATGTTTCTATGGTAGCACTTTTATTGTTATTTAACTATAATATATCAAAATAAATCGAAAATGTTCCTCAAAATTTTGGAATAATGTATGAAGCCTAAGCAAAGTTGTCTCATATTAGACTATTCTCTTTTTAACACAGTCTACCAAAACTTTTTCCTGCCTTTATAAAAAAACTTCATAAAAAGTAACTTTAAAATCGCTGAAACTTTGGAAAATAAAGTCATGATAACTTTATATTTGTTGTCAAAAAATGCATAATTTGACATGATTTATTAATATTTCAGAGCATCAATTTGTCAATCTATAAATCTTAAAGCATATGTTGATAAATTAAATCAAACAATTAGTTTAAAAAACATAAAAATTAGAGCTATAATATAAATGAAACCCTCACGAAGTTCTAAATATTTATTTAGGTAATAAAAATGTTCTTCAATACAACATACCTACATTAGATCATTGGGGATGTGGCGAAAATTTTAGCAATACCTACTTAACTTTAACGCTATCATTTTATCAACACAGGACCATTTTCAGAATATTATTCAATGGTCATAACGTCTATGAAAGTTGCTATTATAATGGCAACATGGTAAAAATATTTCAGTTGTTGTCACTTATGCTAAATTGTTATTTAATTAACAAAAACTATTTAAATTATTTGTCAAGCTATATTTAGGGTTTATTGAACCAAAAGGAATATTAATAACAAAAATTTTACAACATTTCGCTTGAAGCCTAGTTCTAATTCTATAATTTATATTTCATACCTCCCTAAAACTTTAATGGTATAATGAGAGTAATAAAAATGAAATACTTTACTCAAGTTAGCAAGGAAAGAAAGAAAAAAATCGTTTAAACATAATTTTCTTCTAAGAAGACGTTGGCTACAAAATTGAGAATTTTATGAATAAATTAAGTTAAGTGAAACCCATTTTGATAAAATTGAAATTTTTCTCAAATCCTACGCAACTCATTTCACATGTTTTAGCCTTAATTTCATTTGTAGCGCAGATACTATATAACAAAGTTTTGCCCGAATGACAGACCAGTCACCAATCATAATTAAGTAATTTGGTTTAGTACTAAATTGTAGTTTAAGCAATATAAAATTGTTATTCCATTGCGAGACGCTTAATGACATTTAATGTTGTATTAAGAATCAATTAAATGATTTATTTTTGTGAGAAAATGTGGAGTAACTACATCATATTTATACGCTACACTGACTTTCAATGAAAACCTTTTTATTCTGTAAACATTTTTAAGGCGTTATAACACATTCATACACACCCATTTCATACGGATACAAATACCCCTAAGAAAAAAAGTACTTTCCAAAAGTATCTTATTCATAAAAAGAACAATTTAAAATTTTGGGTGACTTTGAGGATATTTTTCTAGTTTTGATGTCAAAATTAAATGCTTTTCGTTAAGAAACAATTAGATGGTTTAAAAGTGATCATGGCTGACATGTTCTTTACACACAATTAAAAAAAATGTTCATTGCTAATATATATTCGCTGAGACGTTATCATATGTCATTTTGACAACAATTTTATGTTGTTATTTATTACCATCACACAAAATTGATGGAATTTAGTTTTTAAGGTTAATGTTTACAAAAAAAATCCAGATTTGTGAATTTTATCTTTTTAAAATCATGGAAGTTTCAACCTTTATCTGTATAGATACTTAAGGCAGTATAATAACTTGTCTAACGAGGTGAATTAAAATTGTATATGGAAACAATAACCATCTAATTGGACTATACAAAAAATAATAGAATAAAATGGTCTTAAAATAATAGTTGCTGTAAAAAGGATGCCTATTGATCATAGTTCAATGCAAATGAAAACAAAATTATCATTCATAGCAACGTGAAAAACTAACTTTTTCTTGTAATTTTCTTGTAACTTATGTGAATAGCTCAGTTATAAAATGACAATTTTACCAGTCGCAAATTAGGAAGTTTTACTTTACTCAAAAAAGCCAAAACATTTAAATTATTTAGAATACTTCATAGAATTATTACTTTGGAGTTGATCTTTTTAAAAGGCTTATAGAGCTTAAACAAATGATAAAAATCAATAATATTTTAATATCCACATTTTCATTTGAATGAAAGAATTTTGAAAACAATTTATTTCCTTTTGTTAATCCGCAAAAAGATTTGAAATATTCCCAAATGTAGATGTCACTTGGAAATAATACAGATATAATAGGATATGAAGGGGGGACAAATGACATATCCAAGTGCCATTTAATCCCCTTATGGAGAGTTCAAAATCTCTAAACGGATTATCTTTCTATTTTTGTTCAAATTTTGAATTTGGTAATTGATGGAAATTTAGTGTTGAATAAATATAATTTTATGTTATGTATGCTTCCTATATTTATTTTTAACAAAATTCTTGTTATCAAACTAACAAAATTCTTATTATTAAACTCTTTAGGTAATTCATATTATTTGATATTTAGAAATTTTACATAAATATTTCTAAAATTTAGAGCAAATTGAGTTAATTCATTTTTGATAAATTTTCTTTTTCACTTTTAAGTTATGAAACCATTCTTTATAAAGTCTCTCTCTTGAATCAAAAAAAGTTTTAAATAATTCTTTTCTTTTATTATGAAATGTTTAACAAAACTATTGGGTCTTTTGACGAATTCCAATTATTAGAAAAATAATTAAAATTATAAGGCACATTGTTGCAATGAAGGTGCTTTTAATTTTAATATGTACGATTATCTTTAGAAGTCTTTTAAAGGCTTCTTATCAAGAAATAATCTTTTTAAAGCAAGTTTGATATTTAGTTTAATATCCTTTTAGGTTATATTATAACATTAATTTTGTAATACATTTTTCATAAAAAAAAAAATGCTAAATCTTACCTATAGCCAGCAGACAAACAGCAGTTGTCACCCACGAAGTCACAAAATAACTTTTATCCCTCATTTTAAATCACCAATCTGCTTTTTATGCAAATTCAACTTTTTTCCAATGTTTCACTGTTTTTTATTCAAGTTAACTTTATACTATATCCGTCTCCCTTTTCATGATGGGAGGTTTATAAAAAGGCTTGTTTTCATATATCTCTATGTGTATGTTATATTATGAAATGGCTCAATTTAAGATTTGTATTATATTATTGGGCCACCAATTATTATCACGAAACGCACGAAATCTGTTGGTTAATAATTTTGTATGGTTGTGAGTCTAGGCAAAAATAACGCACAGTATTCTTTCCCTCTCAGATATTGAACCAAAACTATTAAAGAATAAGAGAATTTTCCCTTCCCTCTCTTCTTTTTCACCCCCTCTTTCTCTCCTTTAGTCATCTTTACATCTTTGCTCTCTCTCTCTCTCTCTGTCTCTCACACCGCGAGAAAGAGGAAGTTGAGATGAGAGATTGGGGTAGAGAGAGAAATTTCGCCCGCATTTCGCCGGTAAGAAGATCAAGTACACTACAAAAAGGGGGAGGAAAGAGGAAGTATAAAGGGTAATTTAAAATAAAATGGCGTATATCGAGAAGTTGGTGGGGAGATGAAAGGGAAGTGGGGACCCAAAAACTAGAGTACCACATACAGGTGAGATATCATATATACCCTGTAGCATAGTTTCATAGTAACCTAATGGTACGGGACGGACATAGGGTAAGGAAGGGGTGGGGGAAAACCCAAAAATATCGTACCGGCGCGTAGAGCCGAACATTTGTAACGCTGCTGGTGCGCTTGAACGCACGTTATTATCTGTTCTGTGCGTGCTTGTCTATCCCCTATGCCAAAAGGGCCACCCATGGTTTTTAGACACACACGCACAAACACAATTTTTGTGTAAAATCAAAACCAACAACTTTTGGGTTAATTTTAAAATTAAATTTATCACAAACCCTCTAAAAACAACAGACATTATTTTATTCTTTGGTAATTAAACTTTTGAAGATCTTTTTTCGGTAAAAATTTTCTTTTAAAAAAACTAAACACAGCACCCCTGTATGAAAAACCATTTCTCTACATGGTTGAAGTACATTATTAAAACTTGCCTTCAGGCTACACCATACACACATTCACACACCACCTATATAGGAAGCACACGGCGAATTTCGTGGAGTTTCTCCTAAAATTTAGAGCATTTTTTCGTGTTTAGCGGCGGATTTTTTCTGCGGTACACCCTGTAACTAGAGCATCATAGCAATGGCTAAGTAATATATGTATATAGACTATATAGGCCGGCGTTTAATATGACATTTTCTCTTTGGAAAAGTAAACAAAATCTGCTCTTTTCAGATATAGGAATAGTTAAAAATAAAATTTATAAAAAAAAATTTGGGTTTACTTGTGAGAAATTGGCAAAATATGATGAGGTTAAAAATATAATTCATAACTTTGAAAGACAAACACGATGAGTTTTATAATTGATGGCAAAAAATAAACAAAGCTTGGACGTCGTTACCTTTATGATATAAAGATTACCCCTCCCAAATGCCATAGGCACCCACAAAATTTTTAATCTTGATTTTGATCCCCCCCCCCAAAAAAAAAAATGAAAAAAGCTTTGATGATCTTTGGTTTATTGTTAGACTAAACGAGTTACAGACAAAAGACAAGTTTCTCATGTGTCAGGAGAATCTCCACAAAAAAAAACAACATAAATTTGGAAAGACTGATTATCTGTAATTCAAACGACGATATACTTAAAAACCCAGAGTTTTGTTTGCTTATCCCTGAATTCCTGACTCTCGTTCCTCTCTCCGTGGGTGGGTGAGATAAATCAACTTACATAGGATCTTAATCTTAAACTTTACCATTCTAAATTGAGCAACAAAAGTAGATCTTCACATTTGTGATAGTTATGTACATTTTATTTATTTGTTTTTGATTAGACAAGACCAATATGGTCTATAAGTAGCGCGGTAATGACAAGAAAACACAACATTTTGATAAAAAAAAACAGTGTTATTAATAATAGCTCATGTTTGTCAGCAAATCATGGAAGGACGTACGTAATACACAAATCATATTGTAGATGTGCTATTAAAAATATAATTCAGAAAGGTATTTGGTTATCCTATAATAAAAGGTAGTTTTTTTTGTCTGAAGCTAAAGATCTCGGAAACTGCTTGTCCGAATTAGTTGTACTTTTCAGGAAAGATTTTTTTTAATGTCTATGGAAGGTTTTAGGCTATTTTCCAGGCCTCCTTGGCCCCTCCCTATTGGAGTGGGCAAAGAAACTAGTATTTGATATTTGGATACAATTAAGAAAATAAATCCATAAAAATACAAAAAAAAGTAGGTATTTTCATTTTTACTTCCATTTCAATCATTTTTGATAATGGACATGGTCAACGAACGTACAGACATACCCTAGATAATGAATGGCTACTCTAATAAGAAAATTCCTTAACCCCTATAGCCGCTAGCTGAAACCATAGAACTATGTAGCCGCGGATTTCGGCTGTATAGTTGGTCAGCCGCTAGCTCCGACTACAAACTATAGGCAGCTCTATCTAAACTGTAAGCAGATTTACAAGAGTTAGCTGTAGTTAGTTGTAGTTTAATTCTTATCTAGCTGTCCTTCTTTTAATTTGTTTGTCCTTGTTAAAAAATTAGGAGTTCTTTATAACAATAGAGTACACCAAAAATCTATTTTTAAAAACAAGATCTTAGCGGTCATAGATTCGTAGATTTATATAAACATTATATGATTTAGCAAAGAATAAATAACATTTGAGAATATTAAAAATTGAACAACTTAAAAAAATGGCTGTTATCTATAATACATTTCAGTTGAAGTTTGTGACTTAGTGAGTCATTCAATGACGGAAGCAGATATTTATAGAGACATCTAAAAAAAAGGTTAATATCTTTTTTATTTACGATGTGTCTGTTTGTTCGTCATTTGTGTATCAATTAGGTAAAATCTAGAAAGCATGGCAACTCTATATAATTATTTCACAAATATTGTAAGTCCAATAAAAACATTTAGTAATTAATCTATTTCGGCTTAAATGGATTTTGTGTTCAAGTAATTTTGACATTTTTGTTTAGAACTCTAAATAATACTCTGTTTAAGTAATAAGTGCATTTACCATCTAAATTTGTGATTAAAATGCTTTTTGAATTACCACCCTAAGATGTGAAGCCTTCAACATAATGATTGCTTTTTGTCTGTAAGAAAAGTCGTAACAGGCATATAAGTGGACACTTTATGGACAACATCTCTAATGAAGATGAACAAAATTACCCCTTCTGTAGATTAAATTTATTTGTTAAAAAGCAAGACACAGCTTCTTTGAACCAACCAATCAAGATTTAACGAAAAGTACCGTATTTAAGCCCACAAACGATATCACGTAAACTTTGGGTACCGGATTCTAGTTTACAGTCTAAAGTTCACGCCCTCCCAGAATAGCAAAGCAATAACAAGCTCATATACTATGTAAAAAAAAGAGTGCAATAAAGTAAGATACAGTCTGCATTTGAGACTAAATGTAAGTTCTTGACAGTTATTGTGAATAAATCATTTAATATGACATACTGTAAACATAGAGGAATATCTTAAGGCTTTACTGAATTAAATAGATCTTTTTCCTTGCAAAACTTTTGGCAGTTATTGCTATTAAATAATTTAATCTATAATACAAAGTAGAACGATGTCTGTCCGTCTGTCTGTCCGTCCGTCCCTTAAGATCTCGGTAACCACTGAACCGATCGGATTCTACTCTTCAGGGTATCTACCTATTGGTCCTGTGGTGGTTTTAAGCTATTTTCTTGTGGGGTGGGACACCCCCAACCCCCCAAAAAACAAAAAAAAAACCCTCCATTTTTTTTTTTTTTTTTTTGTAAGAAATATCCTTGGTCCTTTGTAGAAGATTCCTTTGTGGAAGATTTCCTTGGTCCTTCTTATTATTTTTTTTTTTACAAATTTCACCTTACACTTTTTTTACCATCTCTTGGGGCAAAGCCCCTAGAGGCTAGGGGCGAAGCCGTTAGTATAACATATAGAGAGATTAATTATTTTAAGGCAAATAGATGTAAAACGAAAACTTGAAAAAAATAGAGGCAATTTTATCACTTATTTCATATGACATTTTTGTAACATGGCCATTTCATTTTAAGCATTAAATTTTTAAATATTCATCATCGAATAATAAACATAAAATTTAGAGGCATTCTATAATAGTGATTCGGTCAGACGGACGGACAGACGGACGAATACTAGTATGATTGAAAGGGGCAATAACCTTTTACGCACAGATTGCGTCAAATGCTTTGCGTAAGTCAAATAATCATAAAATAAGGATCAATTAAATATGCGAATTTTGCGCATTTCTGGTGTACTCTAATAATTTAATAGAGAAGGACAGCTTTAAGAACTTTGAAGCCTGTATACAGTTATTGGCATGATGGCTAATAGCTTACAGCTGTAACTGTATGGCGGCTGTAAGACTTCGCGGCTGCAACCCTAGCCTAACGTTGACATCAAGTCATGGTCCAATCAGCTAGGACTATACTTTCTAATCCCCTTACCATACAAATAAATGTAAATAAAAAACAAAAGTCCTTTATATCATTTAGTTAGATGCATAAGACAACTTAAATATAAGAAGGCCTTTAATTAAATTTGCTGTTAGACTATTTTAAAAGCAAATTTAAATAAATATTAGTCTTATAGAATAAAAGGAATACTTTTATATAAATATATCCTTTTGTAAAAGCAACATGATGTCTAGAGTTAGTCTGTATGTACCAAAAGATCTCGCTAACAGCTGAACCGATATGGTTCATAACTTCCTTTACAATATAGTCTTTAATTTGTTCTGACGGAGGGTTTGTAATTATTTATAAGGAATGTGGTCCTCTACTCCTACCAAGAGAAATCGTCCTTAGAAAAAATGACCCCACCGGAAAATAAGTAAATTTCTTTTAAAACTAAAATTTAAAAAGAGGATATGTCGACTTCTCCACATCCCATCCCCCGCCCCACCTCAAATGTCCCCAGAGGCCTTAGGGGCGTAGCAGCAAGTATTTGTTAAAGAAGACAAATTAATTTAAAGTGGCTTAAGAAAATATAGAATATGTCAGTGCATTGTTATAACTATTAGATTTAATTGAAGGCCTTTTTTGTTCTTTAGAAAGTTTAGTTTTATTTAAACCTGATAATATGGTTTTAAGCATTCAGGGTTTCATCAGGGTATATGAGAAAATATGACAACTTAATTAATTGATTATAACATCTTAATGATTTGAGATTTTTTCTAATGATTAATGAATTAAAATAAGTAATAAAATGATAAAATTGTTGTATGTTAATGTTGAACTAAATGTCTATCTATTTCAATTAAGTAATTATGAAAGAAAAATAAATGAATGAAGTAATTATCAGCCCAAAATATGAATCAGCTTTAAAAAAGCATACCATCAACCAATAGAGAAAACAAGGGTGAAAACATCTATTAGTAGCAAAGCACAAACAATCTTGGATTGACAAAGAGACAAAATATATTATCAATCTATTGTTCAGCAGCTGAGTAAATCTTATTTTTCCAGAGCGTTATGGACTGTCGGACGAACAGACAGAGATAAAGTAATTTCGCAGTCAAATAAAAGAGAAAAGCGTAAGAATTTTATGAGAGCGGAACTAGACACTTATTGAGCTGCTATGCAAATAAGAATATTTTGCAAGAATTAATATATATTAGATTTTAATTCATATTTAGAATAACTAAACCGACAGGTTTGATATTTACATGTGCATAAGTTTTAAATTACATCTTAAAAATATCTTAACCCATATAAAATATTAAATATTTAAGGACATTGTTGTACTTGGTGGTTAGAACTAGGATAAAATTATTAGAAAAGACGGATCAGGTGCAGTTCACGGTAAAATATTTATAGGATTGACTACCTCTAAAAATCTATGAACTTTAAAGCTACTAGCGGAAATACGTAGGAATATTAAGTTCGCACATAATTGTAACCGACAAAAGAAGGCCTAGAACAAATCTGGAATAGCCATTCCCATATAAACAACCCCTTAAATAGTGGATGTAAATATTTATTTATTTCCCGGAGGTAACCATTTATTTCCCCGAGGTAGTCATTTTTAGAAGATTTTCAAATTTTTTTTGGTAGATTTTTGAATTTTTATTAATTATTTAAAGAAACTTGATATCAGGGATAAAAATGATCATAGCCGGGAAATAAATACATTTTAGCATAAAAAAATGAGTTTTTTGTTTAAATGAGAATGATATTCCTGTCCAGTTTTTTGTTTAGGAATACCCCATTACTCAATGACGCACAATTATCTCGCAGCGCACATAAATTCGCTAAAAGGACATAGTTTATAATATTTTCAATCAAGCTTTCTTTGTGCATTGGATCTTAATATTTCAGATTTTTTAAGCCCTCTGACGCCGCTTAACACGTACATTCAGCCATTTGACAGCTAGCAGCATTTAAAATTCAATATTTTTGGAGTTAATAAATCCTAGGACCATTTTACCGTGAACTGAACCAGATCCGAAAAGACAAAATTTCTAAATATTGACAAGGATGACAACTATCATAAAAGCTAACCCCACAATCAATAAAGAGTGTACTAGCCAGAGTTATAGAATCGCTTCAAGCCTTTACAAACTCATTATCATACCATTATCTATCTATCTAATGGAAAAATTGCAAGATTTAAAGAGGAAATACTTTGTGTTACGGGCAACGTGGTAGTGACACACAGACAGCCCCTTATTATAGAAAATGCCGTTAGTTTATATTATAGGCACTTATTAAATTTTTTACATAAAGAATTTAAATATGAATATTACTATTATAAAACGAAAATGTAATAACTAAAATAACTAATTTTTTAGATATTCTCTCTTTTAATTAAGTTACCATGAGAAATTTTATGATATAAATAAAAGGACAATTAAAAGCTAAAATGACTTTAGAGTGTTTTAAAAGTATTTTTATCTAAAATGATACAATGTTACATGCAACGCCCTAATAAATAGACTCTTATATTTCTTGAAAATATTTCCCGGACCAATTAGCAAACTATTTTTCAGCGGGAAGTAGTAGGTTAACACCAAACCCCCCTCCCCCACCCCAAAAGGAAATGATCTTTGAAGAAGATAAATATCCCTTTTGATCTGACCTGTATGTAGAACCTAGAGGCAAGTAGCGTAGCTATAATTTATTAAACCATTTCACATTAAACACTTTCTTTGGATATATGATATTAAAACAAATCTCGTTAGAATTAATTATCTTAAATATTTCTTCTTATAATTTGACTTGTCACTTTAAGGAATACTGATCAATAATCAGCAATTTTAATCAATTTGAATAGATAATTTTAAACGTTACTTGCTTGTAAGTTAATTTTCTTGATTTGTTATCATGCATATGCATGAAAATAGTAAGCAAAATAATCGAAATAGACAACAGGGGAAGTTTGCATAAAAAAAAATACGTTAATAACTCTAATCGATTAAAATCGCTGAATATTTGTATCAATTTTCCTAATCACAAATAACTTTAGATCACATTTATGGACAGGAACACGGGTATTCAAGAAAAACCATTTCCCCCTCATCTTGCCTGCCAGTCAAAAATTATGATTGTTGAAATAATAACAAATCTTGTGTTTGCATCTTATCATTAAATAACGTTATTTACTGGTGAAAAACTTGAAGGTAAATATTTTTTCTTGAAGTACTATATCCCTGTTTCCATCACAATTTCAACTTTAAATGTTAACAGGTTTCCTGCAGAAATCAAACTAAAGCAGGGATTTTTTAAAAATTGACCAACCTGTGACAGGGAAATGTCACCAATGAAATCAAAATAGGGAGAATCCCCCATCCCCACCCTTATTCAGTAATTGTTATTGGTGACGAAAATAAGCTTTAAATAATAATTTAACCACTTGCTCGGTGTTCTTATATAGCAGCAAATTTGACATAAAAGGTATAAGGGGTTGCTAATTTATATGTAAAAAAAAACTTCAACAGATATCTAAGGCGAAATGGGTGAAACTGGAAACCATAACCTTCAATGAGATAGCAGTAAGGACTAAGGGCGCAGCAATTGATGCATTAACCGTAATTTAAAAATGGGTTTTATATTCTTTTTGAAAATATAAGATTGGAGAACTAAAATTTGCTATAGTGAAATTATTTGCTTACATGTATAACAATCTAAACAAAATGAAAGGATGTCGGAAGTTGAGTTTTGATCAGAAGTTTATATGTTTTTACTCTACCTGGAGTTTTTAAAGACAGCTATTTATTAGTTAGGGCATGTCTGTACGTCCATGGGTATCTCCATACATCAAAGTATTTGAGATGCACACTGCACAGCCTCATGTCTCTATACGCTCTGAACTTTTTACTTATTCACAACAACAAACTGTCCCTTGAGATTGCACATACACACTCACACAACTTTTAGAATGTGCTTTGCTTAAAGCTGTGCTGCTTCAGCAACAATTGTCCTTGTTGTAAGTTTTCTTTCCTAATTTAGTTTTGTGTCGTTTTTAACCAATGAAATAAAGGCATGGTTAACCCACCCCCACCAAACGATCGCTTCTTTAAAAAATCTGAAAATATAATTGACGCGAATGTACAAAAATGTCGCAAATTTTAGATCTCAATTTTTGTGTTTTTTAAAATGTGATAATAGCTATTAAAACAATTTTCAAGCATAACTTTTATCTGGAACCAGTTCTGTAAGGTTTTTTTTGTCTGAAGATTGAGATTTGAAAAACTTATTATATATAATAAAAAATTGAACGATGACTGTCCGTCCGTCCGTCTGTCCCTTAAGATCTCGGTAACAACTGAACCCATCGAATTCTACTCTTAAGGGTATATACCTATTGGTCCGGTGGTGGTTTTATGCTTTTCTGTTGTGGGTGGGACAACCAAACCCCCCCCCCCCCCCAAAAAAAAAAAAATGAAAATTCCCCCCTCTCAAAAAAAATTACTTCACAATTAATGGCAGCACCAGAAATACTTAATTTTTTAAAAATCACCTTTTGGGGCAAAGCCCCTAGAGGCTAGGGGTGAAGTTGCTAGTCAATATATAAATAGTCAATTATTTTTATTCCTTATAATAAGAGAACCAAATCGGTTCAGTCGTTGAAAAGGATGCCCGTCCATCACTAAGTCATTTTAAGTTACATAAAAGTATATAATATAACTTCCTATCAACTAAATAGATTTAAATTTATACACAAGCTTACTATTTTAAATGTTTTATTGATAATAACTTCCAATAATAAAACTTCATCATAATTTAATTTATACTTATATTGTTATTGCTGCACTGTTTGTGAATATAATCTTTATTATATTTTTACCAATTAGAATATGCAAAATTTTACCCATATCATGATAGAAAACTATTTAAAATTGATATCAAATTTATAAAAACAAGGAATACAACATCCATTTAAAGTAAAAACAATAAAATTGAACAGATATCAAAACCTACGGAAAAAAACGTTTAACATACTTTGAGTAACTTAATTAAAATTGTTAGACAGACATTTTTTCTACTTATAACCAAAAAGCCATGTGTCCAATACAAGAATAAAAAGATATTCTACTAGAAATCATAATTAATGAAAAGCTTCGCTTTTTACAAATCGTATAGTCATGGTCTAACTGAAGGGCGTTAACAATTTTAGTTTTGCATGGTTTAGTTTAGTTTAAATATTGCCCATATTTGTAGGTTATTAGTAGCGCAGTTACCATATAACTATGCTCTCTAAGTCTGTTCATCTGGGTTTCTAAATTATGACGAGATTTCAAAAAGCTTGAAATGGTAGACTTCAGATTTTTGTGTACATTTCTCTAACTAAATACTGCTTTTGGTTTCTTTTATATTTGTTGCATGTGGTTTTTTTTAAAATTTCATGAGTTCGATGCGATACTTATTCACATATTTGTCCTAGTTTGTATGCCATTTAATTCTGTATATGTGTTTTTGAAGCCTAATTTTTATTTGTTTTTTTTCTTGAATTTGTTTAAGTATATCCATTTAAAATCTTATGTTGTATTTTATTTCAATACTTTTCATTTTTGTATTGAAGTTAGTTTTTAGTCCATTTATTTTTAAACGTCTTTTGAAAAGCCCCCTAAAGTCAAGCAATTTTAAAAAGGACAACCAATATATGTAATTTTAATTAAACTATCCGTCCATTTTCTCATTTTATTTATTTTTCTCTTTTTTCCACAATATTTTTCCTCTTTACCTAAAAGGCTATTTGGTGGGGTTAACTACACTCGCTCTCTCCTTGATTACTTATGGACTTGGGGCCCAGGAATACAGGCATAGGGAAATAGAAAATAAATCGTTCTACGTTTTGTTAGGAGCGCTAAAAAAGTTGGAGACAGTTACGTATTATGCTTTTGTTCCGAAATTTATGTTACTTAGGCGTCATTATGACAAGAATAAAAATATTATTTTTATATAAATAGTTTCAAGTTTATGTGATAAAAGCTTGCATGCAAGTTTTTGCGATAAACAAATCTAAGTTAACAAATCTAAGTTCTTAAAAAAAACACAGCCTTATTTTTAGCATAGTTACTCTTTTATTAAGGGAATATTAATTTTTCTTCCTTTGTCCACCCCTGTATCCCTGACTGAAGGGCCACACAAAACATAAACTTTTATTTTATATCTTCTCATATGCGCAAAAGTTATGACACAAACTTACAAAATTAAAGGGTTTTATCTTTTTTTCTATTTACGAAGAATAGAAATTTTCACATAAATTGTACTTTTACCCAAAGGTTTACATATAAACACTTTGTTTTATTCGTTCAAATAAAGATTGGCTGGTAAAAGGCAGTAGTACCTAATCTTCTCCACCAATATTTTTTTTTAATTTGCAAGATGAGTTATTTTGTTAATCATCATTTGGAGTGTGTGTACTTCAATTTATCGTCTATTGTTTTGTACCTATAGATTTCTGGATTTTGATAGTTAAAGGGAGTGTGAACGTAAATATTTCTCATCTGATTATCAAATCTTAACATTTTCTAATCACATTTCACTACACTGATCAACCAAAAACGTCCTATTAACAAAAATATCCAGGAATAATGCCTTGATTTTATGGTATTTTGGGAGGGAAAAGGGAAAAAACAGGGAAAATCTGAATGTTTTTGTTTCTTATAATGTTTGTAGGGATATTTAACTTGTCATATATAGTTGAAACAATTTACTTACTGTTAAAGATTTATTTTATGATATAAAATTGCCAATTAGATCTTTTATAACGTAGTAATTAGGTAATAAAGACCTATTTTAAATTCGTATTATTGACAAAAAAATACCTCACTGTCTACAAAGGGTTGAATCTCATAGGTTATTTAAAATAATAATATCTGTGTCGGTATGTATTTCTTGTATTCCCCGGCAAGTTCGAACCCATTAATCCCTTTTTCCTTACACCAGAATTCCCCAGAGAATGAGTGTGTTACGCGGCATTCCTAACTATCTCCGCGCGTGGCTTGTAAACGAACAAAAGAGACGCGCACTTTTCCTTTGATAAGTCCCACGTGAGGAGCTACGTGAATGAAAATAATGTATTGCTTGAATATACATGCGCTCTGATGTGTGGAAGATCTCAAATAAGCCTTCCTGCTTAGTTTGACATCATATGTGGTAAGAATTTATCTTTTAATTCTTGAAAATAAGCGTAGAATGGTACAATTTTATGAAGAAATTTAAATCATTAATTTTTCAGCAAATAGACCATTTAACTGCTAAGTTTTGATATACGAATATTTACTTTTATATTATTGATTATTTTATTCTAAAATTATCAATTTCTGATGCGATTTAATATGATTCGTACCAATTTTAAGTTTTTTAGAAAATTCATATTTTTTATTAAATTAAAATCACGCAACCTCGATGTTACAAAATAATAACAATTAATTTTATGTAATTAATTCTTATATTTTTGTTTTAGACTTACTGTTTTCATGGTAATAAATACACATTCGTAAACTTCACTATGTTGGTCATTCGGAGGGCTTCGAGATAAGATTTCGAGAACGGCTAGGCATTGCGTTCCGAAACAATGAAAACAAGACAGAACAGATGCAGCTAAGAAGAATCTGTGAAGTTTTGTGAATGTGTTGGTTGATACCTTACCACACATTATTATAGTCATAATCAGTACAGTTAACTTTAGTGACAATCATGGGTCCTAAAAAGAATAAAGGTGATCAATTGAGTAAGCGGCTGCGTCCAGCCGTTGATGCCCTAACCAGTGAGCTAAGTAGAGTGATGAAGTTGGTCAGTGATACTTCAGAACTTGATGTTAGACATCTCACTAAGGAATCAATCCTTGTCCACGACAAGTTCGAAACGTTCGACAGCATCATGGGCGGTTTTAGCAAGCTTGGTTTGAGAATCCAAGAGCTTGATGAGTTTAGTGACATTTATTCTGATATAGTTACTGTGCAAAAAGACTATAGTGCCTTGAAGGATGCTCTTGATGCTATAGAAGAGCTTAGTGACATTCAAAGTGTTGTTGATTTAGTTGGTGATAATTTGCCTAACCATCAGGCTGAACTTTATGATCGATGTTTGAAGATTGTGAAAGTTATTAAAGGGCCATATTTTCCCTTGCCTGATCCAATTATAAACACTTTGTCTGCTTTGATGAAACAATTGGCTGAGGTTAAGCTTGAACCTATGAAGCCACCCATGACGACGGCGGGTGCCTCGACAGCATCGCCATTTGTGTCACCGTTTGGCACACCACAGTTCGCCACCGGTTCTATGTTCACGCCAGGATATATGAATCGTGTCGACGAACGTCTTCTCCCCTCTTTCGACGGCCAGGAAGCATCCTACGTAAGTTTTAAAGACAATTTTAAAAAGCTTACTGTAGGACAGCACCCGTCGTATTTGCAGTTATTGTTGAGCAGTGAGAAGGTCTGTAAAAATAAAGAGCTGAGACTCCAATTAACTCAGATTCAATCGCATGAATCTCAGTGGGCTTACCTTGACTCGTGTTTCAAGTCTAAGACACGTCAAATGCTCTGCCTTTTCAACCAATGGGAGAAAAAGTCTAAACCGTCGGACTCCAACCAGATTGTGACTGTGTTAGCAGAGTTCGGTGGTGCAGTTAGCCAGCTGGAGCAGCTGACTAAAGATGATGAAGATGATGAGGTTACCACCAGCCAGTGGTTGACCATGATACTTCTGGAGATGTTATCCAAGAAGTTACCTCGAGACTTTCAAGACAAGCTTAATTTGGCATTGGGCTCAATGGACGTCCCAAATGTGCCAAAGTTGATGCAGATTATCGAGGAACAGAGGGGCGCTATTTTAATGCGGTGCTCAACTGATATGGACACCCCCTCTAAGAAGAAGGGTAATCCTGCGGCAGCAGCTACCGCCGTAGGTAAACCTGGTAAATCTAAGATGAAGCAGTCATGTTTTGTTAATGGCTGTAATGATATGCACTTACTTTACAAGTGCCCAAAATTTCATGACCTGTCAGTGCCAGACAGGAAGAGTTTTGTGGAGAGTGCTGGATGCTGTTGGCTTTGTTTGCAGAAAGGGCATAAATCTGTGGATTGCCCGAAGGCAGATGTAATAGGCGGATGCAAAGTGAACAATTGTGGTCAGACCCATAACAACCTTCTCCATGAGAGTGTTGATATGGCTGCCGCCGTCTATGAAGCACATACTTCCCCTGAGGCGAACCTAATGTTAATGTTACAACAATTAGACGTCGTTGATATTAATCGCCAGAAGGTCCCAGTGTCCGCCATGTGGGACACTGGTTCAACTATCCCAATGGTAACCCAGTCACTTGTTAATAAACTTCAGTTACCTTTTACTGGACGTTCAGCAAGAATTTCTCTAGCTGATGGTGAAGTTAAATGTCTCCCGACAATCAAGCTATGTTTAGTTGATCGACACAAGAATTATCACATGTTAGAACCTGTGGTAGTGCCTCTCATTGGTCCTAAAGAGGCGATCTGCTCCATGAATCCTGTGGAGGCAGCTGTTTTGTTTGATATGAAACCTGAAGATTTTACTTTGGTTAATGGGCAGGTGGATTTGCTCATTGGGCACCTGCGCCCGTCGATGTTTCCCTACTCTGAACGCTCTGAGAAACCATGCTTTACTCCAGCCTGTTTGGATCTGGATATTTTGCTGTTAGTGCTAATGGATTAGCAAAGAGTAGGTATGTTGTCTGCTCAGATTTCGAGTTGGAAAGTGAAGCTATAGGGTTTTTAAAACCAGAAAGCTCAGATGTTCAGCCGCAGCCGACTGTTTGTGCTGCTTGTGATGCTATTGATGAACCTGTTGGTTCTGCTTGTAACGCTGCTGATGAACCTTTTGGTTCTGCTAGTGCTGCAGCCGTTGACAACATGGCTACGGCGGGTGTTGCCGTGGCTATTACTGATAATGATGTTAGTTGTGCTGCAGTTAATCCTGATGATATTGGTGACGATACTGTAGCCGTTGATAACATTGTTACGGCGGGTGTTGAGCCGATGAATGATTCGGTTCCAGCCGGACAAGAGCCGACGGGAGTTTCGGTTCCGGCCGGACAAAAGCCGGTAGATGATTCTAAGTTTTATGACAGCCACACTTTTTCAATTACATACCTAGGTGCTGTTGTGAATCAAGAATCGACTTGGTTGCTGCCAAGCTTGCCGCCCGACACAGGGTAAGAGGCCTGCAATATGGCGGGTGGAAATATCGCGGGTGTTGCCGCCAGAAAGTCATTGAAAATTTTCAAACCACACATATCTAATCTACAACATAAACTATTTATGTGTGAAAATGATCTTTAAAGAAAAAATATTACAAGTTATATGTTGAGCTTGTGAAAGGAACCTAAATCGGTTCTGTAAAGAATAAGTATTCATTATTCAACTAATTTTATTGTTCATACCTAAGCACAAAAATTCTACAAAACTGTTTAGACTTTTAAAGCAGATTTTAAAAGATTTTGTTTCTTTAAGTATGATTTTGAAAAGCAAAAGTTCGTGTGTATTAAATACCAAATGATTTTGCAGATTTTAAATTGAGAAAAATAGATTTTTTTTACAAATTATTTTTCGAGGTATTTCTTTTATGGTTCACGTTTACTTAAAAAATGTTATTTCTCAGATTCTCATATGAAATAATGCATTAAAGTAAAGAACACAACATGTAATATTATTATGATAATGTTTAAAATATTCCTCGTTATTATTTTAAAAGATTATCGCAAAAAATCAAGATATTTGTTTAAATTTGTAAGCAAATCAAAGATTTTCTTTCATTCCGGAGGCAGAGATTTTTAACTATTCATGTACAAAAGTTTTTCTTTCACTCCGGGAGCTGGGATTCCTATTAATCCACGCGTAAAGATTTTTTCATTCCGAGAGCAGAGATTCGTAGTAATATACGTACCTAGCGATTTCGGACAATTTTAAACCTTGAGAAAATACTTTTAGCAATTATTTTCCTAGGTACATATATTTTTCGTTCATGTTTAAGCATTTATAATAATGAACACGATGTATGGTATTATTAAAATATTGATTATTATTTTATGTGAATGTCACAGAATTAATTTAAGATAAACTATGCATATTTAAAATTAACTCTACCTTCATTTTTATTGCATATATTAAAATTGAAGCAGTATTTTTTTAAAAAAGAAATTACCCATTTCTTAAGATTTATAAGTAACGCAAATTTTCATACAATTTCGTTTAAACTTTCAAATCGATGCAAGATTTTTTTCATTTGAAATGCAAACTTAAGTTTTTATACGTTTTCGCAAGTTCTTTCAATGATTTAAGTCTTTCCGAGACCTGGGATTTTTTTCGAGGAAAATTTCCTAGGTACCTATGCAGATATAAACATTTTTATCCTTGTTGGATTGAAATTTGATATGATAAGAAATTAACAAAATGAGATTTTTACATCATTTAAATATTTCTTTATGATTTATTACAATCACATAAATAATTTAATATTACATGCATATTAAAATTATTACTATTTACCTTTGAACTGATGTATCTAAAGAAAAAATGCAGATTTTTTTCACGATGAATTAAGTAGATTCTTTGATTTTCGTAGAATTTAGCTTAATAAGACCGCTTTACGACGTACCTAAGCTCTGTTTCCTCGGCCAGGCCCGACGCAAAACGGCAAAACTAAAGCATAAAATATTTTATCTTTGATTGATTTGCTTTGATTGATGAATTTAAAAGTTTCTTTGAATTATTTCATGATTCTTTTTATTTTGTTTTGAATTAAACATCACTAATTATGTTTGTTTCAGTTGATGCAGCCCTGCGCCAGAAATCCTGTTGGAAATTATGCAGTATCAAAAGATGTGATGGAAAGTCATAACGTCCGACAGGATAGCTGGAACAAGGCATTTATTATTATTTGATGGATATTGTTAGTTTGTATCTTGAGGGATTCATTCTAACTGAGGCCCAAATTGCCTTTAATTATGACTGTATGAATATGTATATGTTGCTTTCTTCTTAAAACAGAGAGAAATTGAAGATTCAGCATTTTAGAAAAGCTCTTTTCTTACATTGAGCTTTTGTTCTATTTTAGTAAATTTAATTTGCATATTTCAATTGCAATTTTAATTTTACACAATTTTGATTCACGAAGATTTAAAATTATGAAATTTTAATTTTCCAAAGTTTGATGATTTTTTTACAGTCATATTTTATTTAGATTTAAGTATCTATTTTATTAAAACATGTTTAGATTTAAGGATCTTACTTATCTTATCTGAAAAATGTTTAGATGTAAGCACAATTATTTTTCTGTCGGAGAAAAATTCTAATTATTGAGAAGTTTTATGCAATTTTACTTTTCTTTTCTAGCAAAAAGATTTAGTAGAAGAAATGTTATTATTTAATCTTTCTTTCTTTTGATGAAAAAAGTTTGAGTTGATTATTTAATTATCGATGCGATTTTTAGTATAAAAATCATTTACCTATTTTATTATGTAGGTACCTAATTGAAATTTAGGTACTAATGATTATTAATTCATGTATTCGCAATTACATGGTCTGTAATTCTAATTTTATTTGAGATTATGAGGCCATGATATAATGAGATGTGTGAGTGGTAAATGTGCAATTCATGAATGTTGAATGCTTTTCCCATTCCTTATTCCTGTCCTTATGTGGTAGCTGAGGCGGTTTGAGTTGTTGTGGTATTCGTAAGTTTCCATAACCAATTTTAGGCCTTATGGCCATGACATTTTAAACTCTTGTAATTTATGCGTTATGAGATTGTGATTTCGTGGACACTGTCTGCACGCATATTGCAAAGATGAGGTATTGTGTTCGATTCCCAGTGAATAGACGGGTGTGTGTCGGTATGTATTTCTTGTATTCCCCGGCAAGTTCGAACCCATTAATCCCTTTTTCCTTACACCAGAATTCCCCAGAGAATGAGTGTGTTACGCGGCATTCCTAACTATCTCCGCGCGTGGCTTGTAAACGAACAAAAGAGACGCGCACTTTTCCTTTGATAAGTCCCACGTGAGGAGCTACGTGAATGAAAATAATGTATTGCTTGAATATACATGCGCTCTGATGTGTGGAAGATCTCAAATAAGCCTTCCTGCTTAGTTTGACATCATATGTGGTAAGAATTTATCTTTTAATTCTTGAAAATAAGCGTAGAATGGTACAATTTTATGAAGAAATTTAAATCATTAATTTTTCAGCAAATAGACCATTTAACTGCTAAGTTTTGATATACGAATATTTACTTTTATATTATTGATTATTTTATTCTAAAATTATCAATTTCTGATGCGATTTAATATGATTCGTACCAATTTTAAGTTTTTTAGAAAATTCATATTTTTTATTAAATTAAAATCACGCAACCTCGATGTTACAAAATAATAACAATTAATTTTATGTAATTAATTCTTATATTTTTGTTTTAGACTTACTGTTTTCATGGTAATAAATACACATTCGTAAACTTCACTATGTTGGTCATTCGGAGGGCTTCGAGATAAGATTTCGAGAACGGCTAGGCATTGCGTTCCGAAACAATATCCTTTTTTATTGTGTTGGACAATAAATAACCCACTTTCAATAATTAATTTACACTTTTATCAGACTGTTTATAAAGAAATATTGCGTCTTTATTATTTACAAATTTGTAATTAAAGGTGGGCGAGAGATGGGCCATCTAAAGTTAATTGGATGCTAATAAAATATCCTGTTCTAGCTTTGTTATTGTATTTTGTTTTCAATAAAAAATATTGCTTATTTTATCAATTTCTAAGTAACTATACATTGGTTTAAAGCAAGGATTATGTTAAAAGCCAGCTTAACCGTTAGGAAAAGTCAAGAACTATGTGAAAAAGTTTAATTTTAGCTATAATGGGAGAAAAAAGCAATTTAATGCACATTTTATATAATACGGAAAATTTCTTCCTTTCCCTTTACCTTATAAAAATCGTCGGAAAAAGCCGTTTTTTAGGCAAACAAAAGCGCGTTTTGCTCTATCTGTGAGATATTATGAATGAGATAATGTTAAGATTTGATATTAAGATGAGAAAAATTTACGTTCACAGTCCCTTTAAATTTAATTTGCTAGCAATTTATTGATTATTTTAGGTTTTGAAGGAACACATTCGCAGACACACACACGCAAACATCTTAAACACACACACACACACACACACACACACACACACACACACACAAGCAAACAAATATAATTCTTAATAGCCAAATAAAAGCAAACTTAAGACAGCAAGATTAACAAATTCCAAAAAAAACTCATAGAATTTATAATTTGTAACTGTTAGCTCTCATAGCCACTTTAGGCATGTTCAAATTTATACAAAAGGTTTTAAACTTAGCATGATGATTCACATAACAATTAGGTATAATTATGAATGTGTAGCAACTCTATAATCAATACCAGAAAGGGCGTATGCGATGACAATTTCATAGGATATAATCATTCTATTCACTTAATCTTAAGCGAAGCATCTTTAGAATTAGGTCATAAAAAGTAAGTGTGTCCATGTTAAGCATCATGTACCTTTTTAGGTAATTTTGGCAAAGATTAATAAAGAAATTTAGTTTATAAGGGTATTATCATCTTTGTTTTTATCTGTATTGTATTGTGGTCATTATTAAGGGGGACAAGCTAAGATATTTGTCAGAAACCTTTCAAATAAATAAAAACTTCTCAATCACCTAAAATTTAACTTTTATTTTTTGAATGAATTTTAGGGATAATGGTCAAGTTTCATTAAAATTAAATTTTCTTTTTACCTGAGCATTTAAAAATCCTATAGCAGCAAAGGAATATAAATGAAATTAGTCAATTAGAAAAAGTTAAAAGCTAATTCTATTCTTTTGAGTATTCTTTTTGCAGAGAATCTTCGCTTACCTGTTCCCCCCAAAAAATCCACAAACATTTACCGTATCTTATACTTTAAAAAAAGTCAGACACATTAAATGAGTAAAGAATTGTAGAAAGAAAAGAATGAAATAGAGAGAGATAGATAGATAGAAATAGATAGATAGATAGAGATAAATATATATATATATATATATATAGAGAGAGAGAGAGAGAGAAAGAGAAAGAGAGGAGATAATTAGAATTGAAGTCCATTAGCCTCAAAATTGTATTTGGTTTATTTGTATTTATATTGAACAGGAGTAGGGGGGTTGGTTTGGGGGAGAAAAATGCTACAATATCCCTTCAATATTGATAGAGTTTAACTTAAAGTCAAGAAAATAAAACATTATGATAACCCGTTTTACCCCATCCCTTATCCTCTACCCCACTTTTGCTTTCATTACAAAATTCTTCCATCCTAACTTAACAACGCTACTCAATAATTATAGCTCACCAAATTTACACATAAGGTGACGTTAACATGGGAAATACATATAATTAATTATGAAAATAATATATCCAAGTGCGTCTGTCGATAAAAAGAGAAAGACGCAATAAATCATTTAGCTCTTTATTTTTAATTTTTTAAGTTTAAAAATATTGTACTCGGCTATTCCTTGGCCGATTTAGGCTTTTAATCATATCCTGGCCGAGACAAATTTAGACCGTTGACTAATCAAAAATCGGTTCAGTTAGAGGGATACCCAACGTCTCAATTTATTGCTACCAAAAGTCTTATAACTACGTTGCAATTATATAAAAACCCGTAAATTGAGTTTAATCAAAGGAGTATACTACACATTTCAATCACGCCCCCATCCCGTGATACAGCGTGGCATTAATTTGTCATCGACCTCAATATTACGCACAACCAAATCCACCCACCTCCCTCCAATTATTCTCGCTAATTTATAACAGGTTCTAACGTTAATTAACCATATGTATTTAAGATTACTCCTTGCTTTCTTGATTTAAGAAATTACAACTTGATAAATTCTAATCTATTAATGGAACAGATAGAACAGTCATTCTATTGAACTTATTAGTTGTATAGGGTGGTTAGAACAATCTTTGTTTTCTAGTATTCTTATACATGTCTTAAGTTGCGGCATTAGTGATAGTTATGAACTATTTACAAAAACACTTTTTTGATGAGTGGGGATGATAATAAAATATGCATTTTCTGGGAAATTTCCAAAAGGTCTAAACTCACGATTCCCCATTTGAAAACAATGAAAAGATTGAAAGTTTGATGATAGCTTTAAACTGCTCTGATAACAGAGCTACCTAGATTGTGGAATAATTTAATCTTTTATTACTACCCTATCCTATTTATAATTTAGTAAGCATTTTTGTTTGTCCGTTAAGATCATGCCTACCACTAAACCTAAGAGTTTTTCATGAATTTTATATAGGCCTTTTAATAGTTTGGTATGAATATTTGGTTTTTAATATTTAAAAAACCAGAATTGTAAAAGCAGCAGACAATTTTTCTTTGGTTAACTGGTTCAGAATTAGTTACCATAGTTTTTAATATTGTGCAGATTTAATCAAAATTTTAAATACATGAATGTTCTATACTTTCAGTTGTTTTCCATCATTCTAACATAGTTAGATTTATGTTAAAAAAGCGCTCTCCTTTTCAGCCAAAATTTGGATCAATTGTGGGTGGTTTAGGTGTAATAACGTCCAAACAAAACAGCATGGAAAGCTTTTTATTAATTAGCAGAAATCTAAACCCAAAATATTTTACGTAAAAATTAGTTGATACAACAAGCGCAGCAAGAACAGTATCGTAAATTTTAGAGGAAAAAAATGTAAGGTTTAAATATGTCTATATTAATTTGGTCATAAGGTTTTTAAAGTTTTTAATTATCTGCTATTTAAGTCGACTTCTCGTAACCCAAGTCTACAATGTAGCATTATTAATGGTATGTTTCATAATGTAAATTTCATGTTCTATAGCCACTGTGGAATGATTTTAAAATCATGTTGATTTTATAACAGCACCAATTTTAACATTGACATGTAAACGTCAATACCTAAACTGGGGGAAGTGTAGGTCAAAAAGGGGAGCATATTGCTATAGGACCTAAGCTGCAATTACACTAATTCACTTTTTAAGAGCAAAGTCAGTTTTTAACTTACATTGCCCGTTTGTCCTTCAATATCGATATATACAGAGAATTGATTTCTGTGGGGGAATTGTAGTTACTACTTAAGATTTGTTTAAGGACTTCAATTGGGAAAATTATACTTTTTGTTCTTCAATGATGTTCTTCTGCAGTTTGCTGTGAAGATTTATTTTAACCGTAAGATTACTTATTTTCTAAATGACTTTTATTTTTTACTAAATATAATTATTTTTTTCTATGCTTCGCCACATATTGATGCTCCCGTCCTTGTCTATTACCTAGCTCAAACTCTTAATTGCTTTTTAATTTATTGTACATGACTTAAAATAACTGTTAAAAGGCGTTTAATGTCTTCTTATTTTACTTTGTTTGGTTAACTTTTGGGTTTAGAAAAAAGACCTAATATCTTAAATTTGGTCCTTTTGTTTGACTTTCGTTTTTGTTATAAAAAGGATGTATATTTTTGATTGTCTATTTTTAATATGTTTAAAAGTTAAGGTTTGAAAAAAAATTCTTTTGTTTAAAAATAACTGTATATATGTATCTATATAATAATCAATAAATGATATAGATAGATCAACTAATGTGTGAAATAGTCATACCTATTTGAGAGATAACTATTCAATACGCATAAAAGGAGTTTACAGTTTACCTGTAGATTTTAATTAGAATATAATGTAGTGATTAGTTTCCACAGCTTTCATAGACATACACTTTTTTTTTGGGGGGGGGGGGGAGGAGACTATTTTACTGTTTATTGTCCAATCTTTTAAATTTAAGTTTGAAACATAACTATGACATGAACGTAGCGCATCCGCTCGTTGTCGGTTCGAATCTCAACCCGCATCATAACCAAAAATGTTAAAAATAGTTATTACTTCTGTTATGTCAGGTTTGGGATATCATTGGTTAGAGCAGGGGGAATGCCTATAAATAGGCCCAACTCACTACCATCCACAGTTAGGACTTCTAGACAAAGTTTGTGTAATCAAAGAACATAAAAACAAACTGCCATACATACGGACAAACATGGTATATAAAAGCTACCTTTTTAGACACGAGAACAAACATGTTTGTATAACTAAATTGTTTCACATATAAAGATCACAACCTACGGTTGTTTAACAAGGATGATTCTATAATAAAGAGTGGCGTGCACAGCGATTCACCAGAGGATTTAAAATCATTAGGGGGCGAATAAGGGGAAGGCGGGTCTTCCCAATTTCATTCATAGAATAGCTTAACATACGGTAGATAAATATTTCTAGTAGAACTGCTAAGTATTGATATAAATAAAATATTTCTAGTAGTAATGCTAAGTTTTGATATGAATATGACCTAGTAGCTTTTATACTTTAATACCTAATTATCGCGACATCATTAAATAATAAGAGTTGGAATAGAAAAAATGGAGATTTTGTAGCTTTCCACAATTTGAAATGACGTTCAAAGTGAATGATAGAGTAGCACAAAAGTATAGGGTTATAAAAGTCTTGATTAAATTATACATTTTCACATGTTCTAAAAAGTAGAATTATATTTTTCCGTTGGAATTCCTATGGTATACCACTATAGTAGAGTTAATCAAAGGTAATCTTACGCATTATTTGTATTTGAATTGAAAAATTATATTATAAAACAAGGACGATTGCATATACATAGTAACATAGAAAGAATATTTAGAAAGAAGCAGAGAGGCAAAAATTGATTGAGAAAAGTTAACACAATTCCCCAAAAATTATTCTATATCATCGAAATAAAATATTGGTATCATAAGGATTTAAAGATAAGTTTCAAATTAAAAGAGCGATTCCATAAGTAGTATCTTTCTTAAACTAATTTGTCTGTTTATTTTTGTACAGCCTATATAAATATTTTTGCCTCATAAACCATAATAATTGTCGCTTCTTTTCTTGGAACATATGGTGCAGTGGTGGTTGTGAGAGAGGGGTTATGAACTATTTATTACAATAGTCCCCAAAGTTTTATGATACTGTTTTTGTATTAGTTGGCTTAACACTACACTACCACTAATTTTAATCTACAGAAGTGTTAATTGTGTGTATCATCATGAATAATGTATACCATTTTATCGGCCATTGTCTTATCCCTTTAGATCCCTGAGTGGTAGCACTTGTTTGTGTATTTAGTAAAGTGTGCTTTCATTTCCGCTAAAGTATAAAAACCTGCAATAGCCAACAATAAGCGCAACACACTAACACAGCACTGTTTGGACTTCCAGAAAAAGGTCGTGCAATCAAGAGGTATGTTGTCTTCTCATTAATGTAAAAAAACCCTGATATTGTATCTTGTTGCGAATATGAAGCACTGTGCGGAAATGATGTCACAAATTAAGGACTAAAGCAGTTTTAAAACTTTTTGGTCCTGTCATATGAACTCCTTTTTCGTCCCTAGCTTATAGGGCCGTTATCGCAAGAGGAGCTAGAGGGGGGGAAGGTCCCCTGCCTTTATTTAAAGTTTTAAAAGTCATTTAAGGAGTAAAAAATTTGTACTGGTGCTATTTTTCAAATAGCCTAAAACCTGCCAGGACTAAAGTTAATATTTAAAAATAAGTGAGTGGTTTTAGCAATATGTTTTTCCATTATCAAATCCACCAAAAGATGGATGATATATTCATTATTAAGTAAATTACTCTAAAGAAGTGAATTTATGAAAATTGAATAGTAGCCGCTTATAAAATTCGAAATAAATAATATAAATAGATTTTAAAAAGGAAATGCAAACGAATTATAAAATTATTTCATTTGTTTAAAATTTTAGAAATTTGAGACTGAAAGTTTTTGTAAATTAATTGATATTTGACATCACATTGGGTGGGATAAGAAACTCTAATTTAGGACAGTTAGAAAGAAACTCTTTATTTTGCTTTTGTGTAATTAAAAAAAGGAAGATATAAAGAACCCATCATTTTTTTTGTTTAGACTGAAAATAAACTTGAAATTGATGAGGAATCAGCCAAGCCGATAAAGAGATCTTAATAAACATTTACATTTACTCAACTTACTACTTTGTAAATATACTAGTGGCTTAGGACTCTAAAGCATTTGATGTGAGGGGGTGGGGGGATTCGACCCTCCTCTTTTAATTTAATTTTATGGAGGACGTATTTTTTTCCATGTGCGATTTCATCTGGTAAGATTGTGTTACCATCTCCCATAATGGAGGAAGCTAATAAAAAGCTTCACTCTAAAGAAGAACCATATCATTCTAGCGGTTAGCTAGATCTTCAGCTACAGACAGACATCTTGTTACTTTTATACAATCATAGGTTAGTTTAGATATGCATTAAATACAAAATAATATACCAACTAAAAAAATTAACTCTGATTGAATATTTAAATTCTACCCAAGGAAGTTCCTTTGACAAATCTTAATGTCAAATTTGTCTTTTATTTTAGTATTTTCTTCCCTAGATTTTCTAAGTGTTAAAGTTACTCTATGATTGAAAATAAGTGTTTGTCATCATGACTAAAATTTCTACTAGAAACCAAGATCTGCCATGATCATATTAATTATGACATTTTGACAAACATATTATATTTAGATGAAAACAGTCCTTCTGGGTTGGAAAGGTCAACATAAAGATTAACTTGAAATATCAAACAAATCAACAATTTGAATTTTCGTTTACCAATTTTTAATTTATTAGTTCTAAAAGCTTTGTTGCAAATAAAGATAACAGCCCTTGTTTGAATTGAAATATAAAACCATAATCTCTTTAGTTAATCTCTCTTATATTTTCTCTTTTACATCTAATTTTATTGGAACCTTCCCACAATATTACATTATAGTGGCGCATCTACAATAAAAATAGGGTACTCCGTGAAAGAGAATTACACAAGATTTAAGAAATACCTACACAATCAACTGTTCTTTTTTGTTTCTAAAATAATTTTACTCGTAAATTATCCCGTAAAATAATCATATTATTTTGTCTTTTTGAATCTATTTTTCTCTCTCTCACACTCTCTTTCTCTCCCTCTCCATTTTAAAGCTCTGTATGGCTTTTCTATGCCTAACCTAACCAAATATTAAACTTTGGCTATAATCTACCATTTTTAATTTCTCCCCAAATAAAAAATTAATCTAATTTAGAATGAAAAGTTTTGGTCCTGGGTTGAAAAAAGAGAAATTTGTGCTAAATAAATTGTTTAATTGTAGTTTAGTGAGCTTTCAAATAGTTTAACATCAGGTGAAAAAACGAGGGATTCAGTGAAAAGTAACATGCAGCAAAAATTTATTAAAGCTCGGTTGAAATGTTCTAAATGTTTTTGATGATTTTGATTCATAATAAAAAGACTGATCTAAAACAGCTTCACGATTTCAACTAAGAAAATTTATATGTGTGTTGTGTGTTTAAATGATTTATTCATCTTTTGGAATAAAACATACATGATAAAAATACAAACAAAAAAGAAAAGTTTCCTAATAAACATTTACAAACATAATTAATAGTATCCTTCGACCTTGTACGCTTTTCAAACTCAGAAAGTAATATAAAATTTCTTAGTCAGTTTGATACTTCCTATATTTCTAACGTTAAAAATCACAAATCTCTAAAACCAATGAAATAGATATAAAATCACGGTAAAAAAAATACATTGAAAATTTTAAATCATTTAAAAGTCGCTTATCTAAACTTGGGACTGTCCGTCTTTATGCAAGTGTAAGATAGGCAAAATGACTACATATATTTTCCTTGTTTACAAAGTACTTTGCTCCTTACCTTTTTTTTCACATTCCCTATTTGTTCTGAACTAAATCAAACACATGTATAGCTTATAATAACTTTAATCTTAAAATCATAATTATTGAAAATGTCATGACAAAAAAAAATTTTAAACATTTTTTCAGTGTATAACATAGATGACTATTTGATTTATATGGTTTAAAACGCTCTCTTTCTCAAAATTTATCAAATGACTGCTAAATTCTATATCAATTGAAGAAATATTTGATTTTAAAATTTTATATCAATTAAACCCAATAAAAAATACAAATATTTGGTATAATTTAGATTTTAAAGATTTTTGGTTGAGAAAGGTTAAACCATTATTGTTAATGTTTATTTGGGTAAAAATTTTAAAATCATATAATATTTTAGTATTTTTAGAACCACGAGTTGATAGAGAAATACCCTAAAAATAGCTCTGCACATTATTACTGAAATCAAAGCATAGACAGAAAAAATGGACACATCTTAATCCTATTATATAAAGTAGTAAGCTTTTTTTGTCTGTCCCGAAGGATCTCGCTAACCCCTGAACCGATATTGTTCTCCTTTACAGTGAAGCTTCCTATAGGTCCTGGGATGGTTTTAAACTATTCTATGGGAATATGTTTTCACCCCCTCCCCCCAAAATTTTTTTTATTCTCCTGAAACTCAAATTTAAATGGGATGATATCCCCTAGAGGCCTCTAGGGGCGTAGCCACTAGTATAAATATAAGATATGTTTGAACCAAAATGTAGCGCTAACCGCTGACCCTATTCAATTATTTTTTTTAGAAAGCTTAAAATATGTTTAGGGTAGAATTGGTTCTGTTCTTAATTATTTTAAAAATGTTTACTCAAAAAATGTTTGGTAGGTGGTTAACTTACCATCCATTTCTGAATGCATTCAGAGGCTAAGATGGATGTTTTTATAAGGACATATCTTTATAATAGATAGATAGACTATTGGATAGACCAATACAAAAATAAATAGGTAGATATACAAATAAAACATAGATAGATAGATATTTTTGACTGAAGGTGGTTGAAACAATGGGCAAATGTGATCATACAATTTCTTTTAGTCCAGTTTTTAAACTAGTTTTTTTCTTCATTTTTTTACTTTTGTAGCTGAATGTATGTGTATAAATTATGTACCACTCTGATCCGATTGGCTACAATTTTCAAGTAACTTATTCCTTTGTAAGGTTTAAGGCTATTTTTTTCAAAATAATTCCTTAGAAAAAATGGTAGTCAATAGAGAAAATGGTAGTCAATAGAGAAAAGTATGTCGAATGTCAATAACTTGCTTTTAAAATTAACTTTCATGAAGCTATTTAGTCAACGAAGTCCATTGAAATGCATATATATCGGCAGAATTATAAACTTTTTATGAAGAATGTATTTTTGAATTCATTTTTTGTTTAAAAACTGAAGAAATTACCTTTTGCTAGCTTTGTATGGAATTTAAGGGATAAGTCTTTATATACCATTAAATGATCAGGGTGTTTTAAAAACAAGAATGAAAACGAACATAACACGTAACAAGTAAATGAAAAATATTTACACTATATTAAAATGTCATTAAAGATTAATCATAGATTCCAAAAAATGGCTTAATTAAAGATTGACTGTACATAGATGTCTTGATCTAGTATTTATGTATGCCTTAATTTACAATGAAATATATCTAAGTTTTAAATTCTCCCTAAGTCTGTGTCTAAGTCCGAACAATGCCCTATAAATCTTAAGAATCGTGAAAATTCTAAGCTATCATTCGGGGGCCATTTTTACATATTTACTATTCAAATACTTTATGGTTTGATATCTAACTATCTTTTAATTCTTTTCTATCCATTGTTACAATATGGCATACTTTTATAAAAAAATATTATATATATATTGAGAGTTTCTATTATTATTCTTCTAGCTTTATAATAAGAAAATAACAGTCGTGTAAAAATTTTTTTGTAAAAAAGGACTTAAAAACAATGGTTGTTAAATAAAAGGGCGAAGTGTAATTTAGAAAAATATGAGGCGTATAAATAGGTAGTGTGTGAGAAAGAGCACATATCAATGTACTAGAAAGCAGTAAAATTGAAGATTAAAATTTAGCAATTTAAATTTTAACACTTTACTAATACAAAAAGAAAGGATATTTTGAAGTTAATTAAAATCCCTCCGTACTAAAACCTAGTAATTTCTCCTAATTTAAGCAAGATAACACGTTCAAAATTCTTTCATGCTTAATTTTCCTAATGAATAGAAGGAAAAAAGGAAAAACCAAAAGACTTTAGACACGTTAGCAACACAGACTTTTCTCCTAGGAAATCAAACAGAACATAAAAGATTTAATTCAACCAGAAAATGTTCAAACAAAAGCAATTACAAATGTACAACTCTTCTATACAAAGTTGGTTGCGAATACGTAAATAAATGTGAAATGTTGAATCTTTTTTTCTCAATTGTTTGTTTTTCTAAATACGTATCTTCAATCAAGTCAGAAATGGATTTTTAACAGTTTTTGGTTTTCTACTTTTTTCATTATTTATAATAGCACAGCTACTCTATCATTATATCTGGGTATGTACGTCTGTATATGTGATTTTGTTACAAATGAACAACATGCAAAGAATCTTAAGTATTTTACTATTGATAATACAATAAAGTATAAAAATAAAGGGGGCAGAAGCTGTTTGTAACTCTCCCCTTAGGACAGGGACCCTGTACCGATTTTGTATTGGATCTTTGAAATTATCTAATAGCTTTGTCGGAAATATATACTCAGCCGAGTCAAAACAAATAAACAAGCAGACAAAAAAGGCCTCTGCCACTATGTAGTTTTCTGGATAATGCATCTTTACTTACATTTATTGAAAGTGTATTGATCTATTTCTATTCTAAACTCTTCATGGTGCGTTCCTTATTGACACAATTGTCCCTGTTAGCTTGTAAACGGAAGATATGAGTTAGCGAGGTAGTGCTGCAAGTATTTAGCATTGTTCTTCTCTTAAAACAATTTCAAGGCAGCGACTTCTCTTTCACATTCGGGAGAAAAAGGAAAAATAGGACAATGTTCCACTCAGATATTTACTTCGAAAGTTTTTTTTTTGTTAATTGAAGCTAGAGATAAGAGTAAGAATATGCAGGAGGTGGATGTCGTGTGTGTCAAACCCCCCCATTTGGCAATATATTGAGGAGGCCTGTATCCCATGTTTTGCATTCCCTGAAGGATCTCAGTCCTCTGTCAAATTTATGTACAAGCGACTGAAATAGAAATAAAGACAAATGAAAAAAAAATAATCTTCAAACATATACCTATGTTTGAAAGTTTCAACAAATATACATTATTTAGGGCTTTAACTAGAACCTATTTCTGACCAACGACATTTTGAATTTAAAAAAAGGTTATCTTGACTCTGCGGAGGCTCAAACCATTCATGGTCTTATTTTTTATAATCTTTTCTTAACCTAACCTTAACTAAATTAATCATCAAAAATATACTTTTTTTCAAAATTTATTTGTAGAAAATATGCGATTTAAAGGAAGCCACCTTTCCACCTTTTTTCTAACCTTAACCCCCCCCCCAAAAAAAAATAGAAGCAAACAAATCGCATTTACTTTAAATACGATGAGATTATTTCTTTGCGGGCAAATCATCCCTGAATTAAAAAAGAATGATTTTGCCAAATTCCGGCAGTGTCAGGATTAACTGAATTAAAAAGGCGGTTACATTAGAATTGTTTTTATTTCTTGTTTCCATAAATTTGGGTATACCTGACTTATCATAGGTAAGCCTAATTATGAATGCAAGCTTCCACTAAACTGATAATCATAAAGATGCCAACATTCATAAGTAGCAAACTACAGATTTACTGAAAAGTTAAAGATGTCAAGAAAACTCGAAGAAACGGCCATACATAGGACTTTAAATTACTCGGTACCCAAAGCTATAATTAGCACAATTGATATAACGTAATAGTTAACCTTTGAATTTTAAAATCTACACAAAACTTCCAAGTCTGTTTACTTTTCTACTAAGATTCTTGTCTAATGAACTAGTTTAATGTATCCCCTGAATTAAAATTGTAATGCCAGGAGGAAGCTAACAATAAAACTTTAAGCTTTTTTCTCTTAAAGCTTCCCCCGGTCCTTTCCTTACTTTTGACTTTTTAAAAGCAAGGCTTTTATAGTATTATAGAAAGTAGGTTTGTCTTAAAAGGGTGGTTATATGAATAATGGTGATAAATAATTTTAAATTTCTAAAGGAATCTTTTTAAATCTTTAGGCGTATCACCTTTACATCGAAAGCCTACATTTTATTTATTTTTTTTTTGGGGGGGGGGGGTGGAGGGCTAAGTGTGTTGTTTTTAAATTATTATTTTTAGTAGTTTATAAAGAAACAAAACTATTTAAATTGCAGGAAAACTTTATTATAACAATTATACAAAAAAAATTGTGATTTTTAGTTTCGCTTTTACTGAATTTATTATTCTTGTTATTGTTGTTACCTTTCATAACATAGTTAGCTTAATGTTAAGGGAAGAAAAAGGGATTTTAAATTTAAATCTTTTTAACTGTTTTTCTTAGAACTATTAAGATTAGTAGATTTGACGTGTAATAAAGTCAATATTTGATTCTATACATAATGAAGTAGTTGGATGTATACCTTGCTAATGATCTTTAAAAAATAGCTCGACCAACCTCTTCAGTCTACCTGGCCTTTGACTAGTTAAGTCGGATCAAGTCAAGCTGAGTATGCCAATAGCCTGTTTTGGCACACGCTGCTTGACTTGGGGGAATATTGGCATACTCTACTTGACTAGGGGGAATATTGGCACACTCTGCTTTACTTGTCAGGATATGCTTTATTAAAAATTTTGAAATAATTTATGTATATATACGAGCAGCTCCAACCCCGCCCCCCCCCCCCCCCAATCTCGATGTCTCTAGAGGCATTTGAGGGAAGGAGAGAGCTGAAAATCTCCTTTTAAAAAGAAAAACTATTGTAACAAAATGATGGTATTTTAAAGGACCAATAAGAAGCTTCATTGAAAGAAGAACCATAATAGTCCATCGATTATTGAGATCTTTTATTTTGAAATTTAAATGGTTTTAGGCTAATTTTCGTAACTTTTCTACTACTTGAAATAGAGAGCTGGGGACGCAACTGCTAGTTTATATATTTTAGGAACATAAAGTAGTAACTTTGTAGGTTGCATTATTTTAATATAAATCGGAAAATATGTTAAATTTCATTGTCATGCTGCTTTGTTTGATAAACTATTGGCATACCATATTTTACTTGATGAAATATTGGCATACTATGTTTTACTTGGGGGAATATTGGCATACTCTACTTGACTAGGGGGAATATTGGCACGCTCTGTTTTACTTGTTGCCATTGGCACACTCAGCTTGACTTGATCCGTTAAGTCAATAGGATCTTCATAAAAAAGCAAACATCTATCTTTAATAAGAGCTGAGAAGAAAAATAGTTTTCTTCTATTAAAATGATGTTCACTAGATTATTACAGACTGACTGACTGCGAAAAACCAAGTAGTTATTGTAGAGTAGATGCCAATTAGTCAGATAATTATTTTTTCTCTACATAAATATAATCTCCCTATAATCTACATACCGACAAACTTACGAATTATAGACTAGATGGTTAAGTTATTGGTATTAGGAATCGTCACAAAAAAAATTTCATTTGAAAGTGGTCTATAGGAGTAAAAAGCCGAGGAGTGGGGTCTGATTAAACCAAAATATGCCCAATGCTTATTTTGTTTCGCCAGAAATTTATAGGTGTTATAAAAATCATTGAATTTTTATTTTCTAAAAGTCATGGGGTGGGTTTTCACTTTACAATGTCATTATACAAAACATATATGGTAGTAAACGGTGGGGTTTTCACTTTAACACCAAAACAAAAGACATAGAAATAAAAATGCTACACCTGTTCGGATCTGTAAAAACCCTTTAATAAAAGTATTAATTATTGTTGAATTAACTGTAAATAATAACTGCAGCAAAGAAACTAAGGAAGTTACAACCATTTTTTAATAAAATCGATATAGGTCAGAAAATGCGTCCAGGTTTTACAGGTTTTATAAGCTTAAAGCAACTTGAAAGCAACATTGATTTTTAAGAAAAATCAACATTTTAACAACTCAAACATATGCTATACTTATTTTGTCTTTTATATTAATTTTCGCTGTTAATATTGCGTAAATGATGGTAAACCTTTTATATCAAGGATATGGGTTGGATTAGTTAGGATTAACCTTTTTGTTCTTGAAAAATCAGATTGTAATGATAAAGATTACATACTTAGGTATGGTGTTATTTCACTTTAGCAAAAATTGCAATAGCAAATTATACAGGGAATTTTTAAATGGTGATTGTAATAGTAAAGAATATGAGATTTTATTCGCCTTTTAGATTACTGTAAAAGCATTACTACTTAAGATATACAATTTCCATGCAACGTGGGAATGACAATTATATTAATACTAATACTAATATTAATATTAATAAGTTTAATCGTCAAATGCCATTTGAAGGCCGATAAACAAAAATGATAATATTGAATTCGATGCAGGTATAAAATTAATGTTTTCAAATGAGAAATTTTCTATGTTTAAAGGAACACTTTTCAATTTTAAGCACACATTGAATCGAAACCAAAATCAAGTTTTTTTGTTGGCCCCTTTTGTATTAATTTTAGCAAAAAGTTAGAGACGGGAAAGTGAGTTTCATTTTAGCCAAATGACTAAACTGTTATTAGAAACCTATTTGATTTAATACTATGTAAAGCTGAAATATTATTTTATAATGTTGATATATCAAATGAAACAAGGTTTGCTGTAAATACAAGGAAAATTATTACCATATTGTTATTATTAATCATACTCATACTACATGATTTAAAACTTTGAATAAATAATAATTTGTCCAAGAAGTCTTAAATAAGACATTAAGGCCGAATATTTAGTTTATAATATATGTAATTTAAATGGGATTTTTTTTACAAAACTGAAGAAATTTTTATTTGTTAAATTTTAGAAATTTTTTGTTATTTCAAAATTAAATTTAAAAAATAAATAAATGGATGAAATCTTCATATCAATTCAGCACATTTCATACAAAAAATATTGTTTGTAATTTTCTTTAGATGTTTTTTTTTATATTTGGAATAACTTGCATCCGATGAACTTAAAAATAGAGTAGTTACTAAACTTTGAATTTTACATAAAAAGTAGCTAACCTTGAATTTAATTATGTTACTTTGTAGAAACAACTTTAGTTGTATAATAATATTTATCTCTAATCCGAACACCCAAAATCAATGGGTTTTAAGACATTGTTCAAGAATTAATCGATGTTCGCATAAAACAGCTCAACCATAGTTTTTTTATAACACGTACTTAGCAAAGTTACATTGCAATGCCTACAATTTAATTTGTCCTACTGTTTGCAAGATCTTAAGAAAAGCATATATACACAGTGAGGTAATATATCCGATCTTTTAAGATCTGTGAGAAAAAAAACACATTCCTTTCAATCAAAGAATATTTTGGAGAGAAAAAAACTTAATCTTCGATTTTAAATATGTTAGATAGCTTTAATGTATAAACAAATGTAATTGAAAGGGTTTAATCATGCATTCCTATAGCCTAGAGGCTACACTAGTACATACAGGGACATCACAGCATGTATTTAGTATACAAATATTTACAGGGTGTCCCATCATATAGTATTAACTTTACAGAGAGGCTACACTAGTACATACAGCATGTATTTAGTATACAAATATTTACAGGGTGTCCCATCATATAGTATTAACTCTACAGAGAGGCTACACTAGTACATACAGCATGTATTTAGTATACAAATATTTACAGGGTGTCCCATCATATAGTATTAACTCTACAGAGAGGCTACACTAGTACATACAGCATGTATTTAGTATACAAATATTTACAGGGTGTCCCATCATATAGTATTAACTCTACAGAGAGGCTACACTAGTACATACAGCATGTATTTAGTATACAAATATTTACAGGGTGTCCCATCATATAGTATTAATTCTACAGAGAGGCTACACTAGTACATACATCATGTATTTAGTATACAAATATTTACAGGGTGTTCCATCATATAGTATTAACTCTACAGAGAGGATAAAATTTATATTTTGGAGACAAAGTAGTAGAAATAAAAAAGTAGTTACCTTTTTTTTAAATTGCTTCAAATAGATAGTATATTAGAGTGTCAAAATGCATCAAACTTTAGAACAAAACTTTTAAAAACAACCACCCTGTTTAAATTTGACTTTGATACGTCCATAGATAAATTTAAATTGTTTATGTATGTAAATATTTCTATCAAATAGAAGAGAAATAAGAATTCCGAGAGAAAAAGAAATATTGTTTGTCATTCTATAGCACCTTAAAGCTGTTTGTAAGCTATGCTATGCTGTAGTTAATCAAAAGAAACTGAATTTTATAGGTGGCAAAATGGCAAAAGAATGAATGTGTTGTATTTGTACATATGTGTGATGTTTGTTTTTGTAATTGTTATCAAACAAGGATGACAACATCCATAAAAGCGAAGCTCTGAAACGGTACGACAAACGGATATTAACATTTGTATAATGTCAGAACTGAATAATCAGAATGCGAATGTATAAGAGTCAAAGCAAAATTGTAAGTAAATTTGTTAAAAAACTGCTTGATACAGGATAATGATTATGGACATACTTACATTTTTAAAACTTGATTATAGAGTTGCTTCGCTTATGATATTGTACTTTGTTGTCCCAGGAATCAGTATACCAAAAATCAGACCAATCGGATAATTAGGGCAAATACAAATTTGTTGTTAAAAATGTAAAAAAATTAACATGTTTAAAATGGACGTACAGACATTCTGGTAATGATTATAGAGTTGCTACGCTTTCTAACTTGTACCTAACTATTACAGGAATCACCATGCAAAATTTGAAATCGATAGGACAATTATAACATGCCTAAATTAACGAAAAAAGCTATTTTAAAAAGTAAAAAAATCAAATGTTTAAAATGGACTGGACGTACGGACATTTTGGTAATGATTATAGAGTTGCTACGCTTTCTAAATCGTACCTAACTACTAAATGAATCACCATGCATTTGAAATCGATAGGACAATTCTAACATGTCTAAATTAACAAAAAAAGCTATCCGTGACGGACGTACGGACGGACGGACGGACCGACCCTAATTATAGAAAAGCTTCGCTTTTAAAAAGAAAATAATTTACTTAATATCTGACTAGGATTTTTTTAGAATTGCGGTTAATTTGGAGTTTTTCTTAAAAGTCATGAAGTTAAATTTTTAAAAATTTTCATTTTCATTATCATCTCAGTCCGTGTGCGTTCGTGTGTGTGTTTGTTTGTTTATGTACTTCTAAAGCCAACGTCTCTATCTGTATGAAGATGTTACTTAGTGTCATTCAATGATTGATGGAATCGCCTGAAACCAAAAATCAGGCAACTTACTCCACCAACCCATACACAGGGACTGGAATAAGCATTACAAAAAGAAAAACATTTTCTTAAGAGTTTCTTTAAGAGTTTTGAACATCAATTATTTCTTAATCAAAGGGTGGGTTGTCTGTCGGGATAAATAGCGACATTTTAATTAATTAACATTGTAATGAGTATGACTAAATTCGTCTTAAAAAAAACAATTATCTATACTGATTTTTTTTTTATAAGAATTGTTATGTCTGTCTTTGAACCCAACTTAAAACCAACGCTTGCGACCCACACCATTGAAACTTTAAGGTGTTTCTGCATTCCACCTACAATTTCAACTTCGATTGTTTAGCTATAGGATAAAAAATCAGCTATGAACTCGTTTCACAGATATTTATCTCTCATATAGGTATACATTTCTAACCTAATAGGTATGTATACATAACTTTAAGGTAACTAATACATTACCAATTAATTTAAAACCGCAATCTAGTAAAATATAATTGGTATTCATAACATTTTATTTTTTAAAAATCTTTTGAAATGTTATTTGTATATTTTTAGATTTATTAATGAATTAAGATATCATGAAAGATGAAAACAATATTGTTTTGAAGAAAATACCAATTGTACATTTAAACCTTTCTTTGAAGTAAAATGAATGGAAAGACAAAATAAACTACCATTGAGAAAGAAAGAATAAGATCCTTTTTATTCATTTACAAAATTTTGTCTCTCCTTACTTATCCATAGCTGTACAGTACAAATCAAATATGTTGTTATTGCTTGCTATTGATGTGCTTAAAATGGACATTATTGTCCTTGCTTGAATATATCTTATAATAAAGTAAAAGAATGTCTGTATGTTTATTTGTTTGTCTGTACCGAAGGATCTCACTAACCGCTGAACCGATGTGGTTCTCCTTTACAACGAGGCTTCTGGTCCTGGGAAGGTTTAACACTTTTTCAAGGGAGGGTACCAGCACCTTCTCAAAAGAAATCGCTCCTAGAAAAAAATTATCCCCCAACCCCAAAAATTAAAAATGGGTGAAGATTGGTCGACACTCCTACCCCCCTACCAACCCCCCCCCCCCCCAAAAAAAAAAAAAAATTGTTTTATCGAATTTAACTCCCCTCTCCTCCCTAAGGGGCGTAGCCGCTATTAATATGTATTTTGTCAAACCTTAATTGTTTATAATATGACCATTAAGAATATATAACTGTATGATTTATTAACCTAAAACCATAATAGTAAATGTTTTATTTGCATAAAAAACTAAAGTCAGATGCCCATGGGCCAATAATCAACATTTTTTGAATAAATCAGAAATCATTTAGAGTATAGTAATGATATAAATCAAAATTCTTTATTTTTCTCAAAATATTATAAATTATATCACTAAGAATACAAGTTGGATGTTGGTTTGCTTATGATTTATAAATTAGCTTTTCAAGGATGCTCCGAATTGATTATTATTGATATAAAATAAATATCAAATTAAGATCTTTAAATATAGCTATGTATTAAAAAAGCAAAGTTCAACAAATCAGACAACAGAATAAAAAACATTAACAAATATAAAGAAAAAAATCTTTTAATATTAAAGTAAGAGATTATCATATGTATAGAGAGAGATTGAGAAAACAGACAAATTTACTTACAGAGTAGCTTTTAATAGTGGGCAAAACTATACTGGTGTATTATTTTAAAGTACATCAGGTACTAAGCAGTAGCCTGGTGTATTATTTTAAAGTACATCAGGTACTAAGCAGTAGCCTGGTGTATTATTTTAAAGTACACCAGGTACTAAGCAGTAGCCTGGTGTATTATTTTAAAGTACACCAGGTACTAAGCAGTAGCCTGGTGTATTATTGTATGTACTGTTTGGGGAGGCAGGGCAAAATCTTTCATTAAATAAATATTTTTTATGTTCATGTTTAGATATAATGACTAATCTTTTTCCCTCTGATCTAAGCCTCACAAGTAAATATTGGTTTTCAACTGAGCTTTCAAATACCAAAGATTCCAACTTAAGTAGAATCACTTTTTTCACCATAGGATAATTCATGTTCGCCCTCATACACACTCATTTTTATTTAAACAAGTATTACTCGTGCATGAAAAAGTCATTATGCTATGGAAAGTACAAAAATACATGTATACTCAATGTCTAAAACTCAATGAGTTTTCTCTAAATATTTCTTCTAAAAAAGTTGTATATATGAATTTTATATTTCTTTTATGTTTCTAGGTGTGTAAGTGTGGAGAATGGGGTGTTCTAGAAGAGAAATAACTGATTATGCTCCATTTTATTCTAAAACTCACCGCCAAAATAAAATTTCAATATGAATTCCTTACTTTCATTCATACAGAAAATTCAAAACAAGTACAATTATGTCCTTTGAAAAATATAGTTAATAAACAACAACATCAATATGTACCGAAGTTCATAAATGTTTAAGTATATGAACAGACATGCAGATGGAAGAAAAAGTTTATTAACGATTATGTTTTTATTCATAATGAAATTCTTAGCAGGAAATTAGAAACAGCTATTTTCATTTGCAACTACGTAAGTTAACATTTCCTAGCAGAATTTTCTTCTCAATTACAGAATAAAGCATTGTGAGCCAAATAAACATCTTCACCTTTTTTTCAATTAAATGCTTTGTTAAGTAAAAATATTGACAATGATAAATTCTTAGCCTGACTGTCAATTTAACATTCAAAGCTCGCAAACTTCAAAGAAACCTGTATTAAAGCTTGTTTTCGGCCTTTAAGGTTTTCTATATTGTTTAAGAGGATAGGTTAGACTTTTTATGAGAAAAAGAACTAAGAAAGGTTTTGGATATTTTTTAAATAACCTCTTTTACAGACATAAGACTTACATTACACGTTTTTGAGATCTTAAAGTGCATTAAAACAGAAAAACATCTATAGTAAGACAGACACAAATATATAATTTTCCATATTTGTCAAGAATGCTATTGTACCAAATTTTAGCATGGTGACCAAAAAAACCTTTATTGTTATTTAAATCTATTGAAAGTCTGGTAAGCCGAGCGTTCTCGGCCCACGGGGTAACGAGTTCGGATTCAACGAGCCCTAGCCTTTAAGTATTCTACCAAACAAACAAGCAGGATTCAATCATACAGAAATTATATATTTAAACTGAATAATATTTACAAGTTATGTTTACTATATATATACAACAAAATATAACAATGGTTAGGTTTGAAGGGGGTGTGGGGCGCTAGGGCTTAGCGCCCGACGGTAGACAGGCTGTGGGGGCAGCGGTGGTAAAAGGGGAGGCAACGCCTCCCGATTATATAAGCGCGTGAGGGACTCGTGATAGTTGCATGTTTGAGTCCCCTCCCCACATTTAGGCAGGCTAGTTTGACCGCTGGGTGCGGGGTCAACAGCGGTCATGAGATGGATGGTGATATAATAGGATTAGTGCAGGGGGTTTGTTATCATAAGTCACAGCGAAGCAACTCTGTAAACGGCCTGTCCGTCTGGGTGTCGTATTACCACAACCTCCCCTTCAAGGGTTGCGTGGCTCCTGAGCCACCAGGCCTTGAACCTGGGGATACGACAGCCTATGCCTGCGCCGGACAGGCAGTTCTTGGGGCACAGCTCGATGGAGGACAGCTCGGGCTACACAGGCTCCCTGGGACACTCGTTGCTCGGTCTGACTGTGGTTGGTGATCAGCATTGTCAGCTCCTGGTTGGCTTCTAGGCGTGGGTTGGCGACGGCCAAGCCTCGCCGCTGGAAATTTTGCCTCGTCTGCAGGATCAGTTCTGTCGCGGCTGGTAGCTGGACACGGAGGCCTAGGCAGACTCTGGTGGTTCCTAAGGGTGGAATGGTGATGGCAAAGGGTGCATAGAACTCCATGGGGGCGCCTGCTTCATTCAGGTTGCTTGGTCTCCTAGCTCCTACCCGGATGGGGATGGCTGTCATCAGCAGGGGGCACATGGCTTCTTCTTCTTCTTCTGGGGCGGCCTCTTCCATCGCAGTGGCTGGCTCTTCTCCTACAGGCTCGCTGCTGGCTGGCAGGTTCTCCATGTCCGCGTCAGGGTTCCAGATGGCATCTCTGAGTGGCTCTGGAGCGGGCGGCGGCGGCGGTGGTTCGTTGGGCTGCTCCTGCAGGTTCTCCTCCACTGGGTCACGATCTTGGCCGCTAGGCTGTGGGGCGGCTGCGGCTGGCTGGTGCACTGGGAGCTCTCCTGGGTTGCTAGCTGCGGGCGCCGCCGCTCCAACTGGCAGCTCGGTGGCATCCTCGTCGCCGTCCATGTCAACTTGGATGTCTTCTGGGATCTGGTGGGCGGTCACATCTCCAGTGTATTTGCGCAGTCGGCCTACATGCGCGGTAACTTCTGAGATCCTGGCTACTGGAGAGGCAGGTTTAATGACATAATGGACTTCTGTAGCTTTCCTCACTACTTTCCAGGGGCCAGTCCATCTCTTGGTAATCTTGGCTGCCTTCCCTGGCACCAGGCGGGGGGCCAGGTACCAGACCAAGTCTCCAACCTCATACTTGGCCGTGCCTTCGTAAGCTGCCGCGCTCCTCCTGATGGCTCCCTCCTCCTTCTGCTGGATGGCATCATACACTGCATAGTAGCGCTGCAAGAGAGCTTGGACGTTGGCTGGAACTGAAGCATATTCGGTCTCTGGCAGCCGTAGCACCATGTCCACCGGAAGTTTGGCCTCTCTCCCAAAGAAGGCCAGGAACGGGGTCACGCCAGTGGATCTGCAGGCCTTGGTGTTGTAGGCAAAGGCGATGGCAGGCAGGTGTGGCTCCCAGTTGTTATCGTCTCTGTCTAGGAACAGGCGCATGCCTGTGTTGAGCGTCCTATGAAACCTCTCCACTCGGTTGGACTGCGGGTTGTAGGGTGGTGGATGTGTCAGGCCAATCTCAAGCTTGGAAGCCAGTTCCTGGAATACCTGGCCGGTAAATTCCATTCCATTGTCGGAATGGATCTTCAGGGGGCATCCGAACGTGGCCAGGTGGTGGTGCAACAGGGCTTCAGCCACCGTGAGGGTGCGCTTGTTGGGGATGGCGTAGAGGCTGACAAACCGGCTGAATCCATCTTGGCAGGTGAGGATGTAGCGGTTCCCAGCTGGGGTCTCTGGCAGTGGCCCCACCAGGTCGATGAATAGGACTTGCTGTGGATACCCCTGGCGGGAGGGCACGTGGATCCCCTGCTTCAGCCTCTCCTTGGTAACTTTCTGGACACACTCAGGGCAGGTTTGTACCATCAGGCGGACGTCACGGGCCAGGTTGGGCCACCAGAAGTGCATGGCAACGCGGGCGATAGTTGCGTCCATCCCAAAGTGCCCAGCCATGGGGGTCCCATGGGCTAGAAAGAACGCGTCCTGCTGGAGGGCCGAAGGCAGCAGGTATCTTGTCCTCTCTCCTGTCAGAGTCTGGTCAGTGGTGGTGAGGCAGCCGTGCTCGTCAAGCCCCAGGGCTGGGAAGCGGCTGGCGTACTGCTGCTCGTCTCGTTCCTTGCCACGCAGCTCAGCCTTGGTTGGGGCTTTGCCATCAGCCACCCATTGGCGGACACGGAGCAGGAGGGGGTCCTGTGTCTGGGCCTCCAATACTCTAGCTGAATCCAGTCGGGCGGCAGGAGGCCGGCTAGCTGCGGCCTCCCCTAGCTGGCAAAGGTTGTGGATATACTCAGCCTGCTCTGCTAATTCTTCGGCGCTAGCCGTTGGCATGTTGGCATCTTCCCGGCGGCTGAGGGCGTCGGCGTTGGTATTCTGGGTGCCAGGCCTGTGGCAGACGGTAAAGTCTAAGGCCGCTAGCTCCTCCTGCCAGCGGGCCACCATCCCTGTGGATGTGTTCAGCGATTTCATCTGTAGCAAGGCAGAGGAGTCAGTGTTGATCTGGAAGCTGCGGTAGGACAAGATGCCGTGGAATTTTCGGATCCCATATATAATGGCGGCCATCTCTCCCTTCCAGGACGGGTAGCGCGTCTCAGGGTCGGTTGTCTTGCGCCCCACGGCGGCAATCAGCCTCTCCTTGCCCTCCTGGCATTGACTCAGTATGGCAGAGATGGCGCGGCTGCTGAAATCTGTGGTGAGCTGGAACACCGCTGGCAAATCAAACCTGGGCGGCGCTCGGATGGGGGCCTTGCGGAACTTGTCCTTGAGTTGCAGCAGCTTGGAGATGCGATCCTCAATTTTCAAATTCTTTGAACGTACATATGAGACTTTTACAGAAATGCTTCGCATCCACAACTATCTATCTATGCTTGATATAAAGTCAACACTTTATAGATCATATTATGAACCTTTGATTGACACGTGCCCTGCAATTAACTAGTAGCACTCAGGGGCAAGACACAATTACTTTAGCTAGGCCCAAGGCATTATTTGTATCAATTTATGCATTCATAGGCCTATCCTTACCTATATGACACCATATATGGGTAACGCTAGCCTATTCATGGTAATCTGTATGTGATTTGCTAATAGTATATGTTTATTAAAGATATTATGTTTATAGTTAATGTAATCATATAAACAACCAGTTCAAATATGTATGCCTACAACCATGCCTGATTTACGTCACATATTAACACACAGATATTTAATTGCACAGACAAACACTAAAATCCTGGTCCAGAGCTAATGTTATAGCATGTACCTCTTGAATTTATTCAGTTATTTACTAACTCTCCTACCATCAACTTCTCTTTCTGGCTTTAAAAGGTAATGACTTAGTTGTTTGGCATGCATTGTAGTTTAAATTTAGGCCCCTTAGTACTTAGCATGAATTGAGCTCAGGCCTTATGTTAGAACTCTAACACTTAGCACAATTCACTGCTTGGGACTTAGGGCACATTTCTGTCCTACTCTACTTATAATTTTAACACTTATCCTGTAAATATTTTCATACTTAACTTATGCACTTGTGATATAAATACACTTTATAAAAACATTTTCCTTCCTTAATACTTAATATACTTATATAATTCTGATCGAATATCAAAACCAACCATTTATTCTTAGGTTAAAGCAACATAATACTTCGCGTGGGTCTTTTGTTGAGCTTCCACCAGCTTAACCAAATTCGTATTATACTTGTGGGAATAGAGGGTTAAGCATTCTAAACAAACGAACCGACGATGAGAATGTCTATGTGTATTGCATTAAAATTAGGTTTTAGTAGTACTCATAGAAGAGCGGTCTCCATACCTAACTATGGACAAACGCCCCATTCGCACACACAATGGTGCAACTTACCGGTTGTATCTTGGAAAAATTTTACTTCATAAATTTTTTCTTTTTTTTCCTTACCGTACCCGAACCGCCTAAGGCAGGTATTTTTACCAAAATCGAATAATTGTAGTTATGGCAAAATCGGATTTACCAAAACCTGTGAAACTATTCGAGAGCAAGGTTAGGACTATGAGGCGTTTGAAGAGATAGGGACTGAAAGGCACGACACAAATGCAATTGAGAGCCTCGTGTACGAGCAGTTGCACTAGCTGACACTCTAGAGGCCCTAGAGAATGCTAGCATATTTGTGGCAATTGGTCGCCGCCCTATAAGGACACTCGCACTGGTTGACACTCTAGAGGCCCTAGAGAATACCAGCACACCGGCACCTCCATGTCCGCCTCTCTTTAGTAAAACACTTGAGTTGGGACAATCTATGATTGAGCTGTGTGCAAAATTTTGATTTTTGGACTTAGTCAGAGTTTTGAAATTTAAGAGTTGTGCTAGGTGGCGGAGTATATATATAAATCTTCGGACTTAGTATGATTTTTACTTATTCGGAAATTCTCTAAGTGTTGAAATACTTGAATCTTTGATACTTAAACCAGAACTTATTAAGAATCAAGCATGGAGTAACTTTTCATTTATAAGCTATCAAAATACTATTTGTAAAGGACCATTTTGAACTGTCTTATTAAATGAAAACTTAGGAGCAAATCCTATAGAACACGGGAAACGCTGTTAGTTGGGATACATATTGTCTTTGGAGCCATGTTTCTGAAACAATATGCCGAAAGCAGTTAGTACTCTTGAGTCGTAGTAAAGGGCCAAAAGATTATTACAAACTTGTAGCATTTATACTCAAGTTAAACTGTACTAATACTTTGGTGCCGTTAGAACCGATTTTCTGAGATTTGCACTTACTTATACATGCCTAGGACTTATATTCTTAATGCAATTCTGATTTATATGCGGATGTATCAAAATAACTATTGCCTCTAAAAATTTTGAGTTAAACAAAATATTTCAAAGTCTCAAAGATATTCTCAACATCGATCGGTTGGAATGATATAAGTGTAGACAAATTGCTGTATGCAATCAGAGAAATAACTCCAGAGACTTCCTGAGACTCTGAGCAAAATATTCCACTTTTGGACTTAGCACCGTTTCTATTTCTTTTGTTACAGAGAGAATCTCGAATTTCTGGACTTATAGTAATTTTATGAAATTGTGAACTTGGTTGGAAATTTACCAAAATTCGGACTTGTAATAATTACGATTTTTCCAACTAGATTAACAAATTTCATTTTCCACACTTAAAAGAAAATTTTGTCTTAGAGTATTTCTGTCTTAGCCAAAATATTCCAATTATGGACTTAGAGAGATTCTATTTCTTTTGGTGAAGGATAATTCTAACGCTCTAATACTTTATAATTTTAAAATCCTTAACTTAGCGAGATTTGCATTTAGTCAAAATATTCCAACAGTGGACTTAGAGTGATTCTATTTCTTTTGACTTATAGGCAATCTCTAAAGTAGCTTTGTGAATGAACTGTTAGGAAATTTCATCTCGGACAAAATATTCCACGTCTGGACTTAGAGTAATTCTATTTCTTTTGTCTCAAGATAAATTCACTATTTTTATACTTAGCATAATTTCATTGAAAAGTTTTGAACTTAATCAAAATTCACTAATTTTGTACTTAGTATAATTTCATTGAAAAGAAATTTTTTTTGGGACTTAGTCAAAATTCACTAACTTTGTACTTAGGATAATTTCAATAAAATTTTTTTTTGACTTAGTCAAAATTTATTAATTTTGCACTTAAAATATTTTCAGAATTTTTTTCCCTAAGCCGAAATTTATTGATTTTGTACTTAGAATAATTTCATTAGAAACTTTTTGGACTTAGTCAAAATTTTCCAACCTTGGACTTAGAGTGATTCTATTTTATTTTGACTTAGAAAGTTTTAATTCAATCTTAACTTAGAAAACTTTTGTTTGTATGCTCCTTACAAATACATACATAAATACAATAAACAGTTCACTCAACAATAAGTAGGACATGAAAACTAAATTTTTACTTACTTTGTTAATGCTAACATTTCTATTTCATGTACCACCAGGATTCAGCAGTGAAAGTGAAGACAAGTTAATTACTAGTGATAGTGACCATTAGTGATATAAAAGTATAGTCAACAATATAGGCCCTATATGTACTGAATAGCACACTTTAAGAGACAAAGTTCTATAAACCAAACGCAGCAGGAGGTTGCAGCAGCCTACCTTGGGAGAGTAGGACGTCTCTAAAAGAAGTAGCAGAAGTACTACGGAAAAGTACCCTACTGTCTTTAAATATCCGGAATCATAAATTTTTTTTTACATATCGAGAAACGTATGTTTACTTAGGCTTACTAGCACATAGACTATAACCAAGTAACATAAAAGTGTGTCTACATATAGCCCAGAGTTTTTATAACCTAACAGATTACTTTTAGATAAGTTAGAAAAAAAAAAAGTGCACTAAAATCAGTCAGATTAGTTTTCAAAAGGTATAAGTATTGTTTAATTCAAAGTTGATAAGCTCCTTTGAAGTTTGATTGACAACCTCCACATTATAGGTTGGCCACCTAGTGTAGGATCTCACACTTCCTCAGAGTAAACTTGCACTTGAATACTGTATTACTACTAATTATAATTAGATTACATCCGGTCAGATAATTTTGAAAACAATCTTTACATATATAAATATAGGTATATCTAAATTGTATATCTTACTACAGTTATAAGAATTGAAGTCATAAGTGAAGCCCCAATTTTGCGCAAATTACGTTATAGGATTGGAAGGAAACCCCTAATACAACTATAAGTAAGAGGTGGCGAGATCTTTGACATTCAGGCAAAATTGTTGCAATATTATTAGAATATAGACGATCCTTTGGGAGTGAACCTTAGTAAGTTATATTCATAATAGCCTTACAGGAATAAGTAGATCGTAGGCTATAAACACATATCCTTAGAGTGAAGTAAGAGTTCAACAAGGATTATAAATTGCTGTTTCTTTTCTCGACAACCATAATTTGCTAGGAAAGTCGACTCCTGAGCAAACTAAAAGTTAATTTGCGATAGTATATAAGCATACCCAAATTAACTCCGCTGCAAACATTACTTAACTTAATAACCAATTTGAATAGCTAACTAGCTCAAATTGACTCCATAAATAAAACTATATAAAAGTTAAGTAGGAGTGTTTCTACAGTTGAGCTTAATTAAGGATAAGGGTGCATTAGCGCACATCTTTAGAATATCAATCAAAAGCTCACACGCACGTATATACGACGTAGAAACAACTATAGGTGAAGCATATATCATACCCATCTATAGCTAAACACAATTTAAAGCAAAGAATTGTTAACTTAAACAGATTCTTGATTGTTTTAAACTATACCCATTATTTGTACTCCTCTCGAACTTCCGCTATTTTTATCATAAAAATAGTACAACATTCCACTGGCATCTAAAAGAACTTACAATTAGTTCTAAGACTTTACAACTATTATCATGTCATCTGCCCGCAAGCAAGGCCAGCAGGATGATGAAGCTGGTAAGGAAACCACTCCTTGTCGGGGACGCTCGACAACACCTGGTATAAACACCCCTTCAGCTAATACAGACATTAGAGACTCCGATGCTTATGAGGAAATACAAATATCCAATCTAGAAGAATCAGAACCAATTGGCAAGAGAAATATGAGCCCTGAATTGAATGCGATATCTCTGGCCTCACTATCAACTCAAGCTAACTTATCAGACTCGTGGAAAACTGTTTCCCGCAGGCGGACAAAAGTAGCAGAACCAGCAGAAGAACTTCTACTCTCGCAGAAACTGAACACAATACAACTTGGTAGACCTAACACGAGTGGTTCACTTGAAGTTGGAAGGAATCTCTGCACAAACTGTACAACGAGTGTAGAACACAAGAGAATCCACACCACCAACACTTCGAAATCTAAAGAGAGAAGAGCTAACTACAGAGACAGACAAATTGCCAAAATAGAGGCCATCTCAAATTATCATAGAAGAAAATCCACCGTTAAAGTGATCGCGAAGCTAATTTTTCAAATTGCATTTTTATTTACTTTTTCTTATGTTTTAAGTAATTTTCATTGAATAATGCCTTAAAAATTCCATAAAGGTAGAAATAAATTAATTAAGAATGCCGAGATCCACTTCTCACAAAAATACCACAACAATCTGTGCACTTATAAGACTAAGGAAAAATCACCCTTTTCTTTGCTTACACATAAAAACAACGAAATTTATACTACAAAAATTTTGTTGTACTACACCTCTTTTGAAATAAATGTTCAAACTTGGTTTACAATTAAATATAAAACCTGCGTTAATTTCGTAAAATCAGTTACCAAATATTGATATATCTATGCAGGTACACTAACATATGAAAAATTGTTGAAATCTTCAGAAAATACATGATTTAAGAATAAAATTGGGCAAAAAGAATAAACAAATATCATTTGCTATACATATCTAGCAAAAAAATTAGCAGTCTTACTAAAGGTTTTCCATAAACAAAAGCAATCTTTTTTTTCTCCCAATTATCGGAAAAGAGTCAAATTTTTCTAAATACCTGCCTATATTTAAACCCTAGATATCCAAATTTTGTTTTTTATTTAATTTTTTTTAAAGCCTTCAATTCATATTCCTACAATCAATATACATAAGTTTCAACTAAACATTATTTAAATGAAAAATCCATATAAAATAAACATTCAGGGCCCATTATTTTAAGTAGTTGTCTGTTTCATTCAACAGAGTTGGGGATTTAAAACAAAAAGGTCGTCAATTAAATAAAATCTGGATAATATATAAGTTGATTTTAATTAATTTTTATCCAGTAATATCACTGTTTCATTCACACAGAGTTGGGTCTTTGAAACAAAAAGGTTGTTTATCATTGAAAATCTTGATAACATAGATCATACTTTTCAAGGACGTCCAAGCATTTTTATTGGGGGGGGGGGGGGGAAGAATTAAAAATTACAATTTCTGAGATGCCTACAGCATCACAAAGTTCATTTTGGGGGGAGAAATCTTTATGTCATAGAGTTAGTGACGTCTAAGCTTTTTTTATTTTAAGGGGGGTAAAAATTAAAAATTTTGGGGATGCCTACCCCTTTATCCTCCACCCCCTAGGACGTCCCTGGTGATATTATGTAAAATCTCGACAACTTGGTTAAACAAGTTTATTAATTTATTGATTTATAATCATACAGATTTTGTTTATAAACCCAACTTGTAGCCGTTTGTATTTCCCTCTTTCTTTCTTCGTCCCCTCTCTTACCTGTCATTGTACAAATGGTACCAACAAATTTTGTTAAGTTGAAATATAGAAACCAAACATTTTTGAATATTGTAAAAGTTGCAGTCCCTTCAGTGTATTTTAAGTTATAAGTTTGGACCAATATAGGACAATTTCAATAACTATAATAAGTAAATAATTGTATTCCCATAACTGAAAAGACATGTTATTTTATAAACTGACTTGATTTAATATCTCAGGAACCATCTTTACGTAATTTTGTTTAGTATTAAAATAAAGCCTTGCTTTAATTATTGTACATCCATATACAACAGATTTATATATAAATTTATTAAAAGAATAGAATTTGTGTGCTCTTTGTCCTATTCCATGTTTTGAAGAATAAACTTTAATACAATCAAGTTCTGTGGTGTTCGTACTCTGTCTGTGTGTATGTGTGTGTGTGTTTAATTCAACCTGACTGTACTCAAAAAACGCCTATCTTAGAAAACACTTACAGCAAAACCTTTAATTAATTCACATTTTAAAGTTTGTTTCTTTTAAATATCTTCTATAAATTTTAGTTAATTAATTAAATATAATCTAAGCCAGAATTTTACCCAAAAATAAAATAAAACCTTAATATCTGTAAAAACTTTCTCAATTGATAATAAAACTTTAAAATCCCCCAATTATGTGGGGGCCTATTCGTATTTTTAGCTCTGCAGTATGATTCCAAAACAGAGTACAAACACACAGACAAACATCCTGTTACTTTATTAGTAACAGGATGTTTGTGTGTCTGTATATTTGTGCCAAAGGATCTCGCTGCAATCAGGTTCTTCTTAACATGGTAGATTCTCATAGGTCCCGGAAAGATTTGTAACTATTTTGGGGGAGGGTACCACCACCTTCCTTAGAGAAATCACAAGAAAACAAAAAAATTATGTTTCTTGATTTAACAAAGAGCATTCAATGAAACATAAATGTCAAACGCAACATAGACATATTTTAAATATAAAAAAAACATTTAAAGTACCATTAGAGGCCTCTAGGGGCGTAGCCACTAGTTAGAGCTAAAAAGCTTGGACTTTATCCTAACAATTTTTAATAAATGAATGTGTCTTTATACAAAATGAATATAATTAAGTCATATTAATGATATCAAAATATATTTTTATTAATATATTGATTGCTAAATATAAAACAATGCTTTGCTTTTTAAAATGTTTTTAGAAAAGCATTTTCTGAGATAAGCATTTTTTGAGATAGGCGTTAATTAAGATGATACATTATTGATGGTCCCGAGAATAGCTTAATTTTATAGTTTCAATTATAATATTATCAATTGCCTGTATGTATCCTGTTCAATGGTTATATTACTTTTTATCATACATATACAAAGCAATTAACTGATTTTAAATGTTTTTTAACGTCACATATCTAAAGCCATGTAGATATGTAGAATTAGATATTCATAAAAAATTTTAAATAAAGGAAAAAATGAAAATCCAGGTACCATTATCAGTGATATTCATTACCATATATGGCTTTATTTCTGTGACCATCGGAAGAAAATTTTAAATCTATCCGTAGATAACAATTTCAACATTTTTTGGTTAGTTTAATACGGTATGTAACAAAAGCTTTTATTTTACTATAAATTTGCAAGTAAACTTCAACTAAAAGATTGTTATTTGTCGATTTTGATAGGTTTTTAGATATGTATAATAAAACACAAAATACAACGATGTTTTCAAGGGAATAAATTCGTTTTTTTAAAGTTTGATTTATTTTTAAATGGGAAGTATTTAAGACTTAATTCTCAAAAAAGTAATCTTAAAAAACATTAATCAGTGACATATATCAACTTAATTCCAGCTTCGTGAACACTTTAAAGAAATGGCTACAAAATCACCCAATCCCAAACCTCATCACAGGGATAACAGGGACAGGCATTTTCAAAGGAATACCAAGCGGGATTATCAGGCTTCTTATAGGTTATCACCTGGACGCTACTGTGTAGCATGTGGACAATATTCTCACAACATATCTGATGGATGTAGATTATTATGTGATGATACAGGGCGGTTATACCCAACTGTATTGACATCAGCTTTCTGTACAAACTGTTATAAGACATATGGTAAAGAGTTATACCATTCTCGACACTTATGTCCTGGAAGGCCAGCCATGATGGAATTATACCATAGTGGTAAGGTGAAACCTAGTGGTGTCTTCAGGCAAACATATGAAGACTGGGCTAAAGCCAATGCTGAGGAATCATCTAGAGATTGTAACCTCAGTGGAATCACAGCTGCCACAGCGGAAATAATTCCCAATGAGCCTAAAGATCAAGTAAGAGATACCATTACACCAGCAAAGGAGGAAGAAAGAAAATTGTACCTTCATTGCTCTGGTTGTATGCCAGAAGAAATAGATTGTAAATATGACTATGATGTACGCATGACAGCTTTACTTGACTCAGCAACAGATAAAAACATCATATCAGCCAGGTACTATAGCAAGTTGTTTGGCATAGTAATGAACGATGATAAAAATCAGCTGGAAGAAAGTCATGATCTACCAGTTACATGTGCAGATCACAAGATCCCCGAACCCAGAGAAGTAACTCTCATGATTCGCCCCACATCATTTTCAAGCCGTCATTACCCAATTCTCTTTTCAATTGTAGCTGAAGACCATGAGGATGTCGCACCTATGATAATTGGACTGAATGGTATTAGAAGCCTACAGCTAACATGGACGCCTGTCACAGACAAATACCGGTTAGCACCGTGCTTGTATTCTATTCTTCACCCTGAAGGACCGCTGAGCAGTATCTTCTGTTCTGAACTTGAGCTCCAGCTCTGTACAGGAGTAGTTAAAAAGATCAAAGCTAAAGAAACCCAAGTGATAGTAATGAATATCAACCACTTTTTCAACCTAGCACCTGGAACACAAGTGATCCTCAGTGACGATCATATTTCAAACGAAAATGCAGGAATTAAGATCTTACCTGGACAAACACAACTCATTATCAATGATGATGGACAACTCAGTGGCAGAGCTTTAATAATCAACAACTCCAATCACACTATCACCAACACAGTTATCACTGGTTACATAGAGTCCAGCGACCAATCTATTGTCAGAGAGGTAGTCGTTGATTTTGACTTCTCAGGATCATTCATATATGGACTACCTATGCTACCAGAAGTAGACGAATCTGATGACGAATTGGATCAACTTGCCATAGCACGAAACACGCCAGCTATTAATTAGATCACTCTAATTACTAGTAACCAACCCAATAATACTCTTATACCAATCTGAAACACAAAATCAATAATTACATTGATTAACTTATTAAGCTGATAGATACACTTTAATTCATACAGCTATCGAACAGGGCACTCACATATCATGAGTGATCTTAATCTGATTATCATCTTAATGCTAAATAAAAATTCCAGTCTCATCTACTCCTGAATACAGTAAATTCATTGAACACATAGATGATGTTGTAGAAATTAGGTTAAGGTGTATGGTCAAGATTGAAAATTTCACACACTACTATTTCAACAAAAAAAAGAGAGAAACTTGAATAGTAATATAGCTAATGTTTTATGGCATAATTCTAAAATCTTCATACATTCACATGTAGACAAAAAGTCCTGAACAATCAACAGTGCCAAAATACCACTGGGACTTTGTCTAAAGACTATCATTACTTGTGAAGCAAATCTTACACTAAAACTCAACCTAAGACAGATAAGACAAAATTGTAAAACAAAAATATATATTAGGACATGACCTAGATAGTACACTCCACCCCAGGAGCCCAGTATACTTAGGGAGTATCATTAAATTGATTGAACTATCTAAAACCGAAGTCAGAATTACTGAGCATACATTTTGAATATTCTGAAGAAAGTTGTGGAGAATACGCACATAAAAGATAGAAAATTTAGTTTGAGAAAATTTCACTTACCTTGAAAAGTTGTAACTTTTCCTTGGTTCTAGGTTTACATATCTATCGCAGTATAAATTGAAAACAAGCATAGCAGTTTTCAAAAGATATATGGACTTACAGATTTTACTGAAAGAAGACTTTTTATGCGCATATTCACAACAATAGGCATAAATGAACCAATAGCACATTCGATCTCACTCATACTTTCGGGTTGGATGAACTTTTGTCTCAATCCTAGCACAACGGTGAAACTTAGAGGACACTAAGAAAGTTTGGCAATTGGACCAATTTTGGTAGAATTAACTAGCACATTGACATGTAAAATAACCCTGTCAAATAAAACTAGTACCACCTCTAGCTTTTATGTAATAGTCTTATTATAAACTGCATTATCAGAACTCACAGACCACTTTTATCACCTGATCTAATCTTTATATGAGCATACAATACTATATCACTCCTGGTGATAAGATACCAAGCTTATCATTGCATTTGCAAGCAAGGGAAAACAGTATTGAATCGCTTGAATTTAATTTTTGATTATCTCGAAAATCCTATGAATTATAATTCCCAAGTAACCTTGCAGTTAACATTAAGTCTAAGAAACACATCTCGGATACTTAACCCATCAGCCTTTAATAATGCCTGAAACATGTACCCAAAACCATGCTGCGGCAAAAGTGCATCTAATTTGTATATAATTGTGATAAAGACAAAAACTATCAATTAGGATCTGTACGAACAAAACTATATCTTTAATGCTCTTATTTAAGAACACAGCAACAGTATACATTGTGATATGCCACAATTTCACCTATCAATGATTTTATTTAAAAATCTAGTAATTAAGCAAAAACCATTGCCTACCCTCAAAAAAAATTTCAATCAAAACAAGATTAAGTTTTCTTTCTCGCATATTGTACTCAGACTTCTTTAAAAACTTTAAACTTCAGAACTATAATATAACCCAAATACCAATGCATCTTGTCAACAAATGATTAACAGGTATATTACAGTTCTAACCAAATTAGATTTGAACTGCTATAACAACAACACAACTAATAATAATGCCATAAAATATTTAAGTTATAAACCATATGAACTAATTATAGCTCATACTATAAGAAGGGAACACTATTGCTCTTCTTTCCTTACGCGATATTATATGCTGTACGCAATTTTTGGTAAAACAGGGATATTTAAAAGTTTAAATAATAAAACTCCCCTATATCTATTTTAAAAGATGCCAACACCTGTTTTAATTGCTAATTAAAGATAAGATTACAACTAAAAATCACATAAAAAAATAAAGGTAAACTTACAGAAAATTCATGGAATTAACTAAATACTTTCCACGTAAGACCAATCCTAATATCACACATATCCTCTCACAGTATTAATAAATTGCAAGTTTTCAAAATAAACATGGTTGAAAGGAGATCTGATATAAATACAGACAAGTTAAATACCCTTTCAAAATCAAAGAGTTTCAAACCAATTGGCTAATATTTTGACACTTTCATAGAGAATACAAAAGAGTAATTATAAAGTCTTACAATAAAGTCATGGACTAAAGATAATTAACTAAACGAGACGTTTCCGCTTATAATTTTGGCCAAAGCAAAATCTGCGACCAGAAATATGTGCACAGTCATCCCTTTATGCACAAATAAGCAGCAGAATGACTACCATTATAACAAAATGCAAATTTAATTAATACAAAACCTATAATTCTGCACACGTACAGAATTCATATCTATAAAACATTAAACATAAATTATAATATCAGATTTCGAGAGATATAAATCAAGTCCAATAACAATCACTTGCATTTCCGTTTACCCTGTAAACTCGGGAACAATATAATAGTATGTTATTCTAATCTGATAACAGAGATATCATAATTTATGTAGAATTTTCCCACTCAAGGTTATATATCCAGTGGTAAAATTTACGTCTTCTCTCTTGACAGGGGGAGACCAACCATATACAATACACGTCGACTAAATAAGTCGATCCCTTCAAAAATATTTATACACAAAAATATATAAAAGGAAAATTGTATATGTATAAGTTTTGAATCTGTATAATCTAAACAGAGTCAAACGTGTAATACAAACTGTACAAATATACGCATGTCACTGCGTAACCCAATATATACAAAATTGAGTTAAAAGTTAAAATATCTAATACAAACTACGTAAATCACACAAGCATAAAAATATTATTAGACAACCTATATATATATGCCTTGAATTGAGATGAACTTGATTAGTTATTAAGCTTATAACCAATCTACATACAAAAAAAAATATGTCAAAAACTTTAATTATAGTTAGAAACCGGAAACGCCCACTCAGGATCTAGCAGTAGCGAAAGTGGGATAATAAATAGATTTTGGAAAAATAAGTTAGTTTATCATAGAACTCCAAGCAGTGAAGACCTTAACTATTAGTGTAAGTGTATCAGTCAGAAAAGTAACTTTTGATTGTGGATATAAGCATCTATTAAATAAACTTAACTGTTTAACAATGTATTCTAAGATAATATTAATAATACTAAGTACGTACTACTATAGTACAACAGCAGACACAATGACAGACTTGATACCCACTCACTATCAAAGTGGAGAATATATAGGCTACACGGCTGTAGCAATTCAATCCATTCAAGTTGATATATCTGTAGGCAATACAGCGCCTGAAATAGCAATCTATGATGGCCTGAAGACTCAATTAGACATTAGCTACGATGGACGCACATTCACTTCAGCACAAACTAAACTTATAGGCAAGTTATATACCAAAAAGATTAAGGACTTGCTTATTGAAGTAATAAAACTTATCCGCAAAATCAAGGAAGCTATTGAAACAGTAACTCCTTTAATAAGTTCTAACCGCATTGAAGTGACTAATAACGTAAATAAACTTTCTTATAAGCTAGATCATGATAAGTTTGATTTTACACAGTTATTGCTTGCGGAGATAGTACCACAAATTGTAAGTGGTATAACTCTTCATGCCAAAGCAGCTAACTTTGTGCAAACAGCAGAATACTCTTATGTTGATAGCTTGAGCAACTTAGCCATCACGAACTTAGAAGAGCTTAAAGCAGACTTAAACTTCAGACTTACTCTAATTCAAGATCTTGCAAAGACAGACATCACAGACTCTATTAAAACTTTTGTAAGGCAAGAGCTTAACTTGGACTATACTCATAATCTTGGATTGGAAGTCCAAAGTCGTTTAAGTGGTGGTACCACATCATTCACCACTATCCTATCCATGGAATTAAGTTCTGAGCCAATAAAAATCTACAGATATGCACCAATTCCTTTTGATGAGTGCTATATCGATTCCATTTATTACTTGGATAAAACCAAAAGAGTATACAGACAATCTTACTATAACGCTTATCTACCGGTTGAAGCTGACCAGTGCCTTAAGGGACTACTTAGCGTTAATGAAACATTGATAACCAAGCACTGCCCTTTGGCAAAACAGACTTATCCCTACGCTCATGTGCAAGATGGAATTGTCTTTACTAGCTTGAGTGAGAATACTAATCGCAGTTTAGAGAATGCATCAATAACTATTACATCCACTCCTTTTATTATAACAGGAGGATCATATAATCTCACATTGGGAGATACGATCACACAGTTCGCATTAGGATATGACCGACAGACCACGGCATGAACTTTACCATTTGCATCAGAATCACTGTGCCCACCAAAACCTAAAGAACCATTGACCATTAGAACTATCTTCGCTCATATAGAAGAAATAGCTATATACGTGTCGATAACAATTATCATGGTCATAATATTAGACAGGATCACTACATTCCTAGTCAGACTCTTGAAAAGAATATTAAGAGTATTTCAGAGGAGTTTGCGTATACGCGGTAGAACGCTTATCCCTCAACGACCAGATGCACATCATCATAACCTAACGGTAATCTACGGCAGGAGAGGTCACCCCGCCGCGACTACCGCTAGTTATCGACCTAGAAACTCAAACAGAATAGTTAGATAAATATACAAGTTAACATGATTCCTATGACTTAACTTCTAATGCATCCAGATGGAAAGACTTACGGACATTCCCAATGATATAAAAGACTTTGCCAAACGGAAAATATAATACTCTCGTAGTTACCTATACAATATTGTACTTATATTCTTGTACGTTCTTATAAAAATCTCCACGTTATTATTATATGAGTTATCTAAAAGGGTAATGATAGAAACGGTAAGAAAATAAACCACATATATAGTAACTATGATACCAAAAGAACATAGTAGGTAATGTTATTACTCATTTAATTGTTATAAAATAAGCGAACTTTAAAACTAGGCTAAACGCTTCATAAAGGTAACAATTTAATTTAATTATTATCACTACTAACGTGACAAACGAACAAGTAACGCTTATAGAGTAGCTACGTAAATAGAATTTTACACAACATATATTAAACCAGTAATTAACAAGTATATATGTAACTTAAAATCTCTATATTTATTTTAACAAAAGTAGATAATCTTTAGAAAAAGGTATAAAATTTTGACAAATATTTCTCTTTGGTGAAAATTATAAAGTTAAGACAATTTCGAAAACAGAATATAAACTTTCATTTAACAAAATCTTTGGAAAACAAAATTGTGATAATAAGAAAGATTTCTGACAAGTTTTAACAAATTTAGTTAATATATTTCTTTTTTTGACTTAAGCTGTATACTGGCACATAAGAAAAAATTCCGAGATCATTAAAAACAATTGAGCAATAAATGCAAAAACTTATATATATATATAGGCACACAGCCTATCAACGACTCTACTTGAATCAGGAAAATTCTATTTGGTGGAAATAAAAATTTAGATTTAACTTTAATGACAGGCCTAAGAAAATTTTACCCCGAAACTTAAGTTTTACGGCTATTGTAGTAAGAATTAAAGGGATGTAAAGTTCTATAGTTTTGAAGAGGAATGATATATACTCTAAACCTTAATAAGTTAAATAATCTTCCTTAATGAAATTACCCGATCAATGAAACTACTTTAATTGCTCAAATATTAAAATTTACAAACAGTCTTTACATATCTCTCTTACAAGTACTTGAATAAGCATATTTGAATAGCTTTGTCTAACGTCAGTCCTTCAGTCTACTTAGATATTGGTTACAAAAAAAAAATATATGTTATTTACAGGTCCTCTATATATATCACAGCACAATTAAGATTCACGATTAATGCACAGGGATGGATATAAATGAAAGATCAGAGAAAAGGTACTGAGGCGCAAGTTCGATTAAATATCTATATACATAACCCTTAAAAGCTAACAAGAATGAATAAATTGTGATATAAGGCTGAAAATTAAAATTGTTAATATAATATTGAGAAAAGAAATTTAGTTCAACTATGACGAAAGTAATTGAGATTACACAAAGTTTTAAATTAGGGGAAAAGAAATTACAACCTTATACCATTATTTCCTTACATACTAAGTCCCTTACAAGCTAACATGTAATGATATAACAAAATAACATTGGTGTAAATTATTTGGTCTTGTACAGTATGAAAGTCATAACGTCTAATATTTTACTAAATAGTAATCACTATTTTGACTAGTTACATAGATTAAGAATTTTGTCACACGTGTCTGAGCAGTTTTTTTTTTGTCTAGTAAAATTTACAATGTCTATGACCAAGCTAACATTCGCCACTTCAGCGCGTACGCTTAGGGCCGGCAGAACCCCGTCGCCGAGGGACACCTTCAGCATCGGACTCCTCCCTGCTGTTATCCGACGAACGCGCAACTGAAGTCAGGCTAGCCGTCTCTGAGGCAGTCTCTGGCGGAAGAGATGGGGTGGGAGTCTTGACTGTAAGACACAGCCGCTCTAAACCTCCAACCATTCTCTCTGGCAATGGGAACCGAATCTCACTACCCATGGAACCGAACTGGCTGGATGGTATATCAATCTCGAACACGTTCACCAGAGGAAGTGTATTTTCCGCTTCCTAAAATAGGGAAGTAAATATTAGTTAAAACAGAACATCTTAACAAATAATCAGGGAGAAATATAATAATGCTTACCCATATAGATAATTGAGCAGCCCTGATACTTTTAGAAAATTTTTATTAACTCCGCTAAAGTTATAATGCTAACCATTGGAACGGGAATAGCACCATGATTAAAATAACTTATTGTATATACGCATAGCTAAAGTCACCAAATTCTTTACCTCAAGTCACGTAGTTTTGGCGACTAATAATATTAAACGAATGTAGCAAACTTACCGCTGAAAGGTCCGCTGCAGATGGGGAATCAATGCGACTTAAGCATAGAGATGAACTATAGCTGGATCCTTCTGCAGACCCTCCAGTACTGGGTGGGCTAAACCTTAGCATGTTTGTATAGTGTTCCTCCAGATTGATTGAGTTGGTCGCCTAAAATATAATAGATCTTATTAGTTTAATCGCAACGCCAACAAAGAATCTAGGAAAATCAGGAAATGAGAATGCCTAAAATCCTGTAAAGCTATATGATTAGGTAGCAATTCAACCCACTTTATACTAGAATTAAAATCTTAGATCGGTTCAAAAATGCTTATGCAACCATACATTTTAAGATTAATATTCTACCAATAAAAGAATTTTAGTTGCAAATACCTCTAGATACGTGTACAAATATACAGCCTCTTTCTGAAAATTAATAGAAAAACTAAAGCATGGATACTTACATGTAAACGCTCTGTTTGATCAAAGATCAACGGACGGAAGCCAGGACTTCCCGTCGAGGTGTCCAATCCCGCAGGCACATTACTTCCAGTAACTCGATCCTCAGTGGCAGACAGACGGTGTACGGCAAACAGCCCAACTCTGGACCTTACTTCTGCTGGAGTCGATGGACTAGCAGAGGGAGCCTAAAACAAAAAGAAAACATTAAAGTCTTGATCTAACATTTAAACCCCCAATGAGAAACGTGCGGCACGAGCAAACTCTTAACCTTCCCAGAGGGAAATAATATTAGGTTGCTAATTAAGATTTTAGTAAAGGTTAACTGGTATCTCAATTTAATTGCGGTAACCGAGCGGATTTCTCTGGCGACATAAAACGACGATAAACGGTGAGCGATATATATGGAAGAGCCGAAAGTCAACGTTGAGGAAGTGAGAATAGGACAGAACAACCCTGCAACAACATGATGCTTTATTAGACAAAACGGGTGGCTAGAAAAAAAAAAAATTTATACAAAACAGAAAAGAAATATACAACAGAAGAAAACTCACCTGTGTATCTGACAGAATATCATCCATCACAGAGGATGCGGCTTCATACATGGTACCCGACGGCTCCACAGTTGGCGACGTAACCTCAGATCTAGTCCTGTTGGTCCTGTTACCGCAGTGAAGAAGCTCAATGGTCCTGACGCCTATATTTCGGAGGCGCGTACATACATCTCTTATCCAGCGAGCCAGCGACCTGTCTGAGGTGTTGTCTAATCTTGTTAGAGTCTCAAGCCCTACAGCACCGAAGAAGACCACTATGAGAGCACATGAAAACAAGCCTAAACCCAACAACATGTTAATTAAGCCATCCATGTTGAATGTGTCCAGACTCGTCTTCTGGTCTCTCCTCGACTCGGCAGACCCAGAATCACCTCCGGCAACATCGTCACCAATGTCACCGCAGGAGTTCTGCATCACCGAATTGAGGAGAGACCAGATGATTTGTATCGTTCTACTAAGCATCAGTGAGAGATGCTCGTTGCCAAACATCTCCCCTTGATCCCTTTCGGACTCTACAGTATCAAAAGTACTTGTACTCCCATAGTCATCGACATCAGCAAGGCTTGGCATCCCAGACTGGTCGCTGTACACTGAACTCGAGTCGTCTAAGGAGTTTTCAAGAAACGAGGAATTGGCAAGAGTGGCCGCAGCCGCTCTCATTGATTCCTCGAATCTTTCCTTAATATTCTGATGCGCGTCCAGGCTGTCAGGTATATACATTATGAGCGAATGTAAATTTAAAATAGAGGACTAGTGATTCTGAAAGGCAATATAGTAAAGTTAATTTTATGAAAAAGACTGTACACACGAATATTCTTTAGTATTCTAAGCAACTATGGTTGAACCTCCTAACCATTAAAACTTTGATTTATCATCTAAAAGTAAAATTCTTTAAGTTAAAGAATATGTAATTAATCTTACATGATTCAACGCTTAAAAATAGCTATCGTTAAGCTATTCAAACATTAAAACTTTGTTTTATTAGATTCAATTAAGTTAAAGAATATGTAATTAATTTTACATGATTCAACGCTTAAAAATAGCTATCGCTGAGCTATCAAAAACATATTCATTATGATGTATCAAGCAATTAAAAACTTATGTACTAGCTAAATCTGAATATCTTCAATGATGTTTTAAAAACACTTTCGATAAAGCTAGCTAAATATAATTTTTGTAAGCGACCATTTTTAAATATGGTTGAGTTACTCGTAACGTAAATAACCTATCAATTAGCGTCATTATAATTGACTTAAGTAAAAAGAAAATCTTATTTTAAAACCTATAGTAAAATTGTTTTAGAAGATTTGAATCAGGACTCAATAAGTTTTGATTATAAAAAGGGGACGCTGTAATCAAAAGTTAAAACGAATAGAATGATGGAACATATCTGTGTCAATATAAGTTTTGTTTACGATGAACGAATTTAACTTTTGCAGATGGAAAACGTAAACAAAACAAGGTACGTCAATTTACCTGATGACTCAGATATGTCCTATCAAAACTACAAATATTATATAAAACAAAATTGTCATATATTGAAGATGTACCCATATTGCTTCTAACCCACTTTCGTTTAAAAATACAGTGATAAAGGCCTTATCGACGAAGAAAATAAGATTCTTGAGTCTTAAATAGCGGCTAACGAATGCAATAATGGGCATATCAACAATCTATAACATAAAAACATTCATATAAAACAAACGGGTTACTATATTTTATCACTTTTATATAAATTCTCTTGGAATTTAGCGGTAAAATTAAACACTCGAACGCAAGCTCCGCTCGCAAAGACAATTATTATATAAATGAGCATAATTACTGGGCCGCCAGCTTTTTATAACCTCGCTCAAATCCAACCCCTATCACTTTTGACCGCCCAAACATAAACAAAGGGTTGACAACTTATTGTTACGTAAAATTTAATTACGGACGTCGAACGATATATTTTGTAGATATTAAGTCTAAAAAGTACACTTGACAGCGACGTAATGTAAGATATTAGTCTTTAAAATGATTAAAATTTATTCATGTTAAAAATAACATAAATACAGCTAATGCCAACAATGGTATAAACCATATGTACATATACAAAATATACAAACAAGGGTTACCAACTATTGTTAGTAAAATCTTATATTTTTACATACATACGAGTAATGTAACCAAAGAAAATAATACGATATGTAAATACTAATTGTACTTATACATTTTTATATAAAATATTGTTTATATTCAGGAAACAGTTATATTTAACAGAAATAGAGATAACTAACCAATCCATTATAGGTCTATCTGTAACGAAAGAATTTCTAAATATCCCAGGGATAAAAGGATTAATAAAAGATTATTAAAACTTCTTTTGTTTAGATTACCATAGCCAGGATACCCCAAGGAACCGGTTGGAGCACGCGCACTAACTCTTTTTAGGATCTACCATGGACCAGCCTGGAGATAACCTAGATGATCATGGAGTATTGGAGCCCTACCACCACCCTACCTTGGACGGATTGCGGTTGTGTTCCTGTCAACACCTTGACACTATAGACGAGAACAACAACATTATCACCACACCAGAGTACGATGGATTCTCAGAGAACCTGTCCATCACCATCAGGAATTTCTTGTTAAATACAGCCCTGAATACCAGAGAAGATAGTAGAGTGGAGACCGATAGTGACATCAGCTCCAGCAGCACACTATCCCTCTCTACAAATGACCTCAACCAACTCTACTATGACCTGGAAAATCACTCAATCACCTTGGACGAGAATGGTAACGAGGTAGCACAAGTGGACGCCCTTGGCCACATATCTACCTCACCCCCAACCTCAACCTACACTTCGAACGAGAGCACTTCACCACCTAGTTCATCATCAGAAGAAGCTGAACTATCCAGAACAACCAACGCAAAAACATTTATTGATGTGACAATGTTAGATAAAACTAAACCCCTCAAGAAAAGAATGTATTCTATTTGGGAGGTTTATCATCTTGTATACCCAGCTATGAAAATACGCAAAGCATACTTTCTTAATGGAAAGCGTATTTAACTTAGCTTGGAATACATTTAAAGTTTATTATATATGCCTATATACTGGGACTACTAAACTTTTTCTTTTTCTTTTTTCTTTTTTAACAACTTACCCCCATTGGAGATGCGATCCTCAATTTTCAAATTCTTTGAACGTACATATGAGACTTTTACAGAAATGCTTCGCATCCACAACTATCTATCTATGCTTGATATAAAGTCAACACTTTATAGATCATATTATGAACCTTTGATTGACACGTGCCCTGCAATTAACTAGTAGCACTCAGGGGCAAGACACAATTACTTTAGCTAGGCCCAAGGCATTATTTGTATCAATTTATGCATTCATAGGCCTATCCTTACCTATATGACACCATATATGGGTAACGCTAGCCTATTCATGGTAATCTGTATGTGATTTGCTAATAGTATATGTTTATTAAAGATATTATGTTTATAGTTAATGTAATCATATAAACAACCAGTTCAAATATGTATGCCTACAACCATGCCTGATTTACGTCACATATTAACACACAGATATTTAATTGCACAGACAAACACTAAAATCCTGGTCCAGAGCTAATGTTATAGCATGTACCTCTTGAATTTATTCAGTTATTTACTAACTCTCCTACCATCAACTTCTCTTTCTGGCTTTAAAAGGTAATGACTTAGTTGTTTGGCATGCATTGTAGTTTAAATTTAGGCCCCTTAGTACTTAGCATGAATTGAGCTCAGGCCTTATGTTAGAACTCTAACACTTAGCACAATTCACTGCTTGGGACTTAGGGCACATTTCTGTCCTACTCTACTTATAATTTTAACACTTATCCTGTAAATATTTTCATACTTAACTTATGCACTTGTGATATAAATACACTTTATAAAAACATTTTCCTTCCTTAATACTTAATATACTTATATAATTCTGATCGAATATCAAAACCAACCATTTATTCTTAGGTTAAAGCAACATAATACTTCGCGTGGGTCTTTTGTTGAGCTTCCACCAGCTTAACCAAATTCGTATTATACTTGTGGGAATAGAGGGTTAAGCATTCTAAACAAACGAACCGACGATGAGAATGTCTATGTGTATTGCATTAAAATTAGGTTTTAGTAGTACTCATAGAAGAGCGGTCTCCATACCTAACTATGGACAAACGCCCCATTCGCACACACAAGCTGGGCTTCCATCTCAGGCGTCCAGGTTAGGGCCTTGGCCGTCTTCTGCCGATTCATCTCGTAGGTGAGGTCTGCATACTCTGGGATGAACAGGCGGTAGTATCCAAAGAACCCCAGCAACGCCAGCAAATCCTTGGGGGTGCTAGGGGCTGGCCAGTCCAAGATACGGTCAATATAGTCCTCTTGCATGGCTATCCCCTCACGGCTGAGGGTGTGGCCCAGATAGTCCACCTTGGATCGGAACAACTTGGTCTTGGCTGGCTTGAGGCGGATCCCTCCCCTACGGTGGGCTTCCAAGACCTCTCGGAGCCTGGCCAGGTGGGCCCAGGTATCCTGGTGGAAGGTCAGGACGTCGTCAAGGTATGACTGGAGGTTGGCTGTGCCTAGTGGGTTTAGGACCCCTGCAATAAACCTGGAATAGACAGACGGTGCCGTAGCCAGGCCAAAGGGCATCCTTTTCCATTGATACAAGCCCCTGGGGGTGGTGAAGGCGGTGCAGGGCCGGCTGTCCTCGGACACACGGATGGTGTAGTATGCGGCCACCGCGTCTAAAGCACTGTAGACACGGTGCCCGCCAGCTCGTTCCACCAACTGCTGGATCCTAGGCAGGGGGTAGCTGTCCAGCTCCAGACACTTGTTGAGGGCTCTGTAGTCGACGGCCCAGCGGGTGCTCCCGTCCTTCTTCTTGATGGGCACCAGGGGGCTGCTCCAGGCGGAGTCTGACGGCTCTATAACTCCCTCCTGTAGCCAGGTGTCCAGTTGTTTCTCCAGTTCAGCCTCTTGCCGCGGGTTCAGATCCCTAAATCTCTGGCGGATCGGCTGGGTCCCTGGCTTGAGGCGCAGCTGCAACTCAACCACATCTGTGCAGCCGGGGGTAGAATTGGAGAAGACGTCCCTGTACTCTGACAACATAGTCCAGACCTCCTTCTTGAGCAAGGGGTCCTTGCGTAGGAACTCATTGTCGTCCATCTCCAGGGCCTCCCACAACTCCTGCATGTCTATAGGCTCAGCAGGTTCTTGGAACGAGTGGAGACGCGGGGGAGGCGTATCAGAGACCTCTAAAATGTCAGGTTTGACCAGCTCCCCTGCCACTGGGAGGCCAGCATCCAGCAAGAGGGGCACCTCCCCCTCATTGACCACCAGTACTCTAAACACAGTGGCAGAGCCAGGCCTGTGGGCATACAGGCCCTCTGGAATAACAAGATCCTCCCCAAACCTCTGTTCTGGGGCAGCTAGTTGAATGGCATCCTTGGTGCGATGGCCTACTAGCTCAACAGGGACCGCCATAACCCCGCGGCCAGGCAGGACCACCCGCTTGGCTGTGCGGAGCTGGGGTGGCTGGCCATCAGTTGGAGTGACAGCGCTTAGCCTATACGTGGCTGGTGCGGGGTCAGCTTTGGCTCCGGGACCCACCGGCCGCGACTTGACGGGCTCGGCTTCTGGAGGGGCTGACGTGTCGGAGCCAGGTGTGGCTCCGGGGGCGTCCGGCCACGATTTGACGGGCTCGGCGCTGGGAGAGGCCAAAGTGCTGGGTCCAGCTTTGGCTCCGTGGGCGTCCGGCCGCGACTTGACGGGCACGGCGCCGGGAGAGGCTGGGGCCTGAGAGTTGAGTGTGGCTCCGGGTACATCAGACCGCGACTTGACGGGTCTGGACTCGGGCTTGGCTGGTGGACTGGCTGGAGGTCCCAGGTAGAGGGGGCCAGGTGGACACGGCTGGCCGTTGATAAAGGTGTCGGCGGAGAATATTGGTTCTGGAGGGCTGGCAATCTCAGGAAACGTTGTTGGCAGGCTCTCCCTTGGCACCTTGGGCACTGGGGGCAACCCCATGGCTAGCAGGTTAGCTCCTTTGTGTGCGTTGAGCTCAGCGTCCACCCAGTGTGTGCCTTTCTCAACCACACGCGGCTGCTCAGGCAGGGGGCCTGGCAGAGGCCCCTCATAGCTTAGCTCTCTCTCGGCTGTCTCCCGGTCAATGGGGACGCCACGGAGTGGGATAAACTCCCCACGCACCCACAAGCAAGGTGGTTGCATGTCGAAACAGAGCCTAGTTCCGAACTCCTTGAGAAAATACCCTCCTAGGTTCAGAGGGTGTGAGAGATTCCGGACCACGGTCATGTGGTATAGATGGAGTATAAGAGTGTGTGAGACTGCCATATATAACTCTTTTAACTTTCCGATTACCTGGAGGGGCTGGCCTTCCTCATTAGCAGTCAGGATCTGGGTGTTGTCCGGAATCAACATGCGTTGCACGCCCATCGCGTGCATGAGATGCTCAGAAATTACAGCAGACCCTGGTACACGGTTGCCATAATCAATCATGGCATCAACCTGTACATGCTGGGCAGGGTCAGGAGTAGGAAACCTCACCCTGACATGGCAGGGGAAGTGGAGGTCCTGCCCTTGAGACAAGGGGGCCTCTCGTTCGGCTGGGGTTGGCAGAAACTTTGGTGGTGGCCGCACCGCAGCTATGGTGGTATCGCTTACCATGGTGGCTTAGACTGTAGCTTCGAATCACTAGAGCTTATTAATTATCACTTGGTCAACAATTTTATATTTATTTTTATCACTTGGTTGACATTTATACACACTTATGTGTTGTTATCACTAGGAGCTCTAGGTGTGATTCTGGAAGCACTGGCAGCAGGGAATGTCCGTCCTGCAAGGTTCAGAGGGGTGACGGCGGTAGGGAATGACCCGTCCTACAGCGCCGCTGGTTCGAATCCCGAAAATGGCGGCAGGGAATGGCCCGTCCTGCAGCGCCTCGGGTTCGAATCCTGGGAGGCAGCGGCAGGGAATGTCCCGTCCTGCCGTGCCTGTGGCTCAAAATCTGCTATCCGTCGCAGTGGTAGGGCTTACTTGTGTGCTGAAGCTTCGCAGCCACACATTGCCTTCTTAGGGAGACCAGCACCCAGCTGTCTGTCTCGTAGGTTTGGCCTGGGTGTCCTGGGGCTTGTACCAGCTACACTTGCCAATTTAGACTCAGTTCTGTAGCCGTCTGAGCTAAATTATCCGATTGCCGTGGCTGCGCACCTAGCGCTACTCCTACACGACACGGAAAAAGCGTCTTAACTGGCGCTTTTAGCAGGCTAAATCTGCTTGCCGTAGGCCAGAGGCCCACATATTGCGTTCAAAATGATGGAAATTCGACCTAAAAAGGCCGTCTCACGGGTCAGTTGGCGGCTGATTGTCCCCTTACTTGCCAAAGGGTCCAATCAGAGGTAGAATAGGCTAGTTTCTGTAAGGCTCGATTGAAACACGCTGACACCAAGTTCTGGTAAGCCGAGCGTTCTCGGCCCACGGGGTAACGAGTTCGGATTCAACGAGCCCTAGCCTTTAAGTATTCTACCAAACAAACAAGCAGGATTCAATCATACAGAAATTATATATTTAAATTGAATAATATTTACAAGTTATGTTTACTATATATATACAACAAAATATAACAATGGTTAGGTTTGAAGGGGGTGTGGGGCGCTAGGGCTTAGCGCCCGACGGTAGACAGGCTGTGGGGGCAGCGGTGGTAAAAGGGGAGGCAACGCCTCCCGATTATATAAGCGCGTGAGGGACTCGTGATAGTTGCATGTTTGAGTCCCCTCCCCACATTTAGGCAGGCTAGTTTGACCGCTGGGTGCGGGGTCAACAGCGGTCATGAGATGGATGGTGATATAATAGGATTAGTGCAGGGGGTTTGTTATCATAAGTCACAGCGAAGCAACTCTGTAAACGGCCTGTCCGTCTGGGTGTCGTATTACCACAAAAGCAATAAAACAATATCTTATACAAATCACTGTTCTAGTTAATTAAAGAACATTGATTTATTTTATCAGGTGCCACAGCCAAACTCAGCCGCAGTTTTTGTTTTTAATCGCAGGTGCAATCAGTCTTAAAACTAAAAATCCGCCGTCTTGGTCAAGCAACAAATGTTTTTAGTTTCTTGTACAGTCACAAGTCAGCTGACCTTTTTTAATTACAGCTGAAACTGAAATGTCAGATATTTTAATGATAAAAACGCAGCCTATCTACACTAGGAATGTGCGGCTGTAGAGCTACGATCTTTCAACGTGTTATTTTTAAAAGTTTATTCGTCTTAAAAAATAGCATTTTAATAAATTTTTGTTGCTGATTTTGAATTTATAAAAAGCACTAGATCAAAAAAAGATAAGCGTCCGCGCCTTTAGCCGTGCAGCTACGTCTACGGTTTTGGGGGCTAAGTCTGAGGGTCTTATGGGGATGCTGCTGTGGAGACGTAAAGCTGTGTTAGGACGAGGGTAGCTGCGGCTGAGCTGTCCTTTTTATATAAAAAAAATAAACAGCCAATCAAAAATTAGGGGTCTACAAGCCTCTATAAATTATACTTTCTAAGTAGGGTGAGAATCACTAATTATTGTTTATTGAATATTATACTAATAGTATCTTCAAATGTTTAGGTATCAATTACATGAAACATGATAATTATCATAAAAAAAAATTATTTGCTTTACTGAATTTAGAAAAGTATCATAGACTACTTCTAAAAAAAATTAATTTACAAATTAATTGAAAAACAATCACTAGCGGAAGTCTTAGGTTTTTAAATATTTCCGCTACTTTTGGACATGATTATTAGACTATAAAAGTTTTAAAGATTTTTAATCAATATAATAGATTTGAAATCTGCATAAAATTTTAAGGATTTTTTATAAAATTAGTTTTTTATATAATTCTTTATTTAAAGGCGCAAATACAAATTAAGTTAAATAATTTTGAGATCTGTGATTGGTGGATTGAAAACTATCTGCGCTCTGATTGGAGAAGCTTAAGTGACGTACATCATTCAACCAATTAGAGCGTAGGTAGTTTCCAATCCAGCTATCCTATTGGTCAAAATTTATTAACTTAAATCGTATTTGCGCCTTTAAATAAAGAATTATATAAAAAACGAATTTTATAAAAAATCCTTAAAATTTTATGCAGATTTCAAATCTATTATATTGATTAAAAATCTTTAAAACTTTTATAGTCTAATGATTATCCCTTTTTTAAATGATGGGAATCTAACATCCAACACTTGCCTAATAAGTATGAAACTTGATTCCCTGTCAAATTTTACTCATAATAAGTCATACTTGTGTTTTTAATGTCTTACTTTTAAATGTCATTGATGTTCCCATTAAGGGAATTTTTTTCTGAAAAAAATTGTAGAGATTCTTTTGCTTCTATAGTAAAAACTAAAAAAATTGTTCAGCCATAATCCTTACAAATTGATAGGAATCATAAATGTATTTACTTATTTATTTTTTCAAAATAGTTTACCCAATCCCTGTTTATTTTAAAATATACGTACATATGTCATATCTATCATTGATGTAATTTGATAAGCAACAAGAAAAAAACATCCATGAAACATGAAGCATTTCAAAATTTAGTTCATGGGAAAGTTATTTCATATAAAACTTTGTATAAAAATTTAATCATCCTGTTTAGAATGGTTTTTTGGACTTTTTAGTAGAAGAATCTATTATTTTAAGATTATGCCTCAAAGTTACAGGAATACTCGTGCAAGGTTTGAAATTGATCTTAAATGAAACAAGTTTCCCTTTTACAAATCTGTTAAACCCTAAAATACAAAAGACCAACTCTACAAATGACCAACGCCTACAAAAAACCAACTCTACAAAAAACCAACGCCTACAAAAGACCAACACTACAAAAGACCAACGCCTACAAAAGACCAAAAATATATATTGTTATATAAACATCAAATAAAGGTCATGGCTGCAGCGCTCGGCCCCCTTGCCTGCCTAGCCGCGGGCGCTCGGCCCCCTAGCCTATAACCTAACCTAACCTAACATAAAAATTGTAAAAACAATATTAAAAATTATAAAAATGATAATAAAAATTGTAAAAACAATATTAAAAATTATAAAAATGATAATAAAAATTGTAAAAACAATATTAAAAATTATAAAAATGATAATAAAAATTGTAAAAATCTATCAACCACTTTTTGTAAAATCCACGAAATTCTAAACCACCTATGTATTAACAGCTGAGGATATTTTTCTTAAATAAATGTCCTGGGGCTAACATAGGTTAGGTAAGGTTAGGTTATAGGATAGGGGGCCAAGCGCCCGTGGCTAGGCAGGTCAGGTACACCATTTGCAGCTAAAGACCTTCCAGCTCTACGATTTTTTGTAGGCGTTGGTCTTTTGTAGTGTTGGTCTTTTGTAGGCGTTAGTCTTTTGTAGAACCGACTAGTTGGTCTTTTGTAGGCGTTGGTCTTTTGTAGAGTTGGTCTTTTGTAGCAACGCCCTTAAAACTACAATATTCATATTATTATTATGTATTATGAGTTATGAAAGCTAAAAAAAACTTTCCCCTATCAAAAACTGTCAACGCAGAGACCTTTAAAAAACGAAGTCTGTCACAGTTTTTAAGAAATTGTATATTTAGATTTAATAATTTTAAAAAACTAGCAAAACATTTTTCACCAAGAAGGATTTTTTATTTTTAGAAAACTTGGTATGCCTTTTTTTGACCATAAAATTATACTTTATAAGACAAATTTACTTTTTTTCCATGGATCTAGAGGGATAAGACAATGGCCGATAAATTTATGTACATCCCAATGTTTATACACAAAATTACCTGTTCTGTAAATTATAGTTAGTGGTTGAAACTTTGGACATTCAACTTTATAAATCAACCATCACATTCATGAAAAGTTCCCAAGGTTGCAAGCCAAAAAACAAAAACGTTATTTTAAAACTTTGGGGACTAATGTAATAAACAACCCATTGTCCTCTCTCTCTTTCTCAGATTTTTTCTGTGCCCTAATTAACAAGAATAATTGTTATCCTTTTTACCTAACAGAGAGTTAATGATCTGCCTGTCTATCCGGTAGATCAACTTGTTTCTATAATTTTGAAAAGCTTAATATTGGTTCTGGATAATCTTTTAAAAAGTTTGTATTGCCCTTTGAGGAAAATTTAAGTTTAAAACTGTTTTCTTAGAGCTTAAACAACCTGCAAGTTAGCTTTACGTTCTTACAATACTGTGAAATATTCTTTTGCTTTTGAAAAACAAGATGATTAGTTAAATCAAAATATTTCTTTAAAAAATACTATTATTAGCTCTAACATGTAAAAAAGGTTATTATATTTAACAATAAGCATAATTTAAATGAATTGTTTCAAGTAAATCTGATAAAAATATTAATTTATTCTATTTTAAAAATATCCAATTTAAATGGGACAGCGTGTATATCTGAGCTGTCAATCTGATTAGAATGTAAAATGTCCAATGTGTTCACTCAATGAAATTTACCCAAGGACAGGGAATTGACAACTTCCGAAGAAAATTATTTTGCCTCCATCGTTTCAGTCAGTCAAAAATAATATTTTCTACTGAATATTTTACTTTTCCCAGTGATGATAGTTACAGCATGCGATTGACTAGTAAAATGTTGAAACATGTGTTTAACTTTTATTTATCTTAGCGACTCCAAATACGATTTCTTTAGTAAAATTAGGGGTAGATATTTCATCCAAAAATGACTTTGCTTCTTCATTACATTAGTACTAGCGGCTTTAGCCATAGCTTCTAGGAGCCACAAATTTGAAGGGGGATAGGGGGAAAATGAGGAATAGAAAATAGTTGAAACCATCCCAAGACTTATGAAGTAGCCTTAAACCATCCCAAAACGTACACAAGGCTATCATAAAAATGTATAAGTCAATCAATTCAGAGGTTAGCAAGACCTTGACGAAAAACAAAACTCTTACTCCTTTATATAATTGTAGGAGCAGCTGTGTCCCTAGTATCTACGGTAGAAAGAGAAGAAAAAACATCCTAGAACTTTAATGTTATTTTTAAAAAATCTTTTAACCATCCAAAGTTAAACTTCCCTAAATTTAAAAACTCAATCGTTGTAGTGGTTAGTGAGATCTGAAGAGACAACCAGAAAAAAAAACATATTACTTGATAATAAATGAATATTCTTTTTATAAAGATTGTCTCTGTCCAGGATTTTTTTTCAATGACATTCACTTTCTATCGCTCGTATTAAATCAGACCAAGTCTCTTAAAAAAACCTATCACAATAAAACTTTACTATTATCCAAAATTTTGTATAAAAACTTCTTTAAAATTCAAAACGTCCATCTGTTCGTTTGTCTGTAAGAACCTAAAAAGAAAATGATATTTTCTTGAAGTCTATTTTTAAAAAATGATTAGAGCTTACTTTAGCTCAAAATGCCCCAAGCAGTAAGCATATGAAAATCATAAAAAAAAGTTCCACGAAACTTAAATGACTAAATGTCTGTTGTTTTAACATAGAGGATGACTAAAAGAGTAATACGTTAATCCCAAATTTGATATTTGTTAATATAGAAAAGGAAGAGTAAATTAAAAGACATATAGTTGAATCACTTATCTCCTCATAAACTTTCCCCCAAAATTGCTAAGAAACAAAAGGCAGAATTTAAAACAAAAGATGTTTGTTATGTTATATGTCAAGGCATCTAACTAATTTAGATCGCACAGAAGTCTCATTTAAAATTACTCATGTATCGTAGAGTAGCTATTTTAAAAAGGAAATGAGTAAGGCAAAGGGTTAATATACAACAATAGTGTCTGGTTCAATAAACCATGGATGCCAAATATTAATATCATAGTATTTGGTTTAATAAATCATTGCTGCCAACTATTAATAACTCAGTGTCTAGTTTATTAAACCATGGCTGCCAACTATTAATAACTTGTTGTTAGGTTTATGTAAACAACTTGGTGTCTGGTTAATTAAACAATGGATGCCAACTAGAAATATCTTTGTATTTGGTTCAATAAAACATGGCTACCAACTATTAATATCTTAGTGTTTGATTTAACAACATGGAGGACAACGCTGTTAACTATTAAAACTTGGTGTCTGGTTAATTAAACCATTGATGCCAACTAAAAATATCTTAGTATTTGGTTTAATAAAACATGGCTACCAACTATTAATATCTTAGTGTTTGATTTAACAACATGGGGGATAATAAATAATATTTAATAATGCTTTAGTTTTAAATAAAACATGGAAGCAAACTATCGTTTTCTTACAATTGTGCCTGTTTTCAAAAAACATGTTTGGAAACCCTGATTGGTTAAGAATTCTATGGTAACATTAGCATTCAATTATACATTCAATTCAATAATGTTGTACATCTACTTCCGCACTTATAACCTTTTTTTAAAAATTTCAACACAGCATAATATTACAGTACATACAGCAAATATATGCTTTAACTCAACATTAATTTAAATTACATTAATTTATTTACCTTTAAGTATTTTTGCAAATATGAATCAATATACAGATGTGTTTACTTTTGCGGACAAGAAAACACAAATTTAATATCTGTAATACACTTACTCAATGGGAACTTTTAAAAATTCAAGCGTTAAGTAATAAAAATTATGTAGGTATACATTGACGTCTAAGGGGGGTAAAGGTGTGATTACCCCCCCCCCCCCCCCATATACAGAAATTTTCAAGATAATTATATGATAAGTCAAAAGTTAAAACTTTGTTCTTTTTCTGGGAAGTAAAAGGAAACCTAAATGCAGCATGGAGATAAACCTGTATCTAAAATATTTTCTAAGTTAACTAAACCCTTCCACGAGAAATCGCTCTTATAATTATATACTAACAAACATTGATTAAAAAAATTAATTTTAACCCAGTTAATTACTCAATGAATCAATTATAATTAAATTTCCTTTTGTTCAAAATATTGAATTAGACTTTATTAAAGAATTATATCATTAACAAAATATTAGGCCATGTAATAAGTTAAATATTGTCAAAACTTTAATCTTTAATTTTAATTTAATTTAAGTAATAAATATAAAATGTGAATCGGTAATGTTATCAAAAAATTGTAGTAGATTCTTCTTGCCTATAGCTTAACACCTAGCAATATATTAAATAGAATGTTTGGGTATATCGTGAAACGCCTTTTAAGTGGAGTTTCGTCGTATTTGTATTTTCACAGTAGCTTTTTGTTTATTTTAGGTTAGGTTAGGTGATTGCCCCGCAGGGGCTAGATATAGTAGAAAAGCTGCTATGAAAATACGACAAAACGCCACTTAAGAGCCGTTGTCACGAAAGTGACTATACCCAAATGTTTTAATGTGTTCAAATTCACGGTTATTCGAGCGAAGCTACTCCATAAATGTTCATGTATGTCAGCTAGTATTGTTATGGTGTTCCCAATTGTAAAAGTGCAGATTTTTCTCTTTCCTTAACTCTACTATGACTTCACTTCCCTTTATTTCAAATATCTATTTTTTCCCATTCACCTTTCCTACTATTAGACACAATTGTCCTTGTTTTTCTTCATATTTTTATAGAAGACTTGTTTGTAATATTAATTTTTATAACCACTATGTAGAACAATATATTACGCCTAAATTAATTCTGCATAAGATGAATAAGTAACACATAATTTGTTTCAAAGAATTTGGTATATAGTTCTTACTGTCCAATGTAATGAGTAATTATGGGCAAAGGTAAAATTGTTGTAATTCTTCTATCGTGCTGAGGATATAGTATTGTTAGCGTCTTTAGTTCTGACGCAGTTATGAACAGATACTTGATGCTTACTTACAAATGGCACTTTTCTTGATTGTCTGGATATCTTAAGAAGGTTTTTGTTTCCTGAGTGACACACAGGCGTAACCGAGGATTATTATGCCCATAGGTATCGCAGAAATTCAGGCTAATAACAAAAATTTATTAAACAATAAATAGAATTTACATAATGAGGACCAAAGCAGCTTAAAAAAGGAATCTTTTAAGTATTTTGGACTCTGGACAGATAAAATTAAAGGTTGGTATCGAGTTAAAAAAATATGAAGGAAAGTTACAAAAGACGGACAGACTTACAAACATACCTTAATCTTAGTTGGGTTGCGCTACCAAAAATATTTCCCCATTTTTGGTGCCGCCTTTCATCTTTTTTCAACACTTTGTAGTTTGAGAAATAGACACTTGGATAAATAAAACTTTTATGAAACTGAATATTTTAATCACATGAATATACAATATTTTCAGAAGCAAAGCTTCTTTATATTCATAAAAGCGATCCTTTCCTACATTTTAGATTGATCTATCTTAATTTCTTGTATTTCTAACTTGATCATAAACTGCCTAATATGTATTATTAAACATACGTAAAATGATTAACAATATATATTATATTTATTAAAAGCATCTGACATCTGAGGATTGTACATATATGTGTATGACACAAAATAAACTTCTGATTTAATACTTCTGATTTGTTAATTAAATATTATATTTATATAAAAAAAGAACAGAGATATATTTATTTACCTAATTTCCGTTGTCATCTCCCTCCTGGGAAATTTGAAAATACTGAAAAGTAAATTTGTTCTTTCTCCACAAAATATACAAATAAAAAAATTTTACTCAGATAGCGGTATACAGCTTTTCTGTTGAAGTCAGTCAACCAGTGCAGTGAGGGAAGAGGATACCAATAGAAAGACTATGCAACTAAAAAACTGTCATCCTTCCGTATACAAACCCTTTTGTAATAATACATATAAACTTCTTGAAAATGCATTTTTAGAGGCTAAGCTACTCTTTAACTCTTTTTAATAAACTGTTTGTATGTCTTGATCCTGATTTACAAAAGCTAATTTGTCTTGTAGCTATGTAGCCATGACGACATATTTTTTATCATCATTTCTCATAATGACCAAAAATTTATGTTGCCAACATATCAAAGTTAAAAGATGACAACCAAAAATGTTTTTCGGGGTAGGGGTAGTTTGGTTTTATCCAAATAAACCCATTCCGTGACGTCCAAGGATTTGTACGAGGACTCCCTTGTTTAGATTACTTACTTACTTTACTTATCCGCGTCTTGCTGCTGTAGCAAATTCGGCCACTTTGTTTAGATTGAAGTTGTGTTTTACTGAGAAAAGCATTATTATAATCTATGTTAGGAAGCACTTCTTTAAAAATAGAAATGATAGAATAGATTCATAACATACTAACCCATCATATTTTGAAATAGTAGCTTGTATGTCCACTAGCATATAGATGACGACTGGACTGTTAGAGATACACTTTCGGGTTAAGCTTTATAAATGTTTAATAGGCAATATTTCAGTTATTTCATGACAAGTAAGGTTAACTACACCTTAAGAAATTGCCTATTTAAAATGAACCAATTTTTTGTTGTAATTTTTTACTTGAAAAACTCTCTAATACTTTAAATCTAGTGTAGAAACAGCCACTAAGAAAAAGGTGAAAATTGCTCATCTTTCAAAAAGTTACATAGAGTTAGAAATTTAATTTTTAGACAGTTTTGTCTTGATGATTCCTCTGGTAAATATACATACTTTTGGGAAAACATATTCCCTATAAAACGTCATTTCGTTACTAGCGCCACAACTTTTAAAATTAATTTTCAACCTTTTACATTTGGTGTAGTTTTCATCCTTATCCCATTAAAGGTTGTAATCAAATATCAAGAAAGGAATTGCTAAGAAGTAATTACACAAGATGGTTAAAATACCCTTTTTTCAAAAAAGACCACGAATAATCCCTCCGTCAATTACACTTTTTTACTACTTTCTAATAATTTGATGGCTAGACTTTACATGTACGTTTTAAATGCACGCAAATGTATAAACTGTGCATGTTTTTTGTTTTAAATACACCTACTAATATTTGAAATCCCGTGATAGATTTTGCAGCAGTAAATAATAATACCAAATAAAGATTTACAGATAATATGTCAAGAATGACTATTTATTTTTATACTATAAAACTGCCAATAGATAGTGTAAGAATGATATACCATGTTAATTATATGTCAGCCCTTACTATCTTTATTTAACAGCACTTCGATAAAAAGAATTGCAGACGGTTTTTGGTTTTTATTTCAAAGACTATGGGTAGAGGGGAGGGGTGTTGTGTGGTACATTTTAAAATTACATGGATATTACCTTCACAAGATTCATGTTTCCTTCTAATTTCCCATCTCAATCCTTCCTTAATCTTAATAATGGAACAAATTTTTTTAAGTCGAGAGAAAAAGGTTTTGTAACTGCCTTTTCTTTCTTATAATTATACAATTACAAGTAAATGAGTTTTTTACGTGTTTGAGCGTTGAAAGCAAAGATCTTGTGTTATTTAATATGGTAGTTTGTTGTATCTGTAAGATAAGCAGAAGATGAAACTACATTATCTCGGCCACCATCAAAGTTAGATGTAATCAATTTTATGTGACATAGATGGCAATTTTTACAAAAAAAAATGTAATTTTCTCGGCTGATAACAAAGTTAAGTTAACGCATTTACATAAAGATTCGAATTTAGAAACTAAGGATAATTAAAAGTTTTATGTTTTTAAAAAATTAGGTCAAGTAGTAAAGTTAAAATTTGGGCCTCCTATCTTTTATACTTTTTCTATAGGGTACATGAAAAGTATCTCTAAAATTACCCATTTCCTCCCGACTTCTCGTTGATTCATAAATAAGGTTCGTTGTAAAAGTTTCATAAAATCCATAACCACATTTAGTTGTCTTATCTTAAAAATTAGCTGTTGGTACATGTCCGCTGCGTTAGTTTTCAATTCTAAAGCTACCAATATGGCGGCTTATGAAGGCCTAAATCGTAGACACTATTATTTACAAGAAACTCAAAAATCGCCGTTTTTCCACCACCTTTCTAAATTAATCAGCAGCCGGTAATTTAAATTTTTTCCAGTACTTATTTTTTGTCGTCTGCAAATTTTTGAACTTTTCCGTTCTTGATTTTATTATTTCTGCTTCCTTTTGCTAAATAAATGACCAATGATTTTACAAAAAGAGCCCCACTTTTTTTCTGACTTTATTATGCAACAAGGAAAAAGTTCATGGAGTAATCTATAATTCGATATCAAAACATTCCTTTCATAAAATTAAGATTATTTCAAGTGGCTCTACTGAAATTATTAATGTGATTTAAAAGTAAAGGTAAATGTTAATTGCTTGTTTGAACTAAGTAGCACAATCATAAATTCAAGCAAATAAATAAGACTTTACAATAACTGTTTACTAGTTGCGGTGGAGTGTCAACACCCAACTTTTGCCAGGCTTTTTTGCCCCTAAAGGATTCCCAAACCCCAAGTGAATTACTGTGCACGCCCCTACTGCTAATCCATACTCTTTACCTTTTAAGGTGGTTCACATCAACAGTAAAAATAAAAGGAATGTATTGGCTAAAAAAACAGTCGCAACTTATTAATTCGCCAATAACCCTGGATATCTGGTCAGAAAGGAAAGTCAATTCTACACTCATTTATTCTTATTGTTGGATCTGATGTTATAAAGCCTTGGACAAAAGCCTCGACTTTTTATTTTAGCGCATTCATTACCTGATTTTTGTTAATACCATGCGAATGTATTAGTACTCTTTTTCTAATTCCTCATGTAACTGGCCCGATACAGCCGCCGATTATTCAAACCAAAAATGTTTGCATCAAAACGGATGCACTAATTTTTTGTGCAAAATGCAAATTTTTATCAAGGGTGACAGAGATAATGAGTTTGTGTTATATCATAGATGTCTTTGAAGTCATACAATCTTTGTTTTGAATAGCTAGTTACAGATAATTATGTTAACAGTAACAAAATAAAATATAACTAAAATCTGAGTTTTGATTGATTATACATATTATTTTGTAAACTTAAATTAGAAATATTTTTATCATTACTAGCGGCTGTGCCCATAGCATACCGGGGGCCCTGCATTCAAGGGATAAGAAGGAGGCAGAAAAAATTCTAAAACCATCTGAGATCTTAATATAAAATATCCTAAAAAGAAGAACACAATCACTTCAGTAGTTATTGAAATCTGAAGCTTCAGACAAAAAAGAACCTTGCCACTTTATATAATAGGATATCAAAAGTTTTAGAGGATCAATAATGTGCCGTTTTACCGTTTAGTCACAACAATGCTTCCAGAAAGGCAGATATTTAACATAATTATGAGAAAGCAACAATTTTAAAACCATCCCATATACTTTTATTCTGTAAATCTTTAGAATAGCGGCGGTGGTCTTTACTAGGTGTCCTAATTCTTACATTTTATGGAAATAAATTAATTTACAATTTTTAGTAGCAAAGCTACTCTTTACTATTTCAACATAAAGGTTTTTCCTTATGTTTTTATTTATGCAGATATAATGTTGATCCAATAGGCCTATTTCTCAGTAATTGATAATAAAAAAAAACCTTTTTTAAAAGCGAAGCTTTTCTATAATTAGGGTCGGTCCGTACGTCCGTAACGGATAGCTTTTTTCGTTAAATTAGGCATGTTAGAATTGTCCTATCGATTTCAAAATTTGCATGGTGATTCCTTTAATAGTTAGGTACGCTTTAGAAAGCGTAGCAACTCTATAATCATCACCAAAATGTCCGTACGTCCATTTTAAAAATGTTGATTTTTTAACTTTTTTAACAACAAATTTTTATGTGATCTAATCATCCGATTGATCTGATTTTTGGTATATTGATTCCTGGGACAACAAAGTATAATGTAATAAGCGAAGCAACTCTATAATCAAATCTTAAAAATGTAAGTATGTCCATAAACATTATCCTGAATCAAGCAGTTTTTCAACAAATTTACTTACAATTTTGCTTTGACTCTTATACATTTATATTATGATTATTCAGTTCTGACAATATACAAGTGTTAATGTCTGTTTGTCCTACCATTTCAGTGCCTCGCTTTTATGGATGTTGTCATCCTTGTTTTGTCTTCAGCTTAAGACTTCAGTAACTGATTGAGTTCTCCATTTTGTGGAAGCTTTACTTAGGTCTTAAGATGGTTTGAAGCAATTTTAGGCAGTTTTTATATCTAATTTTAGGTATGGTTTTATGCTATTTTCTTGCTCTCCCTGCCCTTCAAACACAGATCATCTAGATTCTAGGGGCGCAGCCGATAGTAATAAAGAAATGATTATTTTTTGCGAAAAATATCATGAATATTCACTACATGACTGACTTTGTTCGCCAGTCCATCCTTTACACCACGTGTTATTGAAGACAGATGTATGAATTATTGTGTGATAATTCCTATGACCAATTAATAATGCACATACTTCATAACTCAATTTGTCTGTCCGTCTGTTGTCTATTTTTCTATGAGCTTCTCTACTCATTTAGTTGTTTTTCATCCTAGTGTGTTTCTTAACAGAGAGAGAGGGAAAGATGGGCTGTTTATTACACTAGTCCCAAAAGTTTCATGATAAAGTTTTCTTATTCGTTGGCTTTAGTGAATTTTGATTGGTTGATTCATTAAATTGAGTGTTTAAACGTTTTAACTACTAATTGTAATCTACAGAAGGGATAATTTTGCTTATCTTCATTAGGGATGACATAAATTTACCGGACATTATCTTATCCCTTTAGATCCCTGGTTTTTAAACATATGTTAGCTTTACCTAACTAATCATTCTCACTGCTTGATATTTATATCTTTGTATGTTTACAATGGTATGCATTCACTTCCGCACAAAAAATGCATCCAATCATCAGACCTCAATATTATTACACCAGCACAAACTTCACTTCCCATTTGTTTCACCTTCAGCTACATTAATAGGAAGATTTTATTAAATATCAGCGGATACGCCCCTAGAGGCCTCTAGAAATCCCTTGAAGACGTGGGGGGAGTTGACCCTTCCCCCACTTTCAATTTGAGTTTTAAAAAGAAAAAGTAAAAAGGGGGGGGGGGACTTTTTATAAACCTTTCAAGAACCTATGAAAAGCTACCTTTTAAAGGAGAACCAGTGCATGGTTAGCGAGATCCTTCAGTACACACACACAGACAGAGATCCTTTTACTTCATTATGAGAATGACACACTATGCGGTGATATCATGTGCGGCATATAAGGCACAATATGATCAAGAATTAAATTCTAATCAAACATGTAGTGATAGGTCAATTCAAACTGTGAGATACATATGTAAAATATCTCAGCTGTATAGTTAATCTAAATATTACCAGGGTCTTTTCGTAAGTCCATCAATGTTTGTTCAGTACTTTTAGCTCATGATTAGCAATTCACAGTATTTCTAAGTGTGTAATAAAGAATCTTGTTATAAGCCTGATATAAAAGCAGTTAGCCTTTTCAACCTGTTGAAAATTAATGTAAAAGCCTGTATTGACAACTTTAAAAACTTTGCTTCCAAGTTACGTACCAAACTCAGAAAAGTGACGACAAGTCTTTCAAATAAGTAAGTGTACATACATTACTAAAAATAAATAACTTCAAAACAGCAAATATTGTCCTATAAAGAAATATTCTGATTGATGTTATTTTTTGCATAAAAGATTATACCAAATCAACACGAAAACATTAGTATTGTAATTTAAAGAAAAGGACTACCCCATCAAACCTAATATTTGAAGATGCTATCCTTTGATTGATTTTTTCTTAATGTTTTATGTGAACATTTCTGTGCTTGCGCGTAGAAGTTAATGATAAATGATGAAGATATATGCGCGCGTTTAATGTGCATTGAAAACCACCAAAATTTTACTTATAATTGGCTAATTTATATGTATGACTAGCACATCAACAAGAAAGATTGAAAAAAAAGCAGGCTGATATAAAGTATTAATGTAGGTAAATCATCTATGGGTTCTTCGCAAATACAATACATTTAGGATATAAAATGCATGTACTATGCACCGATGTCAGTCTGTTTGTGTGCCTTACGATCTTTCAAACTGCTGGACTAATTTAAATTTTCATTAACTATGAAAATATTATAAATCCTAAAAAAATTATATATTTGCACAAAATGCGTAAAATTGTGAAGAACATTTTTTTTTATAAAAGCAGTACTGATAACTGTAGGACCGTAGGAGCACCTTTCAGAACTCATAAGCACCTGCACTGCACCTATTATATCTTATTGCCCATGTTTTTTTTAAAAAACATTGTTACTCTATAATGCTTGTACACCTGTATGTTTGTTTGTTTCTAACGGTTAGCTCTTTAGCTCTTTGCATCTAGCCTATGACTATTCAATGATTAAGATGAAATCATCCTATTTGTAGATAGATCGTGTAGTTCCTGTGATGGATTTGGGCTATTTTATTTTTAAATGTAAGTCTTGAAAGAGTTTAGCTATTTTTCTGTCTCTTCCTTTAACCTTTGAACTTGTACTTGATATACCTACCATGCACAGAATAGAGAATTGTAGTTTATATCAACCAAAAAGTGTTTTCAGGTAAAAACAGTTGAACGAAGAGCTCTTAGACTAGCATCTTTATGTTAAAAATTTATTTACAAGTATGCTTCCATTGGATGTCGACATCTATATCTTGTTATCTATGAATAATATTATCCTTGTTTCATATTTTGTCGCTACGAGGTGTTTTTATTGCTTCCTCTTCCCAAAATTATTATTAACTTTTAGTATTTTAATACATAGTTAGAGATTTGGCTACTAAAGAAAATTTTCCTGGGTCAATTTTATAAATTTTTTACTTTATTCATTGAGTAGCGGCCACACTCTTGGTATTGGTAAAGCAATTAGCAAGATCTTTTTTGACAGACAAACATCCCAATCTATGTAAATTGTGACAATAAACCCATGCTAATGCTTTAATTGGTTATTTGTGACTGGTTAAAAAGTTAAAAGAAGGTTAAGCTTTCTTCAGATGTAATATCTCTATTGCTGCTTAAATTTTAGTAAACTCACCCATAAAGAACTATGAAATATTACTTTTTAATGAAAGGTCTTTATTACATAAAGAACAAGGTTGACATCAGCTACAGAAATGAAGACCTGAGAATAAGACAATGCAAAAGTAGAAAAAAAACATTAAAACATAAAGCTATGCTTTAAATGTTGTCCCTAATCATCCAAGGACTCAATATTCCTAGAACATAGATCACTAAGTAATTGACAAAACTCTTATGTTTTACTTTAACAGCAATAGTCATTCAAGGTTTCTATTCAAATTCAAAAGGACCCTTCAAACAACAGCGCTGTCCGTTACGGCAAACCCTATAGCAGATAAGCTTCGATTTATTAATTCTTATGGTATAAAGTATCAATGTGATTAAAGGCAGCTGCCCAACTTAATCAAATTAAGCAACATACATGCTAGTGCTACATATGTTAATGGGTTGCAAACAATTTATTAAAACTCTGTTAATTTAAAACTTGCAGAATATTGTTGTTTTTAATTTTATTAGGTCAATTCTTATATTAAAATAACAGAATGTGGTTCTTCTTCACAGTGAAGTGTCTCATAGGTTCAGGAAAGGTTTAAAAATATTTTTGGAAAGTATACCACAACCCTCTCAAGAAAAAAAGGTTTTAGAAAAATTTCGCGAATACAGGGTAAACTTTTAAAACTTGATTTACGTTTTAAAAGCCCTTTTTTTACATCGGTATATAATCAAAAAGTTTCTATAGATTGTCTGATATTTACTTCAACATCATAAATCACATTTAGCATTACTATATGTATAATATTCTAATAATGACTTTACAGTTTTATGAAGAAATAAAAACACCACAAAGTATAACTAAAGTTTAAAGGTATATGTTTAAATATTGATTTGATCAAATTAAAAAGCATTCTAGATTAGCGTTATCAGTGTTGGGATCAATTTAAGCCGCCCACTCTTTGTCTATTTTGTTCTTGTTTCTATAATACCAACAAAATTTATTTTTAGCTATGTTTTTTTTTATTTAATGTTTATTAAGATTCCTGAACGATGAGGTATAACCTATAAAGCATGAAAAGTAAGTCTTTCTGATATAATAATTTTCCTATAAATTAGATTTTTGCAATTGTGATTTAAGGTATGAAAGCAAAACATAGCTAAAGTTTATTTTGTTGTTAGAAATACTAATTAAACAGAATAATAAGTATTCTAGTAAATAAAACATATTGATATAAAACAATATCTAAAAGTATCCAATAGTGCATGGTTTTTGTTGTTGTTTTGAAATAACACTTATGTCTCGTGCTTTGCCAATATCCATTTGAAATCTATCTGTCCAGTCTAATGTTGGTTTTAGAAGCGTGGCTACTAAATGATATTATTTATATTAATCAGTATATATTTGAAGTACTCTCTAGTCTAATATAGGTTTTAGAAGCGTGGCTACTAAATGATATTATTTATATTAATCAGTATATATTTGAAGTACTCTCTAGTCTAATATAGGTTTTAGAAGCGTGGCTACTAAATAATATTAATTATATTAATCAGTATATATTTGAAGTACTCTCTAGTCTAATATAGGTTTTAGAAGCGTGGCTACTAAATGATATTATTTATATTCATCAGTATATATTTGAAGTACTCTCTAGTCTAATATAGGTTTTAGAAGCGTGGCTACTAAATAATATTAATTATATTAATCAGTATATATTTGAAGTACTCTCTAGTCTAATATAGGTTTTAGAAGCGTGGCTACTAAATGATATTATTTATATTAATCAGTATATATTTGAAGTACTCTCTAGTCTAATATAGGTTTTAGAAGCGTGGCTACTAAATAATATTAATTATATTAATCAGTATATATTTGAAGTACTCTCTAGTCTAATATAGGTTTTAGAAGCGTGGCTACTAAATAATATTAATTATATTAATCAGTATATATTTGAAGTACTCTCTAGTCTAATATAGGTTTTAGAAGCGTGGCTACTAAATGATATTATTTATATTAATCAGTATATATTTGAAGTACTCTCTAGTCTAATATAGGTTTTAGAAGCGTGGCTACTAAATAATATTAATTATATTAATCAGTATATATTTGAAGTACTCTCTAGTCTAATATAGGTTTTAGAAGCGTGGCTACTAAATAATATTATTTATATTAATCAGTATATATTTGAAGTACTCTCTAGTCTAATATAGGTTTTAGAAGCGTGGCTACTAAATGATATTATTTATATTAATCAGTATATATTTGAAGTACTCTCTAGTCTAATATAGGTTTTAGAAGCGTGGCTACTAAATAATATTAATTATATTAATCAGTATATATTTGAAGTACTCTCTAGTCTAATATAGGTTTTAGAAGCGTGGCTACTAAATAATATTAATTATATTAATCAGTATGTATTTGAAGTACTCTCTAGTCTAATATAGGTTTTAGAAGCGTAGCTACTCTATAATATTAAATATATTAATCAATATATATTTGAAATTTATCTGTCCAGTCTAATGTAGGTTTTAGAAGCGTGGCTACTAAATAATATTAATTATATTACTCAGTAAGTATTTGAAGTACTGTCTAGTATAATATAGGTTTTAGGAGCGTAGCTACTCTATAATATTAATTATATTAATCAATATATATTTGAAATCTATACGTCCAGTCTAATGTAGATTTTAGAAGCGTAGTTACTCTAATATATTGTTATATTACTCATTAGACATGTTACTCAAAATACACTTTTTTGAATTTAATTCTTCTGCTGGCCTAAAAAGGCCTACAAATAAATGTACAAAGTTTCATCTCTCTATCTCTACTGGCTACCTAGCGCCAGGCATCTAAAAAATCAACAGGTAAAGGTAGCATGGTGGTTTTAACAATTTCTCAGCAATGTGCAGTTTTTTTAGCTCTTCTGCATATTTCAACCTAAACATATAAGGACAAAGATATAATATCCAAAAAATATTTGGTCCAAGTCTACTCAACAAAAACTAAAACTAACTTTTTAGGTCAGCAGAAGAATTAAATTCGAAAAAGTTTTTTTTGAGTAACAGGTCTATTACTCATATGTATTTGAAATCTCTCGGTCCAGTCTAATGTAGGTTTTTAAAGCGTAGCTACTCTATTATATTAATCAATATGTACTTTTAATATATCTGTCTAGTCTAATATAGATTATATAATTCCAAGTATATTAATATATTTTATCTGCCTAGTCTAATATACTTATGGCAAAAATTTGCGTTAAGATTTTATATTCGCATCGATACTTATATAACGAATAAAAGACAAATCAGACATAGGGACAAACAAATAGTAACAATTAGAGTAGTAAAAATTAAGAAATCGGAACCAATATATTATATTCATCTGTAAGAAATTGCTGAATATGCAAATTATTTCCAATCCAATTACCAAATTAATAAAATGGTTCTATTGGTTAAAATTTCTTTTAAAATTTTTTTTTAAATTGAACAAAATTTAAAAAGATGTACTGACAACGACTTTAGAATTGATACCATTCCTAAATTATTAAAGGAATCTCCCTACAAGGTTAAATTATAGAAATACTACGCTTTAAAAAAAATATAATGCAGTTTTAAAGCAAAATTTAGTTATTGTAACCAAAATAACTTTAACACATGTTAAAAATGTTAACAAAGAAAGAAGGGCGTTGTGTGTATCTTTTAGTGCCAAAAATTTGTTAGGGTCTCAATCAACTAATCATGTCTATGTAAAAAAGTTTGTTAAGATTGACTTTTAAAATTATGATATATTATTTTTAAATATACCACACTATCACAGTCTTTGTTTTTTACTACTCAATTCCCCACTACGCTACTAAAACCGAGAGAAAAGAGATTCAGACAATCTCAAGTTTTATAAAGAAAATCTGATTATATTCAATAAAAATCTAATTACTTAATATCTTTAATTGACCGTCAGTCGGACTGGTTAATACATTCTAGTTATACAGAGAAGCACCGCCACTAATAAATAAATATTTGTAAGTAAATAGTCGATACTTATGTTGATTTATTGGTATTAGTGTCTTAAATTTGATAGATTAGATCCCCTTAAGCAACAGATTTTGCCTCTTAAAATTTGGCTTTAGAAACAAGCAATCTTTTATATTAAAGAAAAAAGGAAGTATGTTTTTTAAACCTGCGGCATTAAGCGTAATTGGTAATGTGTCGGCTTGCCGTCGGAGAGGCATTAGGTTCGAGTTTGAACCACATTATCTTATAATAGAGACGTTAAAATGTTACGAACTGCTGCTGTACCAGACACATGCCATTAAATGTAAAGTTGTTTTTAAAAATGTGTAATCTTTTTTTGAAAATTGAAAAAATAATTTTTAAATTTGATTGTTGGTTTAATGTTATTTAAGCCAAAAAGGTTAAAAGCTTATCTGTATCCTTTTGAAAACAGTCTACCACAATCATTTTGGCTCAAAATTGAAAATTATGGACATAAAAAGTATAATTTACTTAGCAGTAATTTTGATAATTTCATATGATTCAGACATTGATAGTTTTATTTTGAGTAGCGCTGATATTATATAACTAAGGCTATGTAAGTCTGTATGTTGGATTGACCTATCGTGCTGACCCATTGTTACCAATAATAAAAGGTAGAGAAATCAAAAAAATTGCTTTAAGTTAGCGACATATGCGCTTATATAACATTATTGTATTAATATCATAAAATTTTTGTTTTTGTCCAGACAAATAAAAGCTTTTTCTGCAAGAAAAATAAAAACTAAGTTCACTCAAAATTGATATTTGAACAATATTTGATTAGGTTAAATGAATTAAGTTTGCATATAAAGCTGTTTTCATGTAGGATTCTCACATAAAAATGCAAATTTTGAAAAGCCTGAATCATGCAATACGATGGGCGGTTATCTGTCTGTGTTTATGTGAATAGTTTTTCCTTAAGGTATATGGAAAGTGGTTCTAAATATTTTTTACTCATCGTTTCGTCAATTTTGGTGGCTAATTTGGACCTCATTTATGGTTAATTCATTCAACGTGTCGTTATTTTAGCCAGATGGGAGTATCACTTAATTTGAGTGCATGAAAATTTGGTGCATCGGCAAAGTAATTATTTATATTAGATCTTGTATGGTTAATTGAAAACCAATTTTAAAAGTTAGACACCTTTAGTACATATTTTACCTGAGATATCAAACATTTATTTTCTTGCTAGGTTCATGGAATTGCCTTCTCCGCGCCCCAAGGTAAATACAATGAAATTAAAGTTTTATTATTATTTAGTTCTTTAGAACCCGCCCATCTCCTCTGTCTTTGATAAAACAGATAAGGATGAAAAAGAAACTAAGCCAAGCAGTTGATCTTATTCTCAAAAGCGCAGCTTTTCTACACTAATAGCGGTGTCCATCCATCCGTTATGGATATCTCTAAGGCATATTAGGTATATCCTATCAATATTTGTTTTAATTATGAGTAATAAATGTAGAAACACATTTACGACTAACAGAAAATCCGTGTATCCATTTTATGCTTTTCTGTAACAAAATTTTAAAATAATGGAAAGTTTTTAAGAAATGAGGATTCTTAAGACAATAAGGCGTAGTTAAAGGTTAGATTTCAGACCAAGGATACGTCATAAAAGCTGCTATTTTAAAAACTAAAAACTGCGTTTTCTAATTAATTCAGTATTTTTGAGAAAACAAGATTTCATTAATTAGGTTATACTGACTGATTTTTGTACAGTGAAAATGATTTGTTTAAATCAGTTTACCATGTAAAACGTGTCTTATTTTATATGCTTTTTCAAGAAGCAAACATTTTCCGTAATTCTTAAAGATGTATGTTTCTTTGAGTATCCTAATAATGGTATTTTCAAGCACGTTCAAGGCTGTTTTTTAAAATTTTGGGTATTACTTGTAAAAGATAAAGGCGTTTTCTTCACCCAAATTTTTTTATGTGGAATCAGCTGTCGAGTTTGACTGCCGCAACTGCAACAAATTGTCCAAAATTTAATGGATGACCGTGACTGGAAGCAGGCAAACTTATGATTATTAAAATCTAAACAGATAGGTATAAGAAAAAGCTTTTAAACCTTAAAAACTATCAATTTTTCTTAAAATTGATTTCCCAATGATAAGATTCAATTTGGTTATGTTATCCTACATCAAACATGCAACAATCAGCTTTTTCCAGGGAGGAAGTGAGACTTTGAATTATATTGGTTTTCCCAAAGTTATAATCAAGTATATAAGGAACTTTTTAAAATCTTGCTCGTTTGGTAAAAACTAACATTGTTCAAATTTTTTCACCAATAATCTTAATTTAGAGAATTTTTTTTTTCATAATTGGGGTTAAACATCAATTTATCGGCCAATGTCTTATCCTTTAAAAACCTGAGCATATTTTGGTATGCATAGCCCTTCTCCTCTCCTTTTATTCTTATTATAAAGACTAAATAAAATATTACTCAAAAAATTATTTCATATAATAATATTTCTTCAACTTGTTGATATTTTGACAAATATAATCAAGTATAGAGAACTTGTAGATAAATTGTGCTAAGGGCGGAACTTTTTCAATTCCAATTGAAATGGAATAGGAAACTACCGTTTTTATTTAGTAATAGTAGACAATTTCTTATGATTTTGCATTAAATTAAAATGTAAGTGATAATGTTATGAAAGTGGAGGTATAAGTAATTATGCATTACTAATCCAGGGTGTTTTTTAATAGGACAAAAGTATTGCTTAATATAACCCACTTGCCATTGACAGAAATTAATTATCTATATCTTAATTTCTTTTGGGAGATTTTTGGATCATGACCAATTTAAAGAGTGTGCAAAAATGCGTGCATTTTTAAAAATCAAATTGCGCGGCTTGTGTTAATAGTAGAAAAATGTTACGCATACCGTCAGAATTGTCATAAACTCTAGTTTGTGGAAATATATGTAACATATTCATGTTATTTGTAGTATAGAAGCTACGTTGGAAAATGTGAGGAAGACTGAAAAGTTTTAAGTAAGTTGGGACATTTTACCACGTAGCTCCTAAACTATACGTAAAACATTTTTCTACTATTAACACACGCCGCGCAATTTGAATTTAAAAAATATATGCATTTTTACATTCTCTTTAAATTGGTCATGATCCAAAAATCTCCCAAAAATAGGTACTTTGGAAAAACCAGTTTTTAAGGTATAATTTGTTGAAATTTGCTAAATATTTTTTCTTATACAAATTGCCCCAACCCAATAAAAAAATTAAGATATAGATCATTAATTTCTGTCAATGGCAAGTGGGTTATATTGAGCAATACTTTTGTCCTATTAAAAAAAACACCCTGTATAAAATCACACAAAGAATAAGTACAAAACCTAAGGAAGTCAACAATGAATAACAGCGAAGCTACACAGATGACAAACTCGGACAAAATCATAAACAATTACAAATAGACAGCACTGTATATGTTGAAGCAGAATATTACTTAAAAATTCTAGGGAACAGAGAGACAGAAATCATACCTTATACCATTTATGATATCAAAGCAATTACTTGAACTGCAACTTTTATTTTCACCTTGGATGTTCTAGTCTAAGTCTAATGTTATTACATAAACCCTTTTATGTATGAGACTCGTCGAGGAATTCTGGGAGGTGGTTTATGAAAAACAAAGTAAACGGGAACATCTTTTTTCCATATCACTTTTTCTTAGTTTTTAAACTCGCTATTTAATCCAATTTATTTGGTTTAATGCAATTATTGAGCTACTTTTCCTTGTCAATACTATACAAGTTAATATTTGAGGTTTCCTGTTGTATTAACCTACTGCCCTAGGGAAGGCTTTCATATAAAATTCATCGTGCTTTAAACATTAGAATTTTATACAAACTTTTCTTGTTTGATTAGATTGTCTGTGTGCCTTACAAAATCCTTTGCTGCCTTGTTTTGCTGTTATGTCTTTAGAAGAGTAGACTAACGATAAGTCGATATAATGTCAGCCATAGCCATATAGTCGACATAAACTATTAAAGTTTCATATTAATAATAGAGTGATCAAAGCATCCGGTTTATTAGGTAATATCTAGCTCAATTAGCATACAACAAAACCTTGAATTACACAATATTTGTCCAAAAGTGCTAACTCTGCGTTTTAATAGATTGTGCCTATTAAAATTAATGTCTTTAGACTATTTTTAACGTCTTTTGTAAGAAGCCATGTAGTCCAAACTCGAACCCTTACACAATATTTTAATTTTGGTATACTTTTCACTATTTCTCAGCTTTAGTCTGTCCTTTATTTTATTGCAGACATTTATTCTATCTTTATCATTCTTAATAGTATATCTATCTACTCTATTTTTTATCTATTCATATTCTTCTGTCTTAGTATCTCTATATTTTCTCTAACTTCATTGCATATTTATTTTCTTTTTGTTTACTTTATCTTTGTCATATTTACTTTAATTAATACTTTATCTTTGTCATATTTATTTTAATTCATTTATATTACGTAAATTTCTCCTAAAAAATAAAAGTTTGGCGTCCTTTTTTATGGACAGACAATAACTGTATTACCTCAATAAAAAGAAGCTAAACTAATCTTTAAATAAAGAAATGATAATAATATTAGGTTACACTATGTTATAAATCACTTGTCCAAAAAAATATTTTACATTTCAAAAGTAAATCAGTAAAGTTCTAATTATTGATAATAATTGTTCTTGGTAATTTTGGTATTTTGCAAATTACCCTAAATACCAAAATTATGAGAAACCAAAGGGTTGCTTATATTTTCCCCATGGTTTATGTTATAAATGATATAGAACATGAAATTGTTATTATTTATACATTTACCTAAGTATACAGGTTTGAGGGATCAGCAGCCGCATCCAAAGGGACACATTTTTTAGGAACAAATGCAGCCGTACCACCATCTAGATTTGAATATCAAGCAGAAGCTGCCTTGAAATGACAGTCGCGGCTGTAGGTAAAAAAAAAAAACATATCTCTAGCTAACGCTGCTGCAGCTAGTGTATCATCCGCGGTCTACTTGTATAAACGTGGTTGTCAAGACTTGGAAATAAGTTAATAGCAATTACTATAGGAAAGAAAATCATAATTATTCCATTAAAGAATGTGGAAAAGAATAACCCATTGAAACAGGTAAAAACTAAAAACCACTGTTTCTAGAGAGACATTTCTTTATTTTCGGATGTACGTCAAATAGAAAGGAAAACCTTCCTTCCCTAAATAAGCCGCCCATTGTATTTTACGTTTAAATTCCCGAAAATTATTAGGGTCTAAAATGATCTAAAAAATATCTGACCAAATACATAAGGTAAATTTTACCGAAATGTATAAACTCATCCCCTATCCATAATTGTGACTGACCAAACAGACACTATAACTTATAGATAAGCTTTGCTACTAAAAATACATGAGAAATGACACTAGTAATAAAAGATTGAGTTCCCATGCCGTAGAGATTCGGTTAAACATAGTAACAACAGTAAATGTTCATCTAAAATAGATAAAATGTTTTTAGGAAAGAAATATACTTAATATATTTTCTTATTTACACTCTAAGAGGTAATTACATAGCACATAAAATTATTTCTAATCATCGAAGGAATCACTATTTAAAATATAAAGTTATGAAGTCAATTGTGACACATAAAAATGAAAAAAAGTAGGTTTAAAATGGACTATCACTAATAAAAAATTATTAATCCACACAGATTATAATTCATAATTGCTATTGGACATGAAGGCTGATAATTGCTATCATTAAACATGTTTGTGTGAACACATGATTGTGTGGGCACAACAGGAAGACGCTGGTTCGAGTCCTGTCTCCGGATTTTAACCACTCATTTAACCAGCTAAAGGAAATTCTTAAGCTTTGTCACAATAGGATAAAACAGGTTCCAAAACATTGCATTTCAAAAAATACTCTATAAAAAATATATATTTGTGTTTGTAACTTTAGATCTAGATAACCGCTAAGCGATATGGTTTACAGTGAAGATTCTTATAAGTCCAGAGAAGGTTTTTTTTTTATTTGGAGGGTTCCCCTCCCAATTTAAAATCAAGTTTCATCCCAAATTTTTTAATTAAAATAAAACATGGAGGATCGACTATCCCCGTCCCATTCTTTAGAGTGCCATTAAAGGCTTCTAGGGGCTTTACAATGTAATAATTTGAAAACCTCTAGTTAGCGGTAATTAGATTTTAGCAATAAAATATAATGTTAATCATGATGTTGAAGAGAATTCTAGAAAAGTTAGCCATCAAAGCTGCTTGTCGATAACATGTTAACATAATGTCGATATAACTTTGTCCAATTTTAGGCCATTTTAAATTTTAATAGCACCCAGTAATATGTACATTGTGCAGTGCATGGGACAAACCAAACAGGTGTTTCATCCCTTTAGCAAAAATTAATCTAATAGTAGCATTGCAATTCTTTTAATGAATTTTGTCCCTTTATCACCTGATTATATTTTTTGATTATACTTTTTTACATCAAATATAACAATAGGAAAAGAAATACACTTAATTCATAGATACAAAATAAATTATTTGCAACATTTAATTTGCAAACCATAAAATTATCAATTAGAAGATAACTTTTCGAGCTACCGACGTAGATATTAATAAATATGAAGCCACTTAATAAATAGTTAATTATATACAATAAGACTATATATTATAGGGGATATTACCCTGGGGAAATGGTTGTTTTTAATGAACACCCTAAATGACTTACTCGGATTCTTCTAAAAAAAGAACAACCTAAAAATCTTAATAATCTAATTATACTCACTAAGAAATATTATTGTTCTTAAAACAATTTGATTAGAATTTTCTATATTCCCGCCAAAGACTTGACTATCCATGATACCACCACGTTATTTAAATTCATAAAATCGTATGGACTTCTTTAAAATTAAGAAAGAAAGCGGTTGAATAAAGTATTGGTTGAAGACATGTTTATATTCTGTTAATCTTTCCCTTATAATTCTTGACAAAGCGTCCTCATTATTACATAACAAAAACATATCTTATGCTACATTTTCTTTTGTCAAAGTTCTATAATAAAGCATCTAATTCTACAAAAGCATGCTGTAATTAGTAATCAATATAAAAGGCTATTTTTGAAAGAATTATATCAGGATAAAGTAGTTGTTCTTCGTATGCCATATCCATTATACCTGATTATAGAAGGGTGAGAAAATGAAAATAAATAATGCTTTGTTCTACATTTTAACTGATTTTTATATGGTGGGTTAAATGAGGGATATTCATTAGTAGCGCTATAACTATATCTATAATACAAAGATGTGTGTTTATTTTCTCCGATAAATCTATTCTTGATTTTAAAAAGTACACTTTAAATCTTCTTGTACACATTCCCATCCACGATTTTTTGTGCTTCGCTACTTATGGATGTTGTCATCCTTGTTTGTAATTATCTCAATAAGATAATATCTCAAAATTACATGTTTATTAATATAAGGAAAAGCATTTAATTCTGTAATTTTTAAAATCGGTCAAACACGCTTTTGTTTAAGAGTAGCTGCACCACAAAAATCCAGAGCTGATATATTTCATTGAAAATTCAGATTTTTTTCCAATGGTCTTCGAAAATTTTAGACATTTGTAAATGGTCAACTGAAATTGAAGTAAAAGAAAATATTATTGAAGCTTTATGTGGAAAGCGGCTTTTTCAAAGCAAAATAAAAGAAGGGCTTCCTTTGTCACCAGTAATATCAATTTAGGGGGGAGGGGTTAGGGGGTGAATAATAGGATGTGAAAAATACAAAAGGAAGAAGTTCCTTAGGGGATAGCGAGTAATGGATATCTGAAAATACGCATTGACGCCAAAGAGTACAAATGTTACGCCAATTGTGATCACAACTCTCACGTTTATATAAAAATGCAACATATAATAATAGCTATTAAAACAATTTTCAAGCATAACTTTTATCTTTTTAGGATAACAATTAAATAAGAAAAATATTTTTACCATATGAAATTCGTGATCAAACACCTAATTGAAAAAAAATGCAAGACATAGCTCTTATTTTAAGAAAGACTAGGGGCAACGAACGCCCCTAAGAAGCCTCTAAGTGTTCTTAAGGTGGGAGGGGGATAAGTCAACCGCCCTTCTACTTTTTAATTTGAGTTTTAATAAGAAATATTCAGAAAAAAAATTTTGTGGGGGATTTTAAATTGGGAGGGTGGAGATACGCTCTCCCAAAATAGTTAAAAACCTTCCCTGTACCTAAAAAAAAGCTTAATTGCAAAGGAAAACCAAACAGATGTTATTTTCAAAAAAATTTTATAAAACAAAAATTGGCGCATTTGTATGAACACCAGAATTATAGGTTTGAAAGGGGAAGGAAAAAAAGAGAGGGGGAAGAGAGGGGGTAAACTAGTTTGAAGATATCTGAGAATAGTTATGATCGCCATCTTCCACTATCCCTTAGGGGGCTTTCCATTATTGGGGGGGGGGGGATGAGTGGGGGGGTTATGTGCCATAAATACCGATAGAGTTTAACTTAAAGTCAAGAAAATAAAACATTATGATAACCCGTTTTACCCCATCCCTTATCCTCTACCCCACTTTTGCTTTCATTTCAAAATTCTTCCATCCTAACTTAACAACGCTACTCAATACTGTGGCTCACCAAATTTACACATAAGGTGACGTTAACATGGGAAATACATATAATTAATTATGAAAATAATATATCCAAGTGCGTCTGTCGATAAAAAGAGAAAGACACAATAAATCATTTAGCTCTTTATTTTTAATTTTTTAAGTTTAAAATATTGTACTCGGCTATTCCTTGGCCGATTTAGGCTTTTAATCATATCCTGGCCGAGACAAATTTAGACCGTTGACTAATCAAAAATCGGTTCAGTTAGAGGGATACCCAACGTCTCAATTTATTGCTACCAAAAGTCTTATAACTACGTTGCAATTATATAAAAACCCGTAAATTGAGTTTAATCAAAGGAGTATACTACATATTTCAATCACGCCCCCATCCCGTGATACAGCGTGGCATTAATTTGTCATCGACCTAAATACCATGGTTCCGAGGGTAAGGAGGAGGTTCCTCCGAATAAGGTAATGGATGGGAAGGTGTAAATTGGGGGAGGTCCTAAATATGGATTGAAACGTCACTATGATTAGCTGTGGTCACTTAATTCTACAATTTTGTAAGGTTAGCCTATGAAACACCCATGACTCAAAAAGTTTACACAAATACCATATTATAATATCTTCAAGGACCTCTAATGGTAAAAAGTATATTATGGATTTAAAAGCTAATCAAAACGTAAACTTAAAACTTATTAATTACAAATACGATGAAAAAAGACAATTGTAATAAGGTTAGATCGACATACACTGTTCTCTAATAAAATAAACATCCATAAATATTTCTCCTAAGAAACCATAGGCTTCTGTACTAACCCAAAAATAGCTAAATACCTGCCAAGTATCAAAAAGCTTTCCAAATAATTGTTATTCAATCAATTCTGTGTTTTCGGAGATCACACACGTTAATTTAATATATGTATAATTTTGTTTAAGAATCATATTCAGCTGTTGAATAGTTTTGTGGGTGCGTAAAAACCCTAAATTTGGAATTTCTATCGCCCACCTCTCCATTCTACACCCCCGGTGTCTATACCTTTCTTTCTTTTTATAAATTAAGAAAAAGAGGTTTTTCAAGATTTATTGGTTTCTTAATAGCTTTAATAATTCAATACTGGGTTCGATTCTTTAAAATTTTCAGTTTGGTAAAAATTGTAAAATGTAGATTTTTAGGTTAAATATTTGGTATTAATCTTTAAAGATAAAACTAAAAAATAGGAACAAAAACTATTATTCTATGTGTAACCAAAGATATCACTAATTGTTGTAACTATTTAGTTATCTTTTTAGAAGAAGCTTTATACTTTTTCAGAATAGATTTTTAAAAGATAAAAAAGACAATATTAAACTTCTGCAAAAGTATTTTTTCACTTTTGCATTTTAAACAGAAATTATATGTGTGGTTGGGCATAGGCTATAGGGATGAAGTACCTTTAAAAAGCAGCACTAGGGACGGACGAATACTTGAATTTTCAATAAACAATAAATCCTAGATTTTGAAGTATCCAACTCACTCAAAGATAAATAAATTAAAATTAAGAGTTTAAGTTAATAGGTTTAATATGTTGTATACACTTCTTTTTCTGGAAAGAAACTGCGCCCCTTACCTTTGGGCCCTTATTTCAAGATTGAGCAGCATTAATTTTGTTTGAATTTCAAAGGTTTTTTTAGTGGGGTCTTAGTTGTTGTTCATCCTCCTCTCCTTTAGAAATATAAATACTTGTGAAATACTTGATTTGCTTGTACCCTTTAAATTAAAACCCAACTAGCCGTAACAAGGATCGTAAGCGGACAACCAAACTCTTTTTTATAGCTCTTTCCATGCTGAATCACAGCCAAAAGAAAATAAGTAAAAACCCCAAATCAGCAAAAAGTTGCCACGTTTTTGCCACTTAGCGACAATTTCCCAAAAATTTGTATCACAATGCACACAATATTTCTCCCTGGAATGGAATTAGTATTCTAAATATCACAAAAAATCAGGGGCAATGAAATAATATTATATTTTATTTTGATACATATTTAAATATTAACGCATATAAATATCAATATTAATAATAATAAAGAAATTTCAAATGATACATGAAAAATAAAATATACTTTTACAGGTGAACTAAAGAAAATACAGTTTTAAATCAAGGGATCAAAAGGGGTGATAAATCGAAATACATCCTCAATTATGATAAACAAATGACCTCTTCTGTTAATCAAATTATTTGTTGAAAAGTTTGAACATACAAATTTAAAATCAAAATAAAAAGAATTACCCTTAGTTTTTGGTCCAACGAAGATAACTAGGTTATACAACTCTGGGTAAGAATTTACAGTCCATTGTCCCCTCCCTCCCTGACTTATTCAGATTAACCTATATAAGAGATAAAAATGTGTATATACATTTTAAATGAGACTCTAGCTTAGTTTACTTACTTATTCTTTTCTTTTGGAAAATGTCTCTTTCCTTTTTAAACCGTTTGTTTGTTTCTCAGGATATTTTGATATATCAACACCACACCTAGACTATCTCTACATGGAATAATCTATATAGAATTATCATAGGTTCTTTAATCATACCTTATGTTTTTATCAAGTCGTTCTTAACACAATAAATATAGCTTCAATAAACTAAGATTATTTCATTTTATATAGAATGAGTAATAAAAGAATTACAAAATTTTCTTTAATATTACTGGATACTTTGCCCCTAGCTCTAAAGGAAGGTGACTAAGTACGGGGGAAGGGGGAAAGGGTTGTCTGAAATTAGTTTAAATCCAGCCCAAGACATGAATGACGCTTCCCTGAAAAGTACAACCCATTCAGACCAGTAATTTCCGAGATCTTAAGCTTAAGATATAAAAAAAAACGTATTATTTTATATTACAGGACTTTTATTCTGACTAATTTTATCTTTGTGTCAAATTGTGTTAAAGAATATTCAAAAATACATCAATTGAATATACTTACAAATAATGACTTTGTTAGCCTTCTATGTCATCTTCAATAGGGAGGAGTAGAACAATGGCGATAAATTTATCACTGTTTATTCTTAGACTTTTTAAAACTTCCAAAGGCGAAATTTCGAACATAAAAATTTTTAATTTTATTATCATTTTTCCTCTTTCCTTGCACCCCTGCATCATATTATTAACTATTCTAAATACATATTCTTAAGAAGCATATTTGTAAAAGTGGGGGTGAAAACAAATATCAAAAATATTCCACTGAATTTTCTCATCACAAGCTGAGACTTGTCGGGGGGATGATCTGGAATTTTTAGGAACCCTTTTGTATGTACACATGCATGCCTGTGAAATTATGCTAAAGTACTCCATGACGACTTAGGTCCAAACTCTATGAACTATGGCTAATCAATAAACCAATCAAACAGATATCATACTTTGAGTAAAAGAAGATGAATTTACAATCATAAGAACAATAGTAAAGAGTAAAGACAATAACAAACATGCATGTTCATCCTCAAATTAAACCCTTTATTATTCCATTTTGTTTCTCATCCCAAGCCGAGTAAAAAAGTCAGTTTTATGCATATTTGTGAAGCATTTATCATAACTCATTTTATCAACAACAAAGCATTTTTATAAATTTTTACCCCATTTGTTATTTCTCATGTTACTGCCTTTACTCCAGGAGCTTCAAAACGAATGGAACATGGTAGAGGCTACCTTTTCTTATGACAAATTTTGTTTTTGCCCTCAAATATTTGTTACCCTAAACCACTGCTGTGGGTAAGGGGTTAAGTCTCTAAAGGCTAGGATAAGAGCCTAAAGTTAGAAAAAAGTAAATAACACACAACAAAATTAAACTTTTATGTATTGTTAGCAAATTGCAAATCTTGAAAGCATCAATGGTTGATTCTATTACATTATGTCATTTTCAGTTGTAGTTTCTAAAAGATAATTAACTTGACCTAAAAAAATCTGCCAATGAAAATAAACGCACTTACAGATTCAAATTTAAAGTAAAAAAATTGAGGAAAACTCACAGTGATGGTTTGTATATTTTGTATAATATTTGTTTACACAAAATCTTCCTACACAAATAAAGTATCCACCCAATATTACAAATCAATGACGATTATATCCATATGGTTTTTAAAAATGATTATCTACACTGCACCAAATGTTCAGTTTAGAATTAAAATTTTGTTTGGATAACAAACAGTCATAGATGAGAAACTCTTTATGATGAACCGTTGATGGAAGAAACGACTAGCTACAATTATATATGGGGTGATTTCTCATGTATACCTAAGAAATAAGAGTATAGTTTTTTTTAAGTCCTCAAAGTCCATAGCTTTGCGTTAAATAACTTTAACCAGTCTTTCTAGCTTAACTTTTAAAATCTAAATTCAACTTTTTTGTATGAATCCTTAACAAATATAAAATACCAGGTTTCGGCAGCTTTTGTAAATTTCCACGAATTTCTCTAAGACAATTGAAATATAATTCTTTACAAATAATTACATATCCGCTACCTGTATCTAAATTTGAAACGTGTCCGCTGTTTGTCGGGAAATTAACATGCTTGAGTGGGGTTTAATGTATATAACTTAGGGTTGTGAGAACTAGAATATATAGGTTTTAACACCTTAATATATGAGTTGATGGTCTGTAATGATAAATTAAGTTTTGCAAACAGGGATTGATTTTTGTAAGCCCAGTAATCATAGTTTTAGTAAATAACATTTAGAATATTTCTCTATCTATCTCTCTAATTATCTATCTCTCTCTTCTTTATCTTTATCTATCTCCTCTCTATATACATATTTATATATTTTTTCTTGTGCACAAAACGCACCTTTCCCCTCCTATTTATTAATGTTTCAAAATAGCTTTGCTACCATTGCATTGGAAGTATTTGTTCTTGCATGCATTGGGTCTTTCAATGGAAACAAATGTGTAATTTTTATTTTACATGGGATAATAAGAAAATTTATAAATTGCTTTTGATCTAAACATATTCATACTTTAAAACTTCTAAAAAATATTAACAAGAAATATATGCAAAGGTATATACAATCATCTTTTGATAATATTATTTAAGAATTTTTAGAATACAATATTTTTAACTGGCTAATAAATGCTTTGTGATTAAAACATTTAATTCTAAAATCGTCAAAATTTATTTTAAAACTTCCTTTACAATATTATCACAGTGAAGTATATTTACATATTATTCACAATGGACAGACAGATAAACGTATAAAGTAGATTTGCCACCGAAAAATAATAAAGTATCTAAATTCTTTTTGCTACTTTCATAAATCTTTGTATATTATACGTTTCTATGATGTTGTTTATACTCATAAAATATCTTGGTAATATCCTTCAAAATCAGAAAAAAAGAAGAGAACATCCATGCAAGCTTAAATAGAAGCAGGTATGAAAGCAATGTAACAAATAAACATAATACTATAACATAAAAATAACGATTGCAGCAAAGATTTTTTAAACAACTTTCCACTATAGCCATACTTTCAAAGAAAAAAAAATTAGATAAAAATTCAAAAAGGGTCATTTTACCTAAAATAATATTTAAAAATAAGGGATATTGAAATTATTCCCCCGCGAAACTTTATTTTGTTGAACTTTAATCTGGGAATGTGTATTTGAAAACAAGGCTGGCCCTTCTCTGCTCAGTTAGGAGAGTGAAATATTTAATTTAACTTCAAAACCAATAAATGAAAGTATATATAACTAATACACATAAACTAATTTATTGGTAATGCTTTTTTTAAATACTATCTATAATACAAAGTAGAATGATGTCTGTCTGTCCGTCTGTCTCTTCAGGGTATATACCTATTGGTCCTGTGGTGGTTTTAAGCTATTTTCTTGGGAGGTGGGACATCCCCAACCCCTCCAAAAACAAAAAAAATCCCCCCCATTTTTTTTTTTTTTTTTTTTGATGATATTTAGTTTGAAGAAGATGAGGATCCAATTTTTTTTTTTTTATGTATAATTGATATACAGTTTGAAGAAGATGAGGATCCAAATTTTTTTTTTTTTGATGTATAGGTATTAGACCTTTTCATGAAAATACACTGTGTCGGTATGTATTTCTTGTATTCCCTGGCAAGTTCGAACCCATTAATCCCTTTTTCCTTACACCAAAATTCCCCAGAGAATGAGTGTGTTATGCGGCATTCCTAACTATCTCCGCGCGTGGCTTGTAAACAAACAAAAGAGATGCGCACTTTTCCTTTGATAAGTCCCACGTGAGGAGCTACGTGAATGAAAATAATGTATTGCTTGAATATACATGCGCTCTGATGTGTGGAATATCTCAAATAAGCCTTCCTGCTTAGTTTGACATCATATGTGGTAAGAATTTATCTTTTAATTCTTGAAAATAAGCGTAGAATGGTACAATTTTATGAAGAAATTTAAATCATTAATTTTTCAATAAATAGACCATTTAACTGCTAAGTTTTGATATACGAATATTTACTTTTATAATGTTGATTATTTTATTCTAAAATTATCAATTTCTGATGCAATTTAATATGATTCGTGCCAATTTTAAGTTTTTTAGAAAATTCATATTTTTTATTAAATTAAAATCACGCAACCTCGATGTTACAAAATAATAACAATTAATTTTATGTAATTAATTCTTATATTTTTGTTTTAGACTTACTGTTTTCATGGTAATAAATACACATTCGTAAACTTCACTATGTTGGTCATTCGGAGGGCTTCGAGATAAGATTTCGAGAACGGCTAGGCATTGCGTTCCGAAACAATGAAAACAAGACAGAACAGATGCAGCTAAGAAGAATCTGTGAAGTTTTGTGAATGTGTTGGTTGTGATACCTTAACACACATTATTATAGTCATAATCAGTACAGTTAACTTTAGTGACAATCATGGGTCCTAAAAAGAATAAAGGTGATCAATTGTGTAAGCGGCTGCGTCCAGCCGTTGATGCCCTAACCAGTGAGCTAAGTAGAGTGATGAAGTTGGTCAGTGATACTTCAGAACTTGATGTTAGACATCTCACTAAGGAGTCAATCCTTGTCCACGACAAGTTCGAAACGTTCGACAGCATCATGGGCGGTTTTAGCAAGCTTGGTTTGAGAATCCAAGAGCTTGATGAGTTTAATGACATTTATTCTGATATAGTTACTGTGCAAAAAGACTATAGTGCCTTGAAGGATGCTCTTGATGCTATAGAAGAGCTTAGTGACATTCAAAGTGTTGTTGATGTAGTTGGTGATAATTTGCCTAACCATCAGGCTGATCTATATGATCGATGCTTGAAGATCGTGAAAGTTATTAAAGGGTCATATTTTCCCTTGCCCGATCCAATTATAAACACTTTGTCTGCATTGATGAAACAATTGGCTGAGGTTAAGCTTGAACCTGTGAAGCCACCCACGACGACGGCGGGTGCCTCAGCAGCATCGCCATTTGTGTCACCGTTTGGCACACCACAGTTCGCCACCGGTTCTATGTTCACGCCAGGATATATGAATCGTGTTGACGAACGTCTTCTCCCCTCTTGCGACGGCCAGGAAGCATCCTACGTAAGTTTTAAAGACAATTTTAAAAGCTTACTGTAGGACAGGACCCGTCGTATTTGCAGTTATTGTTGAGCAGTGAGAAGGTCTGTAAAAATAAAGAGCTGAGACTCCAATTAACTCAGATTCAATCGCATGAATCTCAGTGGGCTTACCTTGACTCGCGTTTCAAGTCTAAGACACGTCAAATGCTCTGCCTTTTCAACCAATGGGAGAAAAAGTCTAAGCCGTCGGACTCCAACCAGATTGTGACTGTGTTAGCAGAGTTCGGTGGTGCAGTTAGCCAGCTGGAGCAGCTGACTAAAGATGATGAAGATGATGAGGTTACCACCAGCCAGTGGTTGACCGTGATACTTCTGGAGATGTTATCCAAGAAGTTACCTCGAGACTTTCAAGACAAGCTTAATTTGGCATTGGGCTCAATGGACGTCCCAAATGTGCCAAAGTTGATGCAGATAGTCGAGGAGCAGAGGGGCGCTATTTTAATGCGGTGCTCAACTGATATAGACACCCCCTCTAAGAAGAAGGGTAATCCTGCGGCAGCAGCTACCGCCGTAGGTAAACCTGGTAAATCTAAGATGAAGCAGTCATGTTTTGTTAATGGCTGTAATGATATGCACTTACTTTACAAGTGCCCAAAATTTCATGACCTGTCAGTGCCAGACAGGAAGAGTTTTGTGGAGAGTGCTGGATGCTGTTGGCTTTGTTTGCAGAAAGGGCATAAATCTGTGGATTGCCCGAAGGCAGATGTAATAGGCGGATGCAAAGTGAACAATTGTGGTCAGACCCATAACAACCTTCTGCATGAGAGTGTTGATATGGCTGCCGCCGTCTATGAAGCACATACTTCCCCTGAGGCGAACCTAATGTTAATGTTACAACAATTAGACGTCGTTGATATTAATCGCCAGAAGGTCCCAGTGTCCGCCATGTGGGACACTGGTTCAACTATCTCAATGGTAACCCAGTCACTTGTTAATAAACTTCAGTTACCTTTTACTGGACGTTCAGCAAGAATTTCTCTAGCTGATGGTGAAGTTAAATGTCTCCCGACGGTCAAGCTATGTTTAGTTGATCGACACAAGAATTATCACATGTTAGAACCTGTGGTAGTGCCTCTCATTGGTCCTAAAGAGGCGATCTGCTCCATGAATCCTGTGGAGGCAGCTGTTTTGTTTGATATGAAACCTGAAGATTTTACTTTGGTTAATGGGCAGGTGGATTTGCTCATTGGGCACCTGCGCCCGTCGATGTTTCCCTACTCTGAATGCTCAGTAGGAGAAACCATGCTTTACTCCAGCTTGTTTGGATCTGGATATTTTGCTGTTAGTGCTAATGGATTAGCAAAGAGTAGGTATGTTGTCTGCTCAGATTTCGAGTTAGAAAGTGAAGCTATAGGGTTTTTAAAACCAGAAAGCTCAGATGTTCAGCCGCAGCCGACTGTTGGTGCTGCTTGTGATGCTATTGATGAACCTGTTGGTTCTGCTTGTAACGCTGCTGATGAACCTTTTGGTTCTGCTAGTGCTGCAGCCGTTGACAACATGGCTACGGCGGGTGTTGCCGTGGCTATTACTGATAATGATGTTAGTTGTGCTGCAGTTAATCCTGATGATATTGGTGACGATACTGTAGCCGTTGATAACGTTGTTACGGCGGGTGTTGAGCCGATGAATGATTCGGTTCCAGCCGGACAAGAGCCGACTGGAGTTTCGGTTCCGGCTGGACAAGAGCCGATCAGAGTTTCAATTCCAGCTGGACAAGAGCCGACGGGAGTTTCGGTTCCAGCTGGGCAAGAGCCGATAAGAAATTCGGTCCCGGCCGGACAAGAGCCGACGGGAGTTTCGGTTCCGGCCGGACAAAAGCCGGTAGATGATTCTAAGTTTTATGACAGCCACACTTTTTCAATTACATACCTAGGTGCTGTTGTGAATCAAGAATCGACTTGGTTGCTGCCAAGCTTGCCGCCCGACACGGGGTAAGAGGCCTGCAATATGGCGGGTGGAAATATGGCGGGTGTTGCCGCCAGAAAGTCATTGAAAATTTTCAAACCACACATATCTAATCTACAACATAAACTATTTATGTGTGAAAATGATCTTTAAAGAAAAAATATTACAAGTTATATGTTGAGCTTGTGAAAGGAACCTAAATGGGTTCTGTAAAGAATAAGTATTCATTATTCAACTAATTTTATTGTTCATACCTAAGCACAAAAATTCTACAAAACTGTTTAGACTTTTAAAGCAGATTTTAAAAGATTTTGTTTCTTTAAGTATGATTTTGAAAAGCAAAAGTTCGTGTGTATTAACCACCAAATGATTTTTGCAGAATTTAAATCGAGAAAAATAGATTTTTTGTACAAATTATTTTTCGAGGTATTTTTTTTATGGTTCACGTTTACTTAAAAAATGTTATTTCTCAGATTCTCATATGAAATAATGCATTAAAGTAAAGAACACAACATGTAATATTATTATGATAATGTTTAAAATATTCCTCATTATTATTTTAAAAGATTATCGCAAAAAATCAAGATATTTGTTTAAATTTGTAAGCAAATCAAAGATTTTCTTTCATTCCGGAGGCAGAGATTTTTAACAATTCATGTACAAAAGTTTTTCTTTCACTCCGGGAGCTGGGATTCCTATTAATCCACGCGTAAAGATTTTTTTTCATTCCGAGAGCAGAGATTCGTAGTAATATACGTACCTAGCGATTTCGGACAATTTTAAACCTTGAGAAAATACTTTTAGCAATTATTTTCCTAGGTACATATATTTTTCGTTCATGTTTAAGCATTTATAATAATGAACACGATGTATGGTATTATTAAAATATTGATTATTATTTTATGTGAATGTCACAGAATTAATTTAAGATAAACTATGCATATTTTAAATTAACTCTACCTTCATTTTTATCGCATATATTAAAATTGAAGCAGTATTTTTTTAAAAAGAAATTACCCATTTCTTAAGATTTATAAGTAACGCAAAATTTCATACAATTTCGCTTAAACTTTCAAATCGATGCAAGATTTTTTTCATTTGAAATGCAAACTTAGTTTTTATACGTTTTCGCAAGTTCTTTCAATGATTTAAGTCTTTCCGAGACCTGGGATTTTTTTCGAGGAAAATTTCCTAGGTACCTATACAGATATAAACATTTTTATCCTTGTTGGATTGAAATTTGATATGATAAGAAATTAACAAAATGAGATTTTTACATCATTTAAATATTTCTTTATGATTTATTACAATCACATAAATAATTTAATATTACATGCATATTAAAATTATTACTATTTACCTTTGAACTGATGTATCTAAAGAAAAAATGCAGATTTTTTTCACGATGAATTAAGTAGATTCTTTGATTTTCGTAGAATTTAGCTTAATAAGACCGCTTTACGACGTACTTAAGCTCTGTTTCCTCGGCCAGGCCCGACGCAAAACGGCAAAACTAAAGCATAAAATATTTTATTTTCGATTTGATTTGCTTTAATTGATGAATTTAAAAGTTTCTTTGAATTATTTCATGATTCTTTTTATTTTTGATTTGAATTAAACATCACTAATTATGTTTGTTTCAGTTGATGCAGCCCTGCGCCAGAAATCCTGTTGGAAATTATGCAGTATCAAAAAATGTGATGGAAAGTCATAACGTCCGACAGGATAGCTGGAACAAGGCATTTATTATTATTTGATGGATATTGTTAGTTTGTATCTTGAGGGATTCATTCTAACTGAGGCCCAAATTGCCTTTAATTATGACTGTATGAATATGTATATATTGCTTTCTTCTTAAAACAGAGAGAAATTGAAGATTCAGCATTTTAGAGAAGTTCTTTTCTTACGTTGAGCTTTTGTTTTATTTAAGTAAATTTAATTTGCATATTTCAATTGCAATTTTAATTTTACGCAATTTTGATTCACGAAGATTTAAAATTATGAAATTTTAATTTTCCGAAGTTTGATGATTTTTTTGCAGTCATATTTTATTTAGATTTAAGTATCTATTTTATTAAAACATGTTTAGATTTAAGGATCTTACTTATCTTATCTGAAAAATGTTTAGATGTAAGCACAATTATTTTTCTGTCGGAGAAAAATTCTAATTATTGAGAAGTTTTTATGCAATTTTACTTTTCTTTTCTAGCAAAAAGATTTAGTAGAAAAAATGTTATTATTTAATCTTTCTTTCTTTTGATGAAAAAAGTTTGAGTTGATTATTTAATTATCGATGCGATTTTTAGTATAAAAATCATTACCTATTTTATTATGTAGGTACCTATCTGAAGTTTAGGTACTAATGATTATTAATTCATGTATTCGCAATTACATGGTCTGTAATTCTAATTTTATTTGAGATTATGAGGCCATGATATAATGAGATGTGTGAGTGGTAAATGTGCAATTCATGAATGTTGAATGCTTTTCCCATTCCTTATTCCTGTCCTTATGTGGTAGCTGAGGCGGTTTGAGTAGTTGTGGTATTCGTAAGTTTCCATAACCAATTTTAGGCCTTATGGCCATGACATTTAAACTCTTGTAATTTATGCGTTATGAGATTGTGATTTCGTGGACACTGTCTGCACGCATGTTGCAAAGATGAGGTATTGTGTTCGATTCCCAGTGAATAGACGGGTGTGTGTCGGTATGTATTTCTTGTATTCCCTGGCAAGTTCGAACCCATTAATCCCTTTTTCCTCACACCAAAATTCCCCAGAGAATGAGTGTGTTATGCGGCATTCCTAACTATCTCCGCGCGTGGCTTGTAAACGAACAAAAGAGACGCGCACTTTTCCTTTGATAAGTCCCACGTGAGGAGCTACGTGAATGAAAATAATGTATTGCTTGAATATACATGCGCTCTGATGTGTGGAATATCTCAAATAAGCCTTCCTGCTTAGTTTGACATCATATGTGGTAAGAATTTATCTTTTAATTCTTGAAAATAAGCGTAGAATGGTACAATTTTATGAAGAAATTTAAATCATTAATTTTTCAATAAATAGACCATTTAACTGCTAAGTTTTGATATACGAATATTTACTTTTATAATGTTGATTATTTTATTCTAAAATTATCAATTTCTGATGCAATTTAATATGATTCGTGCCAATTTTAAGTTTTTTAGAAAATTCATATTTTTTATTAAATTAAAATCACGCAACCTCGATGTTACAAAATAATAACAATTAATTTTATGTAATTAATTCTTATATTTTTGTTTTAGACTTACTGTTTTCATGGTAATAAATACACATTCGTAAACTTCACTATGTTGGTCATTCGGAGGGCTTCGAGATAAGATTTCGAGAACGGCTAGGCATTGCGTTCCGAAACATACACTTTTTCGAATTTTAATCTTCTGCTAACCTGAAAAGTTACTTTAGGAGCCTAGAAATACATGTACAAAATTTCAGCTCTCTATCTCTACTGGCGACCTAGCGCCAAGCATGTAAAATTTCAACAGATAACGGTAGCACGGCGGTTTTAACAATATCTCAGCAATGTGCAGGTTTTAAGCTCTTCTGCATATTTTAATTTGAACACATAAGGACAAAGGTTTATTATCCCAAAAATCTTTTTTCAAAGTCTACTCTACACCTAGCGCCAGTCAGTTTTCTAAAATCATGCATTTTATACCTGTGAAAATAAAAATCACCAGCGCTAGGTGTAGAGTAGACCCTGACAAAAGATTTTTGGGATATCATATCTTTGGCCTTATGTGTTTAAATTGAAATATGCAGAACACCTAAATTCATCTTCCAAGCCATTCTCTAAGCATTTTAATTTTTTTTATGAAATAACGGTATTTCAAAACTGCCCTTTGAAAAGGCCTAAAAAATATCTTTTTTGTCACTTTTTTCACTGCTTATAGTTACAACTTATTAAGATATTATGCTCAGTTAAAAAAAATTGGCGCCTCCAGCATCAAAATCGGCAAAAACTGGCAGTTAAACTTCTGTGCCCCTACTTGCCCCCCTCTTCGGCCAACAGTAGTTATCTCAAGAAGTAAAAGAGATATTACACAGAAAGATGACTTTTTAAATAAAACTGAACTAAGTAACCATTACAGATTTCATTTTGGGACTTTCCTTCTAGGGGATTGTGGAGCAAAAGACCCCCCAAAATACTAAAAAATATAAGTTCTAAGCTTATTTTTAAAGATATCAACCTGATTTTTTAAAAAAACTTTGTTAACATAATGGAACTCAGTAACTTTTACAGATTTCATTTTGGGACTTTCCTTCTAGGGGCTTGTTTGACAAATGACCTCCAAAAACTAAAAATATGAGTTCTGGACTTATTTTTAAAGATATCAACCTAATTTTTTTTAGAAAACTTTTTTCACATAACCAAACTTAGCAACCTATACAGATTTAATTTTTGGGACTTTCCTTCCAGGAGCTAGTGGATCAAAAGACCCCCAAAAACACAAAAAATATGAGTTCTGAGCTTATTTTTAAAGATATCAACCAGAAAAGTTTTAAAATAATACTGAACTCAGTAATATTTTCACATTTCAATTTGAGACTTAGCTTTGAGGGGCTTGTGGAGCAAAAGACCCCCAAAAACACAAAAAAATATGAGTTCTGAGCTGATATATAAAGATATCAACCTGATTTTTTTAAAGAAAACTTTTTTACATAACCAAACTCAGTAATGTTTACAGATTTCATTTTAGGACTTTCCTTCTAGGGGCTAGTTGGGCAAAAGACCCCAAAACTAAAAATATGAGTTCTGAGCTTATTTTTATAGATATCAACCTGATTTTTTTATTTGAAAACTTTGTTAACATAACCAACCTCAGTAACATTTACAGATTTTGTTTTGGGACTTTCCTTCTAGGGGCTAGTGGGACAAAAGACCCCAAAAACAATAAAATTATGAGTTGTGAGTTTATTTTTAGAGATATTGAGATGATTTTTCAATGAAAACTTTTTGACATAACTGAACTCAGTAACCATTACAGATTTAATTTTGGGACTTTCCTTCTAGTGGCTTGTTGAGCAAAAGACCCCCCCTAACACTTTTATTCCTTCTAGGGGCAGGTGGGACAAAAGACCCCCAAAACAATAAAAATATGAGTTTTGAGCTTATTTTTAGAGATATTGAGCTGCTTTTTATGAAAGCTTTTTGAAATTAACTGTACTAAGTACCCATTACATATTTAATTTTGGGACTTTCCTTCTAGGGGCTTGTGGAGCAAAAGACCCTCCAAAACACTAAAATATGGGGGGGTCTTTTGCTCAACAACAATCTGTAAACATTACTGAGTTTGGTTATATTAAAAAAGTTTTCTTTAAAAAAATTAGGTTGATATTTTTAAATATAAGCTCAGAACTCATATTTTTTGTGTCTTGTGGGGTCTTTTGCTCCACAAGCCCCTCAAAGAAAAGTCAAAATGAAATGTGCAATGATTACTTAGTTCAGTTTTATTTAAAAAGTTTTCTTTAAAAAATCAGGTTGATATCTTTTTAAAAAGCTCAGAACTCATATTTTTTGTGTTTTGGGGGGTCTTTAGCTCAACTAGCCCCTAGAAGGAAAGTCTTAAAATGAAATCTGTAAAGGTTACTGAGTTCGGTTATGTGAAAAAAGTTTTCTCAAAAAAATTAGGTTGGTATTTTTAAAGATAAGTCCAGAACTCATATTTTTAGTTTTTGGGGGTCTTTTGTCCAACTAGCCCCTAGAAGGAAAATCCTAAAACGAAATCAGTAAACATTACTGAGTTTGGTTATGTTAAAAAAGTTTTCTTTAAAAAAATAAGGTTGATATCTTTAAATATCAGCTCAGAACTCATATTTATTGTATTTTTGGTGGTCTTTTGCTCCACAAGCCCATCAAAGGAAAGTCCCAAAATGAAATGTGTAAATATTACTAAGTTCAGTTTTAATTAAAAAGTTTTCTATAAAAAAAATCAGGTTGATATCTTTAAAAATAAGCTCAGAACTCATATTTTTGTGTTTTGGGGGGTCTTTTGCTCCACTAGCACCTGGAAGGAAAGTCCCAAAATTAAATCTGTATAGGTTGATGAGTTTGGTTATGTGAAAAAAGTTTTCTAAAAAAAAATAGGTTGATATCTTTAAAAATAAGTCCAGAACTCATATTTTTAGTTTTGGGGGGTCTTTTGCCAAACAAGCCCCTAGAAGGAAAGTCCCAAAATGAAATCTGTAAATGTTACTGAGTTCCATTATGTTAACGAATAGGTTCCGTAGGAACCGACACACATACCTATGTATAGAGTAGCTTGGCATAGTTTGTTTCTTATCCATTTTATTTATTTTACATTTTATATTTTGACTTTGACTTCTTCCATTATATTATATATATTTATCAAGCAGCTAACGAATCGCGCAACCTCTACCTCTATCTATCTAATAAAAAATAACAAAGTTTTTTTAGAATTTTGACCGAAAATATATTTATTTATTTAAATTTAGATATCAAAAATTTTGTAATGACTATCGCTGACTGGTTAAGCTCATGTAGTGGGCATAGCCATCTACTCGTCGTAGTCGCTGGAGTCGCCGATGTCGTCGGGTTCCTGTTGGAGGAGCTCCTCCACAAGGTCCTGCTGGACGGTGACCAGGCGGTCCATTGCGGCGATGGAATCCATGTTAGCCTGGAAGGAGCGGGCGTACGTGGGCATTACTGATATTAACCTCACGACTAACCCATAGTTGGAATACATCATGCGGAGGATCTCCTCATCGATGGCGTCGTTGCGGAATCTCCTCCACATCAACATGTCGCCCTCATGCACAACGCCCAACAACCTCCTCTTGACCATAAACCAGAGGTCCAGACAGCGCCTGTCTACCCCCGGAAATGGGAGTAGATCAGGCACTGCCGCGAGGTTCAGCAGCTGCTGGACGCCGTGCACGGGTACAGGATCATCGACTTCATCGCTAGAATTGAGCATAGCGATGAGCTCCTGCACCTGGTCATGGAGGGGAACATTTTCCTCACCTCCAGCCTCCTCCGGAACTTCCGGCGCCCCATCTGGTAAAGCACCTTGGCCTTGTCCTACTTCCTCTTCTTGATCTGACATCTTGGAGACAATTGAAATTTGACCTTACCTACCCCATATTTATACCCCCCTTGTGTTTTAATACCATGCATTATGCAATCTTAATTTAACTTATTAATTAGTAAATAACTTTCCCCACTTCCGATTTCCCGCGTATTTCCCCTATGCTTTACAACCAATTGTCTCCCTCCCGCCCCTTTTTTTCCTTTATTATACTGTGCTTTACCGGAAAACCACTCTTCCCCCCGCCCCCTATTTTTTCTCCCCCCCTAGCATATACCAAACGATAAGCGCCGCTCCGTCTATCTGGCTGGTAGCCACGACCGCGCACAAACCACTCACCATGCCCCATTTTCTCCCCCTCGTTTTTCCTCCCTCCCTCCCCCATACCTGTTCAATTCCTTGACCCATCTCCCTTATTCTAACTAGTCTCTCACTTCATCAACTTACATTTCTTATCCTTACTTTTTATGCTAATACTAAATTAATCCATAGCAAAATATTAATTAACAGACATCCTATTACTTTATACATCTCTTAAATAAAAAAATAAAAAGTTCATAGCAAGATATCTAGGATTTATTAAAAAACAAATCAATGAATTTATGGTAAATTATTTTTAAAATTATATTTAGCTACTTTTTTTTTAAAAAACTAAACTGTATTATTTATTTCTCACTTTGCAGATTTTTTTCTGTTGATTCATTGTTGATTTTTGTGAACGTCTTGCGGATATTTCCGCGGTTGTTTTTGCGGATTTTTTTTTGCGGATATCTTGTATATAAAGTCGTAGAGAACTTGACCATAACTGGTCCAGACCGGAAATGGCCAACTTCTGGAGCTATAGTTGGAGACAAGCCCCCTCTTGTGCAGTTATCCGCTCAGCAATTTCACCTAATTTAGTTTCATGATACTCCATATCCTTGTTTGGGTTGTATAATGTGAGTGCCAACTCGGTTTCTAAATAACCCTGTTGGTATAGTAGACGGGCTACCTCACGACGTACTTCCTCACTGACATTGCCACCATTAACTATATTGAGAAGTCGTTGATATGTTATTGTCAATCTATTGCGTAACGGCTGCCACATTTGTTGGTATTCTTCCTCTCCGAACATTTTCGTGCCTAAACAACAGTAAGATTTAAACTCCACTAAAGCAAAGCTATAACCAAATTGTGCGCGCACTAGCACGCCACAGACTTTTTTTCATGACCCACTTTCACCCTTTACTTTCAAAAAGAGTGAGATCAACGTTTTCGAGCACAAACCACTCTCCCCTCTCCTTCCCTCACCTCACCCTCCCCCATATTGTTGCCCCATTCACAGCCACGCTGTGACCAGTTCTCAAAACATAAAAATCAGATTCCGGAGGAATCGAACTTTACATATTTAGGGACACACTCCCATTATCAAAAAACCAAAATCAGATTCCGTAGGAATCGCACATGACCTATTCTTTATTCTGTACAATAGTACAATTGTACACCATAGGATTATTATATCCATTCTCAAGAAATAAAAATCAGATTCCGTAGGAATCGAAACCAACCATTACACCTTGTTCACTTAAGTACATGATACGATTATATATTAGGATATCTTATTCATTTTTTGGAATTTTGGATTTTTGGATTAGACCAAGTGTTATCGCGAGATTTGCCGTCATCCTGTAATTATTGGTGTGGAGATGTCCTTAGACCTGGACAAAACTCCACTCTATAATGAAAATAATTTGTTATAAAGGAAACTGTCTATGTAGAGCTGAAAAGGGATCACAACGGGAATAGCGACTCCTAGTGGAGGTTTTGGTTCCTTAATTGTTCCGAATTTACGCTTGGCGAAGTTGCAACTGATAGTAGGAGGATGTCTGAAATACACAGCAAGATATTTTATTCTTTCATTGTTAAGATTATTATTTATTTGCACATAAAACATTGTATCGGCTTAGCAAGCGTCAAAGTACACCAGTGGCTCCACAACCCTTAAAGGGTTATGCTAACTATCTGGTACAATGTTGCATGGAATTTTTATTGTAAAATGTTATCTTCATCTTATTCGAACTGGCCTGGTAACTAGGTGGAGACGAAGTTCGGCCAATTCCATGCTAGGTACTTAATAATAGTTATTATGTATATCATTATATTATTATCAAACCTGCACCAAACATAACAAACCAGAAGAATCAAACAAATCAAAGCATAGTAACATAGTGTATGATATATATCTAATAAAATATGTTGTACCTTTGAGGAAAATAAATCTTATCTTATCTTATCTTATCTTAACAAAGTTTTTAAAAATAAACAGGTTGATATCTTTAAAAATAAGCTTAGAACTCATATTTTTATTGTTTTGGGGGGTCTTTTGCTCCACAAGCCCCTAGATGGAAAGTCCCAAAATGAAATCTGTAATGGTTACTTAGTTCAGTTTTATTTAAAAAGTCATCTTTCTGTGTAATATCTCTTTTACTTCTTGAGATAACTACTGTTGGCCGAAGAGGGGGGCAAGTAGGGGCACAGAAGTTAACTGCCAGTTTTTGCCGGTTTTGATGCTGGAGGCGCCAATTTTTTTTAACTGAGCATAATATATAATAAGTTGTAACTATAAGCAGTGAAAAAAGTGACAAAAAAATATATTTTTTAGGCCTTTTCAAAGGGCAGTTTTGAAATACCGTTATTTCATAAAAAAAATTAAAATGCTTAGAGAATGGCTTGGAAGATGAATTTAGGTGTTCTGCTTATTTCAATTTAAACACATAAGGCCAAAGATATAATATCCCAAAAATCTTTTGTCAGGGTCTACTCTACACCTAGCGCTGGCGATTTTTATTTTCACAGGTATAAAATGCATGATTTTAGAAAACTGACTGGCGCTAGGTGTAAAGTAGACTTTGACAAAAGATTTTTGGGATAATATAGCTTTGTCCTTATGTGTTTAAATTGAAATATGCAGAAGAGCTTAAAACCTGCACATTGCTGAGATATTGTTAAAACCGCCGTGCTACTGTTATCTGTTGAAATTTTACATGCCTGGCGCTAGGTCGCCAGTAGAGATAGAGAGCTGAAATTTTGTACATGTATTTCTGGGCTCCTAAAGTAACTTTTTAGGTTAGCAGAAGACTAAAATTCGAAAAAGTGTATTTTCATGAAAAGATCTAATAGGTATAATATGATGAAGATGAAGATCCACCACATGTTCTACCTTATTTTTTTAATTACCTCTTGGGGCAAAGCCCCTAGAGGCTAGGGGCGAAGCCGCTAGTTTTATATAATTCGTCTTAGTCCGTTAGTTGGTAAATAAAATTTTAAGATGTTAAAAGACTATTTTATAACTTGTTTCATCTGCCCAACTTTATAACAGGTGTGACACAATTTTAAGTAGCGTGGCGATAAAGTTACAGGTCAACAAATGCATTGCAATAAGTAAGAAAATTATAATCTTTATTGAGATAACAGGTTTTGTTTTATTCCATCCCTAATGTAACTGTTAACAACAAAGAAAACTTACGACTCTTAAAATTTATAATTAGCCCACAACGGTACCGCAAAATTTTTTGTAAACTATCTATATGGGGCTATGGCATTAACACATCCAAATATCATGACAAATTCTAAACATCTTTAAAGGCATATCATATAACAAAGTAGAAGCTGAGAAATGGGACAAAATAACAATCACACATATATATAATACCCGAAATTTTTAACATATCCGTAGTTCGTCCGGTTTTCCGTCAATTTGGAAAATTACAAATAGAAATCAATACAACATTTTTTAGACCCCTAACAATAAAAGGAATTGAGATATTATAGGGACATTCGGGTGTGAATGGGGGCCTTATTTTAAAGGGCTAGTGAAATAATAAATATCAAAATAATTGTCATCGTTTGTTTATCTTAAATTAAAAATGTTAGGCGCGCATAATGACATCTAAAGGTAAAGTTACAAATGTTAAGTTTAAAATTATTATTTAACACATTTGAAGTAATATATATGTACATGCATTGGATATGTTGACAGGGATACAGGAATATATTTTCCAGTGATACAGGAATATATTTTCCGGTTCTCATCAATAAAAAATCATGTATAGCATTGTATTACAGACAATTTTCCATGAATATAAAAAATTTTAAGATTAAAAGCAGTTTTGTTAGCCATGAGGGGACGAAGGCCCAAGCTAACATTGTGTTTATTTTTTATCTGCAGAAAGCTGTCTAACATACGATGCAATAAATAACTAAACCACTCCTCCTCCCGAATACTGTAAACTTCTGCTTTCAATCATAACAATAAAGGGGGAATATTGAGGTGTAGATTAATTTTTCTATCATTATCATATCTCTCTCTGAAATATATCATTAGTCAAAGATATTACATAATTTGTTCCCTAATGTATTCAATCCTTTTTGTTTACTACGTTTCAAAGGATTTAATTAGTTCTAGACAAAATTGTTAATTTCAAAATATTAACATTTATATCATTAGTAAAAGTAATAATTAGCCCGTTTTAATTGTAAAATATGCAATTAAGATATACGTGTTAACCAAAATTATTTTAATATCAAAATATATATCTAATGTAGGCAATATTTAGCTTTATATCACAGTAACAGAATATCTGTCTGTAACTTAAGATATCGCTAACCGCTGGACCTCCCAAAAATACCCACCATATTTTTTCTTTCTTTTTAAAACTAAAGATGAACGTCACAAAAACGAAATAATGGTAATAGTAGGTAATAACTTTGAATGGCTGATTTCTATGTTCATTAGACCTTATTCTCTAGTGTTCCATTTTTCATGCTTTTTCATTTTAATTTCTAATCATTCCTATTAGCAATGAGCATCTACTCTGTATCTAACTCTGTTTGGCTGTTCTTATTTATTAAATTATTATATATCCATGAGCTTTGCACTTTTGGATATAATCATCTTTGTTTAATTTCTCCAGAAAAGAACCACCCTGACTGCTTCTACGTTACACTTTTATAAAGAACACTTCTTAATATTTATTGTGGATGGTTCTTTTATAAACAGGGATGATAACATCCATTGAAGTGTAGCTCACAAATTCCCAAACTGTTACATTTATGCTTAGGAATAAATTTGTAGCTTATCGGCTAAAAATGTTATAATAAATATTTAGACTTTTTATTACGTCAGAATTGTTTATTTTTCAATAATTCAAACGCTGAATGTATATCTAGATTGGCGGCTTTGTAACATACAGTAACGTGCATTAGAATAGCATCGCTTTAAATAAAGACGGGTTTGGGTCGTTTTTTATTATCTTTAGCCTTATTTGGAGATTTCAGTATTTCTTTACATACTTCTTAGATCTTTTACTTTCTCTCTCTTTCTCTCCTTTAACAACTGATATTAAATTTTGTTTATATAGCTACTCTATAACCACATTTATATCAGAAAGCAACACTAGTTTCTAAGAAGAGAAAAGCAAAATTTCAACCTGCACACTTTAACTTCATAATTATTTGTAATGTTATTTTACCGTTTATTTTTCTTTTGTAACTGCGCAAATTATGGGTTTAAAAACCCTATTTTTTATATTTCTATCTTTGAAAAGAAATAAGAATATCAAGATAATTTCCCCAATTAATCATAAACATCAGTTTTCTTATAAATTAGTTAATAAAAAAAGAATTTTTATGTAAGCTTTAAAAATAAATCCAAGTTAGTTTAGGCTTATAAATCCATTATATCAATAAAACAAATAAAAATGTACTTGAAGATCTTGATAAAAAATTAGGATAACCAAAAAATTCTTTTGTTGGCTAATCATTTTAATTGATGGTGGGATGTCTTTGTATCAACATAGAGTAATTAAAATGCACGTTTCTTTAAAGGAGGCAATAAAAAAAATCGTTCAAAAAATAATAGCTTAAATTTTCCAATATAAGCGCCATAGCTTTAGTCAAAAACTTATAAACAAAAATATTCCAATTCATGCTCAAGTAATGCCAATAAGAAAATAATATTAAACTTTGAATCTCTCCTGAGAACTGTACCTGGTTTAAATTTCTTTTTTAATTAATAATGCGGTTGAAATATACACACATTTCTTTTTCCCAAATTATATCCTATTATATAAAGTTGTAAGCGATTTTGTCTGTACCGAAGGATCTCGCTAACCGCTGAACCGATATTGTTCTCCTTTACAGTAAAGCTTCTATTAGGTCATGGGAAGGTTTTAAACTATTTTTGGGGAGGGTGTCTTCACCTTTCCTTCCCAAAATTTTTTTTATTCTTATGAATTTCAAATTTAATATGGGATGAGGTCGAATTTCCCCCTCCTAACTTAAGTGCCCCTAGAGGCTTCTAGGGGGTGTAGACGCTAGTAAGCTTATATAGGTCAAAATTTAAAAAAATGATTTAAGAGCAGATTAGTTTTTTAAATGTTTACCAAATTGTATGTCGGTTCTTCCATAAGTTTCTCTAAGTTTTGATAAAAATTGGAAAGCAATGATTGAGATATCCAAAAATATCAGAACCAAATCTATTCAGGTGGTCCTCAAACCAACCCCTTCCTTCCTTTCTTGCTCACAGGAGGTGGTCCATTCCTTAACCCCCCCCCCCCCCTCCCCAAATATTTAAATTTACCTCCTCCACCCCTTCAGTTTGACCATATTTAAGAAAGGTGAGAAATTCATGGATTATCTTTTAAACTCAATGATTCTCTATCGAACGAGGATGGCAGCATCCATAAAAGCTAAGCTGAATAAATAAAACTGGAGAGTAAAGTCTTCATAATTCTTTTCTTCATAGTTAAAAAAACTTATATATTTGTAACATTGTGCCTAATCGTTCTAGGATTTTCCATACAGAACGATTCTAATCTTGCTAAAATTGGTTATCCATGAAGCCGTACAAATGGTCAATTGTAGAAAAGACTTTGAATAATCGTCAATAACAGATGGGGAAGAATAATAAATGGATACCCAAAAGGGAGGGTTAGATTTAAGGGGTGCCAAAAATGGGCGTTTTAAATCGGAAGGGGGAGGGGTAATTTATATTCAAATAGGATTAAAATATGTCTCTGTGAGCTACAAATAAGGGAAATCACCCTCCCCCGTGAAACAGTTGGGGCGGGAGGAGGGGAATGGATATTCACTTGTAAAGAGGTGGGATACCGTGTTATGAATTTATACGGACATATAAAGACATACCCCGACCATCCTTAATTGAGGGGAGGGAAGGGAAGGAGAAAGGTAATAAATTGAGATATCACAATTTAAAATACTCTTTTGTGGATATTTAGATAGCTTTTACTGTAAGAAAAAGAAAAACTAGAAAGGGAAGTTTACACTGAAATTGTCAAAAAATGTTTTTATTTTGTCTTATGCAAAGAAAAATAATGGGTATTTTCATGAGGTATTTATTTAAGATGTACCCATTATTATTAATAGCGATAGCGAAGCTACTCTATCATTTGAAATGCCCGTCCGTCCGTCCGTCTGAGACAGAAAGGGGGAAACGTGATTTTCTCCTCGGTTCCTATAAAAGATAAAGAGCTGAAATTTTCAGGGATTAATTATGTTAACAGTCTTTCTATTTTCACCAAGTTTCATTAAGATTCGTCAGTTGGTTGGGGTGCTAGATCGATTCCTACATTTTCAAGTTTTCATGATTTTCTCAACTTTTGTTCAACACAGATGGCTGAAATTTTCAGCGATTTAATACTTTCATATTCTGCATACTTTTATCAAGTTTTATCGAGATTTGCTTATTGATTGGGTTGCTAGTTTGATTCCTAGATTTTCAGATTTTCATGATTTTCTTTACTCCTATTTGAGATAGGGGACTGATATTTTTAAGGATTAAAAAAGTTTACAATTTATATATCCCCACAAAGTTTCATTAAGATTTGCTAATTTGCTGAGGTGCTAGATCAATTCCTAGATTTTCACGTTATAAATCTTATAAGGTTTTGTGATTTTTTAGTTTAATGTTTTTTATGAAACTTCAATAAAGTTATTTTTTATATATCCTCCAGAATTTTTGAACTTCGCCACTTATGGATGTTGTGATCCTTGTTGATATTTAACTTTACTATAAAAAGTTGCGTAAATTTAATGAATTACTTAAATAAACATGATTTTTTTATATCACATTCATGATTAGTTTAGCATTATTTCATAAATATAGATATTTACATCTTTTTTTTTATCAAAAGCATTTTTTCTTATATAATAGGGAAAACATTATCTTAGAATGTTGTTATTTTATTGAAAAACGTGTGTAGTTATTGTCTATAAATCCTGTATAATTGACCCTACCAAATGATTTATGCCCATACTTCTAACGCACAACTTTTGGGGAAAGTTTAGGGAAAATAACAAAATAACAAAATATTTCTTTTATGTCGAAGTTTCTCTTTACCTTGCAAGCGTATGTCTGTATGTCAGACTTAGGCATTCTAGTGCTTGAAAAATATGCCTGTCCTTTAGACTAAAGAATCAACGGTCTAAAAAATTTTAATTAGCTTTATAAATCAAATAGACTTACGGACTTGAAATGATTATTTTATCGTACAAGAATTAAGTTTAAAATCGATACGACGATTCTAACACATCTTACAAGCTATCTGTCCCGAATACAAATATACAGGCAACGAGACCATTAAAAAGAAAAACCTTACTTAAAATATTACTTATAATAAGAATTATGATTTTTTTGGTGTAATATATTTTAAGTTGCATGTATCTATTATGCAAATATCAGGAAAGGTGTTTCCACATACTTTCTATAAAGTTGCATGTCCAGTAAGATGTAATCAACAGCTGGACTGGCAATTAAATAATCTTTAGGAGATTTTACTATTAGATAACGGTAGGAAATTTTTTTTCATTTTGATGATAGGTTTTTCACTGATAATTTTCAAAATTGTTTTAAGAAACACAATTTCATCCATTTGAGAAACTCAAAATATGAATTTAAAATACTTTCTGTACTTTTAGAGATATCTTTTTTCTGACTTCTATTTTATTGTAATTGTTCTTTTATTGTCTGTATTTAATGTTTGCAAGTCTTAATAAACACCATGTTAGAAAATCTTCTTAGGCAAAATATGAAAATCCTTATAGACTCAACCAAACTTTTTTTCTATAGAGAAATCTTTTTGCTTTTTTGGTAGCGAAGCCTTTATTAATTTTGTATTGTCCACATACTAGCACCAGTCGTTTTTCAACATTTTCTGCCATATAATAAGGTAAAATCCTTATAATCCTTATAATACAGTAAAAGGATGTTTGTCTGTTTGTTTGTACCGAATGATAACGGTAACCGCTGAACCGATCGGGTTCTCCTTTACAAGGTAGCTTCTCATAGGTTTCGGGAAGGTATATAACTATTTTCTTGGGGGGTGGGACACCCCCAACCCCCCTCAAAAAATGAAAGATACCTCAAAAAAAAAAATTCCACCCCCCCCCCCAATTTTTTTTACTTTTTAGACTCCCAGCTGCTTTTTAAATTTGCAAAAGGTTGATTTTCCTGAGGCTTACAGGCGGCTGACGCGCAACTGCCGAGTCCTGCCACATACCATACTATTTTTGCCGTCAAAATTGTAATTCAGCCGAAGCTCAGTTGCACTAATAATTTGCAGCTGCAACTATCTGTTTATAATATTGTTGAATTTTTTATGCATTATATAGAAAAAGATTACATTATAGAGTGGTTTTATATACATTTTGCATTTGAACAGAATTGAAAAAAATGTAGGATGAATTCCTATTTTGTTGGCCCTGGGAAGTGTAATCATAAGTGATTATAGACGGATGGGATATGAAATATATTGGGATACTGATTTGTCTTCAACTTTTCAGCTAAAAAAATCATCAATATCATACATTTGAATGATCAATTTAAAAGGGATTCACCTTGTAGCTTGTACCTTGTAGAGATGAATCAAGCAATATTGACTTGGATGTCTTAGAACATACTTAGTTCATTAGTAGTTCGGCAAAAAAAATAAGTAGATAATTGTGATTATTTGTATGTTTTACAACTAGAAACAGAAAAAAATAAAGTTTCTATATGTACCATATCCCTGTCTGTTATAAGTTAGTGATAATGAGACATTATCTACCAGTATGTCTACAACAAATGCATAAGAAACCAATTGTTCATACAAAATAGAGGAAATTTCTTAACACTGGATTTAATGACGTCCCCAAATGAATTTTATGAATAATGAGGATGAAAATATCCGTAAAAGCGTAGCTCAACGAATCAGATGGTCAGGCATACGAGCATATAACAATACATTTAATATTTAACATTATTAAAAGTCTGAACGAAATATCTATTCAAAATTACTTAAACACAAAGTTCTTGTAATATGGACATACTAACATTTTTAGACTTATCTATACAGATGTTTTTGCAAACTTTCTCAGTTGTCTGTCACAGGAACTAATATTTTATAAATCAATAATATGATAATTATATCATATACTAAATGTAATCAATAAACCCCCAATAAACTTACTGACTTACTAGTAATAGAGTTGCTACACTTTTTTAACTTTTAAACTGAACTGTTTTTTTTACAGAAATCATCATGCCCCGTTTTAAATCTTTTGGAAACTTCAAATAAGCCTAAATTATCGATAAGAGCTACCCATCTCGAACAGAGAAATCTACTTGAATGTAGAAAACCTCCGCTGCTGTAAAGAACATTAATATTGTGTAGCTGCGTAATCAAAGCTACAAAATTTAACATTTATAAATATTTAGTTCAATATTGGCAACATTGCAAAAACTTGATTTGAACTTGCCTAAACTATTATCAATACATAAACTAAACTTAATATATCTGACCTCCACAAAATAAACTCCAAAGTCATATGATTATTCTTCAAATAATTTTACAAACAAGACATTTCATTGAAGTTTTGTCAAATTAATTTTAAATACTCTAACTTTAGGATTAAACTTATGCTTTATTTATAACTACGGGCGATTTCTTTTTGGAGGTTGGTGGACCGGGATTACCCATAATTGCCCTAAAAATAACAATAAAAGAATATCTCTTTAGACTGCCTAACTTATACCCATTTAAAAACTTTAAACTTTCGAACATTGTTATTTAGGATATTTTCCCCTTGCTATGTTTATAATTTGTAAGTGAATTAAAGAAACTTATAAACTCGCCAGACAAGTCCAAACTTTAATTGTTAATAACCTTACATACTTACATCTTCATACACACATTTACCCCCTCTGGAGCAATATAATATTACAAAGTAAAATTGTAAGTAAATTGGTTGAAAAACTGCTTGATACAGGATAACGTTTTTGGACATGTTACATTTTTAGGACTTGATTATAAAGTTACTTTGATTAAAAATTGTACTTTGTTGTCCTATGAATCCATATACCAAAAATCAGATCAAACGGATAATTAGATCATATGAAAATTTGTTGTTAAAAAAGTAGAAAAATCAACATGTTTAAAATGGACGTTCGGACATTCTGATAATGATTAATGATTATAGAGTTGCTACGCTTTCTAAATCGTACCTAACTACTTCAGGAATCACAATGCAAAGTTTGAAATCGATAGGACATCGACAGACCCTAATTATAGAAAAGCTTCGCTTTAAAAAACATAGAGTTACAGAAATTTCATTTTTAAATCAGAACTAAAATCGAAATATTTATATCACAAAAAAACTTAAAACAGAATATATATTATCGATATGCTTCCATACTTAGAATTAAATTATACGCTAATAACTATATGAATGTAAGGAAAGACCTAAATAAAATAGAATTTAGTAGAAAAGCCACTCTTAAATTTTTGAAGCAAGCAAGATTTTATAAATATTTCAAATAGTTAAACAATCCTGAGGTGTTTGAATATGAGAATTTAAGTAATTAAAATAAAGTACATATTACTTAAGTTTTAAATTTATTTGTGATTTTTCATATAATAACATTTTATTACGTACGATATATAATATGTTTGATATGATCAACGTATAATAATAGTTTTCTTTGAGAATATTGTGTTATTTCTTCTGATCTGTGAAACAATATTGTTCTATCACTAATTAGGTTCCATTGGAATTGCACTAATTTTGTGTTTTACTTAGTAAATATATCATGTCCCTGAAGCCCTGTGGCCAAGCTCTTTCCTTGCTTAACCCAAAACCCAAAAAGTTAAACGTACCTCATAGGATGTGCCGTCATAAAATTTTAAGAGCAAATAAAAAAGTGACTAGGCCGAATATGTTATCGACCTGCCGTTTCTAAAGCTAAAATTACATGATACTTGCATCGAAATTAAAAGCAACATCAAGAATGAGTAAACCAGATTGGACATATTTTACCTAACCTAACCCACTAATACTTATTTTGATTACATAGGTGAAATCAAGTAAGAGTTTAAATTCATTGATTATTATTAATTACACAAATACAAACTTTACACAGGTAACAAATGTAGAAACGAGGTCAGGTAGTTAATTTATCCCTTCTTTCCAATGTTATAAGCCCTATCATTATAGGAATAGCATTCTATGTACATTTTACCAATGTTGAACAAAAAGTTGAGTTAAACATCAGTAAGACTATCTTTAAAAACAGAAACATTTTGCTGTTTCTCAAATTAGTATTCTGTAGATTGTATGTTGCAAACTTTCAATGTAAATGTCAAATGCTTTGCTTAGGTTAAGGTTACAATTAATTAATTTCTCTTTCTTTGCTCTTTGTTCATTAGATCCGCAACAATTTTTGTCCGTCTTTCTGTTTAAAAGATTATTTGTATAGTACCTAGATAAAATATTTTCATTTAACTTAATTCTGGATGGACTATAAGCCTGCAGCGTTTAAGACTTGAACGGCCTTAATTTTATCTAAAAGCATTAAATATTTTGTTTCCTTCAAAAAGTTTGTTGGTAGTTAACTCTAAATTTAAGTAAATTGTCTTTAACCCCCCCCCCCCCTCTAACCACCACCCCTCCGCCCCCACAGAAATTGGTTAACGAAATAATGTAAGGAAATTATTTGTTTAATTTTTTTATTAAATCGTCCTTGCTTGATTAAATGTCATGATAGAACAATTGCCTTCTAATCCATATAAGCGGAAGAAGGCTGAGTAATCGTGCCCAAGTCACCCAAAGAAAGCGTAGACCCTCGAAATGTAAACCTTAAAATAAAAAAAGGCTATAGGCATTTGGATATTCTGAAGTAGTGAAACTATCGTTCAGTAATTTTTTTTGTTTTGTTTTGAAGGAATAAAAGTATTTCTTAATTTAACGTGTTATTGGGGGTCATTGATACAGATGTGTTACCTAAAATATAAATAGCAGCAAACAAGAGACACGACACTACAGTAGAACTTGTCTTCATATAATCTAATAAATCTAAATTACATACATTTTACCAAACAAATATATAGCAACATGTTATGATTTTCACTGAAGAAACTAAACAATCAAGAAGAAAACTTCACAATTCAAAAATCGTTGTTTTTGTAAAATCCAGAAAAGAGGGTCTGTTCATTAAAAGTTTAGAAGTCAAAAGTGTTTTTATATGCATGTTTAAAACACAATTGTAAAGAGTAAGCGTCTAAGCTCAAATATTATCTGAATTCTTAAATCGCATTACAAATATCTTTGATCTAAAATTCTTAAATAGAAATAAACAAAATACTAAAAAATATGTTCTAATTTACGCTTCTTCAAAAGGCAAATTAAGTGTACCTGTTTCTGATGTTTGATCCATCTCATTTTGTTCTATGATTCCACTATTTCTTGATATTTCTAGTTTTAATACAAATTAAAGTTGATTTTCTTATTTTTGCATAACATAATGATTGACATTTATGTACAGTCATCTTAAAAACCAAAAATTATTTACCATTATACTCTCTTGTATTGTTGGTTGAAGGAAGTTCTTTTACAAGAACTATGACTTTAGGTACAGGAACTAAAAGCCACTCTTGCTGATTCTTTGGAGTGGAAATTTCTTGGTTTATATCAACTGCTGTCATTCCATCTTTTCTCGTTCTTTCACAATCTAGAAGTATTTTTTTGCATGAATTCTTTAAATGAAAAAATTTAAAGATAATATAAACCTTTTTTACTGTATTGTGGATGTTGTATTGTTTGTAAACAACTTCTTTTCTTTGTTGGATCTGATTTGGGAAGATTAATTGTGTAGATGTGTGGCTTTGGTTTTTGCTTCATCCTCAAAAGGATCCTAATTACAAAATTTTACTGTTACAAAAGTAGATATAATAAGCGGAAAGGAAACATATAATTATAATATAATATATATTATAATATAATTTCAAATGATATATATTAGTACTTTACCTATAAATAATTTCTGTTGGAATGCACAGAATAAGAAAATTGTACATTTCAATATTTGGAGCTTTTAATTGATCTCTAAAGTTAACCTTAAATATTTTTATTAATATTTCTTTGTATATATTTTTAAAGTAAAACATGCATGCTTTAATGGATTTTCGTTATTTTCACCTGAGGAATATATCTTTTAATTACAATTTGTATCCATTCACTGCAAATAGATCCTTGAAGTATGAGGATAGTAAGATATTCAATGTTAATTACAGTTATTGCAAGGCAAAGTGAAATGTTCTTCAGATTATCATGATCTTTTTTGTAATGTATGCATATAATGATTACTTTAAATAACTATATTCATTATTGTTTTTGTTTCATCATTTAAACTAAATGGCCAATTAGACACAATATTCAACCCAACTTGAAAAAGAATTAACGTTTAGTCACATAATAATAAATCTCATAATGCAAGCGAAGAAATTTTGGATGATAAAATTTCCAAAAGAATGCTTTATTCTTGGAAAATCAACTGTTTATATCTGACTTATTGCACGAATGAAAGTAAAGTATAGTCAAAGATTTGCCAAAATGTGTAACATTTCTAACCAATAATGTGGAATGTGTGTTCCTAATAAAATGTGCAGTCCAATAGAGAAATTTTTCATTATATATGTATATAACATTCCTAATCTAAGATATTCCATTGGTTTCATGATCAGTAAAATCTTGAATATCTAAAATGATAAGTAAATTACCGTGGAAATTTCGATATATTATAATAAAATCTAAATCAATTTGTTAGTATACCTTAGTCACAAGTGTTCAAAGTTTAATTTGTTAAAATGTTACCTGTATCATGAAGAGGCAGATTATATTGAAGGATGTAAAAGGACCACTTTGCATCAAAGTGCAAGTCAGTTTAGGACTTAAATAATCAAATAAATGTTCAAAAACTCAAGGATATCCTATGTTACAGAATTTGACGAATGAGGTTGAAGGGGGGGGGGGGGGTATGATTGTTCTTCAGTCATTGGTCTGATGGAGTAAACTAAATCTGTTGTAACTCAACAATAAGAAATTTACCTTAGTTCTAATTGATAAGATATAACTTCAGGCATTACATAAATAGAAAATAACATTATTCTATCATAAATATTTTCTATAAGGAGACCCATCATTAAAAATTTTACAAGATATGTTATTATAGTTTGTTTGGGTTCAGGTAGATGATCATAATATTTGTAGATTAGTAACATACAACTTCCCCCTAAAAAATATATTGTTTCTTTTTATTTTTACATAAAATTTGTACATTACAATTAAATTACTTAAATGTTTTTTTTAGAGTAATATGTTTTATAATTTAGTTAGATGATTACCCAATGTACTACAGGCAAAGTCAACCAAGAATTTTATCCATCTTGGAAATATTCTGATTTCAGTAAGTATGATTACGAAAGCGATGCTAGATATGAGTTTTGTCAGCTTCCTCATATTTGTGTTTTATCCTTGGAATTTAATAAAAACTTTCTGAAAAATTATACACTCTATATTATTTGAAAGTAACTTTAAAATAAACAATTGTAAGTTTTATATGGGGTAGCCACTCCCCCCACCACCCAAGAAGTTTTGAGAGAATTCGTGTTTTTAAATTCATAAAATGATAATACATGTACGTGATATCTTTAAAAGGTTGAATATATAACTGGCTCTAAAATAAAATATACCACTTAAAAAAAAACTAATACACCATATTCTCCTTAATCAGGGATTTAACCCCATTGTAAATTTTAAACAAATTCATGTAAATATAGTTAATGTATTGTTGTTGTATCAAACAAGGATGACAACATCCATAAAAGCGAAGCTCTGAAACGATATGACAGACGAACATTAACTTTTGTTGAGTGTCAGAACTGAATATACAAAATTGACAAAATTTTACGTAAATTTGTTGCAAAACTTCTTAAATACAGAATTCTGTTTAAGGACATACTGACATTTTTAATACTTAATTATAGAGATGCTTCGCTCATAATATTTTACCTTATTGTAATAGGAATCAGTAATCAAAAAATCAGATCGATCGGATGATTTTATCACATAAAAAATTGTTAATAAAAAAGTACATAAATCAACATGTTTAAAATAACGATTATAGAGTTGCTACGCTTTCTAAGTCGTACCTAACTACTACAGGAATCACCATGCAAAGTTTGAAATCGATAGGACAATTTTAACATGCCTAAATTAACGAATAAAAGCTAACTATCTCGGACGGACGGACGTACGGACGGACCGACACTAATTATAGAAAAGCTTCGCTTTTAAAAAGATTTATTCAACAATATCTTATTAACAATGTTTTTCCTTTTCATGATTTTGAAAAAAATCTTTATATTTTATATCCCTTCCTCCAGGGAAGACTTACAGTTAAAATGATTTCATATAATGTTATTTTATTAAATATAAACAATAATATCAAATATGATTTTTTAAAATGTTTTTTTTGGTTTTTTCTATACTGTATATTAATTTTTTTAAAGTTATGTACATTTTTTATTATTACTCTAAAAAAGAACATAAATAACAAGCAATAGATATAAGCATATAAAAAAAGTCTATCAAACCATATTAATGGAATGACATTGATTTTAATATTGAATATTTCTTAAATATTTGATTGCTGAAACATTTTAAAGTTTTTTTTATCACAAAGAGTATTTATTAAGATGTCTCATAATGATTGGACAACGGACTGACAGTTCATGACAAAACAAAGTAAACTTTTGAATTAATTTCAATTTAGGAACTCTTTAGCCGATGATTACAAAAAAGATGCTGATCAATGTTCTCCTTTACACCCTTATTATATTCCTTCATACACAATAAATTATGAATGAAGGTTGAAAAATGAGTTATACAAAAGCTGTGCTCAAAAAAACTAAACTAATCCCCTGCATCTTTTTTTTGCCTGAAATGGTTGGTGTTATCAGTGTAATTTCTAATTTATTCTGTGCTACTCGCCAGCTATCTCAGAGATGATAAGAGAAGCTTCTTCTATGAATTTTAATTGTGCTATTAATTAAGCTTATGTGTTGTTCTCAGTATATCCACAAAAAACAGAAAAAAAATTATATTTTAAAAATCAAGTATAGTTTATCAAATTCATGTGAATCCCTGGGCTCACTTCTTTCATTTCACTTCAAATAGCTAAATACTCCGTAATTAAAAAATCGTTAATCCGTTTGGCTATTTAGAAAATATAATATTCATTTTTGGAACATATTTTCTAATTTTCCTCCCCCTATAAATTCCCTTTTCCTCTGGGGTATTCTTGAACAAAATCCATGAAGCGAAGCTTAACACAACAGAAAAAAGGCTACCTAAAATTATCAATTAAAGAGTAGCAGCAACTATTGATGCAAATTTTCTTTATTGCAAGATAAATAGTATGGACATATTTTGAGAAGTAATTGTAGAACTGTTACCCTTAATCATTATACTAGGTTTCAGTTAAAAACATATTAAATATTTTTTTTCAAATCAACCATTTGACTACGATTTTGGAGTTAATACGCTTTGTACAATTACATACACTATCGTTAAAGTAATCTTTTTAAATTTTTGGATTTAGTTAAACCGTTACGCAATAAGAACGAAAAGAACGAAATATGTATAAAAACTTGGCTACAAAACTAAAAGAATGAAGATTTTATAATTAGTTTCACAATTACACATTAAAATTAAAGAATTAGAGAACTGGTATCTAAACTACCATTGCTGCGAAACTCTATACAAGAAAAAACTTCTATAATTAAATACAAAGAATATAGGTATATCCATGCATATATAATATACATATATGTTATTTATATTTAGTAAATAATATCATCGAAATTGGCAATAAAATGTCATTATGGCTATACAGTATACAGGGATAATAAATTGAATGGCAAGACTACAAATTGAGGAAATCAGAATATCTATAAGTAGTCTTGTTTACTTTTATAATATCATTCTTATTTTGAAATTAAGTTATTAAGAGTAATAATTTAGTTATTTGCATAATCAAAAAAATTTTCAATTTAATTTAAATAACATGTACAAAATAATTGCTACTAAAAATTATTTGTTAATCCTTTACAACCAAGTGGAGTGAAATAATTTCTTTAAATACATAAAATTTTATTTAAAACCCTTGTTTTTGTTACAAAAATTTTAAGAGGAAAAAAAATATTTTTCTCCTCCAAATTTGTAACCATTTCTAAAGAATATCTTTTAAATATTTTCAGTGAAAAATTTATTATCTTTGTAGGGGACAAAATATAGCTAGTTATTAATAGGGCAATATAAAATGAGCATAAACTGTAGCAGGGTTTCAACACCCCCCTTAAAATTTAAATGGGTAAATTACTGTTTTCAAGAGTTACATTCCCGTCGCAAAACCCTGTTCACGCCACTATTTGCCCCTAGTAATGTTAATAGAAACCCTATAACTTAATATTTGATATATGTTAATATTCAATGTCATAATATGTTTTAAAAATACATATAATTTTATAACTTAGAGACGGAGAGAGAAAAAGAGAGGTAAAAAATGGAATTAGAGTGAGTTGGTGATACAAAAGAGAGATAGACAGTTACATAAGTAGTAAATAGCATATATAAATAAATACTAGCATGGGCGATTTTTCTTGGGAGGGTAGAGGTACCTTTTTGTGTGTGCGAATGGGGCGTTTGTCCATAATTAGGTATGGAGACCGCTCTTCTATGAGTACTACTAAAACCTAATTTTAATGCAATACACATAGACATTCTCATCGTCGGTTCGCTTGTTTAGAATGCTTAACCCTCTATTCCCACAAGTATAATACGAATTTGGTTGAGCTGGTGGAAGCTCAACAAAAGACCCACGCGAAGTATTATGTTGCTTTAACCTAAGAATAAATGGTTGGTTTTGATATTCGATCAGAATCATATAAGTATATTAAGTATTAAGGAAGGAAAATGTTTTTATAAAGTGTATTTATATCACAAGTGCATGAGTTAAGTATGGAAATATTTACAGGATAAGTGTTAAAATTATAAAGTATTAGAGTGTTAGAATTATCCTTCACCAAAAGAAGTAGAATCTCTCTAAGTCCATAATTGGAATATTTTGGCTAAGACAAAAATACTCTAAGACAAAATTTTCTTTTAAGTGTGGAAAATGAAATTTGTTAATCTAGTTGGAAAAATCGTAATTATTACAAGTTCGAATTTTGGTAAATTTCCAACCAAGTTCCCAATTTCATAAAAATTACTATAAGTCCAGAAATTCGAGATTCTCTCTGTAACAAAAGAAATAGAAACGGTGCTAAGTCCAAAAGTGGAATATTTTGCTCAGAGTCTCAGGAAGTCTCTGGAGTTATTTTCTCTGATTGCATACAGCAATTTGTCTACACTTATATCATTCCAACCGATCGATGTTGAGAATATCTTTGAGACTTTGAAATATTTTGTTTAACTCAAAATTTTTGGAGGCTATGGTTATTTTGATACATCTGCGTATAAATCAGAATTGCATTAAGAATATAAGTCCTAGGCATGTATAAGTAAGTGCAAATCTCAGAAAATCGGTTCTAACGGCACCAAAGTATTAGTACAGTTTAACTTGAGTATAAATGCTACAAGTTTGTACTAATCTTTTGGCCCTTTACTACGACTCAAGAGTACTAACTGCTTTCGGCATATTGTTTCAGAAACATGGCTCCAAAGACAATATGTATCCCAACTAACAGCGTTTCCCGTGTTCTATAGGATTTGCTCCTAAGTTTTCATTTAATAAGGCAGTTCAAAATGGTCCTTTACAAATAGTATTTTGATAGCTTATAAATGAAAAGTTACTCCATGCTTGATTCTTAATAGGTTCTGGTTTAAGTATCAAAGATTCAAGTATTTCAACACTTAGAGAATTTTCGAATAAGTAAAAATCATACTAAGTCCGAAGATTTATATATATACTCCGCCACCCAGCACAACTCCTAAATTTCAAAATTCTGACTAAGTCCAGAAATCAAAATTTTGCACATAGCTCAATCATAGATTATTCCAACCCAAGTGTTTTACTAAAGAGAGGCGGACATGGAGGTGCCGGTGTGCTGGTATTCTCTAGGGCCTCTAGAGTGTCAACCAGTGCGAGTGTCCTTATAGGGCGGCGATCAATGGCCACAAATATGCTAGCATTCTCTAGGGCCTCTAGAGTGTCAGCTAGTGCAACTGCTCGTACACGAGGCTCTCAATTGCATTTGTGTCGTGCCTTTCAGTCCCTATCTCTTCAAACGCCTCATAGTCCTAACCTTGCTCTCAAATAGTATCACAGGTTTTGGTAAATCCGATTTTGCCATAGCTACAATTATTCGATTTTGGTAAAAATACCTGCCTTAGGCGGTTCGGGTACGGTAAGGAAAAAAAAGAAAAAAAAATTTATGAAGTAAAATTTTTTCTAAGATACAACCGGTAAGTTGCACCATTGTGTGTGCGAATGGGGCGTTTGTCCATAATTAGGTATGGAGACCGCTCTTCTATGAGTACTACTAAAACCTAATTTTAATGCAATACACATAGACATTCTCATCGTCGGTTCGCTTGTTTAGAATGCTTAACCCTCTATTCCCACAAGTATAATACGAATTTGGTTGAGCTGGTGGAAGCTCAACAAAAGACCCACGCGAAGTATTATGTTGCTTTAACCTAAGAATAAATGGTTGGTTTTGATATTCGATCAGAATCATATAAGTATATTAAGTATTAAGGAAGGAAAATGTTTTTATAAAGTGTATTTATATCACAAGTGCATGAGTTAAGTATGGAAATATTTACAGGATAAGTGTTAAAATTATAAGTAGAGTAGGACAGAAATGTGCCCTAAGTCCCAAGCAGTGAATTGTGCTAAGTGTTAGAGTTCTAACATAAGGCCTGAGCTCAATTCATGCTAAGTACTAAGGGGCCTAAATTTAAACTACAATGCATGCCAAACAACTAAGTCATTACCTTTTAAAGCCAGAAAGAGAAGTTGATGGTAGGAGAGTTAGTAAATAACTGAATAAATTCAAGAGGTACATGCTATAACATTAGCTCTGGACCAGGATTTTAGTGTTTGTCTGTGCAATTAAATATCTGTGTGTTAATATGTGACGTAAATCAGGCATGGTTGTAGGCATACATATATGTACTGGTTGTTTATATGATTACATTAACTATAAACATAATATCTTTAATAAACATATACTATTAGCAAATCACATACAGATTACCATGAATAGGCTTTCGTTACCCATATATGGTGTCATATAGGTAGAGACAGGCCTATGAATGCATAAATTGATACAAATAATGCCTTGGGCCTAGCTAAAGTAATTGTGTCTTGCCCCTGAGTGCTACTAGTTAATTGCAGGGCACGTGTCAATCAAAGGTTCATAATATGATCTATATAGTGTTGATTTTATATCAAGCATAGATAGATAGTTGTGGATGCGAAGCATTTCTGTAAAAGTCTCATATGTACGTTCAAAGAATTTGAAAATTGAGGATCGCATCTCCATTTTCTGGACCTTTTAAAGGAAAACAATATCGCTCCAGTGGTTATCGAGTTTCTTCTGTTCAAACTGAAGGAAGGAGAGGAGGGCAGACAAAGTAAGTTTTGGAAATCATCAAAAAAATTTACCAATCTATCCTAACCATCCGCTAGAGAATTAACATTCTTACAATAATGGACTAATAATGGACTAATGGTCAGACTAAGTGAGAATTAGATTCCCATCAGTAGAATATGACCAAATCCGTTTACATTTAACAACAGCCGATTAAGATACATTTACTAAAAAACCTTAAGACATACAAACAAACGAAAATGAAAAAATTAAAAAGAGAAACTGATTAAAAGATATGTAAAGGTGCTAATCAATTCTATAAAAAATCTGTTTATCTGATCATCAAGTTAGATTTCCTGGTGTGCTTTAGTTGCAACAAAAAAGAAGAATATATAAAAAGGATATCAAATAGATGTTCAATTGTGAGAGTGTGCAAAGATGGTAGGTTCGTTATTGCTGTTTGATATTATGGTATCTTTTGAAATTAATTTTATTAAACATCTGAGGAAATGAAGGCACACCAGATATCTCATACACATTTTTCATAGACGAATTGTAAAATATTTGAAGACTTTTTGAAAATTGAAGCAAAGTATAATCGTTCTAATGATGGTAAACTTGCAATTTTATGATAGGTTTATAGAAGTAATAACCAATGTAGAAGGATCATATGTGACTAAATATAAACAAACTTTTTCGTCTGCTAGAAATTCCTTTTTTTATTTTGTCCGGATAAGCGTGTCTGACATAATAAATCTATTGGCAATATAGACGACATCAACCATTAGGATATGACATTACAATAATAGAGAATTAAAATGCTTTTTACTTCTCTTTTTGTGCTCTAATATTATATCTTGTCCAATCTATGTATTGTTTAGTTTTTTATTCTTCGATAATTATTTTAGCCTATGCCACAATAGATAGATAGACACCAGATAGTGTCATCTTAGGATACCCAACTATCAACAAAATATGGATGTGCCCTAACTTCTCCAAAAATGTCAACATCGCCGATCATCGTTGAAATCAATTTTAGAAAAACCTATGAACATAATGAGAAATGTTGTTGAAATTTACCAATTTGCAATGCTTAATTTTAAGGTTCGTCAGGGTTTTCAAAAGAAGATGATTAAAGTCCCTCAACAGATTACGACGTCATACGATAGAATAGCCAATGAGAGGCTAGTATACACTGTAATTTACCAATAGTAAAATTTATTTGGTCTCTCTTGGATTATCTTATCGTATGACGTCATAATCTGTTGAGGGACTTTAATCATCTTCTTTTCAAAATGCCAAAAACACAATTAACAATGTTCAAAATGCAAGAACTTATAATTTTAAAAATTATAGAGAAGATTCGTTACTAAACAGTGAACTATAGATTAGCTTCACTTCTGTGATGTATATAAAACATTATTATAGTCTGTGTTTTTTCTGCTTTACTTGATTTATACCTACGTTACTTATGTATGGAGTCATTCTTGTTATTTATTTTAATTCCACACTATTCTCTAATTAGCCGTCTAAATTCAAATTCCATAGATAAAAACTCCCATACCTCAAATTCTGACCAAAATAGAATTTCCCTTTTAAGAATTAAAGTGCTACTCTCTATCTCACTTTGTCCTTAAGGTTTTTAAAAAAATATAACTTTGAAACATCAATTCCCATGTTGTTGTATTGGCTGTTCTTTGTCCGTTTCCGGTCCGGGTTGTCATCAGAAGGATGGTGGGGGGGGGGGCTTATGGTGGGGGCTCTGGAGGTGGGCGGAGGAGGGGAGGAAGACTAGTGAAACTTGGATGGGTGGAGAGGAAGGCAGCTACATGGGAGGGATTTTGCCAAAGGTCCATAGGAGTGAGATTTGTGGGATTATTTGGGCAGGAAAAGAGATGTTGGACAGTTTCTGGGGTAGGATTGGCGGGACAGGATGGGCAGTTGGGGGTAAGAGAAGCGTTGATGGAATGGAGGTAACTTTGGAGTTTAGGACAATAGTTGGATCTTAATTGGGAGAGGATGGTTCTGTAGTGCCTGGGAAGTTGGGTCTCAGAAGGGTTGATGTCAGGGGGGGCGTGGTTGAGGACAGGATTTGGGGGGTAGGAATTTATGGCTTGGGTAACAGCAGAGGTGTGGAGTCTGGAGATTGTGGATTTGTAGTTTGTAGGAAGGAGGGTGTTGTCGGGTGAAAGAAAAGGTTGTAGGGTAGGAAGGAACATGGATTGAAGGGTGGATTTTTTGGATCTAGGGCCAGGGGGGGTTGTGACGTTGTGGAAGGATGGATGGGAGGGACGGAGGGAGGAGGCCAGGTACTGGGAACATAAAAGGGAAAGGTGGTCCCGTACTGGTAGGATTTTGGTTTCTTGGTGGAGGTGGCTGATAGGAGATTTTTTAGTGGAACCAGTACAGATGCGGAGGGCTTGGTTTTGGAGGACTTGGAGTTTGTCAATGTTGTTTTTGGAGGTGTTAGGGAACCAAACAGGACAGGCATAGGTGGTGATGGGGCGGAGGAGGGTGTTGTAGGTGGTGAGGAGGGTCTCCTTCTGGTGGCCCCATTTGGTGCCAGCCAGACATTTGAGGATTCTAAGGCGGGAGGAAATTTTTGAGGAAATGGTGGAGACATGGGAACTGAAATTGAAAAAGGTGTCAAAGGTAACTCCAAGGATTTTAGGGGTTTTCTCAAGGGGAAGGGTGGAGCCATTAATTTGGACTTGAGGATGGAGGTTGGATTGGTGTTTGCGGTCGGGTGTGAAGAGGGTGACAGTGGATTTGTTGGGGGCGATGGAGAGGCCGTTGGAGGAGGCCCAGTCAGCGATTGAGGAGAGGTGGGAGTTGATGGATTCAACTGACTGGGGGATGTCAGGAGAGGAGTGGAAGGAGTTAAGGTCGTCGGCATAGGAGGAGGTGAGGGCAGGGGGAATGTGGGGGGCATCTGCTATGTAGAAGTTGAAGAGGACAGGGGAGATAACAGAGCCTTGGGGGACACCGGTATGGACGATTTTAGGAGAGGCATTGGTGTTTTGGTAGGAACAGAAAGCCATCCTGCCACGCAAGTAGCAGGACAGCCATCTGATGATGTTAGGATGAAGGTTGGAGGAGGAGATTTTTTGGAGAAGGAGGTGGATGGGGATGCAGTCAAATGCTTTGGAAAGGTCGATGGAGGCAACAGTTGTGCGGCTGGGAGGGAGGTTTTGGTTGAAGCCATTGGCAATGGTGGTGGAAAGGTTGAGGAGGGAGGAGGTGGTGGAGTGGAGGGGTTTAAATCCATGTTGTGAGGGGTGGGTGGAAAGGGATTGTTTTAGGTAGGGAAGGAGTAGGCGTTCAAGGACTTTTGCAGCAGGACAGAGGAGGGAGATTGGGCGGTAGGAGGTGGAGAGGTCAGGGGGTTTACCAGAGTTGAGTTTTTAAATAGCTTAAAATGAGAATACACGGCCTCCCTCAAAAAAGAGTATGGGGGCCCCCCCATACTCTTTTTTACTCCCCACTCCCCCACTTCTCTTTTAAAGGCAGACGATAGGGAAATCGAAGAGGGAGGTGTGAACAAGGAGCAAGGGATATGAATAGGGAGAAAAGGGGTAAGCATTCAACAGTTGCCAACTAGAAATTACATTTTTCTAATAATGTAAAAGGATGTGGTATTAAAATATTACTCGTAAGATATAATAGTAAAAGAAAGCTAGAAGGATTATAAAAAATATTAGAAATCTTATTTTCATTTTTAGTTGGCAACCATTATTAGTATTAATGACACCTTCCCCTTTTCTCCCTGTGTATATCACTTGCTCCTTGCGTTCATCTCCCTTCTCTCTTTCCCAATCAACATATAATGTGTCCCAGCACGCTTGCCTGCCCGTTGCAAGAAACTGGCCCGACACGCCTGCCTGCTTGGCAAGAATATAAGACGGCATGTTTGACTATCCCTTTTCTTGCTGTTCAAATCCCTTGCTCCTTGTCTCCACCTCCCTTCTCCGTTTCCCTATTATCTGCCTCTAAAAAGAGATGGGGGGTTGAGGGGAGTAAAAAAGAGTACGGGGGGCCCCATACTCTTTTTTTGGGGGGGGCAGTGTATTATCATTTTAAGCTATTTAAAAACTCCTCTCAGGTTTGAGGAGGGCAATGATTTTGGATAGTTTCCAAATGGCAGGGATGTTAGCAGCGGAGATGGAGAGGTTGAAAAGTTTGGTGAGGTAGGAAATGCCATTTGGACCAAGGTGTTTGAGGTGAAGGATGTTAAGGTTGTCAGGGCCAAGTGCAGAGGAATTGGAGGAATTTTTAATTGCTTCAAGGACAAGGGCAGGGGTGAATGGTTGGAAGTCTCTGTTAAGGTGGTTACGGCGGCGAATTTTGCGGATGATTTTTCTGGAGAAAGGGTTTGAAGTGTGGCGGGAGACAGAGGTGAATTGACTGGTGAAGGATTCAGCAATGTGGAGGTGGGAGGTGTGGACTTTGTTGTTGTTGAAGGAAATGGGTTGGTTGGAGGGAGGGGAGTTGTTTTTGCCGGAAAGGGATTTGAGAAGGGACCAGAATTTGGAAGGGTTTGTTCTATGGTCGGATTTAGAAAGGGTTTCTTGCCATTTTTTGTTGGAATGTTGGTTAGCTATTGAGGAGATTTGGTCATTAAGGATTTGGATTTGAGGATCATGGGGGTTGGTTTCTCTTAAGGAGTCTCTTTGCTGGATGAGGGGTTTAGCAGACTGAGGGAGGGAGGGGTTTTGGTTTTTGATGAAGCCGGCAGGGACAGTGTGTTTGGAGGCAGTTTGAAGGATTTGGCGAAAAGTGGCTTCACCTTGGGAGCAGGAGGAAGGGTCAGGAAGGTCTTCAAAGAGGGTTTCGGTTTCAAGGGTAAAGGTGTCCCAGTCTGCTTTATGGAAGTTGTGGAAGGTTTTAACAGGGCGGGGGGTTCTGGTGATTTCAGGGAGGGAGAGGAGAATGGGGAGGTGATCAGAGCGGAGGGTGGTGAGGGTGTGCCAGGAGAAATCAAGGGCAAGGTGGGCAGAGCATAGGGAAAGGTCAGGGGATGTGGGTTGGCCGTTGGGGGGAAGGCGGGTAGGGGAATCCTCGTTGAGGAGGCAGAGGCTGCTCTCATTGAGAGCTTCCAGCAGAGCCTCCCCGCGATTCATGGCAGATTGGTCAAGGGTGATGGAGTTCCAGGCGGGGTTGTGGGCATTGAAGTCACCGACTAGGATAAGGTCATTTGGATTTTCAAAAAGGAGGTTAAAGTCAGGGGTGTATTGTGGGGGGCAGGAGGAGTGTGGGGGGAGGTAAAGGTTGATGATTTGTAGAGGGGAGCCATTGCGGGAAATTTGGATGCCATCAACCTCAAGGGGGCAATTGGAGAGGTGGTTAAGGTTAAGGTGTGTGAAGGGGATGTCTTCTGCAATGAGGAAGGCTATTCCTCCACCAGGTCGGTCTTGTCGATCCTTCCTGATGAAGTTATATCCAGGGAGAGGTTTAGGATTGGATTTGCAGGAGAGTTTAGTTTCTTGGAGGCAGGTAATTGGGATGTTAAGGGTTGAAATAAGGTTGTGGAGTTCATCTTGGGTGGTAAGGAGACCATTACAGTTGAATTGGAGGATGAAAGGTTTACCAGGAGGTTTGCGGGGGGCAGGGGTGGGGGGATGAGGGGGCGGGGGTGTTTGAGGGTGTGGTGGTGATGGAGGTGCTGTTGGGGAAGGTGGGGGAGACGGGGAGTTGGGTGTGGAGGGTGAGGGAGGGGGGGAATTTTGGGGGGAACAGGAGGGGCATATCCAGAAGGGAGAATAGTGGGTGGAGGATGGAAGGAGGGAACATTTGGGGTGGACCCATTGGAGGCAGGAGTTACATTGGAAGGAGCCAGTGGATTTTGTAACACCTAAGGAACAGATAGGACATGGAAATTTGGGGCTACGGGATTTAGGTGGGGGTGTAGGTTGTTGGGGGGAAATAGGTGAGAAGGGGGTAGGGGAGGCAGAGATGCAGGGTGGACAGGACCAGTTAGAATTGTATTCGGATTTGGATGAGAGGAGGGAACATTTAGGATGAACCCAAAGTTGGCAGGAGTTGCAGAGGAAGGCACAAGAGGAGCGGGTAATGTTGCGGGAGCAGGTAGAGCAAGGGTATTTGGGACCAGGATTTGGATGGATGTCGCCAGAGAGGATGAGGGGGGGAGGGGGGGTGATGTTGGATGTGGTTATGGAGGGTTGGAGTTGAAAGGCCTCCAAGGCCTCCAGAGCTGACAGGGGCTGGCTTAAAAGCCCTTTAGGCCAGCCCCGTGGGGGAAACCCGGACGGGAGACATGGCTGTCAGAACAGGTGGTTTGGTGCAGGTTTGCCCGGGGGTGTACATCTTCTTCTCCTCCTCCCCGGATAGGTCCACTGCGGAAAAGCTTGCACCCATGGAACCATTTTAAAAAATCAAATAAGGTCAGGTTATTTAAGGTTAGGTTAGGTAAATGTTAATCATTGCCCCGCAGGGTTAGAGCCCCACCCTCAGGGGCTAGAAATAGGAGACACGCTACTGTCAAAATAGGGCAAAAACCACATCTTCGTTATCTTTCCTTGGTTCACGTTTCTTTATTAGTCTTCTACATTAAGTTTTCTATGATTAAATATTCTACATAACATAAAAACTTGCATATGACACTTTGAAATTTGGAGAAAGTATAAAAAGGACACTAAGATGGTATTTTATTTTATAATTGGAGTCTAGTGCATCTGTTTTTTATTAGTGACTATACTCTCTAACTCATAATGTGCTTGTCCGTCTGTCCATCTGTAAGTCAAACCTCATCAGACAGTTGAAAATCTACTAAATCACTCACTTTTAAAGAAGTTGTATCAACTTTTTTGCTTTTTATTTAAGATAGCTAGCCGGTTCTTTCAGTAAGTAGTAGATGTAAAATTTTTCATAGAATTCAGATATGCAATCGTTTTTTTTTGTAGACCTCTTATTTTTTAAGTAATTTAAGTTTTTAAAAAAAATAATTAAGTCGGTTTTAAGGTACTAAAACGCAACAAAATAAAAGAAGAAAATAGCCAGTATGAACAAAAATAGTAAGATCTTTAATTTGACACCTTACTTTTAAAATTCTGTTGAGTAATTGTTGAAAAAATCTATTTTTTTAACCTCGGTATAATCAAAACATTAAACCTAAATATTTTCTCTACAGACATAAAAAATATGGGTTCATATATACCATTAGAATGAGAAAAATAATATGAATTCATTCTAAGCAAAATTGAAAAAGTTTTAAAAAATTGTAATAAAAAATAGAAAAAATAAAAAGTTTATTTTAAGAATTGTAACTACTAAACTAGCCAATCACAAATCGCAAAAATTGACGAATCGGGAAGCTTAATCTATAAAATTAACCTATAGAATTGCCAGAAAAAAAGGAGAACGTTCATACAATATATACAATAGATACTACAATAAATATAGTGATATTAAAGAACATGTAAAGAATGAAAAATTATGAACAAATATGCATTCCCAATCCTATCTCAATATTTGCTACTAGCTAAAAAACCTTCAAACTTCCAAAAAAAAAATCAAAATTAAAAAATTAAAACTTTGAATGTATAATGTATAAATCGTTAATACATTCAAATTTTGATTTTTTTTGAAGTTTGAAGGTTTTTTAGCTAGTAGCAAATATCGAGATAGGATTGGGAGACACCTAGGAAAATGTGTTCACATTCGGAAACTAATTTCAGTTCATCTTTGTTCAGGTTTGGTTCAAGCTAACCCTTTAAAGCCGAAAATTATGATTCTTAAAATAAACTTATTTTTTTTATAATAGTTTTATAAAACTTTTTCAATTTTGCTTATAATAGATTCGTAATATTTTTCTGATTCTAAAGGTATATATGAACCCATGTTTTTTATGTCTGTTTGAGAAAATATTTAGGTCTAAAGTTTTTATTAAACCGAGGTTAATAAAATAGATTTTTTAAATAATTACTCAACAGAATTTTAAAAGTAAGGTGTCAAATTAAAGATCTTACTATTTTTGTTCATACTGGCCATTTTCTTCTTTTATTTTGTTGCGTTTTAGTACCTTAAAACCGACTTAATTATTTTTTTAAAAAACTTTAATTATTTAAAAAATAAGAGGTCTACAATAAACCGATTGCATATCTGAATTCTATGAAAAATTTTACATCTACTACTTACTGAAAGAACCGGCTAGCTATCTTAAATAAAAAGCAAAAAAGTTGATACAACTTCTTTATGCAATACTTACTCTATTACTATCTTTGTCTGTTAGTTTGCTCAGCTGCTCTTGATAATTTAAAGTTTTATATTTATATCTCAGCTCCTAATGTATTTTCTCATCTTTGTTCGTTATTTTTCCATATTTTTTGCTGTCTAAACAATATTATATAAAAGCTATGCTTAGTAAAACTTAATTTGAATATTATAATATAAAAATTGAAATAAATAGTCCTTGTAGAGAAATGGTAACAAATTTTAATGTGTATTATACATTTTAAATCCTTGGGGGAGAGTATTAAAAAGAGAAGGCGTAATATAGAAGAGACCAATCCCATTTGAAGATTTTAATAACTATCAATCTTCATATCTTGATGTTTTAATAAAGTCTTCGCTACATGGGGGAAAACTAGCTTAGAATTACATCAGACCTACTATAAAATGAGTTTTAAAAATGAAAAAAAATATATGCAAAAAATGAAACATATAACTTAGGATTTTAAACAGCTATAATAGTTTTAAAGATATCTAGCTATAATCGATAACTGTGATACTGCTTTTTCACCAAATAACTGACCAAAAATAATTTTCACATAATTAGATTTAACTTGTAGAGTAGCTTTGCTGCATCTACTTTTGGTTTACAGCATAATTCTGATATATGTGAACTGAAATTTAGACTCTACTTATAGAAAACGTCGCCTCAATTATTGTATTTTTGAAAAGGTTGCTTTTGATGTTGAAATATATGTAGTTTCAAAAGAACACTACAGCCAACTTTGAAACAAGTCATTATGATTAAATAAGGTCTCTGATTAGAGAGAAAAAATTATGAAAGATGCAGTTTAATTTTGAAAGTTGGACTTTAACGGTTCTATTTTTGATATTTTTCCTTGCTATGCCATCAAATGGTTGGTTTATTCTTGTTAGTAGAGCAGCTACTCTATTACTAAGCTATTAAGTCGCAGTCCGTCATTAAAATATCGCATTAGATACAGTCACTATGTTTTTCTCATTTAAAATTAAGAATTTTTAATTTAGAAATTTTTAGCATGATTAGCCTTCGCTTTTTAGGAGAGCCACATAATTTTTTACTAAAGCATAAAAATATTAATTAAATTTGATTTATTTTCCTATAAATATAAATCTAATCCAAAATGGGCAAAAATATGTTTGTATTAAATTGTGTCTATCAGAAAATTGAATTCTGAACAGAAATGATTAATACGTTGATATCTATCTTATTTTCAATAAAATAATCCGTTATTATTTTGGGATTTAGCTTTCAGTTTTGTTTTCATCAAATAATTTTAGTTTTTGGCGTTTGACAATCGCAGATTTATTTTTATTACTCAGGGCTCGATACCCGCAACTAAAGTCATTTATTCATAAATAATAGTCAGATATCTTTTTTTACGCAACAACAACTGATGTCAGATAAATATTCGATCAAAAAAGTAACATAGGAGATAAAAATATCTATCATTTTATATTCATATGGACGTAATGACATAAATAAACCATATAACCATAAAAACAAATCAGATGCATATCTACAAGAGCTGCTGATTATAGTTAACAAAAGGTTGCAAATAAAAAAAATAATTGCTCACAATTAAGACAGTCTTAAGTTATTGAAATCTTGGAGATAGACCCAATAATATTTAGAGTTTTTGAGGGGGCATGATATTACCTTTTTAGAAATAGATTCCTTAGCCAGGTTTCTAACTCAATCCTAGACGATTTGTCTTTTTTTATGCCAAATCGTTTAGGGTAAAAATTGTAGGCGATTTTTTTTTTTTTTTTGTACATTTTTTACAAATTGGCAGAAGGACAATGCATACAAATATAGGAGATTTGCTTCTAATAAGAAAATGGAAAACGAGACTTAATTTTGGAAAGATTTTTAACATTTACAGGCAGATAAAAACAATGAAATACTAAATATTTGTAAAAAAAATCTATTTCCAATTTTACAATGTTTTATCCAATTTCAATAAATTAGGAAATTTGTCTGATAGCATTATACCCTGGCGTACATCCTACCCTGATAAACTTGTAAACATTATGTTGACAAACATTTTAAATCATGTGTATGGATGGACTTTATGGTATTCAATACAAGTTTGTATGAAGCTAACATACCTCTCCCCTAAGTCTCTCCGAGGGAGCCTAGTCAAGTCAAGTAAGCCAATTTTAATTTTTGCAATTATCAAAATTTTTAACAATATATTATTTGATAGCCAATGCTAAATTATTTTCGACATTCTTTTAAAGGAAATAATTACTACAAAGTCTTATGTTGATACAAAAACAGCTTAATCAATCCTGCTTTATGTCGACAAATATCAATAAAGGTGATCAACACAGACATATCATCGACGAGACGCTTACTTTGTGCAACCTTGTTTATCTTAATATATCCACTTTTAAATGTATTTAATCAAATTAACTCTGATATTGATAAAATAACAATGATATCACACAAGTTTTGTAGGGGGTCCCAAAAAGTATTACATCAGTTCCTATTTTATATCAAGAATCAAGGATACTTTTTTTAAAATCATATGTAATTTAGGTTGCCAAAAAACAGAAAAAAGTTATACTTGAATGACTTTTAGAGTAATTATAATTGCATTAAATTGTATCTTATAAGCTTTTATATGCTTTAATTGCAAGAAAGAAACATAAAGAAAGGTAAGGGAAAGAAAAGAAAGATAAACTGTTCGCTTTTGTTTAAACTGCAAGCCCTTGAAAGTGAATTATCTCCACGTTTAATAAAAATCGGACGGAGAGCATTACTGACAGACTGACAATCTTAGGGACAGACAGACAGAAAACCAGAAAGTCACTTTTAGAGTAGCTTTGTCACGCTATACCCCAAAAATAAACCACACTCAGTATCCTTTTCTATCCTCGGATTTAACTGGCTCAATTTGCTGATTAGATTTACTTAGAACTTAAGTTTTCACAATAAATCAAAATCAAGTTATAGCAAAAATCTCCAACAAACAAAAATCTATATCTATTATGTTTTCATAGATAATTTTTATTCGTTTTTTAGATTAGATAAGGTTAAGTAAGGGCTAGTCTAGAGATGGGATCCCGAGGATCTAAAACTTGGACTGGAAAAATTAAAAATAAGGAGGAGGGGAGTTTTGTGTTATCCATTGGATATTAACAGATATATTATTTTTTTTGCCGCACGCCTTAAATTGCAGCAATTAAAACAATATTAATGGCTTTACGACCACCTCCATTGCTTGTTATTTTCATTTTCAATTGGCTTAAAAAATAATTTTGCTAGATTTTAAAAACACTCATTGAAGAACAGAACAGCAAAAATCTGAAGGCCACAGACGCAATTTTTTTTCCAGGTAAGACTGTCTTCTCTAGAGATTGTCTGCAAATATAGTAAAAATTGATCAGAATAATGAATGCATACTTCATAGCAGCCATTTGTTTATAAAATATATTTAGGAATTTTTTAAAATGATATTATACAGAAATCCAAAGAACCTAGTAATAGCGTCGGACTGATTATGACGTAAGAGAAAATATTAGCCAATGAGAGGCCACTATAAATTTTACCATTGGTCAATAATGGCCTCTCATTGGCTAATTTTTTTTCTTACGTCATAATCAGTCCGACACTATTACTAGGTTCAAATCCAAAGGTTGAATTTATTTGAATTTGAATTTTGATGATGATAAACATAAGCGAGCAGTAGCTTCTTAATATTGAATTGGGAAGGATTTCCTGTTCCCTTTTTATCCTTTTGAAGCTTCACATCCCCCAGATGCAAGGACGTCCAATGGGGGTTGTGATTACCCCCCCCCCCCAAAAAAAAAAAATTAAAAAGCTGAACGTCCTTGCTTATATGATATAAAGTTACCCCCCTTCTAAAAAAATTGAATTTAGAATTAGCAATTATATATAAGCTTTTTATCTCTATCTTTTGAAATGCTAGGCTTACATAATAGATAAAAATTGTATATCTATCTATCCTATTTGGTTAAATATGTTGCCATTACCGAATTCCTAATGTATAAATTGACATTGAAACCAAATCCTATTGGATTAAATGGATGCTCGATGCATCTAAGGAAAAATTGTATTTTCACCATGGATATAAGGAAAGAATGTAAGATGATATCTGTGAGATTTTTCATTTAGTAGTAATTAAATATGTGCATGGGAAGATGGCGTCATTTTTCTTCTTTCCATAGATCCACACTTCACAGTTCTCTTACATTTTTTTCAGGAATTAATCGCTGGGATGTTATAAGATATATTTAGGTTTTAATATCCTAATGTTTACATATCTTCCTATCTGTAAATAAGGCTAGTTCATTTGGGTATATTAAACTTTTCATTGAAAATGTCATGATAAATTAGCATATCCATCGCGGGCGGCCAGACAAACTTTCTACATATTTCTAGATTGTATGGATGTTTTGCTTAAAGCGTTCAAAACTTACCTTTTTGTTTCAGGAATTATCATACAATATTTTTTGATCGTTAGCGGTCGAGGCTTTTTGAACAGATTAATTAAACATGAATATATTAACTACAAATCTATTGAGAAAAAATTTCTCTTCATTTAAAACAATCTCTTAATAGTAATATTATTTTATACCACTTCTTTTTAAAAACTACCCTAAAAAATATATGTATGTGTGACTGCACATTGATAAAAATCCTTTCTAAATCTTACTTTCCATTTTATTTCTTATCGCATCCAAAACCCTCTACTCATTGTTCATATAATACAGCTCAAAAAAGTTTGTAACAACTTTTAAAAATCCCAGCCTCAAGGTCCTTTACCTCAACAGATTGTATATCAAAAGAATCTGCTGTTTAATTTTCTGTTCAAACATAAGGGGTATTGACGAAGTCCAATCTGTACCACTTTTGATTTCAGTGACATCATAAAAATGAGGGAGATGAGGTGAGAAGTGGGAAAGAAACCCCCATTTTTATGAAGTCACAGGAATCAAAAGTGGTACAGATTGGGCATCTTCGTCAAAATTTATTGATTAATACACATACGTTGCTTTGTAAAAACCTACTTGCTCCGCTATACTACTCTTTGCCTTCATTTGGTGTTTTCACAAACAAACCATTTAAAATAGAGTTTCTATAATAACAATTATATAAGCACGTTTGTATGCGTGTCCCTGAAGATCTAGATAAACCTATAACATCTTTTAAGGATATCTACATACATGTCCTGGAAAGGTGTTTAATAGTCTTGGGAATGTAGGATTCTCTCAGACATTAAAAATAATTATTTTTTTCTCTCTCTAAATTTAGAGAATTGAGGTGCCCCAAGAAACAATGGCTTTAGCAGCTAGTTAAACATGTTTTGTTAAAATATGTTTGTAAAAATAACAAATTAAATGTATATATTTATAAATTTGATGCGTACAATAAAAACACTTTTCCCTGGTATCTTTGCTGCTTATCTCTAATTAGAGCAGATATTCTAAATTCCATAAAATTCATTAACATTCTACAAAACACAAAAAATCATTTATCTGTTTTTGGCCCTATTCACATTTTCATTGAAAAAATACCTTTAAAAATTTTAAGTATGGTTTTTTATATACACACATTTAATTTTTTTTTTTTGGGGGGGGGGGTTGGTTTACTTTTTAATTATCACTAAAAATATGGTGTTGGCCTGGTAATGTAAGGGTTCCCGGTTCAAGCCCCGACAGGTACAAAATTAACTCTGATGAATTGAGCCATGCTGATGAGCCCTAAAAGGGCGAAAAACTATGTCTAAGGATACAAATATATCTAGGAATATTTGTTTTTCCTCTAAATTTTCTACCTATCAAGGAAAATCATAGGCTCTGTGTGTCTAACTGTAACTCAAAATCTTCACTAGATATCTTCCTATTAGCTTCTAATGAACGTGATCGCCCTTGTTCTCATACCTATTTAAAAGAATCATTCTAGTAATTTTGCAGAATAATAGCCTAGAATCTTCTAAATGCTTAAATCTAAAAATGTAATAGGCCATACCTGGTACCTATCCGAAGCTTTTTAAAAAGGGAAAAGTTAATTACTTTAGCAGTAATTGAAATCTTAAACTTCTGACAAAAATAGTTATTTCTTGCATCGTATTATAAACGGCTCTCTGCCGAAGGCACGGGCTAAAAAACTGGTTTTAATCTTATGATTGTACACTTTTATATTCGTAGAAGCTGTTTTTTCGTATGGATGAGAACCGGTTCCTATCCACCGGATTCGAATGAATACGAGAAAAACTATTACTTTATATTATAGGATTGTTAATAATATTGCAGAATAGTAGCCTTGAACCATCTTCAGAAAATGTTACTTAAAGTTTATCTAAACCGTTATTAGAATATCATAGCATAATCACAAAAAAAACTTAAATTCAAAAATGACTATTATTTTACCCTAGTATATATATTACTATTACAATACTATATTATAAAACAAATAATTTAGCAACTAGGAAATATAGACTGATATATTACTTTTGAAAAAGTTTAGTTTCTAAAATTATTTTTTTTCCGTTTAGGGAGGAAAGGTAGTAAAATAGTCTAAAACAATGACAAAACCTATATATAGCTTTCCAAAAATGGAGAACTCAATTGGTTCGGTGGTTGAATAGATCTAATAAGATAGTCCTTAAGAAATTCCCTATTTTACAACTATTTGTACAGTGAATGGCAAGAATATTACTGATTAAGCAACGCTAATTTCTTAAAAGTAGTTATCCGCATTAAAAGATTTATTAATTTCAAAAATATGTTTAAAAACTGAGTCATTCTTGTGAACCAATTATAAAATTAGAGTGATCCATCCAAATTATATATCCAAAATTCAGTTGGAAATTTGATTATTTAATTTTTGGTCCATTTGTATCAATTTGTATTGGGGTAGAAAGTTAATGGCTGGATCCTTTCTATTTCACATCCAATAATCATTATTTTATGGGGAAAATAAAAAGTTATTCCTTATTCTCAACTTCACAATTTGGATGTGTGAAGCATGGCTATATTCGAAAATTTAAAAATGTTAGAATCGTCTAATCGATTTTAATCCTAAGATAAAGATTCTTGTAATCATAAGGCATAATCTTTGAAGTACAACTTAAAATGATATTATCAATAAATTTTAAACAAATTATCCTATGTTTATCAACTTTTTGTCGGAATCTATATAGTCGCAGATATGAAAGTTATTTTTGGTATATTTGTACATAAGCTATTCTATTGTAAAATTATGTTGATATTGTGACAATCCGTTTCTAACATTGCTGTAACCAGAAGTGTTAGGTGTATTGCAACGGCAGAAAAAAAAGAGCTAATATGAAAAATTTAACAAAGTAATAAGTTAAGGAATCTTATTGTTTTGAAACAATTAAGTTTTAAAACAATTATACCTTTAAGTATGGGACAATTCAGATATGATCGTAAAATTTTGACAAAATTTATATAAGAATATACCTACTTTAAAAATATAATTGTTAACCAACAAACAAAGTGGACATATTTATCTTAAAATAATCTGTTTAGAAATGTTTTTTTTTTATCCACATCCCTGTAACCCTTGTGTTGTTGCATTTTCTCCACTCTACTCTTGCTTTATATTTGAAACAATATTTTAATCAAAGTTACTATATAAAAGTTTAACAATAAAATCAAATTAAATCTGCTTTTTCTAATAATTAGAGTAAAACACTATAGGGGGTAAATAACTGTATGACCCCATCCAAAAAAATTGTGCCGACTTTCAGTTGGGTCTTTGAAAAACAACTAATAGTGTCCGGAATATTAACAGAGCCAAGTAGCAGAAAACAATTTGCTAGTAGGCGAAAAAGACCTTGGAAAGGGCAGGACATTGTCAGTATATACAGATATTTTATAGATCTGTTTTCTAAACAACATTTTAGTCAAAGATGAAACACAACTCTGCATTGGCCTCAGTTTATTATCATTTTATTACAAATATTATTAAATTTCAAACTACTTTAACATAAAAGTTTTATTTTATGTTTCAACTTTGTGTGTGTATGTGACAGTGTGTAAAATTGTAATTTGATTTCTTGTTTGCACTTTTCACACTCAGCTTATTGTTTCACTCAGTTTTATTTACATATTTGGGATAAATGCACAATTTCTATATTCATGGCAAAAATTAAGAATTCAAAATATTACAAATTAGAGTTCGTTAATACTACTAAAATTTATATGTAAATCAACTGAAAGAATTTTTAAAAGTTGAATTTCATTTGAAATGTTTATGTATTGTAAACAGTTCATTGAGGGTAAATTTATAGACAAATATGATATGATATGATATGATATGATTTTCCTCCAGCATATGCCTCTTTATTTTACTCTTCAAAACAAAATAATGTAATAGATTTCAAGCTAATCTTTATAAAGACAATTTATGATACTTTTTGGTTGCACATAAAAATCAATTTAGTTTTGATAGCAAAATTTTGGATGTAAGCAATCAATGTAAATATCCACCTAATACATTTTTATATTTGTAAATGCACCATCAGATATCGATTAACCTTGGTGAAATTTCAATATATTTGCTCCATATATGTAGCCCCGGGGTACTCCATAGAGACACACCAAATTTCCGCATAAATGACCACCTAGATATGTATAGCCTTACCTTTGATTTCTATAAATAATTTTAGGGTTGGGCCCTCAAATATCTCATTTTCCTAACCGAATCGATGCAAATTAGGCGAATAGAAAGTATAATATTGATATATAGATCTTGGGTATATATTTCAGTCATTTTAGTATCACAGCTACTAAATAGCCACGTTGGTCGGTTTGTCCATTAAAGATCGTTAAGCATAAAGTCTCCTAGTTTGTTTACATGTAGACCAAACACATACATACAGACACAGCATATAATTAGTTATGGAAGAGATTGGCCTATTTCAAATTTTAAAAATCTCACTTTTGGTTTTTTTATACAACTCATTTAATTATTTTTAAAGAAATAATTATTTATTACACTAAATTTAAAATCATTTTCTATGAAATTTTAACTTAGTTTATTCATTACTAGAATTAAGATCATGTAAACATCTAAACCAGTGGCATTACAATGTAGAGGAAAGCCAAGCATTGTTCCTAAACAAGATAGGGGCAATTATTAGAGGGGAGAGTGAGTAAACCATTTCTTCTAGAGAAATTGCAACTAGAAAGAAATTCTAATTCTAAATAGAATCAAAATCCAAAATGAGAACCGGTTCTAATCAAGCGGATATTTATCGGTTTCGACGTCCTACTGGGTAACAATTTTAAATGTCCATATTAGAATTGCAGTAATTTTTGCAAAGTTAATTTGTATTATTACATATCATATTCTGTTTCAAGCGCTGTTACCCTACTATTGTTAATTTTTGTCCCTTTGTCTGTATTGTTGAGCTTTGCTTTGTTAAGAATGTTTTTATTAAGAGTTGATAATCTTAGTTCCTAAGAAAGCATCTTTTATATTCATTTAGTTTTAATTTTTGGTGCAAGATTTATCTCATCATATTATATTCCCATAAATGGTATTCAATTAGATCTATAACCTGAATTATAATAACCTACCATTAAAATCACTAGAGACCCACGATCTAATGTGACTTTACATCCTTGCAAAGCATTCAAATAATCAGATAAACTTAGTAAAATGCAATGATTTATGTACAACTTTTTCTCCATCATATAGTGTTGATTTAAGTGTTTATTTATTATAGCACACTTTATTTAAATATATCGACAACATATTTACAGATTTAATATTATACAAAATTGTGTATATTAAATAAATATTTTTCCGTATAGTTCAGAACCTGTTTTATTTCGGTTAAAATTAACATGATTCGGAAACATTCTTGAAACTTTTCTTAATGGGGCTTTTTGTTGCAAAGCAACTATAATAGTCTTAAAATAAAAAAGTTGTAAAAATCAAACCTATGCATTAGAAAGGGACAGCATGGGCAAAATGGGCCTTAAGCTATAGATTATCTCTATTAATTTTAGTTGATTTGAATACACACTGGTGTGACTATAGGTGTGAGGTCTCTGCACTATATATAGACTCATATAGACATGTATACTGATGATTAAAAGCAAAACCTTTAAGTAAAATCATACACATAGATTTATTAATAGTACTTATTCAACGATGTATCAACTATTTGTTCTAAAGTCAGCATCTTTTTCATGTTCGACACTAGCCTAGCAGCTTCGTCTCTAGCCGCTCTAGTCTCTTGCTTCTGTCACTTTCTCGAAGCCACGCCCGCTGATGGGTCGGCTCTAGCTGAAACTTCCTGCAAAGCACAGCGGCTGAGAGCTGTAGTGGCTTCCTACAAAAGCTAATGCAGTTTAATATGCCTTTCAGCTTAGGATGAAGGCAGTACCTAAACCCAGTTTCAAACAAAGTTTAGCCTTGTGTGGTAAAAATGTCAAATAAAAACTTTCTTTTTTCTCTGTCATTTTCATTCTAGAATACTTATTACTGTCCTTTCAGCTGGATGGGGAAAAGTTGATAAGTCATCTAACATCACCTTTTTAGTACAACAGAATTTCAACTATTTAGGAACATCATGAAAGATTAAATATCTAAAGCAAGTATGAAAACATTACAAAAGCATACCCCAACGAAAGTACATAAAATTATTTAAAAATTTATCAAGAGAATAGCTTTCAAGACGAAAGAATTTAGACTAATTATTGATGTTTTTTTGATAATTCATTCAAAAAAAATTTTTTACTAATATTTCACAGTTTGGAATGCTTTGTATGCTGCTTACCCTGTTAAATACCTATTTAATAGCAAATTGTGACACTTAAAATGAAATATAGTAGTCTGACTACAAACCAACTAGAATAATATAAATATGTAACAGATTTATTATAAATCAGACAGAAAACAATGTAAATGAGTTATTTAAGCAAACAAAATTTAGCATAAATGGATATTTAATACCGAGGGATTTAAATATCCATTTATGCTAAATTTTGTTTGCTTAAATAACATTCTATTGCAACAAAAAGGTGATGTTAGCAAATAATTTCTTGAATAAAATCATAAAACGTTTTTTCATTTAATTTTCATTTTTTTCACTGTTGTGTTTTTATTTGACATTAAAAATAAAAATCATAAAAAATCTTCCAAATCAAAGAGAAAAAATCTTTGAATTATTGGTCAATTTAAGTTAAAAGATTTTTTTTATTGTAAAAAGTTAATTTTTTAAATATATTTTAGAAAAAAATCTTCTAACAAAAAAAAATTATCATAATCCAAGATGGCGTCAATACATGTAAAATAATATTTTCAAAACAAAAAATTAAAACTTGAATATCTTTTTTCACAGATTGAATTTCAAAAATCGGTCTGACAGTTTTTCCAAAGTCAGTATGATCTATCGAATGAAAAAGGTTTGAAACTGATAGAACATTTCTTTATACTAAAACATATTTTTTCTCCCATTTTTTCCCACACTTCCAAAAAATGAAATTCAATGAAAATTAAATGGTTCTCACGTTAAAAAAATTTTCTCACGGGTCCAAAAAATGAATTTAAATGAAAATCATATGTACCATTTAAATCAAAATAAATGGTTCCCACATTCTAAAAATTTTCCCACGCTTGACATTCTTGAAAAATGCTAAATAAATGGACATTTAAACAAACCAAAGATCGCGTTTTTTGCAATGGAATGAAGATTTAAGCAAAGATTTGATAAAATAAATTTAAATTTTAACAATTTGTAGCATTTACAGACAACCAACCCTTGATTGTATACATTTGCTGCATGTGTATTTTTTGACCAAGGCATTCATTGAATCAATGTGACATGCCAATCAGCAGTAAATTCCAATATTAACATCTTTAGTTATTACAAGGCTCAAATAGTATACGATTATTATTCTTTTTAAAATGTTTGCTAATTTATTAGCTCAATACTTGCTTACTTTGCTGTATTGTAAAGCAAGGAAACTATTAGAATCTAAACTACTTACTTTTAAAGACATCACGAATGAAGTCAAGGCTGCCTAACAACAACCCATTTTATTCAGGAAGGGTAAAATGAAAGTAAAATGGAAGATTTTTTGTTTATACAATACCGCAGAAACTTATGAAATTAAGTAATTACAGTGATAAGAGATATATTTTCTAAAGAAAAACGTTTGGCATTTTACGCCAGACCCTCATTCGTACATTTATTTTATAGGTAATCAACCAACATACTACAAACCTTTTGATTGTACGACCTTTGTCTAGGGCTGTTAATGATAAAATAATGTGCCCATTAACAGGCCAAAGTATTATCACAACTTTATTTTTAAACCACATACTAGACTAATATCAGTAAAGTAATATCATACTTATCATATTTGCATCTTTATTTATATTGAGATGAAAACTTAACTAGTCCAGGACCCAAATAAGACAATTTAAGATGAGGCTGTTTGTTAGATCTTAAGAGCTAAAGATTAAATAAAAAAATTACATTCTTTGACAGCTTAAACAATAAACATGTTTAAGCGTTTAAAGGTTATTTTCATTTATTTTGTATAAACACTTCTCTAATGATCCTGCTTAATTTTACCTAATTGGAGCTTTAAACTGTTTATTAAACTGTTTGCAATTCGGCTATACAATATACATACATACTACCCCGTCCCGTTTTAGAAAAAATTTGCTAAAAAATTTTGGCCCCCAGCCAAAAATGACCCATGCAAAATATTTTTCTGTAATGCAAAAATTATGATGGTACAAGCACTGCAAAGTTTTCAAAGCACTGCAAAAAGACTTGTTTTTAAAGCTCTTGTATATCAATTTAAAAGATTTTTACAAAATTTAAATTCTAGTGTGTTGATATAAACATGAAATTTAACAAAAAAATGGGGGCCCTTAAAATTATAACATATGAAGGACGAAGGTGTAGCAAGTAAATTTCCAAAGTAAAAATTGTCAAATTGCACACATAAATAATAGGGTTGGGCCGGATTGGACGGATATGGATATCTCGCTGATTTATAATGCTAGATATCCAGTATTCAGGTTTTTAACGTCACACTAGCATTGAAATTTTGTGAAAATCTTTGAAATTGAGATGGTATAAACTTTTTAAAATCTGCAAAAAGACCTGTTTTTAAAGCTTTTGTTCCATCTCAATTTTGCAGATTTTTACAAAATTTCAATTCTATTGTGTCAATAAAAACCTGAATACTTGATATCCAGCATTATGAATCAGCCAGATATCTGTATCTGTCCAATCTGGCCCAACCCTATTATCTATGTATGCAATTTGGCAATTTTTACTTTGGAAGGTTACTTGCTACACCTTTGTTCTTCATATGTTATAATTTAGATGGCCCCCATTTTTTGGGGGTAAATTTCAGGTTTTATCGACACCCTAGAATTGAATTTTGTAAAAATCTTTAAAATTGAGATGGTACAAGAGCTTTAAAAAAAGGTCTTTTTGCAGGTTTTAAAAATTTTGCAGTGCTTGTACCATCACAATTTTTGCATTACAGAAAAAATATTTTGCATGGGTCATTATTTTGCATAAATCAACAATATTTTTGATGGGGGCCAAAATTCTAACAAATTTTTTCTAAAACGGGACGGGGTAATACATACACATATACCTATACATTAGGGTGGGTTCATATCGGAATTAGACAAAGCAGGGATATGCAACAGATAAAATTAACCTTAAAAACATTTCTGACCGAAAAAGAATTTTAAAAAATTGAGTTATAGAACACGACCACTTAAAAATATAATTCATTACTTATTAGTATGCAAAGACGACATTAAAAAAAAAATTTGAATCAGAACTATGGCTTCATGGTGCTCCCTGGAAAGGCCTTGAGGAGCTGAACCAGGAACTTTTGTCCGTTTCAAAATATCTCGTTCCTAGCCTTAGAAATCACTAAAAAAACAAAAATTTTTAAGGTTTATTGAGAATTGTCCAATTTGTAGAGGTTTTTTAGATTTTCTCAGGCTAGGAACGAGATTTTTTGAAACGGACAAAAGTTCCTGACTCAGCTCCTCAAGGCATTTCCAGGGAGCACCATGAAGCCATAGTTCTGATTCAATAAATTTTTTACTCCCATTTACAAATAGCTATACAATTGAATGTCTGGTCGTCAGCGGTTTTAAGACTTAGGATAAATTTTAAATCACCCAGAGGTGTATTATATCTATATAAATTGAGTGCATATCCCCGCTTTGGCCTCAGAAAAAAAATGTCCAAAATCGACCCACCCTACTATACATATACATATATGTTTTACTTTTGGGACATAGACATACATCAATCAATCTTTTTTATATGCCCTTTTGTGTTCAAGAGATTAATTTATTTTTGGAAAAAGGATGGCTTATCCAATCCAAGAGAATTTTTGCCTCCTCTCTACTGCACACCTTTTTATATTTTATTTTGAGAAAAAAAATTACAGGTCATTGGTTGACCTTATTACTATTTTATGTTGCCCCTAGATGTCTTTAGGGGAGCAGATGCGCTAATTATTTTTAAATAGAAAATATAATGTTCCTGATTCTATGCTTAAAAGTTAAGGTCACCAAATGTACTCAATTTGCCTTTGTATGGGTTAAGACTATGGATGCTACGAATACTTTGTTGAATATTTTAATTTTATATTAAAAGCATTGCACTGAAGTCTTATTTAATTGTTTAGGACGAATATACAATATTGGATTAAACTGATTTAAACTGTTTATAAGTTTACTGAAATCATCAAATTTTTGCTTGTTGTTATGTTAGATTACGTAATACCAAGCAGTAAAAAAGCAGGAATCCAGATTATTCTTGGATCTTACTGTGTTTTGGTATTGATAATCCTTTGGTAGATTTGTGAAGATTCACCACATCCCTACCTGTAGTCTTTTTATGACTAAATTATATTCTAAGCAACTAAGTAGAAATTGTTAATTAACCATGCAATAGGAATAATAGTCATTTAGCACGCAGCATTAGCTAAGAATATTTTACTTTAACAGTTTAAATTAAGCCCGCTGAAATTTGTATTTTAGGCCAAATTGTTACTAATTTGTAGTATAAAGCAAACTCGCATGAAGCAAAGCAGTTTAAGTTAAGTTTCGTTTATTAAAAATTTTAAATCATAATTCTCAGGAATGTTTACTTTAAATTTCATGGGCTACTTGTAACTGAACGTGTATAGCCAATTATTGAACTTTTTATGCCTCTAATAAAAACATAAATATCTGAATTAATCTGGCATCAATTATGTAGATAAATTACAAAGTGCACTCAAAAATACCAAATTCCTACAATTTTTCTCATGCACTTTCCCTATTTATTGAGTCCTGAATATTTAGTTAGCAGACTAAAAAGTTGGCAAAAACCAATATCAAAATATCAAAAAGATACCATAAATAACAGTTCCATTTCTCTATTGACGCTCTATTTCTTTAATTTCCTTTAGGTCTCTAAAATAATTATTGTAGAAGAACAGAAAACTGTATAAAACATAGGTCAAAAACCAAGAAAGAATAGTCAAAATTAGAAAATAAAGTAGAAAAACTTAGCCTGTGAAATCATCACTAAATTTTTCTGACATCTATCTAAAGTACTTGCAGTGGAAAAAATGTTTCCCAATACAGGCAACATTTTAAATTATAGGATAGCTTCGCTACGTAAAATATATCTATTTACCCTCCTGCAAAACTCTCATTACAATCCTTCAAAAAGATAATTATCTTTACGTTAAATAATAATATAACAAATTTTTATTATTAATTTTAGTTATTAAGTATTTTTAGTTGCATTGTATGATAGAAATTTTATCAAAGTTTATGTGTTGTTGGTGTTTGTTTGTAAGCACTTTGGTCTGTCTGCACAGTAAGATAAGTTAGACTGCGCAGAGACGCTGTCTATAGGTCCCATACATGGAAGACGAACATGCCCTAGTTATTGAGTAGCTGTCTTATTGGATGATATAAAAGACAATTACCATGACACATTGTGAGCACTGAGGAATTCCAATTTTGAGAAGACAAATTCCAACAGCTGCAAACTGTCAACCAAACATACACAAATATTTCATTTTAGAAAATGCAATCATATAAAACTTAAACAGAGGTAACTTGGATGTTTGCTTCCCTACCTCCCACCACAAAAAAAAAACAGATAATAGTTATATCTCGCATCGTATTATAAACAGCTTTCCGCGGATATAAAACGTAAAAATATAAGATTAAAACCAGTTTTTTAGCTTCGAGATACAGAAGGCACGGTTTAAAAAAACTGGATTTAATCTTACGATTGCACATTTTTTTATTCGTAGAAAACTGGATATAATACGATGATAGACAAAGTTTTTTCGTATTGATGAGAACCGGTTCCTATCCACCGGATTCGAATGAATACGAGAATAGTTATTTCTCGTATCGTATTATAAATGGGTTTCCGCGGATATAGAATGTACAATTATAAGATTAAAACTAGTTTTTTTAGCCCCGTGGTGCCGAAGGCACCGGCTAAAAAACTGGTTTTAATCTTATGATTGTACATTTCTATGATTGTACATTTCTATATTCGTAGAAAACTGGATATAATATGATGCTAGACATAGTTTTTTCGTATGGATGAGAACCGGTTCCTATCCACCGGATTCGAATGAATACGAGAAAAGTTATTAAAAAATCATATGATTTCTCAAAACTATATGATTTTTAAAATAAAGATAATAATTTCTAAGGTTGATTCACAGTTTTCAGGTGCTTTTTATTTTTGGATGTCGTGATATGACCTAAACACCCCCAAAGTAAAGGGAACAGAGCGTAACAGTCAAGTATAATTTTAAGAAAAAAAGGAGAACTTAATCAATTCAGACAACAGACCAAAATCCAAACTTTTTATATTAGAAAATGAATAAATAATTAAGCTCATGGTATGAAGGTTTTCCTTTGCTGCAAAGATTAGTTGTTCTTTTGTGGGTGGAAATAGACCGAAGAAGTTTCTTTATATAAAAAAGGGTCTAAAAAATTGAAGTGTATAATTGATTGTGTAACAAGAACAATCTTGTGATTAGCAATGCCAATCATGTCTAATACCAGCAGCCTTCTGATTCCGACCATAATATTGTGGACCACTCTTCATAGATTTCTATACTTTTACAACGGGTTTCAACTCTTAAAAATATGTTTTAAAGGCAATTTTAATATGATTTTGTACTGACGGATGTTATCATTTGCCAAATAAAAAGTAGCCTAAAACCATAGAAAAAGATGCAAAAAAGCACAACAAAATAAATGTAAAATTTTCTATTAAATTTTCTACAAATAAATAATTTACTTTACTTTACTCCGAACTCGCAAATAGATTCCCTAGAAAGCACAAACTAATAATTTAATAGTTATTATACGAAGGTTTTTAAATTTTAAAAAAGCATTATAATGGAATGAACAACATAACATTATCCAAACTGTCCCAATACACTAATTGGTAATGATGTTTATCATTATTAGAGGGTAAACTAATTTATTGTACAATGTATATCCCATCCCACCCTGTGAGGTTAAGTAATTTATGAGATGTTAAGTAAAGTTGATGCTTGATAATTCTCTGTAAAACTTTTTTCCCTGGTTTAGGTAAGATTCCACAGGATTGTGCGGCTCGCAAACATACACCATGTCCACAATTTGCTAAAAATTTGAAATTTAGTTAGAGAAAACCCAGATCTAGCAGAGCATGCCTTTGCCCATACCCGATTTTAGCATACTTTACATTACTTGATAAAACATTAGAACCTTTTTTTTTATTTATGACCCACCATATAATAAAATTTTTTTTATAGGTTTGCTTTTATCACTTTCGTCTGACTTCTATAAACTAACACACACGGCCACTGGTTTATTGCAAAAAAGGAAATTTTTTGGAAATGTTGGTTTTAAAAAGTAAAATAAAATTTTACTATTTCTAACCTGCCAGACATCAGCCACCATTCCAAATTTTTACTGGAAGATCCAAATTATTAATGTCCGTTTTTTAGCCAAACATTTATTCATCAAGACAACAAAAAGTACCCAGATTACCAGAAAATTTGCTTTCATACTTAAAGAAAATTAGGAATCAAATATTACAGATTAATTGTTGATTAGTTTAAATTTATTGGATGAAAACCACATTGGTTAAAATCATTGGTCACCAATCAAAACTTCAATATTCATTATGAATTATACATAGCAAATCTTCTTTATGACAAAATAATATTAATGTAAGGAAAGTTTCGTCACCAAAAGTAAAAGTATTCACTTTTGTATCTACTGTTTTATTACATTAAAATTTTAAAACTTTACTTGAATATAGTACAATCTATAGAAATTACCTAACTTTTGTTTAATCTGAAGAGAAACAAAGCTTTTATTTAAAACAATAATTTGAATAAAGTTCGAAAACATTCTTTGTAATCTACACTTATAAGACATCATACTTAATTAATATATCAACGAATAATTTAGTAAAATTACTGTCTTTCTTTATTTTCTTACAGTTTAGTCATTAATAATTGTTTCTGTTTTATGAGTAATGCCTTTAGTGATTGTTTAAAGGGGGGGGGGGGGAACCTGATACCAATACCTATAGAGTCTAGTGAAGAAGCTTTATATAAACAGCCATATATAACTCATGTACATAAATATAATGTGATATATTTTAAGAAGTTAAATTTAAATTTTGTCATCCTTGTAAGACATAATTCGAGATTATGTTTTGTACATTTTTTAGCGCAAATCTTTTATATATTTACTAGCGGCTTCGCCCTAGCCTCTAGGGGCTTTGCCCCAAGATAATTTTTAAAAAAGTACTATTGGTGCTGCTCATAGTCTAATGTGTTCCCAAGAAAATAATTAATTTTTTTTTATGGGGTGGGGGAATTTTCATTTTTTTTTGGGGGGGGGGTGTCCCACCCCCCAAGAAAATAGCTTAAAACCACCACAGGACCAATAGGTATATACCCTGAAGAGTAGAATCCAATCGGTTCAGTGGTTACCGAGATCTTAAGGGACAAACGGACGGACGGACAGACAGACAGACATCGTTCTACTTTGTATTATAGATATTAGGCATTTTAGAGAGATACTTTCTTTCTCTCGATATGAAATCTTCAACAAGGAGCAATCTTAAAAGCAAAGAACTATTTAATCATTACCAAAAAGTTCGTTTGCCAATTTAAACATGTTAATTACATAGCATTAAAAAAGCTATATAATTGTACTGTTTTTGAGCTTTGCTATTATGAATTTTTGTCATTCTTGTCTCCTGTACGATAATATAAAAGGTCAAAACAAATTGAGATATAAAAACATAATGTGTTACATTAACATATATATATTGTAATATTTTAAACAAAAATTAGTTTTTAATAGTAATAATTGTAATAATTAATCAACATTTGAATAAAAAAGGCATTTATCCTTGATCTATTTAACCAAATTTAATTGTATGAAAGTCTAAACTGAAACTTTGTAGCAGCAGTAAGAAATTCACTTAAAGTTTGAAAATACCCTGGCAATTAACCAATTAGCAACTTACTACATACATTATTAAGCAATTATACAATATACACCCACCAATCTAAAATTTGCTTTTAAGCCTGTAAATATATTTAAATAATTTAAAGTATTTATGCGGATTTGCTAAATACAATGCACACAGTAAATTAGTAAATTGTAACAAAATATATAGAAATATTTATGCCTTACAGTTAAACTAGAAAAGAGTAGATTTTGATAAACACTCATACAAAGTTGTGTTACATTTGATTTTGTAATTAAAATTAATTACTTTTTAATAAAATACAAATTATGATATAGGTAATGCTTTATTACGAGAAACGGAAATTGTAAATCCAAAAAGTGCTTTATATATTGTTGCTTTAATGCCAGCCACCTTTTTAAATGTAAAGTTTGTCTTTATTAGGGGTCAGTTCGTTCGTCTGTCCATAACGGATAGCTTCTATCGTAAATTTGGAATGTTTGAATCTTCTTCTCGATGTCAAACATTTCATAATGTTTCCTGTGATAGTGATGTACGATTAATAAAGCGTCGCCAAGGGTTTAGTCCTAAAATGTAAATATGTCCTTTATACAGTATCCTGTATTTAATCAATTTTGCAAGTATACAATTTTGTTTATTTAGTTCTGATACTTTAAAAGTGTTCATGTTCTTTTCCCCTAACGTCTGATTTTATGGATGTTGTGATCCTTGTTCCGTCTTTACCTTGGTGTACAGTATTCAGCTATTTTCTATTTAAACAAGAAGTTAAACTACAGAACAAACTTTCAAGTTCCAAATTCAAACTTTGATTCCTCTTCTTACTTAATTGTGGGCTACATTCTGGATAATAAAAGATAACTTAATTTTAAAAGGTAAAAAATAAACACTATCTTTTTTACCTTTTAAACTTATTTTCCACAATTCTAATATAATTTAACATTCTTGCAATGGTAATTTTAAAGCGTTAAAAAATATATAAAGAAACTTTGTAATAACTGTTTTAGTGAGTTTTTATATTTTTAATTAAATCAAGATAAAAAATATTTATATTTGTTTTGTATAAATAAACTCAATTGTGAAAATATCTATCTTAAGTGCACTTCCATATTTCATAAATAGATAGAATGTGAATATAAGTTTATGCCTTTCTCTATATATTAAGTATAAATATTACAAACCAATGGAGAAATCATAATTTTTCAATGAATCTTTACATTCGTCCTGGGAAGGAACTTGGATTTTGAAACATAAATTTTGGTTGTAATGATATTTAATAACTTTTTTTTCTAGATTTAGAGGCTAGGGGCGAAGATTTCAGCCAATCAATTTTGTTTTCTCTAGATTTAGAGGCTAAGGGGTGAAGCTTTCACCAAATTAATTTTGTTTTTTCCTGATTTAGAGGCTAGGGTCGAGGCTTTCGCAATTTTATTTTTTTTTTCTAACATTAGAGGCTAGGGGCAAAGCTTCAAGTAAAAAAGAGATAAAAAGAAACTAGGATTGGAAATGCAAAAAAGTGATAGAACGAAAGGAGATAAGGGAATATTTGTGCCTATTGAAGATTTGAATTTATTTGACATTTCACTAACACTGCATTTCTTTGTTGTATAAGAGGAGATTCTTAAGTACTTAATATTTTAAGTCTTATTACTATTTTTAAAATCTCATTTTAAAAAAGTAGAATATTTTACGCTAATAAGTTAATTAAAATTATGTAGCTGCGATTAAAATAAATTTTTACTAGAAGTACAGCAATGTCAAGTAAAAACACTTTTACAATAAAAGTTTCTCCTTAGAGACTTTAAGTTATTCTTTATAGTTTATCAACTAATAAATTTCTGTTTTACATGCAGAAAAAGTTTTTATGTTTAAAACAGCCTTTCAGAGAGAAGAAAACTTCCATTTGAAAAATATGTTTTCCCCAGAAGGAATACTTTTATAATCATCTCTTTTTGCGAAATTCTCGTATCAATACAATTTCAGCTTTTTTTCAAATTGAATTTACACATAAAGCTGACTACTCAGAAGAATAAGGACGTAACAAGAAATTTTTTCAGAGAGGACCAATAGATAACATTTAGAGAATAGTCATAAAACTACAACGGTTGGCAAGATAATTAGGATACAATTAGACATCCTGTTATTTTTATATAGTGACGACTTTATTATTTATACAATTTTCAGGCAAGGTATGGTTTATAAAAGGCCCTTCGGGATAAGAGTTACCTGAAGTGATTTTTATAAAAGTGGGTATTTATTAAAAATGAGTATATATCTTTTTTTTTTGGCTTTTTTAATTATGTAAGGGAAGTTATTTCTCTTTATTTATCTTTATAGCGTTCGCCCTTAATTACACCATCTTTCCTAAGGAATATGTCACAATTTCTTTTTATTTTATCTCTCAGTTCAAATTGAATTTCAAAGTTTTATTTGATTTCATTGAACAAAATTTGGAAAAAAGTTTCATAAAACAGAATAAAATGAGAATTTTATGACGGTTCTCTTTTGTTAGTTTACATCCAAGCATTTGTATGAATTTTTATATTTATCATATCAAATTATATGTGTCATTTACACACAATATGAAAGGAAAAACTAAGCTTCAGAGATTTAAAAAAAAAAACAGTTTCAATGAAAATATTAAATTTTTCAAATTGTCAAACATTTTGCAAAATAAACTATACTCGCTTGAAGAAAGAAGGGGTATCAGAAGCACGCATTTTCTTGTTCTCTGTCCCTGGTGACCTTATCTTGTTCTCTGTCCCTGGTGACCTTATCTTGTTCTCTGTCCCTGGTGACCTTATCTTGTTCTCTGTCCCTGGTGACCTTATCTTGTTCTCTGTCCCTGGTGTCCTTATCTTGTTCTCTGTCCCTGGTGACCTTTTCTTGTTCTCTGTCCCTGGTGTCCTTTTCTTGTTCTCTGTCCCTGGTGTCCTTATCTTGTTCTCTGTCCCTGGTGACCTTATCTTGTTCTCTGTCCCTGGTGTCCTTATCTTGTTCTCTGTCCCTGGTGTCCTTATCTTGTTCTCTGTCCCTGGTGACCTTATCTTGTTCTCTGTTCCTGGTGTCCTTATCTTGTTCTCTGTCCCTGGTAACCTTATCTTGTTCTCTGTCCCTGGTAACCTTATCTTGTTCTCTGTCCCTGGTGACCTTATCTTGTTCTCTGTCCCTGGTGACCTTATCTTGTTCTCTGTCCCTGGTGACCTTATCTTGTTCTCTGTCCCTGGTAACCTTATCTTGTTCTCTGTCCCTGGTGTCCTTATCTTGTTCTCTGTCCCTGGTGTCCTTATCTTGTTCTCTGTCCCTGGTGTCCTTATCTTGTTCTCTGTCCCTGGTGTCCTTATCTTGTTCTCTGTCCCTGGTGTCCTTATCTTGTTCTCTGTTCCTGGTGTCCTTATCTTGTTCTCTGTCCCTGGTAACCTTATCTTGTTCTCTGTCCCTGGTGACCTTATCTTGTTCTCTGTCCCTGGTGACCTTATCTTGTTCTCTGTCCCTGGTAACCTTATCTTGTTCTCTGTCCCTGGTGTCCTTATCTTGTTCTCTGTCCCTGGTGTCCTTATCTTGTTCTCTGTCCCTGGTGTCCTTATCTTGTTCTCTGTCCCTGGTGTCCTTATCTTGTTCTCTGTCCCTGGTGACCTTATCTTGTTCTCTGTTCCTGGTGTCCTTATTTTGTTCTCTGTCCCTGGTAACCTTATCTTGTTCTCTGTCCCTGGTGTCCTTATCTTGTTTTCTGTCCCTGGTGACCTTATCTTGTTCTCTGTCCCTGGTAACCTTATCTTGTTCTCTGTTCCTGGTGTCCTTATCTTGTGTTAGTATGTCATTTATCTATTTTAATTGTCTCTAAACCAGAATCAGTTTATCCCAAAGACACGTATAATCAAGTATAAAGTTTAATGTTCCTTTGTCAATTTAGATATTAAAAATCACCTCAAGTTTTATATATTTTCAATGCAAAAATTTAGCTGTTTGTTGACAAAGAAAAAATATTAAAACTGAATAAGAGTTTGCTGCATGCTATTATGACAGTTCAAAACAATTTTCTTAATGTGAATCCCTGTCTCTGAAAGATTTGATCTTGTGTTGACAACATCTTTGAATTTCTCACATCTAGCAATATTTATATAAGCATATGTAATGTCCTTCATTTTCAAACCTTTTCTAATTTTCAGGAAAGCTTTGTAACGTGTCTCTTCAGGGTTTAATAGGAATAACAGCAACCAAAGAAAGAAAAATATTGCAGAAACTAATTATCCCTTCTTACCTTCCTGTTAAAATATCTTTCAAAACTACCTGTACAGTAAAAGTTTGTTTCTTTGTCTTTGTAACAAAAAAGTAACATGAGGGGCATATGCACAAAAAATATTTTAATTATTATCTAAATTTTTCTGTATATGTCGTGGGTAGAATTAGAGTATAATAAAAATTAATCTATATCTGAATCTTTGCCCTAATGGTTCGGATTTTCATCTTTGTAAAATCATTTACTCTAATCTTTACTTCTCATGGGGAAATTCATTATTATTTTGGCAAGATTTCAAGATAATAATGCAGGATGTTCCCACAATCAACAGAAATTATGAACATACAAATTTATACACGTTGTGCATCCGCTAGGCGTTGGGGAGGTGATTGGTTCAAATCGAACATAGTAATAGTGTCTGACTGATTATGACGTAACAAAAAAAAATTAGCCAATGAGAGGCCCATATAAATTTTACCATTGGTCAATAACGGCCTCTCATTGGCTAATATTTTTTTGTTACGTCATAATCAGCCAGACACTATTACTGTGTTCGTTCAAATCGTAACGAAAGACCTTAAAAATTGAAACAACTGTTGCTATGACAGATGCATGACATTAATAATAAGACTGAAGGTAATACCTTGGTTCAAAACAGACGATACTCATTACAGTTAGGACTTAGTCCATGAGTAGCAAAGCGTAAAGCAAACTTTCAGAAGAAGTAGAAAAACAGCAATAAAAAACGGGTAAATTCAATCAAGCCGGCCATAAGATCCTGAACAACCAGATAGAAAAGACAGTAACAGCGTTATGAAAACGAGCAAAAATTCAAGTATGTTCAAATTGATAACGTTTTTTAGAACTGAAACTTTAAAATAATTAACGAAAATAAGTTGTTTTTAATATTATTATCAGGTTTATTCAGATTTATTTCAAACTATGATTATAATTCTTTTTTTTTTGTTGTTGTTTTGAATAAACTATTCCATAATTTTTGCTACTTACAGCCCAACTGTAAGGACTTTTCATTGATTTGATCAGGGTGTTGTGTACAAGTTTAAATATAATAGCAATTTCTCTTTAAAACCTATTTCTTAGTAAAGGTGAAGCTTTTTTGATATTTATAGCCATTTGTTTAAAATTAATTCACCTTTGGGTATAATCAGATTATTACTTTTTTAAGGTAGGGATTTTTTCTCCCCGCCCAAACACTGATTACCACTAATGTTAAAGACCCGTTTGCATTAGTGATTGATAAACTTTGAACTTTTTAAAATGATTAAGCAAGTGCAGCATATTATTTTGCTGATTAGTGCAAAGGTTAGCATAAATCTGTATAACCAAAAATCCTAATATTTTTGCATTATTTCATTATTAAGAATGACACATTTCATTAACAAAAAATCGTTTCAAGTCAGAGGTCCTAAATGACAATTATAACAATATCCAAAAGGTAAAGGCAAAATATGATAAGGAACAAAAAATAAATATTCAAACTTTGAAAATTCAACTCAATTGTTTAAAGTTGCGGATAAAATTTTTTATTTTTATCCAAAATATTTATCATAAAACTTACTTACTTTATTAAATCAGAATAAATTAGTATTTACTTCCACATAAAACCCATATCACATTAGCAAATTATACACATAAGCATACCTGACCGAGTTATTGCTAAGGAATTAAAGTTGACAGTTTTATGAAGAGGATGTAAAAATAAGGACGATTATACATATTTTAGCAAAGCAATTTTTATAAGTCAATACAATAATGAGTATTAAAGAAATATGAGACTTTGTTATTATTTCCATTGTTTTCTTATTGATGAGTATTGTATATTTGTCTACACCGCTAACAATTTAATTTTCTCATTCTCAATAATTGCATGTTTCCAATTCCGTCTTATTATGCTTTACAGACGTCAGCCCAACAAGCCAAGACTTCTAGAGTAGTTCTGCTTTAAAAAGTAGGTGCAAAATATTAAGACAAGGGGGAAGATGTTTTACAATGAAGCAATTATAATCATATATAATTACTTGCAGGGATGTAAAGATAGCAAAATGACATAACATAACAATAACTCAATTATTCATTGTAAAAATTCTTCCAAATAAGAAGGACATATTTTGAAATTAAAAAACTGTAGATCAAACTAACCGTCACTGACCTCTTTCTCCCTGACTAACTTGATGTTAAGAATGACATATTTTAAAGAAATGACATTATAACGGCCCATTAATTAAACGCATACATTTTACAGTAGTCAATTGCCGCTCTTAATATCTATCCAAAAAAATTGAAGCAGCTTATAATGCCTAATAAATAATGAAGACATACAATATAAATGACCAATGATAGGCCAGTAAACATTATACCATTGGTCAATTACAATGTATACTGGCCTTTCATTGTTTTATTGTATTGTATGACGTCATTTTTGTTAAGTTTATTAGCTGCTTCAAAAATTTATTTTAGGTTTTTGGTTTTCTTATCTTAGTTCTATTAATTTTAACGTAGCGGGACAACGTGTCTCAAAAATTAGCCATGAGACGTCATGGAAATTAGGGATTATACGATATTATCCTCTTAGAATTTTTTTTTTCAATTTTGAAAATTTGAGTACCCCCCTCCCCCCCGACAGCGAACTATGAACTCTTGCCGCAGCGCTCGGCTCCCTAGCCTGCCTAGCCGCAGCGCTCGGCCCCCTTGCCTGCCTAGCCGCAGCGCTCGGCTCCCTAGCCTAAAACCTAACCTAACCTAAAATAGTTGTTCGTCGTTGTGGGGGGGGGGGGGGTACTCAAATTTTCAAAATTGAAAAAAAAATTCTAAGATGATAACGCCGATTATCCATCTCTTTTTAGGGGTTTTCTTTCCCACTTCTCTCATCTCCCTTATTTGTCCCGCTACAATTTTAACATGAGAAAATGAATGAATTAAATTGTTGTGAACTATGTGTTAAAAGATATCAGATGAGATAAAATGATATAAATGGTGATGTAATGGATAACTCTTCAATTTAAGTTATGTAGCCTTGATTTGCAGTAATAAACTCTGGATTCTTTTGGAAAACTATTAAATTGGCAATGTTTTTATCAAAAATTATTTCAAAATTTATTTCTGTGTAAATCAGGAAGGAAGGGGACAAACTTTTATAAAAATCGTTTGTTTTTAAAACTCCAGTGTCCAAAGTGTTCAACCTATAATTCTAATCTACAGAAAACAATGAAGGTGAACCTCAATTTATCAGCAATTACTTTATCATTTAAACTGCTTGTTAGAAAGATATTAGTATGACATGAATGAATGCAAGAAAGATATCGCTATCCTTCCGTCAATTGTTACATTAAATTTGATTAACTAAGCTACTCTAAAAGTATTGTAGTAGCTCCGTAGTTCCATAGTCAGTTGTTTGGTATGCTTTTAGCAAACCGCAAATGGAACAAGAAAGCATAATCAATTAGATAAATATACACACGTTTCTCTTCAAATTCTTACCAGTAACAGAGGATTAAAGCTTCTTCTCTTATTCTCTTAATCATATTTCTGAAGTTAAAAAAGCAAGAGAAATGAAACAATTCTTCGCATAGGTTTTCAATTTCTGAATGAACCATCACATCTTATCTATATTTCTAATCAATAAATCCTCCAAGCCTTACTTTTGAGACCATATTGTTAATTTTCTTTTACACGACAACGTACAAAGTAGGTTATTTATTGATTTTGGTTTACTAAAGTGGGCATTGTTCTAAAATTTTTCAGAAAATATATTCTAATATTTAAAAAGCTTAACCTACCTGTAACTATGTTTGTAACTTTTTTATTTTTCTGATAAATATTTATATATGTTGTTTGTTAAGAGAATTTTTAGAAACCTTCTGCTACCCTTTCTATATCACTAAACCATCATTTTGACCTATTTTTTCTAGGGGGGATGGGAGACATTGGGCTATTTATCACTCTAATGCCCAAAGTTTTATAATATCGCTTTCTTATCTGTTGGCTTATAAACTTTGGGGATTTTTATTTAATTTTGTTTGGTTATTTTATTAAGTTGAGTGTCCAAACGATTCAACTACTAATAGTAATTTACAGAAGGGAGGTAATTAGAAATATAAATTCTACTGAACTTCCATACTGGATAATTTGTAATGTAACTAGTCAGCTATAATAGAATGAATGACAGTATTAGATACTATCAAATCTTACAATCATTTCATTCGGAGTGAAATGTTACTCTACAGAGCCTATAGCTTTGATAAATTAAAAAATTGTAGATAAGCAAATCTTCATTTTAAAATAAAAATCAACTGAGTAAGTTACGTTATTTTGATAATATGTCAGCAATGATAACTTATATTTAATACCAGGTATAGTCTACATAAGAATGATATTATTATAAAAACGTAATGTTAATTATTTATTAAGTATGACCACTTTATTACAATGCAATCGGTATAGAAAATTGAAATTAAATATCGACAGACACAATGTATTCAGTTTTGTCAGTTAAGCATCAAAGTTCATTAGTGCAGTGAAATTTCAAAGCATCTAGCTAAACATCTTAAAAGTCAAAAACATACAAAATATTTCCCAGCTGTTCTACTTTACAAAATGACAAAATTTTACTTATCAAAATAGCACAAAATCTACATTCTATACGAATAAGGTATATTGTATTTTATCATTTACATAAAGGTTAAAACTTTTTTGCTCAACATTTCAAGTATCTATCAGATCATTACATGGAGTTTTGTCAAATTTATTCCCAATTAATTAGGCTTATACTCAGACTAACCTTTGGCAAAGATTTAAAAAAGAGTTTGTTATGTTAAATTAAGATATGCCGTTAACACCAATACAAAAAACAGTTTAATGATACGAGTAGAATAAAACTTACTATTTTGTATGGATACTTACTATTACATATCTGTAATAGTAAGCCAAAGGTACCGAAACCTTACAATATTTTCCCATCACTAGTCACACACACACACACTTTATTGTGACAGCTAAAGTATTTAATCAACTTTATCTATCTATCTCACTTTAAAGGGTAAATAACGTAGTAATCTTTAGGTTAAAGGACATATATTGTAGTAGGTAATCAGTATAGGTTCAATTGTTGTAAGAAAACAAGTTAATTTAGTGTTAATTAATATTAATGTTAGAAAACTAGTAAAAACTCATGAGTTGTCTATGTGCCCCAACCCCCCATATTATCTTAGTTTTAAAGAAAATACTGTTACTTTGGTATATCATTAAAGTAGGAAGGTTTTTTTTGGTCTGTAGCTCAAGATTTCGGTAAATACTGAACTGATTGAATTTTTCAATTAAGAAAAGTTTCACATAGGTCGTTTTAGACTAATCTTTATTTTGTCTATATGTTATGGAATGGTTTGAGGCTATTTTCATCATCATCATCATCGCTATTTATTTCTTTTTTCCAGAGCATAGGCCACGCACAATGGTTTTCCATTTATCTTTGAATTGGGCCTCAGTGAAAGATGATAGATTCTCATCTCTCAGTTCATCCAGGAATTCCCTCCTCCAGGTTGTTTTTCATACTCTTCCCTAACCCTTCGAATACAGAGTCCCTATTTGCTAGATGCGCGGTCACAAGTATTTAGTATAGTAAAAGCATGATAGAAGAAAACAAGAGCAATTATTTCCATTCATAATCTTACGCACGTTTATACTAAAATATTAAATTCTAAATATCTGACAGGTACTGTCCAAAATCACGCTTTCGAATTTAATTTTTAGCAATTTATGTTATGCTTTAAATTTTAATTCAATTCCTACACAATAATTATTCTTTTAGTGGTCGCCAGATATACCGACATACTGAATACTCAGAGTTGCATTTCTAAAAATGATATTGCAAATGAAGCAAAGGTCACTGCAAATGTACATACAAGCATACACATTAAGTACTCTTGTATTCATATCTGTCAAATTAGCAAAAAAAATCACCTCTAATTTTGGAATGAATACTCGAGCTAATTACATTGTTAGGGAAAAAGATATGTGTATACATACTTACAAAGTAGAAATGCAAATACAAACAAAAATATAAATAGATTATTGGCAAGGTATCTTACGCACTCTGGACCTAACAGCGTCATACTATAGAATTATGAATTAAATTTAAGTTATACTCAAGGGAAAACCCGCGACCGTGGCTCAACACGTAGCGCATCCGCTCGTCGTCAGGAAGGTGATAGGTTCGAATCTCGGCCCGACACCGCGTCATTATTAAAGACGTTAAAAATGGTTCCCACTGCTACTATGTCAGATGTGCGACGTAAATAATTAGAGTGGTGGGAATGCCTTGGCCCAAAACAGGCGCAACTCGTTACCATACACAGTTGGGACTTCTCAGACAAAGGTCGTGCATCTCAGAGAGTTGGTTGTCTGATGGGCGATTGGACGCTTTACACCGCAATCATAAGCGGAGTATGTTTCAAGGTGCGTGGAGAGAGGTCTAATTACCTAGTACCCGAAGCGACACCAAGCCCCCTAGAGTCTTACTCAGGGGAAGGTCTTGGCTCATAAACATAGAGAACTTGATACCATACAATTATATACACAGACAAAGGTTATGCAATCTAAGGACTAGTTGTCTGTTGGTTGCTAATTTACCCCGAGTTTTCTGATAAAATAGGAATCATTGCTTCTTGAGTTATCCTTAGTTGTTAGACGCCAGCCATGCCTGTTAGGCAGTGATCAACAGCAAAATATATAATTCAAATAAATCTATACAGTTTCTTATTATTATCCTTATAATAAAGTACCAGGATGTTTGTCTGTCTGTCTGTGTGTACCGCAGGATATCGCTAACCGTTAGAACTAAATCTAATAAAATTGGGGTATCGAAATCAATTTTCCCCTTCTCAAATGCCCCTAGAGACCACTATGGGCATAGCCGCTAGTAATTCTATATACTAAAAAAGCTGAACGTTCGATAGTGTGTGTAGAAATGTCTAGGTTTCCAAAAAGATCTTAAAGATGGCCACATCCGAAGTAATTGAACACAGTAAAAGTGTTTGACTGATTATGACGTAACAAAAAATAGACAATGAGAGGCCATTATTGATCAATGGTAGAATTTATAGTGGGCTCTAATTGGCTATTTTTTTTTTGTTACGTCATAATCAGTCAGACACTTTTACTGTGTTCGAAGTAATTCTAAAGTCTATCTTTAAATTAATCTAAAAAAGGTTTTTAAGATTAATGAATACTTTGACATATTTTTTAGCTGTCGTTTTTTGTCTATATTGTTCTATGGTGCTCAGTACATTTATATAGAATATTTTCTATATTTGCATTGCAGTTTTTATTCTTGTACTTTTGGAAGCATAGCTTTTTATATTATCATTTCATACATCAAGATTATCAATAAAACCATACTTTTTTTGGTATTTATTTAGCTCAATGATATGGGCGTAAAAACTATTCCTTAGTTAATCCACTTGTGCAATTAAATATTTTATTACAATTAAAGATTTAAATTATGCTCATTTTTCTATTAAATTCATTTGAAGCCAATGCGGGTAATAAATATTTGGTAAGCCATAAGCATAACCTAGCTATGTAGAACCTTTACTGCTAAAAAGGTAAAAATGTACATTATACCCATGTATTGCTAAAATTTAGTGCAATGGCGCTTATTTTCTCAGGCAACGAGTTCAAAAGGTGAAAGTGGAAGACGAGCGTGTGCATACAAAACAACTGAAAAAGTTGATTTGATAATGTGTTCATGCTCTTCCTAAATTAATGTCTTTTGTATCATGATTTAAAGAATAAAAAATGAGATTCATAAAAACCTAGGACTTCTATATATTGTATATTAAACGACATATTTAGCAGTGTTGTTTGAACTGTAAAAATATTAGAAAGAAAGAGTGAGAGAGGATGATAATAATTAAGGTAAAACATAATAGCCAATTTTCTCACCAGCGCATAGTGTACATACAATACATATACTAAATAAAAGTTGCAAACTTCCCATTTACGAATAGTATAGATACACTGCTGCAGCCGATCAACATATTTTCAATTTCTTTTAAATTGTTTAAACGGTATAAATAGTAAAGGAAATGTCAATTTTTCTAAACTTTTATCTTGACTTTCAATGGGTTCCAAATAAATCAAATACTTTTTATGTGACCCGTTGTGTAATGTAAATAGCAGCAAGGCAATGTTCTGTATTTGTATTAAAGACTAGCAATTAAACATCTTGATATATAATTTAATAATAAGAATATGAATGAATTTTGCTAAATAGAAAATAGTTTGAACTAAATTATTAGAACACTTTCAAAGTCATATCTTTATTACTTTGCCTTTTTATGCTCAGTTCAATGTATGAGTATTAAAATTATATGCACATTATATTATGTAAATTGTAAGATTATATATTCTATTTTATATTAGCATCATATAACATAAGATAATCTTATGATTCTATCTTGAACAACCGAACTAACAGGGCTCATTATCTCTTCTTATTTTCAATTATTGAGGAAAACATTTTTCTAGCCCCTTTGTAAAGCTATAAATTTACGATCTTTTTTAAACATTGGCATTAATATAAAAAAAACCTACTAGGCCATTAAGACTTGAGTATTCCAATAGATGATATGTGCTTTTTAGAATTTATCATTGTTTTTATATGAAAGCTTTTTGCATTTTTTGAGTTTAGCATTTTTACCTTTTTTTGCTACTGATGGTTTCAAAAGATAAAGCAATAATTGGATTAAAATTTTCATATAGATGTGCTAAAGCCCACTTTTTCTCAGCATGATGGGTTCGCATAGTTTTGGACAAACAGGGTAAATTTGGATAAATTGATGCCATCTAGATTATTTTATAGTTATAGGTTTGTTTTAATTTTGATACAAATATAAAAATTACAACTTAACCCTTAACGGTCGGGGGGGGGGGAGGGGGTTAAACCGGTTTTTTCTATCTCATTTTCTGTGTGGGAAAGATAAAGAGCCAAAACTGCGTGACTTTTTAAGTGTGGGTATGACATAACTGAGAGTTGGAATTTTTTGAATATCTTCATCCTGGCGGGCGCAGGATGCCAGCAAACCTGGCAGAGTCATCCATGTAAAGAGCCAAAATATTTTTAGACTTAAACAAAGCTTTTCATCTTACCAAAATACTAAAATATTCTCTAGTAGTACATCCTCATATTAAATAAAGGTGTTCAAGTCAATTTCAGGTTCCAGGTATGATTCTGTAGGTCCTGATCCTCCAGGTCTCCAAAAATCTTTAAAAGGCTCCTGTGGCCGCAATTTTTGACTTTAAGACTTCAAATTTTAAACTTAAGCTTTTCTTACATGTCTACATTATGTATTGAAATTTCATAAAGATCTGCCACCGTTTTCACGCCGACTGCGGCGGCTGGCAGCTGCCAAGTACAGCTGCGGTCGCTGAAATTTATATTTTTATATTTCAAATATAAAATTTACATAAAAAAAACATTTTCTGCAAAAAAAATTTCTTCTAGCTTTAAAAATAAGAAATTACAGCCGTTTGAAATTTTAAGTAAAAAAGGACCTAAAAACAAAGGTTGTTAAATAAAAGCGAAAATTGACTTTGACTAAATTGAGGTCAGAAATTCATCATAAAACAGAGGACTTGCACAAAAAATTTTAGCCCTATAGCTCTAATAGGAACTGAGGACCGATTAAGGTGCAGCAAGGGGCCCGACTGTTAAGGGTTAATTAGGATAACTTACCTAGAGCGTAGCATTTTGAAATATCAAACAGGCAATACTATTTTAACAGAAAGACAGACAATATTAGTTTTAGTTTATATGCTAATTTATCTTTGTAATTTTCAAACTAAATTTTATTTCCTATTTTGTTTAGCAGCTTAGTAAATAACATTGTCATATACTACAGAGCATGAAAGCCAAAGGGAATGTCAAATAAAGTGAATTTATGTGCATCTATTATAGCGGCCAATTAAATCACAATCCCCTCTTTGTACGGTCATCAAGTAGAAAAACTTTCTTCCAAAAAATCAATTTACCTTACTTCAAATATTATCTTAAAATTGAATTGTCAAAAATACTGAATCCAAATATTCCAACACTTTTATGTAGATATTAATAATGAAGAGAGTCCGCTATGAGAAAAAAAACCTGAGAAAATTTGGGCCTTACCATAATTAAATAGACTCCAATACAGTTAGGGAATTCAAACTTTTATAAATTCTTGTTCTCGTCGCAAACACTAGCTTTAAAAAAGGCGACTAAATGCCTAAATTTTAACGACTGGAATCCAGGTCTAGAACGAATTTTAAAGCCTTTGTTGATCAGAGGTATAGAAAGAACTCATTTTAGAAATCTTTCCAACTTATTGTTATCTAATAATGCCTCAATGAAAAGTTGCACACGTAACCAACTGTATATTACTTAGTTAAAATAAAAAGGGCAAAAATTGCCTGAAATTTTGCACTTAGAATAATTTATTCCATACATCAGCCATATAGTAGACATTATAGATGGAAGATAATTTAATTTTAAATTTTAACAATCTCTTCTTTCCTCACCTTTATGAAGTGAGAAATTTTTATATTTTTAACACTGCATTAACTATGCTTGAGATGCTTATATTCTAATCGTGGAGTTTTATTGTACCAGAAAAATTTAATTCTTCTGAACATGTGACATATTCATTTTCTGTCCGCCTCAAACAATAGATATTTTGTTGTAGGTTGGATTTTCTCTGCTGCTGTTAAAGATAGGTGTCTGATATTTCTTGTAAAGATTCCATTACCAATAAACTCTATTTTATATTCATCTCGTTTAGTTGATTTTTTAATGATTATTTCTGTGCTATTAATGATAGTAATCATTTTACCTCCCCCTCCCAAATTGAAAAAGCTTGGACGCCCTTGTATGGAAATATATATTTGATTTGCAAGGAAGACTGCACCAATATCGAGATGCATATATTGATATGATACTTTGCTGCGCTACTTACATTTCGAATGTTAGCTTTACTATGCGTGTTCTTTATTGAAATGCATTTTTAAAGCCTATAAGATATTTCCGTAGTTCGGCTTAGTTCATACAAAACCTTCATAATATATTTTAAGCAATCTTTTTTTAAGCCTTTGGCATAAACAGTTGTTATGGCCATTTTTAGGTCAGGAGTTAGAGAGAAAGCTAGGGAAAGATACAGGGCTCGGCAGCAACCCCTGCACTGGAAAGAAGTGACAAGAAAACATCTGTTCGAGACAAATCCTACCAAATTATACCATTTTAAAGAAATGTTATGACTTTTGGCACATTACAAAATGCGAGTTAAAACATTGACAATAGAACAAAACGCTGTAATTTTGTTGTAACATATGCAATACTGTTTTGCATTGCAACTGTCCACAACATTGAAAAGAAACAGCAAAAAACTTTGATACTAAACAATTCTAAAAAGTGAAAAGTAAAGAAAATAGTTTTGAAAGTAATGTTGTGTATATATATAATATATGTACATCGTATAATACTGCAACTCAGAACTTTGCCTTTTTTATATGCCTTATTCTATTATTACGTGCTAGAAATATGTTTTAGATCAAAATATAGATTATAGATAAACAAGAATGAGAACAAGTACCAAAGCCCACAGATTCTTCTTATTTAATAATTTATTCCTTTAAGAACAAACTATACATAATTAAATCACATAGTCTTGAATTATTAATATATACAGTTTATATAATAGCACATAAATTGTTAATAATAAGCGATATTATAATATATTGTAAAAAAAATTAACTAGTTATATTTGGAGACAGTTTGAAAATCAAATACTAAAATATTTTGTGTTGTCTTTATATTTCAAAACAAAATTAATAAATTTTTCAATAAGATATGTTGATATACCACCTTTATCTAATAATTTTGAACAGAATTGAGCTAAAAGCAATGTTTGAGAAAAATAATTGTTTTCATTCCATCTTGATAGACAAGGTTCTTTACTAATATTTAGCGCCTTGTCTTTAGCTGCTAAAATGAGCATCGAAATTTGAGCAAAATCGTCACCTTTAAAGCATTCATAATAGATGTTAAAAAGAAAGAAATTTTCTTTAAGGAAAATGAACTCAGGGCGACCCTGAAAGTAAATTTCATCTAGAAAAATAGCAAGACAATGGGCGAAGTATTTCGGGAATTTGCAGAAAAAAATTGCATGATCTGAATCATTTTTTACATAACATTTAGTACAAATATCACTATCTATTAGATTCCATTTGAATAATTTTGTACAACTTACCAGTGTGCGTATGTATTGTTCAAAAAGGAATCCTTTATAATATAAAGTTATAGGTAGATCAAGAACAATCTTAAAACTATTTTGAAAATTTTCAATATCTGGAAACCATTTTTTATCTACCTTTCTAGTTTCTATTGAAGGATGAATACTAGCATTTTTTTTCTTATGCATTTGTTTGAAAAAAAGCGAAAAAATTGATGGTGTCTCGTATGTAAGATAAAAAAGAGGTTTTTCTGCATTTTTATTCTTATTCAAAGATAAACATTGTAAGGAACTAAACTCAAACTCATTTGAAATGTTTATAACCACCTCTTTTAGTTTTGCATAAATTTCCTGGTAATTGTCTAAATTTTCTATCAAATTTTCTTTAATAACAGGAATATAAAGATATTTTTGCTGAATTGTTATACTTTTTAATATAGAAGCAATAGTCTTTAAATTACATCTATCAAGGATTATACTTTCTCTACTGCTAAATTTAATGTCTTTAGACCAATAGGATGAAGTAATGGGCGATTGCAAGAATGTCTTTGGATTTTTTTCTAACTCTTCTAGAAAAATTTTAGATTTTTTAAACATTGTTTTCCCCTGAGGTGGGTATAAAGACATAAATTTATTACTGTATTTTTTCAACATATTAGAGCCAAAGTTCTTAAGAATAGAAGAAATAGGTACATGCTTTTGTTTTAGAATTATAGCTAGATTTGAATTAGGGTATTCGTTGGCATGTTTGAGGATATTAAAAAAGCTTGTTATCCAAATAGAAAAACTTTGCTGTTCTGGTAAAAGCATATTTAAACCGCCATCGTGATACTCTGATTCAATTCTCTTTTTAGCTACTTTGTATCTGTGACTTGATCCATTTGACCAAAGAAATTTAGAAGTACTTTTCCATATTTTTTTGCATATCACATTATTTGGTGAGTAAATTCTATATATGTGCAAAGCACATGAATTCATGAATGAAAGGCACAGATTTCTTCTCTTAAAAATATTTGTTCCATGGTTAAAATGCATATTTTTAGAACGATTATTAAGTTTATTCAATAATTCTTTATATGTTAAATTTAGAGAAGTTGCAAAATCAAAAGACAAGTAAACTCCTAAATGTTTAACAATATTACAGGGTGTTCCCAAAGAACTTAAATTTACTGGACAGTTGCCATATGTTAAAATTTTTGTTTTTTTTAAGTTAATTTCTATATTTACTGTTGACTTTAGTTTTTTAAGTAAATCAGATAAAGAAGTCACATCTTTTTCAGTTTTTAGAGTTAAAGCTTTAAAGCCGTCATCGGCAAAAAATATGGCTGGCAAATTGTGTTTTTTGATCTTTAACATTAAGTGTGACATTAACTTACTGTTTAAGCAAGAATAAAATAAGTGATTATAAATAACAAATTTATTTGCACTACTAGGGGCACCCTGTGGAAATCCCAACTTAATTTCATATTGTTTTGATATATGATTATTTACAACCACCCTAAATTTGCCTCCATTAGAAATAGATGCCCAAACTTTGGCAAATTGTGGTGAAAAAATGTGGCTTAGTATCTTATCAGATACTTCGTATAACGTTTGATCATATGCTTTTTTTAAATCAAAGAAAACTAATTGGGAATCTATTTCTTTAGACTTTATATAGTTCATTATAGCAGTGATAGATATTGTAGCAGTAGCCATGTGCCGTTTCTTAATAAAGCCAAATTGATCAGAATGTACAATTTTACTCATGAAAGGAGCAATTTTATTGTTTAATGCTTTGTCCAAAATTTTTTGGCTGTTTTCAGATAAGTAAATTGGCCTTAAATTATCCGGATTTGATGAATCTAAATCTTTTTTTGGAAGAAAACAAACATTTTTGATCTTAATAAATGAAAAATCTGAATTATCTAAATCCATGTCATACATTTGATTAAATGCATTAGTTGCAAACTTAGGGACATTTTGAAAAAGAAACATAAATAAACTTTTTGGCTGTGATGTTGGTCCAGGGCTACTACGATCTTTAAGAGATTTTATGACTTTTAGAAACTCCTTTGTACTACTATATGGAGAAATAGTATTTTGTATTTTAGGAAAAATATCATCCAGCTTTAAATTAAAAGTTTCTAAAAGTCCGTTTAAATCAGCTTTAGGAATATCATCAGGACAGACAGATGCAGCATGAATTTTGCCTAGTTTATTTACAATTTTTTCAGGACAATCAGTCATTTCATTGTCTATTAGTAAATTGTAACTGTTCTTTTTCTTTGGTTTCATATTTTGATATGTAAGATAATTTGGTTTACCATCTAGCAGAAGATATCTCATATAATATATTTCTGCCCTTGAACTAACCAAATTTTTAAAATATTCTTGCTGCGTCTGAATAATGTCCTGAATGCTTTGCAAAGAATCTTTATCAGGAGAAGTTTCAATCTTATTATATAACATATTAATTTGTGAATCAAAATCTTTTGTTTTCTGAAACTCTTTGTGTCTCAATTTTGAGTAAAATACATCGTGTTTTTGCTTTAAATGTTGAATAAGATTAAACATGGTTCCTGTATATTGATTTTTTGCGTTTAGAAAGGATAAATCATCCACTGAAACATTTGCCAAATTTATATTTTTGTCATCTGAGTTCTTTTTTAGAAACCATTCTGTTTCTGTTTTCATAATATCTAGAAAATGTTTATCTTTAAACAAAAACGGTTTCCATGTTGGATTTTTGTATTTAAATTTACTTTTTTTGGCAACTGTGACAGTTTTATGATCAGAAAAACTATTAAATCTAAATTCTATATGATTAAAGTAGTCAAAATTACAAAAGAAATAGTCAATATTGCTTTTAGAGTTAAATCTTTGCCCTGAACCGCGCCAGGTAAAGATTGGATTGACAGAAAGTTTATTGGCTAAATTAATCATATTGTGTCTAACTAAGAAATCATGCAAAAGCTTAGCCCTGTAAAAATGTCCAGGGTTGTTAAAATCAATATTAAAATCCCCAAAAAAGGTGAATGCTGTCAAATTATGATCTTTTATAAATGTAGCAATTCTATTTAACATATCTTTTAGCTCTAAAGTTGAACAAGATGGTAAATATGTAGGAATTAAATGAAATATACTGTCTCCAATTTTATATTTCAAATACATGCCATGCGTGGAAATTATTGTCCTTGTCTCCAAAATTTTAAATACATTGTCATGATACACAAAAATACCAGCTTTTGGTTCATTTCCGCTTGTTTCCCCCCCGTATACACATCCCTTGGGAAGTTTTATTTCACGATGAGAGCTTTTTAATTTTGTTTCAAGACAAACAAAAATGCTAGGAACATAGTTAGCTGAACACGTTAATTCTTTAATCTTAAAAGGAACCTTAGATAAGTTTAATTTTCCTTTTGAAAAAAAACCAAGACCACGGACATTGGTAAATTTAATATTTAAAGGAATATTTTTATTAGACATACGAATTACGAATTATAATACAATAAAAAAATAATAATTTAATTAAAAGAAAGAACTAAAAAAATTCTAAAAATCAATTTGACTTGACTTTTAGCATAAGCCTAAATGAATAAGCCCTTCGGTTTCTTACTTAGTATGAAAAAAGGGTTGAAACCACCTCCCTAAGTTGTGTAATTGTATTCTAAAGATTCATTTAGCCGGCCTAAAAGACAATGAAATATTAACATTAAGTTATTTATCACTCTTGTCCCCCCCCCCCCCCCCAACTTATATTTTACTTATTTGCAGACATATGAGCATAGCTTCTCTAAAATTATGTACATATATTCTTATCTGTATAAATCTAAACTAATTCTCACCCTTGCCCCCCCCCCCCCAACTTATATTTTACTTATTTACAGACATATGAGCATAGCTTCTCTAAAATTGTGTACATATATCTTGCTTTACATTTAAAAAAATATTATTAAAACTGCTTAATATCATATAACTTTTTCACTAGAATAAGGATATTGTTTTTTTTAAACAGTTGACAAAATTGATCAATAACTAGTTTGTGTTGTGATTGATGAATGCATGTGCTATTTGTAATAAAAAGTCCATGCTGTTAGGATTTTCCTGATAGCTTCCATAGTGATGTGTTGGTGGGCTTCGCGTTGGTGGAATGCGGGCTGGCGGGCTGCGGAGTGGCGGATTGCGGGCTGGCGGGCTGCGGAGTGGCGGTCTGCTGTTTGGCGGGTGGCAGACTGGTGGGCTAAAGGCTTGCTGGTTGACTAAATTCTGCCTTAGGTTTGTTTTTGGTTTATTTCTAAACCTGTCATTGTGTTGTGGTTTAGTTGAATATCTTGATTTTGGTGTTCTATGCATATAATCATCCTTGTTTTCATGAATATAGGGCTGACCTAAAGATGTGTAATTAAACACCTTTGCCTTCCCTTTTCTCCTGCCACCTTCTCCCCGCGCCCCTATCCATTCTCCCCTGCCACCGCCTGTGCTGCTAACACCTCCCCCTCCTTTCACTTCCATCCCCTTGATACCTCCGTTGTCTCTGTTATGTATACTGCTGACCCCTTCGCCTCTCCCCTGTTGCCCCCTACCCCCTGATCCCCCTATCTGTGTCTCCTTACCTCCGTCATTTTTAACCTCCTTCCCTTTACCTCCCAACAACGCAGTTTTATAAGATTTACCCTTTTTTTGTTTATACTTGTTAATGATATGTTGTTTGGGCTGGTTCATTGGTCTGTAAATCTTGCTGTCCTTTCTGATGACATCTAAATCCTTGCACTGCACCTTATCATTTGCTGTAACTTCTAGCTGTTTACTTCTTTTATATGTCACCTCCGTCCAGTTGTTGTCTGCTTCTGTCTTATCTGTCTCCTGTTCATCTTTTGGAAGCCTTTCATAAACAAATTCCTGAATAGTTTGTTTAAAAAACAAATATTCATCTGATGTCACATCTTTGTCCTGCTCTGGTATGTATAGCCCAGAGTGGTACAATGAATTAGTAGGGCATTCTTTGTACTCTGTTAGACCTTCGGTTCCAGGTATCTTTACAATGAACATAGGAGCCAAAAAATCCGCGTAATTGGTGGCCATAAAATCATTGATGTGGTAAAATTCAATTTTACCCTTATCTTGTAAATCCCTGAGAATTGTGGACAGAATATGAACATTATGTTTTAAAGTTGGGTATCTGAACAAGCTGTATTGAATTGGAAGCGATATTTTATTCCTGTGGCAGTGTTGTTGAATCTTCTTGACTGCTATCTGTCTCTTTAGAGGTGATATGTACATGACATTTACAGGATATCTCAGTTTGCCATGCTCCTCTACAGGTGGAAGCTGTATAATCTCTGTTATGTAATCACACCCTGGTATGTTAGTACCACCTATGATCGTTGACAGACTTGCATAGTGTGAATATGGTGTGCTCCATGATTTAATATCAATTGGCACAAGCCTTTGTGCATCAATAATGTGTAAAGTACTGAAGAGATCAATAAGCTCTGGCGTTCTGTTGTGGCTGAACTTGTGTATAGGCTCCTCTTCACTGCCAGAAGTAAAATCTAGCCTGTTTAACAGAGCCATAAACTTTTCATTGAGCCTGGAGCATTTTGCTTTCACTTGCTCCACGTCAGCATGGCTACTCTTATTTAGCTCCTCAATTTGTATTTTAATTTCATTTATTTCACTTAGGCAATTTTGCATATCATTCTTTACTATGCACTTTTCACCTCCTTTATCACAAATAATTGCCCCATACTTAAAGAATTTATATTTGTTATCCTTTGCAGAATCTGTGTTTTCACTCATGTTGCCTAATGGATTAGCCTCCATCACTAGATATATTGTCAGCCCGGGAAATATTTTGTATTCAAATTTTATGAAAGGTAAACTACATAAAAAAAAAACGAATTTATGTTGGTATTATTGATATTAAGATAGTTCAATTCACACTTTTGTACATTAGGTGAACTTTTACATGCTTAATGCTATATAACACAGGCATATAAGCCGGCTAAATGGGTAATTGACCTTAAAGCCTAACTAACATATGGGCTAGCTTAGCGGTCAAACGTCTTACCCTCACAAAGATAATGACACAACTGACAAAGCCCACAGATAGAACCAATTTTCTTTAATACAAGTATTATAAATTGTAATATATTTAAAAACTAAAAGATCGATAGGGCATCCATTAAACTCTTTCAAGTCTAAAAGTAAACAAATAAGAAACCCCAAATAATTATAATAATAATAATCGGCTGTAAACTAAAGTATTTTTAGCATGCGAGCTTTTTAAAACAACAGGAATAAAGTAAAAGGAAAAACCGCATAAGATTTTTTAAGATACCTTTTAAGATAATTATACCATTACACTTTTAATCATTGAAAATGTACTAAATTGGCTGATATTTTAGTTTTGATTCATGATTTTTGGCAAAGAAATTTGTTAATTAAACACTTTTATAAAAAATTAGATATAAGCCTTTATCCCTTACGTTACAGATAAAAGACTTGGTGTTTAAACATTTCAGTCAATGAAAACACATACTACTTAAACAAAATGTTTTTGACTAAATGACATTAAATAAGATTAGTATGGCTGACTTATAATCGACATGCCATTTTTATAATTCTAATTTTAATGTCGATTAAATGATGTAAGTGACCATTTGTAGTCATATTATCGACATGCTACCATAACTTTAGTCTAATATTGATACAAATTTTTAACATGTTCATTGACATAATTGTCCTTGTTTTAACTTATATTTCTACAGTTTTTCTGGCGCATTGAAAGACACTCGACATAATTTGAGAGACCATAAATCAAGGCCCCAGAAAAGAAAGTATGCTGGGGCTGAAATTAACCCAAGATAGATGTATCAATTAAGAGCTAAAATACTTGCTCGGGGGGCATACACAACATTAATAGATAGATAGAGAGATAATAGATAGAATATAAATATTCAAAACTTTTCATAATTGGAATCTTAGATTTCTAATATTGAAGAAAAATTATTATAACAAGTAGCGCAGCATCAATATAGTTTACATGAAAATAGAGCAATAAACTGTTTAAGATTAAATCAAAATCATCTTAAGGTTGGTTGTCTGTAGACTGATGATCTACGTAAAAATATGTACGTTTGATCAAACTAAAAATTAAATAAGTATGTTTCAGTACACAAATGCCTTCTGGTTTACCTACCAATTTTCAAGATTATTTCCATATCTATTATATACCAAAACGTACATAGATAATTTAAAACCTAATTAGCCATTGTCGTTTTTTTCTACTTGCTATACTTTTACCATAAATTTGATGTGAAAGTTTAGAGCTTACATTATAAAAGTAGTGCAGCTAAAAACATTAAAGTTGAGATTATCAGAAGGATATTGCTTTGTTACACTTTTTAGGCTGCTAACTAAAAATTACAAGTTATATTCACACATTGACAATATCGACTACATTAATGTGACTCATTGAGTTTTGTGTGAGCAAACATGTATATTTCGCCGTTTTGTCACTAGAAGCATAGTTTTGTGAGAAATTTGATTTCAGCTAAATTTTGCTATGGTCTATAAAAGGTCCAAATGTTTACTTTTCGAAGTCTTATTTATTAAGTTTGTTAAAAAAGTAATATCCTAATTTAATTTAAGAGAAATATTCTGATTTGCCCAGCTGCATATAAGCTATTAAGGTGTTTAGTTTGTGATTATATCTATAATTATGGGTATGGAGTGACTGATAATCATCAGAAACCCTTTTTATATACCAGTTACTCTATAATTCATTAAGTCTGTCAGAATTATCTTATAAAATAGTTTTAAGCTTTGCATTTGTTATCCATATTTTTCAGGGAGGGATCTTAACAACTCTTGAGACTTTTATTAAATTTTGAGTTCATTAAGTTGAGTGTCTAAACGTTTCAACTACTAATTGGTGTCTAAAGTAGGGGTTACTTTATGTATAATCATTGGGGATGTACATCAACTTATCGGTCATTGTCTTGTTCCTTTAGATTCCTATTACTTTTTAAAAATCAGTTTGTAATGTGCTTTATATGACTGACTATAGTTGTCCTTACGAAATTATCTTGAAATTATGTTATTTATGAACATTTCAGGTCATTTTAAAACAAGTATGACGACATTCATATGAAACATTTGGCTATTCATCTATTAAACAAAACTTGTTTACCACAGAAAAAGTTGAAAAGTCTGCAAATATTGAGCGACTACATCAATCATATTAATGGTGGTTTTCTTTTTATAGTTTAATCTATCTATTGTCAGGATTTTAAATATTGGGTGTGTTGTCTTAATGATGAAGGATAGGGAGACTGAAAGAAAGAGTAAGTAAGAGAAAGGTGAAAGGATAAATCTTCATTTTGATCTTTTAAATGTTGTATAGTTCATAGTTTGTAATAAGAATATAAGTTATAAACAATAAATCTAAGATAAAGAGTATCCTATTATAGTTCATAGTTTGTAATAAGAATATAAGTTATAAACCTTTAAATCTATGATAAAGAGTATCCTATTATAGTTCATTGTTTGTAATAAGAATATAAGTTATAAACAATAAATCTAAGATAAAGAGTATCCTATTATAGTTCATAGTTTGTAATAAGAATATAAGTTATAAACCTTTAAATCTAAGATAAAGAGTATCTTATTATAGTTCATTGTTTGTAATAAGAATATAAGTTATAAACAATAAATCTAAGATAAAGAGTATCCTATTATAGTTCATAGTTTGTAATAAGAATATAAGTTATAAACCTTTAAATCTAAGATAAAGAGTATCCTATTATAGTTCATAGTTTGTAATAAGAATATAAGTTATAAAATCTAAGATAAATAATATCCTTTAAAAGTTTAAAATATAAAGCAAGCTGTAGATTATAAGAATAAGAAAACTAGTTTCCTATGATGGTATAAGATGAGTTGTGAACCACAAATGAAGACACCCATTTCCACAATAGAGTTGTAGCGAAAAAGAAAGCTAATTATTATGTAATACATATTCTCAGTGGTAAATTAATCTAAAACTGACTTTGTCAGTCAATTCGTCTTCCTGTCCTTGGAGAAAAGTTAAATTAGTAATCTTTATTGGTCCTGGGGAAGGAATTTGCCATCAGATATAAGGCACTGAAAAAAATTTCTTGTTTCACATATAACACTTTTGGAGTATATGGTGTTACTATAACTGTGAAAGCAAAAGATGACAATCGTAAAGCAAATAAAAATTCAATTATAATAGATTAAATGCTTTTCTAATTAAAATTTTATTGTCTAATAGAAAATATACGTTTTAAGATAAAGACATTATCCCTATTTCTGTAACTAACATCAATTATACCCCGAGGAATTAGAATAAGAATAAGAATAAAGAATCTTTACACAAAAAAATCTTCCAGAATCTAACTGATTTGGCATTGTAAACTTTTGGTATGGTCTTTTCAGCTTTTGAAAATTGGTATTTTCAGCTTTTGCAACTGCCAACCCAGGTTATGAAGTACCAAATTATGCATAAAATTATGTAAATATGTGTAATAATATTTTTTGTAAGCTTATGTTGAAATACATATCTATCTAAGTTTATGGTCTTAACTGGACGTAGTTATAAATGGTTTTGTATTTTTCATCTATAATCGTGTAAGCATTGCATGTGCTGCCTTATTCCTGAAACTATTATCCTTGTTATTGTTTATGAGAACCTGTATGTCTCCCCCTGATATAGTGAAAGCTATGTTTGTACAACCACAAATTCTTTTCATCTTTTTGTCTCAGTAAAAAGGTGTAATGAATATTTTCAAAAACATTTCCGAGGGGTACAGAATAGAGATTTGATTAATAGATAGGCAGGCATTTTTTTATTTTTGCATATAGACCTTTAAAGTTTATTTCATTGTTATTTTTTTGGTTACGACACTAAAATCAAACAACTTTTATTAATTATAGGTCTATATCTAATACATTTATTTTGTAAAGAAACTTAAAATTATATTTACATTGTTTTTGTCTAACTCTTTAAACATAGGGTTCTTACATCTTTATTCATTGTTAAAGGCTTAATTTTCTTTTTGCCAACCTATTAAGTTGTATCATAAGCAGGCCTCAGGCTTATTGGATAGGAGGGGGTGGGGAGGGGGAGGGGGGGGGTGTATATATGATTTCTTAAGATTTTTAAAAATCTCTATACATATAGACTCATAGAGGTATTAAGAACCTCATTTAGAATAGTCATAAGAGTAATATATACATATAGATAAAAATGTTTTTATTTTTGTTGCTAAGCTTTATGGGAAATCCTGATCCTTTTGTTTTTTCTTAATATGAAATCATAAAGCACCAAATTGAATGCTTTTTATTTAGCTATAATGGACTAAAAAGGTATTATTCTCGGTCTCGTAGCGTTGATGAATGTTAAAATACTTTGTTTTTAAACCTTTAAATGGATTTATCTGTCAGAATAATTGTTTATGGTCATTTTAATATGGAATTTGGAGATACTATGCGGTGCTTGAGATAATTTATGGAAGAATGGAGAAAGTAAATAAATTGACAATACAAGTATTGATAAGTTGTTGATGCACTTGTTTGATATTTACTTAGACATTATCCTATAATTTTTAGTAATTTAAGGCTTAAGATCTCCAAAATTGTTAGTCCGCATGGGTATTACTTTACCTGAAAGAATATTAAATGTATTTGTGTAGATTTAGGCTATTCTCCTGATCTACCAACTCTTACCTTAGTGGCTAGAGATAATAAGATATTTTTTATATATTTGTGTCCCTTCTTTAAAACCAAAGGATTTTCTGTTTTTTAAAAATAGCGCAGCTACTCCAGAATTTTGGTCCTCTCGACAAAAAAATGCCGGGTTTTATTACACATGCCAACACACCAGATTTTCTCTGTTCTTGTTTAATTTAAAACATTAAGAGATTTTTCTTCCAACGCAACAATAACATGATCGTTCTTGTTTTTAACCTACTTCTATAAAATGAAGGTTATGTTTATGTACTGTAACAATAAGAAAATGTCCATTCTAAAGTTTGAAAGATTATGGTTTCTCTTTCCAAAGACAAATACACACACACACACATTGATGGAGACAAATGTTCGGAGAATTTAACAGTTTAAAATCATGAATTTATTTGCAAATTTCTTCTTTCGCTGTTTGTATTTTTTTCTTATTTTTAGCACAGCTACTCCATAAGTAAGATTTCCAAATGTATTTTAGAAAGCTTAGGCTATCTCACTCTGGCTGTATATATGAACTTTTTTAAAATTCGAAGATTGAAATGGATTATTATAACTATCCCCCTAGCTGAGCATATAAGACTAAATACTTGAGTTAATGGAGTTTAACCATAAGAACTTCAGGATTAGGGAAATAAGAACTTAGGAATTCAGGAAAATGATACAATTCATAAAATACTCATCTCAAATTTCAAAATTTAACGTTAGTTTCTATGCTTTCTTTGGTATTTTTTAAAAGATATTTTTATAGTATCAAATATTTTAGCGCGGCTTGTCAGCCTCGTATCGCCACTTTAATCTGAATATCACTGATATGACAATTTTTCATTAAGAAAATTTTTAAGCGCCCAATAGGGTTCAAATTGGCGACCTATTATAGTCCCCCAGTTTTAGGTAACAGATAATGAAAAACTGTTTTTAAAAGAGTTGCTTGGCTGCAGCTGCAGAATGGTATTTTTTATTGATACAGATTTTTTATTAAAAAGGCACCACAACATTTAATAGAAGATTCACTTTATTTTAGATTATAAAGTATAAATGTAAAATGTAAAAACATCAAAAGAGAGAAAGTAAATTTTTGAAATAAATTAAATTTTAGAAATTTTGTTTGATGTTTATATTTTTGTCCATTAAAGATAATTCCGTAAAAATTGATGTTTTAACAAGAATAAGAACAATTTCTGGTAAAATATATCAAACTTAATATGATTGCCTTTTTGCGTACTTAAAGTAGGATAACTAAATACAACACTGCAAGATTAAATATTAATTTCAACAAAGGTGGCAATACTCATTAGTGGCGAAGTAGATAAAAAATATAGATAACCACAAACAAACAATAGTACAATAGATCATAGGAATATAAAGAGAGAAAAGAATATTTATCGAATGGATAATTGCTAATCCAAGTATTCTTGACAAAATATGTAGACGCCTATCTTCAATAGCAGCCTAGTAAACAAAGTGTTGTTTAATGATGAAAGTAAAGCTAGGGGGATAGGGAAGTTTTTGCTACTGTTATGATATAAGTAAATACGCACAAAATATTTTGGACTCCCAGATAATAATCACCAAAGAATGTAATAATGACAAGTTTTGTTCTAAATGTGTTGAATAATACTTTATTGTGAATAAAATATCTAATATTTCATGCACTTCTACATTATTTTTATATACAGGGATGAATGGTAAGACAATGAATAAAACTTTTCTTTTACAATTTTCAAGTTCTAATTTTGTAGGGTATGATTATTTAGAGGTAGAAAGAGGTGCAGATTAAAAATAGTATCATTGTTCTCCCCCTAATTGTATTGATTGCAATTATAAATGTAATAAGAAATACTATAATGCTTCCGCTACTATGACAGGCCCTTGACATCAAAATATCTGGAGAATCTGTGGTCCTTAAACAGGTGTTTAGTTGACTGAAATGAAAGTTCCTTATCGCTTCCTTGAAATAAAGAACAATATGGCCTAAAAGTACTATATTCAAGTCACCATGCTATGCTTAAAGACTAGTTTCGCAACTCGGATGCAAAAAATCCTGATTTATCAACTTTGGCTTTGATTTGTTATTTGATGCGGAAAGATGATTTTTTGCCCATCTGCCCATCATACATGATTGACAACTTACAGCCACTTGTATGCATAGAGTAATTCAATTAAGAACAGTTTTACTTTTCACTTTTGACAGCTAATTTAATTGAAATTCAAACCACATCGAATTTCATTGATTTACTAACAGCATCCAATTTTTTTTAGGAATTCTCGATCCTTTAAAAACGATCATATGAGAGCAATGCCTTTAACTAATCAATCATTAAACATTTTATAATCAAATTCATTTAAAGTTACTCTGTGTTGTAATTTTTTTAATTTATGTTTGAAATTAACAAGAAATGTCAACATTTCAATTTTCCAGCTTTCTTTATCTTAAATATTGATTACCATATATAGAATTTGCCAATCTTTAGTTTTAGACATTTTCTAGATAGTGTACACTAACTTACACTAAATGTATCACATTATCAGATCATTATGAGTGCCATTTATATCTAGAGTAAAAACTGCACATAAGCTTCACTTTTATGATAAAGCCCCCCTCAAATTATCAAGTTGTAACAGAACCCGCGATCGTGGCTCAACAAGTAGCGCATCCATTCGTGATAGGTTCGAATCTCGGGCCGACAATGCATCATAACTAAAGACATTAAAAATGGTTCGTACTGCTGCTATATCAGGAGCGCGACATAAATAGTAAGAGCAGGAGGAATGCCTTGGCCCATAAACAGACGCAACTCATTCCCATGCACAGTTGGGACTTCTCAGAGAAAGGTCGTGCAATCAAAGGGTTGAGTGTCTAAAGGATGTTACTTAACCCAATATCCTTGGGCGTTAGAGTATCGCATCCCATTACACGCGGACTATGCTATGGATTCTCTTAAATCGAAGGAGAATCCCGCCCTTACGAGGTAATGGTAATAATCAAGTTGTAACACTCTGCAGAAGTGGTGGCACAACTCTAGATAGACTTAATTAAAGCACAGGCACTCTGTAAATAAATTTATCCATAAGAAATCATCTTAATCTATTTTTTTTGCCTTTTAAAACTTAATCTAGAATTTAAGTACCCGCTTACTCCCATAGGGTAGGAGGGGTATATTTTTACCTACCTATATCATTTCGGCTTAATTTCCTTTTATTTGTGACAGTGGCGTGCGAACCGAAGGGGGCATTTGGGGCAATCGCCCCCCCCCCTAGCGACCAAAACGCCCCCCCCCCTGCCCCCCCTAGCCACCGCCCCCCCTGCCCCCCCTAAATGTTGAAAAATGCCCCATTTTGCCCCCCCCTGGTCAATGAAAATGCCCCTTTTTGCCCCCTACCCTAAAAAAAGCAAAACTATCCCAGTTTTAAAAAAAAGATCAAGAAATACTCCAAAAAAAATTTTTGGCGCTTCGCGCCAACCAGACAGTTACTATTCATTTAACCTCAGCAAATTTTTTAATTAGTGTAGAAATTAGGTTATAATCTTTTTTCACTGAACATAACAAACCAGGTAATAGGAAGTATTTTATTTTGTATAATATAAACTTTTTACCAAAGAAATTTTGTACATCCCCAATGATGATACACAAAATCACAAACCCTTATTTAGATTACAATTAGTGGATGAAATGTATGGAAACTCGACTTAATTCACCAACCAATCAAAATTCCATTAAAGTCCCCAAAGTTGTTGAGCCAACGAATAAGAAAATTTCATATGAAATATTGGGGACTAGTGTAATAAATAGCCCAAAAACCCCTCCCTCCCTGCATATTTGAAGAAAAAAATTTGCGCTTCGCGCCCTTCCAAACGGTTTCTGCTTTTTATCACATTGCATTGTATATTGTGTTTTTATTTCTTTAAAAACATGTGTAAACAACAAATATTTAATCTAAAAGTTATTTTATATGTATAAAAAAGAAACAGCGTTGATATTTATCTAAGCCTTGTCTAAATAAATAACTATATATGATGTCATATTATTTTCAGGATAAGTTTATCATTTTTTTTGTGTACATACCCTTACAAAAAGACATGTTTTTTTTATGGCAATTTTCATTAAAAACCATTAAAACTAACTACACTCTATATTCCTAACCTGATCAAATACGCCACTCTTGTTGTCTTTAATTGATTTTAGTTCAAAGGGGGAGTAAAAATTTTAGGTGCCCTTCACGCACCGCCCTTATAAATCTTTGGAAACACCCAGGGTTCGGAAGCCGCAGCCGCAGCCTCAGCCTCAGCCACCATCAGCCGCGCGGCTTACAAGAAGCCTCAAAATCAGCCGCGCGGCTTCCTCAGCCACCCAATAAGCCTCAGCCTTAGTCGCAGCCGCGCGGCTTAAAGAAAACATAAGCCACTGTAAGCCTCAGCCGCATTCAGCCACTGTAAGCCTCAGCCACTGTAAGCCTCAGCCACAAAACTCCAATTCAGCCACATTAAGCCTCAGCCGCACTAAGCCTCATCTAGCCAACGCCCCTCTAAGCCTCAGCCGCAATCAGCCGCGCGGCTTATAGTTGGGGAAGCCTCAGCCACACTCAGCCGCGCGGCTGTTAATAATTTGAAGCCGCAGCCGCACTCAGCCGCGCGGCTTCAAGAAAGCCTCAGCCGCAGCTGCAAAGTTATGATTATGCCGCAGCCGCAGCCGCGCGGCTTGATATTTGTAAGCCGCAGCCTCAGCCGCAGCTTAATTTTTTTAATTCAGCCGCAGCTTTGACACAGCCGCGCGGCTGAGATATTGTAAGCCCCAGCCGCAGCCGCAGGTGCTAAATTAGTACAAGCCTCAGCCGTCAATTCAGCTGCGGGGCTTAATTTTCATTTAATTTTGTCTGTCTGAAGCTTAAGATCTCAGCAACCACTGAACTGACAATGTTGTCCTTCTCAGGTATCTGTGTGTCTGTACCGAAGGATCTCTCTAACCGCTGAACCGATCGGGTTCTCCTTAACAGGGTAGCTTCTCATAGGTCCTGGGAAGGTTTATAACTATTTTTTTGGGGGTGGGACACCCCCAACCCCCCAAAAAAATTAAAAATCCCCCCTCCTCAAAAAAAGAAAAATTATTTTAAATTTTTTAAACTAAAATTAAAAATGAGGGGGGAGGCCCCCCCCCCCTAAAAAAAAAATTCCCCCCCCCAAAAAAAAAATTTTTTTTTTACTTTTCTTTAAAAATTTAAAATAAGAAATTGGGTTATTAAATTTGACTCTCTCTCTTCCTCAAGTGCCCCCTAAAGGCCTCTAGGGGCGTAGCCGCTAGTTATATATATATTGACATTGGATGGTTTTGAGCTAATTTTGGGGTGGGGGTCAGACATTTCCATCGCCCAAAAATAATTTTTTTAAATGTTATACTTTTAAATTTTTTTATATTCTTTTATAAAAATTTTATCTTAAGTTTTTTTTTAAAATTACAACATAGAAACTACCATCTCGAACAACTACAAAAAGTTTGAACCTGTAATGTAAGAGCTCCAGTGGTGCAATCAGTTAGCGCACGGTTCTTCTACACTGTTATGCCAGGGTTATAAGTTCGAATTTCACCAGGAGCAATACGTTTTTGAACGTTGATACTTATGAATATTATTGAATACTATTTATAGGGTAACTGCCCTACTGACGTTTGCCTAATTTTATTGTTTTTAAAAGATACAATTTTTTCAGAATTTACTTAATATTCACTATGAATTTGCATTATCTTAAATTTTTTTTCTTGTACAAGTGGCCTATTTAGCTCAATGGTAGAGCACTCGTCTTGTAAACTAGGGACCGTGAGTTCAAACCTCACAGGGGGCAATCAATTTTTGTGATACTCAAGTTATACAGTAGCTTCTCTATTATTTTTCCGTTTAGGTACGCAATACTTGTTCTATATAATTAAGCTTCTCCTACTTAGATATTTCTTCAATTTTAAATGTATTTAATACTTTGTGGTTGATGAGAGACACTAAAAAAGTTATGCAAAAAAAAAGATTTTTACATATTTCATTTTTCATAGTATTTTTAAATTAATGAAAATAATTAAATTAAGATTTGAGGAGGGGGGAGGGTGTGTGTGTGTGTTTATTTTGAACACAAATTATCCTAATATGTTTTCTAACAAAAAAAAATTAAACAGCGATGTATTTTACTTTTTAAAGTTGGTTAAAAAAGGTCTGTAAAATGCAATAATCTTTATGTACTCGATAGATTGAAATAGTTAAATGATTATCATATATCATCCGATTTTGTTTATTTTACAAAGATGCTTACTAAAATTGATTTTATTTTCGAAACTGCAATTATTATAAAAAAAATGTTTCTTTATCATTATGTTATACAATTTCTGAATTTATAAGCAATACATGAATCGATATATTATTACTTTGATGTTGTCCATATTTTCATGTACTCTGATAAAGAAATAATCTCAGCTGGCTAAAATAACAATAACCCCCATACACCCCCTTTAATCCATCTCTCCCCTCTTATGGGATATATAAATGAACTGGCCAATAAATGAGGTCCATAATTTTATTAACAAATTTTCTTTTTTTTAATATATCCACATATTCTATTATATAAAGTGGTAATGTGAAGCTTCTTATTGATCCAGGGAAAGTTTATAATTTTTTTGGGGAAATGTATAAAGTATGGAGAGTTATTTTGTCTGTAGATTAAGAATTCGATAACTACTGAACTAATGTAAACTTTTTAAATTGCCTTTTCCAAGTTTTTGAATTTTTTAAAAAACTAAAATTAAAACTGGTGGGTGCTCAACCAAACTCCCCCCTATTTTCCCATAAAAAAATAATAAAAGTCACCGTTCATCCCCCCAAATTTTTTTTTCTTCTGGGATTCGAACCCGGATGATAGATGGTTCAAAGCTGTTACCGTACCAAAAAGCTATCAGAGCTCCAATATTTCAAAATGAAAATTTGTCTTATTTTTAGATCATTAAGTATTATGATGTCTGTTTGTTTGTCTGTCTATATGTTTGTACTACAGGATCTCGCTAACTACTAAACCGATATGGTGCTCCTATTCAGGGTAGTTTCTTATAGGTACTGGGAAGGTTTATAACTATTTTGGGGGAGGGTACCATCACACTACCAGAAAAAAATTGCCTTAGAAAAAAAATTAAACATCACCCCAAAATTAAAAATGTGATTTACTCGCCCTGGCCCTCCCCACCCAATAAAAATCACCCTACCCCCCAAAAAATTATTTTAATTCAGTTCTTCTTTTTCCAGTACCTATTGTTTAGTATTTTTGTAATAACTTCATAATTACATTGTCATTAAGATTATGTGACATAAAAAGTTAGTCATAAAAATTATACCCATGAATAATTGTAATAAAAAGCACTTTTGTAAAAAAAACATTTTTCATAAGAGGTAAGTTTTTATGACAAATACATTTATTGCAAGTGTACATATGATAAGCATTTTAAAGACGATTATTTTTAAGACAAATTTAACCTGCGTACCATGGCTCAACATGTAGCGCATCTGCTTGTCATCATGGAGGTAATAGGTTCGAATCTTGGCCAGACACTGCGCGAAAACTGAAGACGTTAAATGGTTCCTACTGCAGCTATGCCAGGTATGCAACATGTAAAGTTAGAGTATGATTTCCTTGGCTCGTAAACAGGCGTAACTCATTACCATAGGACTTTCTGGCAGGTAGTTGGTTGCTGGATAGATGTCACTTAAATTGGAAAGAATTGGTTCCCCTTAATTATCCAAGGTTCAACAAGAAGCGCATCTGCTTGTCATCAGGGAGGTAATAGGTTCGAATCTCGGCCAGACACTGCGTTATAACTGAAGACATTAAATGGTTCCTACTGCTGCTATGGCAGGTGTGCAACATGTAAAGTTGGAGTAGGAGGATTTCCTTGGCTCATAAACAGGCGTAACTCATTACCATAAAACTTTCAGGCAGGTAGTTCAATAAAAAAAGTTGGTTGCTGGATAGATGTCACTTAAACTAATACAGAAAAGGAAAGAATTGGTTCCCCAAGGTTCAACAAGTAGCGCATCTGCTTGTCATCAGGGATGTAATAGGTTCGAATCTCGCGCAGACACTGCGTTATAACTGAAGACATTAAATGGTTCCTAGGTGCTAGGTGTGCAACATGAACAGGCGCAAAGGAAAGATATAATTCCCCTTAGTTATCCAGGGTTGTTGGACCTTGAGTTAATGTCATAGAAACTCTCGACCGTGGCTCAACATGTAGCGCTTTGTACTGCATCATAACTAAAGATGTTGAAATAAATTCCTACTGCTAAAAAACTTGTATAAAACTTTGGGTACCAGTATAAAACTTTGGTTATCAGAATAAATTTTTGTCTATTAGTATAAAACTTTGGGTACCAGTATAAAACTTTGGGTACCAGAATAAATTTTTGGCTATTCGTATAAAACTTAAGGTACCAGTATAAAACTTTGGGTACCAATATTAAAACAAAATTTTAGGTGTTAGTATAAAATTTTGGGTACCAGTATAAAACTTTGGGTACCAGTATAAAACTTTGGGTACCAGTATAAAACTTTGGGTACCAGTATAAAATTTGGGTACCAGTATAAAATTTGGGTAACTGTATAAAACTTTGGGTACCAGTATAAAACTTTGGGTACCAGTATAAAATTTGGGTACCTGTATAAAACTTTGGGTACCAGTAAAAAACTTTGGGTACCAGTATAAATTTTTAGTACCAGTATAAAACTTTTGGTACCAGTTTAAAACTTTGGGTACCAGTATAAAACTTTGGGTACCAGTATAAAACTTTGGGTACCAGTATAAAACTTTGGGTTCTAGTATAAAACTTTGGGTACCAGTAAAAAACTTTGGGTACCAGTATAAATTTTTAGTACCAGTATAAAACTTTGGGTACCAGTTTAAAACTTTGGGTACCAGTATAAAACTTTGGGTACCAGTATAAAACTTTGGGTTCTAGTATAAAACTTTTGGTACAAGTATAAAACTTTGGGTACCAGAATAAAATTTGAGTACTAGTCTAAAACTTTGGGTACCTGTATAAAAACTTTGGGTACCAGTATAAAACTTTGAGTACTAGTATAAAACTTTGGGTACTAGAATAAAACTTTGGATACCAGAATAAAATTTGAGTACTAGTATATAATTTTGGGTACTAGTATAAGACTTTGGGTACCAGTATAAAACTTTGGGTACCAGTATACAATTTTGGGTACCAGTATAAAACTTTGGGTACCAGTATAAAACTTTGGGTACCAGAATAAAACTTTGGGTACCAGTATAAAATTTTGGGTACCAGTATAAAACTTTGGGTACCAGTATAAAACTTTGTGTACCAGTATAAAACTTTGGTTACCAGTAAAATTTGGGTACCAGTATAAAACTTTGGGTTCTAGTCTAAAACTTTGGGTACCATTATAAAACTTTGGGTTCCAGACTAAAACTTTGGGTACCAGTATAAAACTTTGAGTACCAGTATAAAACTTTGGGTACTAGAATAAAACTTTGGGTACCAGAATAAAATTTGAGTACTAGTATATAATTTTGGGTACCAGTATAAAACTTTGGGTACTAGAATAAAACTTTGGGTACGAGAATAAACTTTGGGTACCAGTATAAAACTTTGGGTACCAGTATAAAATTTGGGTACTAATTCTGAATCAAACATTTGAAAAAATCCTGCTGTCCTCCCCCCCTCTTCCCTCCACTCTTATTCTCACAACCCCTAACCACCCTCAACTCTCCAAAAAATGTCCTAGAATGCATTTAAAAAATCCAATTTAGCCGAAGCCTCAGCTGCAAAGCTTATTTTATAATCAGCCATAAGATCAGCCGCAAGGCTTAATATTGTATTCAGCCGCAGCCGCATTCAGCTGCGCGGCTGAATTTAATTCAGCCACAGCCTCAGCCGCACGGCTTTCAGTAAGCCGCAGCCTCAGAATCAGCCGCGAGGCTCAATTATGTTATCAGCCACTCTCAGCCTCAGCCTCACTCAGCCGCGCGGCTTAATTTTCCAATCAGCCACTGTAAGCCGCAGCCGCTATGAGCCGCGCGGCTTTCAGTAAGCCGCAGCCTCAGCCACAAATCCTTCAGCCACTGTAAGCCTCAGCCACCCTCAGCCACTGTAAGCCTCAGCCGCTCGAAGCCTCAGCCACAAAATTCCAATTCAGCCACTGTAAGCCTCAGCCACCCCAATTCTTATTAAGCCTCAGCCGCATTCAGCCGCAGCCACTCTCAGCCGCACTAAGCCTCAGCCACTCTCAGCCTCAGCCACTTCCATAACTTTAAGCAGCCGCAGCCGCAAATTAGGATTCAGCCGCAGCCGCAGCCGCGCGGCTGATAGCGCGGCTTCCGAACCCTGGAAACACCACTTAATCAAAGATTAACAGAGTTTTAAAGTGCCATTTAAAGAGGGTAGGATATATTGATATAACTTTTTAGCTTCTCTATAATTCACTATGGCTGTCAGTACGTAATGCTAAGGGGGAAATGTGATTTTTTCAACTGCAATTAAAGATAGAAGGCTAAAACTTAATGTTAACATTCCCATCATTATGGAGTATAATTAACTATTAAAAATTCATGGAGGTTGGACTGCTTTTCAGGACGTTTTTGGCTATTTTTGTATCTTTTAAATTTCAGGTATAGTCCCTTTTGTGGCATTGCCTCTTAAGGTGCATTTCGTCGTATTTTCACAGTAGCTTTTCACCTATTTATAGCTCCTGCGGGGCCAATTGCCTAACCCTGCAGGGAAATCACCTGACCTAACTTAACCTAGAATAACCTTTTAAAAGCTACTATGAAAATATGACGAAATGCCCCTTTAGAGGCGTTGCCACAAAAGAGACTATACCCTATATTTCTAAGAGATTTTTATATCTGTAGATGAAAGGACAAGTAATTTTTTTGTGGATTATAATATTTAAAAAAATAATATTTCTCGCTGATTCGAGCATCCAGTATGTAATTTACTTTGACTGTCATCACACAACATACAGGAAAAAGGATTTGTGACTTTTTCTACCTAAAATATATATTTATTTCAACAGATGCTCTTTAAATTTACTTGTCTGTATTCTTATTCATAATTTTTTGTGCTTTGCTACTTAAAGATGTTGTCATCCTTGTTGTCATACAATAAATAAATATTTAAAATAAGTTTTACATATTAGGTTAATTTTTGGTAAATTATTTCCAAAATGAGTGTTTTTATCTCCCCCCCCAAAAAAATTTTTTTTAATGAGGTTATTCATCCTTCCTGTTGAGATTTTATAACATCTATTTCCACCCATAAAAAATGTTTTGTGGTGGGGGGGGGGAGGTTAAATTATCTTCTGTACTTTTTTTTCAAAGATGCTTTCTAGCTCCCTTCCCTTCGGTCATTGCAGGGTGGGGAGAAGGGATGGGGGAGAAGGGATGGGGGAGAAGAGATGGGGGGGGGAAAGATGTGGGATATAAATGGGAAAAAGGGATGGGGGAAGGGATGGGGAAGAAGGGATAAGAACTAGAAGGCCCATAATCAAATAATCCCACCCCTTAAAACGCCCTTATTTAAAATTAGTATATATAATCAAAATGCCCCCCCCCTAAAGCAAAGTGCCCCCCCGGGGCACTTTGATTTAGGGGGGGGCAAAATTTTACAAAATCTTCAAAATGCCCCCACCTAGACAAAGTGCTTCGCACGCCACTGATTTGTGATTTTGTATGTTTAGTCCCCATAAGATCGGGCATCAAGCATCCTCTTTTTTAAAATCCTGAACATGCACTGGATTCTGTTACAGAAGATGAAAAAAAGAATATCAAACTCAAAAAAGATAATATCAAAATATATTTGTGTATTAGGTATTAGGTTTAATATAATCCTAAATTAAAGTTAAATAATGTTATTCCTAGAAGAATTAAAATTGTGCTGGCCCAGTCTTTCTAGCAGAGTAGTGCAATTGAAATAATTGCTATTGTGTACAATAGAATAAACGTTTTTAGAAAGATAAGTCTCACATAAGGGTCAAATCGTCAAACATGGAAAAGATAGTTAGAATTTATGAAACATTTGAATAAAAATAAGGGAAGACACTTCCTTTAAGAACATTTCTAAGAATATCAGCGTTGCCTACTGGTGGACCTAAAGACCACACTTTAAAAGATCTTTTTCTTTTATGAAACTCAATCTTAAACTACCCCTTTCTAGTGAATAGACTTTTTCTGCTGCTTAACAGGCAGACACATGAAAACTATTATTAAACTAGGAGAATCCCTTTGCTATTGAAAAAGCACACAAAAGTCGTGCAATTAAATGGTTGATTGTCTGTAGAATGTTGTCGAAATTATCATGTACTTCTATAAGTATGGTAATACACTAAAAAATATCTCGCTCTGTACCTCCTCCCAGACTCAGACTTCTAGAGGTTCTTTATTTATAGGAACTTAAAATGAGATCTATTTGAAAATAACTGATATCTTAATGAAAGAAGGGTTGTTTTTATTTACCCAACTCTACTCTGGTAGGTTTCTACAAATAAAAGTATATTCCTGCAAACTAGATCAGTTTTTAACAACAATAAATTCAAAATTTGAAATAACATATTCCATATTCAGTAAATATTACATTTAAATAAAAATTACATTAATCAAAGTTATATCAAAGCTTAAAAAGAAATAAGTGACATTCTCATTTTCATAGTTGTATAGTAAAGTATTTATGTTTTATTAACCCTTTTAAGAGTAATGCCACTAAAACTAAATTTTAAATGTTCGACTTATCCTCTAGGAGGCATATATCAATGTAGTAAAAGGGTCAGACAGATATCATAACAGATAACATATCCTTACCATCAAAATTTTAAAGTTTTCTAAAAGAAAAACAATAAAGCTGTAAAATGAATCTATTTGCTTCTAGCTATTTTTTACAATTAAAATATATTTTTTAAAGGTGAAGCTCTGTAGTAATTTTGGAAAGGATGGTATAATTAATTTGCTGAAATTGGACATCATTATGTCTTTACGCTTACAGTCATTAATAACCATGTTCTTCAAAGTTTATCTAATTTAAGTAGAAGTTTTAGTTTTATAGAAATGAAAATACAAACCATGTTGGCTTCTCTTTTACAGTAGAATTTTGAATCACTAGTTTTATTCAAAAGGCACAAAATCACTTCAAAATTATTAAATACAAAACAAAAATACAGCTGGCAAAAAAATTCGAATTTCCGAACCATCTAATTGATGATTAATTATCAAAACAAAAAAATTGATTTCAATATTTCTCATCAGCAGTCTGACCAATACCATACTACTTCTAATTTTCCTACTTAATATTGATTAACTTTGATATACACTCACAAACACACATACCTAACTTAACAAACACATTCCTACACATAAGAAAGAAAATTGGCTAGGGGATTGAGAGAATGAAATATAAAATAATGAACAAAGAAAGTAGGATAGAAAGTTAAACAAGGAAAGGGCGAAAATTGGGACAATAGAGAAAAAACTGGGTTACATTGTTTCTAATGGAAACAGATTATCCGTCTGGTAAATATTTAATTTGTACTTTGAATTTAGATTTATCACAATATCTAAAAATAGGTTTGGAGGAAAAGTTTTTAGAAATGGCCAAAACTTTATAGAAATCTTGGGAATAGTCCCTTTCGTAACATCCCCCGCAGGGGCTAGAAATAGGAGAAAAACTACTGTGAAAAATACGAAGAATCGCCCCATAAGGTGCGATGTTACGAAAGGGACTATACCCGAATTTTTTTTTCTATAATACAACTCAATTATTCGCTTAATGTTAAATATCCTTACACTTTATCTCACCTATTGAGCTCAATTAGTTGCAGTTTTTGTATATTTTTAATTTGTGTGAGATATTTATAAGCACAGTATAGTAGTGAATAAACTGTTCCAACAGTACTGTGTGAATCAAATTGAAGTAATCGAGATATTGAACCAAGGTATTCCAACCCTTTTGGTAATCAAATCTATATTTAAACTACAAATGTCAACATAATTATTTCTATAATAGGGAATGTAGCACCTAATATAAAGCTAAACTTGGTTGGTACAGACAGGGGTATTATTAATACAGAAATACTTAATTGGTTTGGTATCACTTGTTATATAGGTAAAATGACCCCCCACTGGACTTTTTTGTCATAGAAGTTTTGGTCTTTATTTATTTTCTTTGTATTAATAGTCATATTTACTGCAGGTTTAGAAAATATATTAGACACACAAGCACAGAGAGGTTCATGAACTCTAGAAGTTAAAATCAGGATTGAAAGTATTACTAATTCTCAGTACGGCTGTTAAATACAAAGAAGATAAAGTATAGAATAGAATCCAGGTAGAAGATTCTGCCTGGCTAGCCTGAAATAAATTTGGAACATTTAAAAGACCAAAACGGCTATATGGCTGTTAGTAAATCACATGATTTCAGTAATTATTCAGAAAAAATATTCAAAATAAATTCCTTTTGCAATAATTTACTAAAAGCCATGTAACCGAGAATCCAGCTTTCTCTTCCCTATTCACAATGGATTAGAATTGAATTTTAAGTGCAAAGCCTTAAACATTTTGATAAAGTAAGAAAATTACTTTTACAAAATTTTTCATAAATATTGGTCTCAGAATTATAGGTTGCGCTGATAAGTTTGTTTTCAAACAGCTAATTATACATACTAGCAACTACATTCATACATCGAGGTAGAGGAGGGAAGGAGTGGGAGGAAGGGGTTGTACCCATTTAGCACACCCTTAAATTATAAATGTGGTCAATCATAATTATCTGTCTGGACCAGTGGTGTCTTTCTATGTAGTGTCTCTATATTTTAAGGATAAAATCGCACCTGCTTTCTACTGAAATTGATATCAATATACTCAAAAGACATATCTTTTAAAACATATCATATAACTTAATCTGAAAGGCTTAAAGGTAAAACAAATATTTAACAGTATATATTAGATTTTGATACAAATCAAACTTTTTTAATTTTGTCCAACTATTCATTGTGATTTGTACTTTGGCATTATTGTCTTTACTGCGCAAGTCAAAGATTCCATCAAATTTCCCAGAAATATTTAGGGTTTTCATTTCTATTCCTCCTTATTCTATGGTTAAATACAACATTCTTTCATTCGACGTTCTTAACGGCAACGCCTTCCGTCGGTATTAGAGTTTAATCGTCGATAATGAATTCAAATTTGTTTTTATTGTGCAATCTGTATTTAGGCAATTTGAGACCAATTTATATCAAATATTTGTTCTGAATTCTGAATAAATTATGTTTTAGAAAGTAATAAAATTCTGAAAGTGACAATGTTTCTTTGAGCGACTGGCTAATTTTGAGTTTTGATTTTATTAATGTTGTCATCTTTTTAGCTTTGTTGTATTCATAGCGGCTACGCCCCTATTGGCCTCTACTTTTCTTTCTGCCTATCTTCATTACAAAAATCTTTCTCGCCGTCTCGTTATCTTTCTACTGAGGTGTTTTCTTTTACCCCATCTGATTTGAACGTTTTTTATGTTCCTAATGTCTCATGCTCTTTTTTTATCTCTCTGTACTAAGAATATGTTTAAATAAAAAGGGAATATTTTATTTGCACAACTCTCATTAGCCACTTACTGTCCTAAAGTTGGTTACAAAATATTACAAACTAAAACATCATACCCTTGTTCAACCTAAAAGCTGTAGATTTATATATATTTCATTGGTTTGGGTCGATTTTTTGTCACTGTATAAAACTACTAGTGGCTTCGCCCCTAGCCTCTAGGGGCTTCGCCCCATGAGGTAATGGAAAGTCAACCCTCCAGAATAATTTTATAGTTATATTTTCAAAAAAGTTATTCTTTGCCGAATTACTCTTTGGTAAAATTAAACCCAGGTTGTGCGCCGTATGCACAAAAATTTCAATTCGTAAAAATTAAACCCAGGTTGTTCACCGTATATCTCGTACGGGGTGAGCATAAGCGAGTACCCTGTATGCGGCGCAAGCTCTGATAGTCCCACTGATTGGACCACATATACACAAAAATTGAAAACTCTCCTCTGTAAATTTTATTTAATACCTATAATTGTAACAACTTTTTAAAGATGTCAATTTTTAAAAGTTACAAAACGCCCAAAAAAATTTTTTGGTGAAATTTTTTTTTTTTTTTTGGGAGGGGGGGTTTCATGGGGGCTTCGCCCCATGGTGCAGTGGGGAACCCCCAACCCAATTACTGGTTTTTGTTTACAAAAATTAAAAAAAATTAAAAAATTTGGAAATAGGGATTTTTTATTTTTAGGGGGGTTGGGGTGTCCCACCCTCCTAGAAAATAGCCTAAAACCACCAGAGGACCAGTAGGTATATTCCCAGAAGAGTAGAGCACAATTTGTTCAACAGTTACTGAGATTTTACAAAAAATGTAAAAAAAAAATTTGGGGGGGGTGGTTTTTTTAGTTTTTGGGGGGGTTAGGGGTGTCCCACCCCCCAGGAAAATAGCTTAAAACCATCACAGGACCAGTAGGTATAATCCCAGAAGAGTAGAGCCCAATCGGTTCAGCAGTTATTGAGATCTTAAGCTTCAGACGGACAGACGGTCAGACGGTCAGACGGACAGACATCAAGCTACTTTGTATTATAGATAAGTTTAAAAGTATGTTCCTTCTTATTCTTTTTAGAAAATAATATATTTTGGGACTTCTGAGAGGTGGGGAGGGGGGGGGGGATCCTCTATTTGTCGTACTTTAAGGAACTACAATAATTTCACTTTTAGCTAATGAAATTACAATAGAATATTTTACATTAACATGCTTTGCTATAATTTTTTTTTTTCAATGCAAGAAATAGATATTTATTTGCATTTAAATAAAGTATACATAACCTACTTACTGGCATGTTTGAGTGTGTTGTGGGGTGTGCGTGTGTGTAGGTGTGTGTAAGCTAAAGTATTAATATCTGAATTAAGCCACAGCTCTCTGAAATGCTCAAATTAGCATCCAACAATTAAAACGTGTTTTTGTGAAACATCCAAATTAAGGAATGCAATTCTATGTCTTAATTTATCAATAATCTATTATTTTTATGTCATCTTAAACCTTAACTTGTTAATTACTGTATATAACGTATAACTATTTACCTACTCTACAGAAAGTTCTGTATTTAGTTTGAAAGACCCAAAAGCTGTCAATTTCACTGAGAGCAAATCTGCAGCTTTTTTGCAGGTTCATGTAAAAGTTTATTTTGGCAGTTTGAGCATGTATGAATGTTTGAGGGTGTTAAATGAGAAACCAGTTCATTTACATAATAACAGATAAATACACAAGTGTCCTTACCAAAAGTTCCAAAATAAAATAGAGGATACTGGATAGCCAATAGATAGAGAAACCAAATAAATTGCGTGCACAGTGATTCACCAGGTGGGTGTAAAACTATTAGGAAGTAAAAAAGTGGGAATCCAGCCGTGCTGATTTAAACAATGAAGGGAAGTGTTGACACCCCTCTACCGCACGTCACAGTATAAAATACATCATAATGGTGCAGATAAATTTAAACTTATTTCTTCTCAAAAGTAAAAACAAGTGAAGCTTTTCTTGATACATCTTCTATAAGTATATTTTTTGTTGTTGTGATGGACCCGACTTTTGGTTAACATTGAAATCGGTTTTCAGAGCATTTTTAGTAAACCTTGTTAAATATATTAGAAACAGTCACAGACAAATAAAAAAGATCGAATAAAAGATTTTTCGAGTTACCAAATAGCTTTTAAAAAGTTATCTTGTATATTGTTTAAACACGCCATTCCAAATAAAGGAAGAATGAAAATAAACATTAATGAGAAATGTATGCATATTCTAGTGCATATTTTAGTAGAGATTCTTGTGGACTTAAGAGAGTAATGATATAATTCTTTGATATTTAGATCTTGGTTTTATACATCTTTGAAGATTTAAAAATGCATAAATCATGTATTGCTTTGCCAAGACTTATACACCAATGAATGCAACAGTTATAAAGGCATCTATAATGAACTAAATGATTAATAAAGTTGATGCGCGATTGGCGGGTAATATAAGTAAAAACAAATGTATAAGCCTATCTCATTTAGCAACTGAGTTATTACATTACCCAGCTCTGTTACCACCCTTAGAATGTAAAAAAAAGAAGGAAAAAGTAAGTTGCTAATTATCTTTACTGTCAGATCATTCACTAAAGAAAACTAAAATCCACTGAATTCCGACATTGTGTTATTACTATCTTAATGTCCTCACTTAACTATAGTATTCAGAGGAATTGAGTTAAGAATGAAATCATTTATATTACAGAAATTCTGCTAATTCTGAAATATTCAACTAGTGCGCCTATACTGTGTATCCAATAGTTATTGTACAAAAGCAGTTACTATTAAGCTTTGAAATTATTCATTTATTACATATTCTCTAATAAAGCTATATCAACGATTTAAATTGATGAAAAAGACTTTTCGTCGTCTTGGACATTTACAGAACCAAAGTTTGCTTATATAGGAAAGAAACCTACACCATGCTGTCAGGAATTAGTTGGGTTTGACTTAGGACTTTACCTATTGCTCATTACCTTACCATGCACAGTTTGGACTTGAAGACAAAAATTGTGAAAATAGTTTGTTATCTCTTGGGTGTTATTTTACCTAATTACCCGAATGTTTGGGCATATGAGACAATGTCCCCAATGAATTGGTGGTTGAATCTATAGTTTAAATATCATGGACAGCAGACTCGACCATACGATGGGCCTACCTATTTGTAAATCTAAATATAAAAAAGGTCGATATATTTTCCAAAGATTTTTACAAGACCTGTTTTTAAAAACTTTAAAGTTAAATTCGAGTGAAGCAGCTTATGGATATCTTCATTCTTGTCTAAAGGAAAAGTAAAAACAATAATACATATCCAGTAAGGTTAGTGTAATAAAGTTGTGAGGAAATTTAATTAGAGTGTATTTCCCAATCTTTTTCTCTTTCAAGACACTCATTTCCTTTTTTGGTGATCATAAAAAGTAGTCAAAAAGTATCAATAACTGTAATTATAATGTAGAAAATCTAAAATCATATTTATGATTCCGTAATGTGCCAGCTAAATGTATTACCCGGTAAGCGGTTCTACACTCGCAATCAGCTATATTGTAGCTGCGCTACTAAAAGAATTTTTATCGTTTATCATTTACTTCTCCAAGAATATAAAAAAAAAGATAGTTTTAGCTGCATTGTAAACTACATCCTTATATAATTTGAGTTTATTAGTCTTAAGTTGGAAGTTTTTACTCATTAAGTAACAAATACACATTTATATTAAATACTTATTTGTGTTGTAAAAAGATGGTATTTCTTAGTAGTAGTCAACCAAATTTCTTTTTTGCGAAAAACAATAACATAATTGACTTCATATGACTTTTGATTAAAGTGGTTTGCGTTAACGTAAAAGATGATGCATTTTATGTTAGTCGAATAAGAGCACAAAAATTTAATTTGAATTAAATACATATTCATCTACTAGTTAGGTAAATACTAATAAATAAATCTTGATAAATAGGCATGTCTTTCTAAAGATATAAAGATCGATAAATTTCGGACAAAAGTTTCTAAGTTCATTTTTAGGCTCTAACGTAAAAAATATCTTTGTGTAATAAACTAAGACTTGCAATATAGCATTTATAATGCTTGCAATTTGTAAGTTGACATACTTGTTTTTATTTTAATCTCTATTAATCTATCTCTACCTATTTTTTAATTCAGGAAGTCATAAAAGAAATGTTCGTATGTGATGAAATTTTGGTTTTAGGTTCTTGGAGTCAGTTTTCAACTACTCATTTCTCATTAAACGAGAATGTCACAGTTCAAAGAAATTAAATATCCATTTTTTCTGTATAATAAGGACCCAATCGCGTCCGCTAGTTGTCAGTAACGTAAACAGTTCGAACCATCTTATTTTTGCGAACATATTTCTGTTACACCAATTGATTTAATGTTCGATTGGTGAAATTCTTTGGTGCATAATCAGCCTATCGTTTTTGAGACAAAAAAAGATTACTTTACAGTAACTCTATTTGTTTTCTCTTATCACTGAAGAAAAAGATTTCTCTTTTTATTTAATTTGTCAATGTCTTCATACTTGGGTTATAACCTTTGCCACTTCAACTCATAAACAAGAATCATTACGTTCAAAATATTTTAAAGATCATCAGAAAAATAGTTATCCGAAGAGTACATAGAGTAAAAAGCTACTCAATAGGTCAAAATATCTGTCAGCATGTAAATCAAAATTTAAAAAAAAAAATAAGAATATTCAGTGAATTATTGACAATTCTCGCAAATGTTTCTACAACTAGTCAACTTTCATAACTAATTCATTATTATCCTTATAATAAAGTAACCGGATGTGTGTTTGTACCGAATGATCTCGCTAACCGCTGAACCGATCGGGTTCTTCTCACAGGTCACAGGAAGGTTTAAAACTAATTAATGGAAGGTACCACCAGTACCACCTCCCAAGAGAAATCTCCCCTAATAATCCTAATATATAAAGTAGTAAGCTTTTTTTTGTCTGTAGCGAAGGATCTCGCTAACCACTGAACCGATATGGTCTTCCTTTACAGTGAAGCTACTTATAGGTCTCGAGATGGTTTTGGGCTATTTTATTTTTTAAAAAAGTCTGGGTAGGTATGGTTTTAGGCTATTTTTATGCCCTTCCATATTCATTAGATATAGAGCCCCTAGATGCTAGGGGCGCAGCCGCTAGTTGATTATAAAGTGGCACCTATGAACATAATTCTTCTTAATCTATAGGCACATAATAGCTATCATTTTCCTCGGCTGCTATGACATATAGGAGAAATATATCGGGTCAGCAGTGAATGAGATTCTATCATACATACACATAGAAATCCTGCTACTTTTATATAGGATTGTAAAAAGATAATAAAGAAAAGAATTTACTCAACAAGTAGTTAATACTACATTTATTCTGTTTACATAATATTCAATTAACAAGAATGAAAACATCCATGAAAGTAGAGCAAATATTGACAATTTTATAATAGATTGCTTTTAAAATATAAAAAAATCAAAAATCATCAACAAAAATTCAAAGTTAGAAATGACAGATTTGCTTGAAATAAAAAATAATATCATGTGACCTTTTTTCATAAAGAGATTTTGAGCCTAAAATATAATACCTAATCGCCAAAAACAACTATTTTTGTTAAAATTTAGTTTAATAATTTGAAAAATTTAACAATCAGAGATATCCGTTATGAACTGACCAAAAATGTAGAAAAGCTTTGGAAAATACATAGTTATAACAAATTTATTTTGAATATGATAATATAAGGAATGCTTTGGTTAATTCTATGAATGGGGATATTGGCTTGGGTCAAAGCTTTATAGTAGCTTCACCATAAGAGTTATCATACATTTTTACAGAAATAAATAGCAAAAGAAATAATTGTCAATAATAAAATATATTTAGATTAGTATTCCACAGCTTGATTTCAAATTAATAAAGAATGAAAATTCATTTACTAAAATATTTCTGTTATCTACTTCTAAGTTATTTATTGACAAAATGTAACTTTTTAATAATCTTGACATTAATACACAACGCATATATTGCTATACATATTTGAAATTCAGAGATTCTGTATAAACATAATTAAATTAAAATTCCATTGAAACCATTCATAGAAATTAATTGTTAATATATATTAACAAATATGTATCTGTATGGAAAATAAAATATTTATATAAAGCCGTAACAAGTAAATATAAGCATTTTTTTTAACTCGTCTGCTAGTTACCGTTTCTTTTCATTATAAAGCAACTAGAGATGGCTCGATATAATTATCTCCCTATTGGCTAGTTTTCTATATGCATATCTATTTCTCAATAAATCTATTTTCCTCACCCGGCATTACTATCTAAAAGAAAGTAAATATTTAATAATCTAAATGATTTTAAAAAGATTTTTTAAATTATATTTTTTCTTTACATTACCATCACCAAAGGGTTAATGATGATGATTACAATTTTAGTTTAATATTTGAACACACAAAGTGTCGCCACAATCGAATTCTTTTAAAACAGAGTTTTCTTACATTTATTATTTTATAAATTTAAATTTTCTTTTTTATGATTAGAAATTAAATACATTGATATAAGGTAAATAGCAACATGAAATTAAAAAAGGAATTATTTTTAATAAAGTAAAATAATGGGTCTTATCGTTCTGGGCAATGAGAGTTTATTACGAATTATTGGAGCACTATGAGTTTTAAACAAATATTCCTTGGAAAACTTGAGCTTGTTTATAGACATTTATTTCCTATATAGATCTCACATGGATCTTAAAGCAATTAAGCAGGCCGTTTTGTACATGTTAAAAATTGGAAAATTTTATTAAATAAAAGTTATGGCAAATATACTTAGTAAATAAGGCTGTAAAACAATGATCATTGTCCCATGCTAAATTAGCTCTTTTGGTTAAGGCGTCAGGTTTGGAATGTCAAGTTTCAAGGTGGGTGGTTCGAGACTGAGCACTAAAACAATATTTTTTTTTCAATCTGATATACTTTGACATGTAAGCTAAGGCTGTAGAACAGTAACTGTTATCTTATGCTGATTTAGCTCTTTTGGTTAAGGCATCAGGTTTGGGATGTCAAAATTCAAGGTGGGTGGTTCCTGACCAACCACTGAAACAATACATTTTCAATCTTATACAGTTAGGGAGTTGAATCCATTTTTATAGAAGCAGAAATATAATCTATGATTATGGTTTGGACCCTCTAAAACTGTAATCTACCCTTCCACTTTCCCCTCTCTTGGTGAAGATATCTTCAACGCCGATACGATTTTTGAAATATAAGATTCCACTTTTGTCTCTCTTGTTAAAGATATCTTCACCAAGAGAGGCAAAAGTGGAATCTTAAATTTCAAAAATCGTATCAGCGTTGAAGATATCTTCACCAAGAGAGGGGAAAGTGGAATCTTACATTTCAAAAATTGTATCGGCGTTGAAGATATCTTCACCAAGAGAAGGGAAAGTAGAATCTTACATTTCAAAAATCGTGGCGGCGTTGAAGATATCTTCACCAAGAGAGGGGAAAGTGGAAAGGTAGATTACAGTTTTAGAGGGTCCAAACCATAATCATAGATTATATTTCTGCTTCTATAAAAATGGATTCAACTCCCTAACTGTTATACAGCATGACCCTCGAAAAAGTATTTTTAAGCATCTGCAGCCCTTATTTCTCAATGAATTATTAAGAAATGCATATGTCCTTGTTCTCTATAGTATTCCACGTAAGTAGATATAATCATATTTTTTTTACCTCCATTAACACCGGAGATTTTTAGTGCTAAAGTTTTGAAAAAGTGACTGAGGAAAAAGTAACTTTTAACATGATACGACTTTTTTAGCAAAATTAAGCTAGAAATCCTTTTATTTTTGTTACTAGCAGAAACTTTATACAAAAATGAAATAAAAAATTTAGTTTTTGAGTAAAAAGCATTTTTTTACACATATTTTTTGAGTCTTTTTAGTTTAATGATATTTTGAAAAACTTACTTATTAGGCAAAATTGTTTAAGATTAAAAAACCAAATAAATCTCTATGAATATAGCAGGAAAATTGTTTTTGTTTCACAATCCTAACTTTAATAACAAACAAGTTATGATTTTTTAGTCTAAAAAGCTTAATTTACCCCTTATTAAATAATTGAGATGTCAGAAAAGTAGGCGGAGCAACTGTCATAATTAATCCTTTTCTATAAATAAGGGTTAATAAATAACCTAAAAGTTGCAAATAATCAATTCATTCAGTAGTATTTTTTGCCATTAAAAATTTATATTTTTGGTGGAATAAAAAAGAAATAATTAGTTAACTTGTTTTTCTTTGTGTCTCATTATTCAATTGCCAGAAAAACATAATATAACCATCCAAAAAATAAGAGAAACAAAAAAAATTCTTTTTCTCAGTCACTTTTTCAAAACTTTAGCTCTAAAAATCTCCGGTGTTAATGGAGGTAAAAAAAATATTTTTATATCTACTTACGTGGAATACTATGGAGAACAAGGACATATGCATTTTTTAATAATTCATTGAGAAATAAGGGCTGCAGATGCTTAAAAATACTTTTTCGAGGGTCATGCTGTATACTTTGGCATTTAAACTAAGACTGTAAAACAATACTTGTAGTCTCATGCTGATTTGGCTCTTTTGGTTAATGCGTCAGGTTTCATATGTCAAGTTTCAAGGTTATTTACTTTGGTATGTTAACTAAGTCTGTGAAACACCAATTATTGTCTCATGCTGATTTAGCTCATTTGGTTAAGGTGTCAGGTTTCAGATTTCAAGTTTCAAGGTGAGTGGTTCGAGACTTACCACTGAAACAATATTTTTTTCAATATTATATTCTTTGGTATGTTAGAATAGGTTGTAAAACAATATTTTTTCAATCTTATTTACTTTGGTATGTAAACTAAGTCTGTGAAACACCAATCACTGTCTCATGCTGAATTAGCTCTTTTGGTTAAGGTGTCAGGTTTCAGATTTCAAGTTTCAAGTTGAGTGGTTCAAGACTTACCACTGAAAAAATATTTTTTTTCAATCTTATATACTTTGGTATGTTGAAATAGGTTGTAAAACAATATTTTTTCAATCTTATTTACTTTGGTATGTAAGATTGTTTCATGCTGATTTAGCTCTTTTGCTTAAGGCGTCAGGTTTCAGATGTCAAGTTTCATGGTGAGTGGTTCAAGACTCACCACTGAAACAATATTTGTTTCAATTTTATATACTTAAACATGTAAACTAAGGCTGTAAAACAATTATTGTGTTATGCTGAATTAGCTCTTTTAATTAAGGCATCAGGTTTCAGATATCAAGTTTCAAGGTGAGTGGTTCGTGACTGACCACTGAAACAATATTTTTTTTCAATATTATATACTAAGACATGTTAACTAAGGCTGTAAAACAGTAATTATTGTGTCATGCTGAATTAGCTCTTTTGGTTAAGGCGTCAGGTTTCAGATGTCAAGTTTAAAGGTGGGTGGTTCAAGACTGGCCACTGAAACAATATTTGTTTCAATCTTATATACTTTGGCAAGCATTAGCTTTTTGATATAATGTAAATGTTTTAAAATATTTTTTACTTATACCAAATATTAATTATTATCTCAGAGAGTGAAAATGATATTTAGTGTTTGGATATATTGGAACCTCATCTCTATCCATGAGCTATGATGACAGACATGAAAGTGTGTAAAATTGTAATGTATACTATAAGAATTAATTTTTTGTCTACTTTGTCTTTTTTCACAACTGATAATTGGTCTCCTTCATAGCTCATTTATAGAATGTTGGTTACCTTATCCGTATGTTGCGGGTTCGAGGCTCTCCGAGAGGGGTAGGATTTTTGTAGTTGTTAAAAATTGGAAGAATTTATAAAACAAAAGTTGTCGCAAATATAGGTATTAAATAACATTGTGATCGTAAAAAAAATTGTACAATCAAGGGGTTAGTTGTCGATAATGCGCTAACTACGAAGAAACCCACAGGAATTCAGGGAGGGGACAAAGACAGCGAAAAATAATTTAGCCTGAATTGTCTTCTCCCTGAAAGCAACATCCAGTGGTTTGCATTGAAATAAAAATATTTTAAATTTAAAATGCTTATTGATTCAAACCAAATTTAGTGGTAAAACAAAATGCTCTCAAACAAATTATAATTAATTTCTGAACTAAAATAATAAATTGAGCTGTGGTTAAGTTTAAATAAATGGAAAGAATGTTGGAACTATTTATATTAACCAGTGTTATGCAATTAATTTTAGTTCATTATTTTAAATAATAATTTGAGCCTTGCAACAAATCATTTAAATAAGAGATTAGTTTTTAAAAGAAAAATAAAGGACAATTTGTAATTAGGAAGCACAGCAACATTTAACCATCAAAAAAACATATCAACAATACATACACTTTGAACTTTTTCAGTGAATGTTATATTAAAACACTAAATTTTCTATAGTACATTCTTATATTTATAGTAAGCTGGATATAATACGATGCTAGACATAGTTTTTTCGTATGGATGAGAACAGGTTCCTATCCACCGGATTCGAATCAATACGAGAAACAGTATTTCCTGCACTAAAAAGAATAAAAAGTCGTGTCATGTTGCATTCTTTCCTTCTTGTTTTTATACTATTTTTCCTTATGTGCTTGTGCATATCTTAAAGAAGGATAATTTTTCTAATGTTTTATAAAAATTAAATAAAAAATTTTAGGTATCAAAATGCTAGTGGCTTTGCTTATAGTCTATTAATGTGACTGGCTGATTTTTTTTCTAGGAGCTTTTGCTCTTATTAGGATGTTGTAACATTCCTTCTCCAGCCAAATAGCCGAAAACCTGCTGAGAATCAAAACAATCAATACAAAGGAAATAAACAAAAATTTAGGCATGACTTCACCAAGTAGCTCTAAGGGTAAATCTATATTTAGATAGGTAATAACAATTAGCTGGTACATTTACTTATCTTTTTACAAAGAAAAAAATATTTTAGTTATAATAAATAGATTTCAATACTTTCCCTCAAAGTGCATAGGGAGCACAGAAATCCCTAACCTCTTTCTTTTTTCAAAATATATTTTATGATGATTAACTAAATTTTCTAAAATACCTCCAAGAATTTATGAAAAATTTATTTTCTACTGATTTTCTTTGATATATTCTCACGAACACCCCCCCCCCCCCCCCCCTATCTAACAAATATCTGTGGACACTAGACATGCCTGTTTTTTTCCCTGCATTTTTTACAATTAAACTATATGTTTAACTGAGTATAAGTTCATATCCTTGGTAGATTTTTGATAACAATGTAGTGAATGATCACGAACTATAATAGCGAACAAACTCGAAAACAAATTAGGATAAAGATAGATTTCCAAAAAAAATAACAAATTTATCCTCCAGAAGTTAAGCATACACATCACAATATTAAGTTCACTGTTTAGATTAACTTTAGCTTTCTTAGCTCATCTTTAGAGATTTGATTAGGGCAATTAATACAATGTACTTTCCTTCTTTCTTATTTAACTTTCTTATATATGAATTATCTGCAGCCCTGTGATTTCCTGTATATGCCTAACCCTGTGCTATGAGATAGCTCAGGTTAATCAGTTTGTCATGGGTCAAATAAGGGTAAAAGTATGCAACATTCAAATGTTAGGAAAACTCTGCAAACCTAAAATAAGGGTAAGGCACTACAACATGGAGTTACAATTTTACACATAAAGATTTTATTCATTTTTCATTTTTTAGAAGCGTGGATCCTCTATAAGTGATCGTCTATAACTCTAATTTCTGAGTTGTTTATTTATTGTTTTGTTTTTATATTAAATATTACTATTGTACATCGATAATTAAATACCTTTATCATAAAGCTATTTTAAAATTTTGAATGAAGCAGTAGTAACATAAACGTATGATATATAAAGACTTTGGTCTAAGTTACCAATAAGAGCATATTAGAAAATATTTTCAATTTTAAATGTTTCTTAAACATTCATCTTGTGAAGGAATAGTTCCTGTTTATTTATAAACTGAATTTCTTAATTCTAATTTTATTTGAAATTTATTGGAGAAAATTATGAGTGTTCTACTTGTGTAATTAATTATCTATGTTTATATGGCCTACAAAGGAACTGCTGTACTGCTGCGCTATTTATTGGTTTCTTTGTAACTTATCTTACAACCCTTTATAAAAGAGTTAAAAGAATGCGTGAATTAGTATTTGTTTAAGTGGTTTAAAATAAGAGCTGGGCCTTACGTAAGTAAAACCGTCTCTGAATAATATTAACTAGAGGTCAATTATTAAATCTCAATTTACAATACTAATATAAACAACGGACAGTCATAAATAGCTACAATAATTAAAATTACAAGACATCTCTCAAGTACACCTAAATCTACGCGTGTGTTTTAAATGATTTATTCTTCTTATTAGACAAATCATAGACAAATTAAATATGATAATATTACATATTATAAACATATTTATATATATACATGTTACAACATAATGTTATATTTTGATTTAAAAATATCATATTATTTTTTTTTTAAACAATGGAGATCGGACGTTATCTAACAGCTAAAATTCTTTGTATTGTCCTTATATCCTAAAACAAAATCTATAAAATTAGTTACTAAACTGTAATTTAATCCGATGGAATTAAGTAGTTTTATGGTAAATTGTGCTAACAGTAAAGTTTGTGAGAAAAAGTTATCCTCATTCCATCTTATAATACATTCTTCCTTGCTTGCTTTTAAAGCCCTATCTTTTGCTATCAGTATAAGTAAAGTTATTTGTGTGAAGTCATCCCCTTTAAAACATTCATAATAAATATTAAATAAATAAAAATTTTCTTTTAGAAAGATAAATTCAGGACATTCATTATTATATATTTTATCCAAAAATGTGGCCATACAGTGAGCAAAATATTTTGCAAACTTGCATTCAAAAATTGCATGCTCACTGTCATTTATAACTTTGCATGATTTGCATAAATTGCTTTCAATAATATTCCATTTAAAAAGTTTGTTAGAGCTAACTAATGTACGAGTAAATTGTTCAAAAAGAAAACTCTTAAAATACATAGTTATGGGCAAGTTAAGTATTATATTAAAACTATATTTAAAACTTTCCATGTCTGGGAACCATTTTTTGTCAATTTTTCGTGAATTCAAAGAAGGATGTGCAGACCAAATCTTTTTCTTGTGCATTTGCTTAAAATAAAGGGCAAAAATGGAAGGAGAATTAAATGACATTGTCATAATAGTTTTATTTGAATTTTTGTTTTGTTGTGAAGAAATACATTCTAAAGTATTAAACTCAAATACATTTGATATATTTTTAACCTGTATCTCACACTAAATGATCTATATATGAATAGTGCTAATATTATGCTTTTTAAGATTCTCAAATGATTACATGCGGTGCTTTCTCCAAACCAAAGCTTTATTTAAACTGTGATGCCAGTAAACCTTTATTACATAAACTTACATTAGTTGGAGTCATATAAACAAGAATGACAACATCCATAAAAACGATGTTCTAAAACGGCAGCGCAAACCAACTTAAAACTTGTAGAGTGTAAGAACTGACTAAACAGAATATAAATGCATAAAATCTAAACAAAATTGCAAGTAAATTTGTTTAAAACCTGCCCAAATAGAGGATACTGTTTAAGCATATACTTACATTTTTAGGACTTGATTGTAACATAGTATCTTGTTGTAATAGGAATAAGTACTTAAAAAATCAGAAAAATAGGATAACTATATCACATAAAAATTTATTGTCAAAAATTGACATGTTTTCAATGGACGTACGGACTTTCTGGTAGATTAAAGAATTGCTACGCTTTCTAAATCTTACCTTACTATCATTGGAATCATCAAAGTTTAAAAAACGATAGGAGAAGTCTAACATGTCTAATTTAACTATAAGAGCAAACCGTTACGGACGGACGGACCGACCTTAATTATAGAACAGCTTCGCTTTAAAAACACACATAAAAAATATTAACCCACGTTATAGCTTGATAAACATACATAGGAGGTAAACATAAACAAAATAATAATGCCTATATAATTTTAGTATGATTCACTTTTCGTCATCCCCCAATCTTTCCAGAAAAATCCTGTGGACATACCTTTGGGCCTAAATTGTGTCATTTAAGAATCTAGAATCTGTGTTCATTTAAGAATCTAGAATCTGTGTTCATTTAAGAATCTAGATCCCACTATGTTTGTGTGTTTCATAATGCAAATAAATGTGAAATAAAGAGTTGATAATTGATTTATTATCATCTAAGAATTTACTTTCAATTATGAATTCTATTAAATATCTATTATAATAGTATGGTTAGCAAGAATGACACATCTGCAATCAGAAAAGTAAATAAATAAAATAAAAATTTCATTTATTAACAAGTCAAGCTGACAAAGTTGTTTTTTATTCAGAAGAATTTACAGATAACAGTTTATTTCCATCTTTTGCGTTACGAATGAACCGATGGACAACGTGAGTTAAAAGGTCATTGATTAGGGGAGTTTTCACAAAAAAAATGTAAGATGTCTATCTTAACAGTAATAGATTTAATATGATTTCTCTTACAGAGTTGGGAACTGACGAAATACCAACATTATAAGTTAATGAGTAGCTTCGCTACTAAAAATAAATATCTAATAGAATTATTAGAATTATATATGTGAATACGAATGATTCTGTCATATAGAAGCAAAGATATGTTTATCATATTTCAAAGTAAGCTCATGATCTTTAATAATTTTACCTTTGATGCTTTTATTTTATACTATAATCCTAACATAAAAGTAAGATAATGTCTATAGCGAATGGTACCTCCGCCCTCCGCCTCAGGGAAAAATGATTATCCTTTTTTTTACTTTTTCTGTTACAATTTTTTTAAAACATAGTGTCGACCTCAGACCACCTCTTCTCAAGCCGCTAGTTTTAGCTATATGGTTTAAAAGATAATTTATGTTTGTCCTTTTAATATTGTTGATATTTGTCGTGAATAATAGTGAGATAATAGTTATTAAATCAAGTTCTAAATTATTGGTCATTATAAAGGAATTTTAATACTGTTATTACTCCGCCCCCTTTTTCATTTCATCACTCCACTTTGTGGTAATAAACATTTTCCCCCCTTTCTTTATTAACTTTCCCCCCAGGAAGGCTTTAATCTCCCCTTAGAGGAGGGGGGGCCTTACTCCGCCATTTTTTATTCAGGCACTATTATTGGGATTGAATTAAAAGAACTGCCTGGATTTAAATTTAATGTTTTGACAATAAATTTAAGAAATTGAATATTGGTTTGCAAGCATGTGACCTATATAACAAGGACAATACAAACCATTTCAAACATTGATATTCCATAAAATAAAACTTTATGAGCGAATGCTAATAAATTCTTCATTTGGAATGTCAAAAGCTGAAGTTTGATTATATTACCTATATTTTGAATGAAACAAATTATACTTGTGTTTGTTAACAATGATTTTAGATCCAAATTACAGGAAAAGTAGTAATTCCTATGGCAATTAGGTAAATTGTTATAATTACGTCTAAAAATGTTAATTTGTCCATGTAAGGCATTTTGATAGATTTGTATCTGATTATTGTCGATTTTTTGTTCACACTTCTAAATAAATTCGGTTTGTTAAATATTGAAAGTGCAAGGACTCTTTATTTGTTTATTCAAATTTGTCCTATTTGTTGAAGTTGTTGAGCTCTACATTTATGGATTTTGTATTTCTTGTTAAATTGTAAATGTAAGTAGGTAAGAAGTTGTAAAAATATTGATGCACTATAAATCTTGTGAAAATACAACAAATATTTACAAAAAGGAAAATATAATGTTTGTCACATTTCTCTTCAAAATAACTTTTCTGATTTGTATTGATTTCTTTCTACCAAAAAAGCTTCTACTCTTTTTCATCTTTCTGTCAAAAAATATTATTTTCTTTTTTGTGTCAAATAATACAGTTCAGAATGTTGAAATATTGGGAAAATTGAAAAGTAAAGTCCTATTCCAGTGATTAGAAATTTTTACCTAAGACAACATGAAGAAGAGGGTAGATAGCTTTGGTGTGGTCAGCTTATAATATTATTGAGAACCTAAACAAATGTTCAGAGGTTACCAATTATAACAACAACTGAATTTAGTCCGTTGTCCATACCCTTTCTGCCAAATAGGTGGTTCCCTTAATTCTTAAATAGCTTTAAACTATGATAACGATAAGACAGGACCAAACAGAAAGATGGACGGACGGACGAACAGACATCTTTCTGCTTTGTATTAATAAATTAGAAATAATAAGAATCTTTTAACAGATCAAAACATTTGCGGGGAGTAAGTTGGGGAACTCTGTCTTATTCAGGGATAAGGGATAGGAAACCTGGCCATAAATTAGGTCTCGGCCTGGTTTTGAAAGGGATCATGCAACTTTTACCATTTGCCTAATTTAATGACCTTACTGGCGGACGGCTCATATTGGCTACCGCTCTAAACCAATAGTGTTCACAAGCCCAAATCACAGATGGCGGAAATTTTAGAAGCAGACAATTATAGAAAAAATAATGATTTCGTCTGCTACGAAAAAATAAATATAAATGGTGTTAGATCACATTAGTTTAATTATTAAATCTGCTTAGAGTTAAACATTAAAAAAGGGCCACATAGAAAAAACAAAAATAACGGGATTATTTTTTTGGAAAGAAGGTAGCTACGAATTTTCATTTGGTAGTTTATAAATTAGGTGTTGTATTTTGAATTTTAAAAATTTAGTACGGAAATGATACAACACCTTCACCCTAATTTTTGTACAATACAACACAGTACAGATATATCATTACATTATATCCAGTATAGTATCCAAAGAACTTGATAGAATGTTACCCAAGTGCATATTTATTTATTTATTTTGAATTTTAATTAGCAATGAAATTTTCAAATAAAATTTTTACTCATTAATAAAAATGCAAATAATACAAACTAAAATCTGTCTGAGGGAAACCCAACGATAGCTTTCTGACAGTTCAAATTACCAAAGTAAAAGATAAAAAATTTTGGGAGAGAAAAAACTTCATTTTAACAAAAGCCATTAATATATAGGTTTATAAAAAGTTATGTTTTTTACTTTAAACTAGCTACCTGAATTTGATTCTATATTTTATCTACACACACACACACAGCTTTTTCATTAGCATTTTATACGAACCACTGCGCTATCCCAAAACTGGTTTATTAGGCTAGAAATAGGCCTAGGCTTGAAATAGGCCTGAAATAATATTTTCCTACGTTTCCCATCCCTTATCCCTGGTCTTATTACAATAAAGATATTTTGACAATTTAAAGTAAATTCTTTTAAATTAAGAAAGTAAATAAAATTTATTTGTCTTATCTATTCAAGTATTGATTTAATGTGAAAGTAAAGCCTAAAGAGTTGTTTCAAGTCTCTGCAATAACATATTAGGTCAATAAGCTCTTACCTACGGACAAATGGATAAGCTGGTTGCCTTTTGATTGAGAAAAAAATATCAACCAGCATTTCGTTTAGTTAATTGCATTTCCTTTAAAGAAATCAAAGTCCCCAGTAACATGTCAGCCATCTATCTTAAATATCCCGGCATTTATAACTAAGGAGTAGCTTCGCTACAAAATTGCCAAAGCATGAAAATATTTTTAAACTCATATTTGGAACATTTCTGTTTTTTTCGGATATTAAAAGGGGGGGTTGGTGGGAGGTGGGGATAACCTCAATTTATTATGAAAGGGTTAACGGAAGAAGGAGGGTCAAAATGGTTTATATAAAAGGTTTATAAAATAATTGTGGGTATAATATTATATTATGACTGGCTTGTGGAATTCGCCAACAACATTCCTGCTAATTATCAATAAGATATGCATCATTTTCATAACTTTTATATCAAAATAACCCGGGTTAAATTTGCTTGATGAAAGTATTCTATAATTATTAAAATATTTTTGATAAGTCATTATCTCACATTTTATCGCTTTTTTATACCGTAGCTCTTCTAATACTTACTTTGTTTGTCTGTTTAAACTTACGTCTAAGGGGGGAGGGGGAGAAGTATTTCTCAGCTACAACGTATAAACTTGATCTTTTCTTTGTCATCAATACCATCTTAAAACATCCATATCGGTCGGACAACTTTTAGGCAGCTTTTTATCAGCAATAATTCTAAACAGCTGATTTTTTAATCATTGGGGATTTATGGCCAATTTATAAAATTTTTGTTGGAAATGAAACTGAATTCCTAGTTGTTCAATGCGATTTGTGTGTCTTTATTTGAAACTGAAAGGATAAGTTGCTTTATTTACATTCTTAGCTGTTTTTGCTTGTTTTTGAGTTAGAAAATTAAGCAGTTGCGTTTATCAGCCGTAGTCACAAGCCACCCCAAAAGGCTCAGCAACCCGCAGACAACCTGGGATCGTAATTCCACTAATCTTGCATATTAAACAAAGCTGCAGTCGCAACCGCAACAAACCGCGCCGATCCGAGAAAGCTGATTAGGGTTACAGAAGAAACCAACCGTAGGCCACACATAGCCGCAACAGCCTCACAGGTTATTCCAAACTTATCCGCAGCTACCTTCAATGGCAGCGCGGAGAGTATCAAAAACTAATAAACTTTTTATTGAACATATCGTACGGCTATCTTGGCATCAATATATTAAATAAAATTAGCTTGATTTTATAGACCCTGATAAATATATCAGAAAAAAACACTTAATCTAATGGCCTATCACACGCCTATCAAAAAATTAAAACCTCAATCAAGACATTACAAACTCCATTAAATTGTTTTCTAAAGTTATTATAGAAAATTAGAAAAAATGGCTCCATTTACTTTCACCAATAAGTCACTTTCAACCTAAATTTTGGAGATTTTTAAACATTCATGTTTTTAATAATTTAGGAAATTGTTCTTTAAATTTAATTTTGTATAATATGTGATTGAGTCTTTATGTCCTCTAACAAGGAATCAACTCGGGTGACATCAATTTTTGACTTGACAAAGCCCTTAGCCCGTACACCAAAATATGTATCTTTTAATATTTAAAATATATTCATCATGTACATTACGACTCATTTCCAAAAAAAGCTTAAAAATGTGGGACCTTTGTTTAGTTTATTTGATAAAGTGAGTGAGAATAGATATAAGAGCATTTTGTTATAGACCCAAGGTATTTAATATATAGGTATACTTAAAATACAGCTAATTTTGGTATCGCAAATAAATCCTATTTAAAGTTTTATTTTAAAACTTCATTTTGTTCGTACCTATACTTCAGAATGTTATAAAAGACATATCCTAAAAGAGTTTTAACTTTTTAAGATACCTGAGATTTTTGTATTCTTTATACTCACTTGTGATTATATTCATTAAAGTAAAAGAATAGAGAGGGAAGAGGTGAAATAAATACTTGTACCCCATGGACTTTCAAATGGGGCTTTGAATATAAGCCAACAGCGTCGGAAATATTAACACATCCAAATCGCTACAAAAGAGCAGAAAGCAATTTGACATCAGAAGAAAAAGATCCCCACAACTTGGGCCAGGTAGTTGTCTGGGTTAAAAATCTATACTGATACATTATTCTATATTCTCAACTGTTATTAACATATGCATGTAAATGATTTTAGCTTTATTTCTGAGCTGTTTTATCATCTCACTTAATAAATATCATGTATAGGTTTTACAGCATATCTGAATTAGCCATGGGTAATTGAGTCTAATAGCAATCATTACACAACAATACACTCCACTATATACCACTACACACCTAGGATATAGGAATAGTTATGTGACTTGGTGCACACATACAATATTATTACACAACTATACACTCCACTATATACCACTACACACCTAGGATATAGGAATAGTTATGTAACTTGGTGCAAACACACAATATTATTACACAACTATACACTCCACTATATACCACTACAACTAGGATATAGGAATAGTTATGTAACTTGGTGCATACACACAATATTATTACACAACTATACACTCCACTATATACCACTACACCTAGGATATAGGAATAGTTATGTAACTTGGTGCATACACACAATATTATTACACAACTATACACTCCACTATATATCACTACACACCTAGGATATAGTAATAGTTATGTAGCTTGGTGCACATAACCACTTATTGCAGTAAAATAATCCATTCTCTCTGTCCCTGAGAACGCATTATATGAAATTGGTCTTTAACATTTTCTCAGCATAGCACCATGTACGATGGTCAATGTTGTGGTCAAAAAGTATAATAAAATTGTGAGTTAGATTTTCAACTTTTATTAGAACACAGTAATAGTGTCTGACTGATTATGACGTAACAAAAAGAATTAGCCAATGAGAGGCCGTTATTGACCAATGGTAAAATTTATAGTGGCCTCTCATTGGCTAATTTTTTTGTTACGTCAAACACTATTACTGTGTTCCTTTTATTACGATATAATTATCCTAATTATCTTATTTTTATAATAATAACTCCTAGGAAAGCAAAACATATCTCAAATCAAGTCTTTAACAAATTGCACTTTAATTTTTAACTAAATCCTATTTTTATATTGTCTCCAAGGCACAATGTGTTTTGAGAGTTTTGCTTGGTTGTTCATTGATTTTTGTTAAAAATTTATTCATTTAAATTTCTATAATTTTCCCTTGCATTAAAGAACAATTAGGGTTACATTAAAGCTTGTATTTCAACAAGTGCATATTTACAAATATAAAAATAATCACACATTAACAAATATTTAAGAATAACCAGGATTTAGGAGCTTAAGTCTCATGTTGCATAACAGAAGTTTTACTGAAATATTAGAAAATTCAATAAAATGTTAAAATAATTAGAAACTCAGACAATTGAATAAATAGGATTAAATTAACAAATTTACTAGATTCTATTGTATTCATTGAAATCATCCTTTCAGCAAATGGCTTACAGTTTGAAAACAATAAATAACAAATATTCTAAATTATTACAATTACCCATTTAGATAAAAGGTCTTACATGGCATAAAAGTAACAATTAGGAATTAAACTAGCAAATGGTAATTATTTTCCATTATGATCAAATGATTTTAAATCTTGAAAGATTTGAATAAATCAAATATTTAGGAAGAGATAAATATAAAAATCATTACCGGACATTGAGTCTTCCAAGCTCAAGCAGGCAGGTTTTTCATTCCAGGTTAGGCTAGGCTGTTTTAATCAAATGTATCAGCTAAATGAACCTGAACAGCTAGAATTAATAGCATAGATTAAATATGTCAAAGAGTTTATTTGACATATCCAACCTAAAAACATACAACAAATAATAAATCATATGTATATAAGGCTAGATTTATTTATTCCAATCTCGGGTAAAGAAATTTAGGATTAGAATAGTTAAATCAATCAATCAATTGTGGGATTAACAGCAGTAATAAATCCAATAATTTGCTGGGGTTTACAGCAATATATAATCAAACAATAAATTAGTAATTTGCTGGGGTTTATAGTAAAGAACAATCAATCAATAAATCAATTAATAAAGATTAATGTAATAGTAAAATTTATAAATTAATATATTATAACTTCTACTGGGACAACTAATCCTACTATTTGAAGCTATGATAAATCAATATATTGAAAAAATTCTACACTTTTATTCTATAGGAAAATCTTTTATCAATTGGTAATTCTGATAAAAAATAAGTGTAGTATCAAATTACTAAAGCTTAGGCCAATAAGTTTACTTTAGTTTAATCCAATCCAATTACTCTATGAACTTGAGTATTCTAAATAATAAATCAATTTAGAATGGGACTTACCACTCTGGACAGGTTTGTTCTTGGTAGCTGGCCTTCTTGGACTCGAAAGGACTTAATATTTAGTAGCTCTCTCTTTGACTACTGGTTCAGACTACGATTCTATTGTTGTATTCCTTGGCTTATATAGGCGTTGTACATACTCAAAACCAGTTCTTTGTTTGTATACAATAGTGTACAGCAAAGATTTTTATATATTTATCAGTTAGGGAGTTGAATCCATTTTTATAAAAGCAGAAACATAATCTATGATTATGGTTTTGACCCTGTAAAACTGTAATCTACCCTTCCACTTTCCCCTCTCTTGGTGAAGATATCTTCAACGCCGATACGATTTTTGAAATGTAAGATTCTACTTTTAATAGAGGCGAAACTGAAATCATACATTCATGTTTACATATCAGCGTATTCATAAACATTGATTTCCTTATTTATATCAACATAATAGTAATGTATCATTCTACTTTCAATAGAGACAAAACTGGAATGATACATTCAAGATAACATATTATATATTTAAATCGACATAGTAGAAATGGTACATATTAAATAGTTTTTTTTTATATTTTTATTAGTTTAAAGTTTTTAAGAAAAAAAGGACCTAAAAATAAAGGTTGCTAACACTTAACAATCAGGCCCATTTCCGAACCTTAATCGTTCAATGCTCCCCCCCTCCACATATCATCTCAGCTCCTATTAGAGTTAGATGGCAAAAAAAATTGTGCATGTTCCCTGTTAAATAATAAATTTCCGACTTTAAGTGAGACAAAGTCATTTTTCCTTTACTTCACCCTTTCATTTAACAACTTTATTTTTTAAGGTTAATTAAAATGTTAAATGAATGTAATTTCCTTATTTTTGAAGCTAGAACAATTTTTTCACAAAATGTTTATCTTAAAGTAAATTTTGTATTAGAAATCTCCAAACATAAATTTTCTTATTCGTTGGCTTAACAACTTTGGGGACTTTTACTGAATTTTGATTGGTTGGTTTAACCACTACTATCTATAATACAAAGTAAAACGATGTCTTTCTGTCTGTCTGTCCGACCATTCGTCTGTCCCTTAAGATCTCGGTAACAACTGAACCGATCGGATTCTACTCTTCAGGGTATATACCTATTGGTCCTGTTGTGGTTTTAAGCTATTTTCTTGGGGGGTGGGACAATCCCCCCCCAAAAAAAAAAAATTATGGTGATGCCCAGAAATTATGGGCGCAGCACCAGAATTTTTATTTTTTAAAAAATTTTTAAAAATTTTTTAAAAATTTTTTTTAAAAATTACCACATGGGGCAAAGCTCCTCGAGGCTAGGGGCAAAGCCGCTAGTACTTAATAACATAACCATTCAAAATCCAATAAAAGACCCCAAAGTTGTTAAGCCAGCCAATAAGAAAACGTTATCGTAAAACTTTGGGGACTAGTGTAATAAACAGTCCATTGTCCACCTCTCTCTCTGCTAGTTCCCAAAGTTTTACAATAACGTTTTCATTTTTGTTTGCTTAACATCTTTCGGGACTTTTACTAAATTTTAATTGGTTAGTTTATTCAGTATAGTGTCAAAACTTTTCAACCACTGATAGCAAATTACAGTAGGGGTATTTTTGGGAATGTACATCCATTTATCAGCTATTGTCTTAAACCCATTAGATCCCTGGTGGCTATAAACTTGAATTAAAGTACCTAGAGGTTTTGAACCAGCTAAAAAGGTAATTTCAGTCCAATGTTCCCTACCTCCCTGGGTACAATAAAAGTTGTCTACAGAGAGGGAAAAATGGACGAAAAATTAAATAAATTCTGTCTATAATAACATGAGAAAACAGAATGAGAAGGACAGTAGCACCCTGTAATCGTTATCAGAAAGTCCTGAATGTTCATTTAAAACATTTGACAAAGCTTTTTATATTAAGAGTTATAACAATATAAATTGATAAGATACATACAAAATGTTATTGCTTTTAAGCGACGTTTTCTACAAAAAGAGTCGGTAGAAGTCTAATGTATGTCTAAAAAAATAACTCTTATGGTTTGCAGGTTTCTATAACTATGTCTTTTTAATATGTTAAGTTCACTCTCAGCAAAATAAGGGAGGGTTCAAATTTCAGTAGTACCCAAAGGTTTATAAACATTTGTTGGATTTATAAATTTGTTTACTTTTATTTAATCTTAATTGGTTGATGAAAACTGGCATTGTCAAAACTAAACAGCCAAGATTAGTTGTTTATTGCATCTGTTTTTCCAGTTTTGTTAGTCCCGAAGGGGCGAAGGTCCAGTCTAACTAAACTGGTGTTCATATTACAACTTTTTACTTTACAATTTGTAGAAAAATGTCTATAATACATTACAATACATGGTTTCAAGTATGGATTAGACGGGTCTGATCCAGCGGATATTAATTGGTTTCGTAGCCATACTGTAAAATCAAAAAAAATCATGGACAGAATGACGGACAGGTAGAAAAGTGAATTTTAGAGTACAATCGCATTTTATTCTTTCTTAGTTAGTATATTTGTATCCAGAGAGGAAGGAGACAATTGACTGCTTATTACAATAGTACTCAAAGTTTTACAATAACGTTTTCTTATTCATTGGCTTTGATTGGTTGATTAAATTGTATTTATAAATGTTGGAACCACTAATTTTTATCTACAGAAGGGGTCATTTAGTGCGTCATCATTATGGATGTGCATTAATCTATCGGCCATTGTCTTATCTCTTTAGAACCCTGATATGTTTCATAATTTTATTTGTTAGCTTTGCTTAAGTGAAAGCTTTTCATTACATTAAGTTTTAAGTCTTAAGTATGTGTTATAACATATATAACATAGGCCGAAGTTAAACTTTAGCTGAGAGTGATAGGACAATGGCAGATTGGTTATCATACCTTTTTACATAAAAATGAAATGGTTTGGAATGGATAATTAATATTCCATCGTCCTTTACCATTATCCCAAAGATAATTAAATCTATGAGGCCTTTGAATCTAATTTATTAAGTTATTTGAAATATATTCAAATCTATTTTTACAGTTTTAAAGAATCTTTAGATAAGAATTACCTTTACATAAATTCAATCCACCTACAATGACAGCCAAAATAGACAGGCAAAATTTCTGCATTCTATTTTGTACTTCAGTTTGAATTTTCATTGGTTTGAAATAAATGCACATTTAAAATAATCTTTGTCTAAGAAAAGATAAATATACCTTACGTGATTTTATTTTACTTTTTGGGCTAATTGTTATCGCTGAGAGAAAAGAAAAAATAAGTATTAATTTTAAAAGCTATTGATCCATCTCAACCCAAGAATACTTTATCAAACTAACATCTTTGTACAGGCCATATATATATTTCAATAACTAAGGTTATCATTCTCAATCGTCCTGTAAAGGAAAAAAAACACAAATCAGTAAATAATACATACAAAAAGTCTATTTTTGACAAATTTGAATAAGATATTTAACATTTCTTTTTTTCTTTTGATTTAATGATGGAGATGCGACATACAAATTTCAAAATTCTTTGAACGTACAGACAAGATTCTTATAGAAATGCTTCGCATCTAGTTCACTTTATTCATACCCTCTATAAATTTAACACAAATATTGATTGACAGTTCATAGTAATTATCGCGCGCACTTCAGGCATAAGACACAGATAATCTGGTCAGCCCTCAGGCAGTTTTAATGTATTTTTATGCATTTTCAAGTCTATTATTACCAATATAACACCATATATGGGTAATACTAGCCTAACCATGGTAATCTATATGTGATTGAATATTGTTATATGCTTATATAAAACATTATATCTATTGTTGAAGTAATCATGTAACCATTATGTAAAACTAAGTATACCTATAGCCATAGCTACATTTACGTCACAAGTTTAACATACAAACACCTTATTAAACAGACAAGGACTAGATCCTGGTAAATAGTTGTCATTATAACTTGCACTTCTTAAAATCACTCAGTTATTCATTGACTCTTGAACTATTAAGTTTTTCTCCTGGCTTAAAGATAATGATCTTAGTTAATTTAGCATACATTGTAGTTTAAATTTAGGTTCCTTAGTACTTAGCATGAATTGTGCCTAGGTCTTATGTTAGAAGCCTAACACTATGCACAATTAGATGCTTTGGACTTAAGGCACTTTCCTGTCCTACACTACTTATATTTATTATCTCTTATCCTGTATATTTTCATACTTAACTGATTCACTTGTAATATAAATACACTTTATAAAACCATTTTCCTTCTTAAGTGCTTCATATACTTATATGATATAGATCAAACATCATAACCAGCCATTTATTCTTAATTTAAAGCAATATAATACCGCGCGTGGGTATTTGTTGAACTGCCACGGGTTCAACCAAATTCGTATTATACTTGTGAGAATAAAAGGAAAAGCATTCTTCACTGACGAGCCGACGCTGAGAATGTCTATGTGTATTGCAGTAAAAGTAGGATTTAAGTAGTACTCATAGAAGAGCGATCTCCATACCGTAAATTTTGGACAAGCGCCCCATTCGCACTACCAATGAATTGTAGAGATGCATCGCATTTTTTTAAAAGGTTATGTAATTAAAAATGCTCCCACTACATATCAATTTATGGTCTAACAGCAGACCACAGTGAAAACAAATTTTCAAATTTAAACCAACAAATAAGTATTTTTTCTGTTGATTTTTTGGTATCTGTGCATATAAAAGGAAACGGCATTATCCTCTTAGGAATTGTTTATCAATTTTGAAAATTTGGGTACCCTCCCCCTAGATATTCCACACTTTTCTGGGATCTTGCTGTGTCAAGTATCAACTGTGAGGAATACCAAAGGATGACTCCATGCAAAATTTGAGCCGGATCCGGCCAAAACTGGTCGGGATTTTTATGAAAAACCGTTTTTTTCCGGTTTTTATCGGATATCTGTAAATCAAGCCCCCTCCTGGGTACGCCCCAATATTGATTTTTGCTTGAAGGTCTGATCTGAATTTCTCAACACTGGATATGACCCCTAGAGTTGAGAAAATGGTTAAAATCCGGTCTTTTGACCGGTTTCCGGTCATTTCCGGCCCAAAAAAGAATTAAAAAATCAAAATTTCATCTAAAATTAAAATAATATGCTTTTAATTCCATTTTTCATTAATAATTTTTCAAAAATCAAAAAGCTTAGGTAATGAAGATAGTTTTAACAACTTAAAATGTGAAAAAAGGTTGAAAATTGACAAACTTAATTTGAAAAATGTTGGTAAATCCTAAAAATTTGACGGATTTATATATACATTTCAGAATATAGGTTGACTATGGTCTTTAAGACATGCCATATCCAACAAAATTACAATGAGAGGGTCTAAATGTTTTTCTTAACCAAAATTCTACATACCCTGGCAGTTCCAGGGATATGTCAGTAAGGCTTGTTGACTGGCCAGACTAAAGGCCGGATTTGATGGTTATCAACAGTTAAACGTAGCGATTTTCGGTTTTTCTGTTTAAATTGTGTTTGAAAGCGTAAAATCCTGAAGGCTGGTATTCTCACACTACATTACTCTCAATACACTGTGGGCTACAATTGAATCAAGACAAAAGTAAGTGCCGAGCCCTGGGACCTATGTAGGGTGAAAATATACATAAATCCTTGATGATTCCAGGTGGAGACAAAATATTTTAGCGGGGTCTTTTGGTTTTTTTTCAATTTAAAGTTCTGAAAAAAAATTGAAAAAAATATGAAAATCTTTAATAAAAAACAAACAAAAAATAATTTTTAATATTTTTTTTTATTTAAAGATACAAACAACTTATATCAATACTATAAGCTTTAAAAAATCACAATTTTCAAATTTAGACTTTCAATATAAAGATTTGTAGAAAAAAACTAACAACAAATTCTAACATATTTCTGATCAACATAGCAATAAAATGTCTTTTGCAAAATCTTTATCATCAAAAATAAATAGCACTTACTCAAGACTTTTTTTCATTTAAACTTATACTTTTCACATTAATTAACTTTAAAGATTGATTTTTTTCAAAAGAAAGGTTGCGTGATTTTTTTATTCATAATTAATTGCCTAATTTTGAGATTCAGATAAAAAACCTTACTGCTTTATATCATTGGATACTCTACTAGCAGCGGCTACGCCTCTAGAGGCATATAGGGTTGGGGGGGAAGACGAACCCCCCCTTACAATTACAGTTTTTTTAATGAAAAAGTTAAAAACATTTATTTTGGAGAGTTGATTCTCTTGGGATAGTGATGGTACCCTTCCCAAAAATAGTAATAAACCTTAGCAGGACATATAAGAAGCTACCATGTAAAGGAGAACCATATTGGTTCAGTGGTTAGTGAGATCCCTTGGTGCACAAAGACTCACATAGAACGTGTTACTTTATTATAAAGATACATATATACACAGAAACTCTACAATCAGAGTATGTCTGTTTGTTCATCCGTCTGTATAAAAACATTACAGAATATATTTATTTGGTACTAGCGGCTACGCCTCTAGAGGCCTTTAGGGGCACTTGAGAGGGGAAGAAGTGGTTGAATTCTACAACTAGATTCTTGTTTTAGACTTAAAAAGAAAAAGTTATTTTTTGTGTGTGAAATGGGGTCCTTTTTTAAGGGGTTGATTTCTCCTAGGATGGTGGAGGTACCCTCCCAAAATAAGTTATAAACCTTTCAAGAACCAATGAGAAGCTACATAGAAAAAAAAGAACCATTGATCATTGTTAATTACTATTCAGGGATCTAAAGGGATAAGACAATGACCGCTAAATTGATTTACATTCCCAAATATGATACATGGATAACCCTACTGTATGTTTCAGTTAATGGTTGAAATGTTGGGCCCTTAATTTAATAATCCAACCAAACAAAAATCGCAACAGGTCCCCTAAGTAGTTAAGCCAACGAATAACAAATTCCTATATTAAACTATGGGGACTAGTCTAATAAACAGCCCATTGTCCCATCTTGCTCTGATTAATATATTTTTGTATCTGTATGTTAAACTTTTCTTTATTTGTATTCTTTCACTAATTATGGATGTTGTCTTTTTCCCTTGTTAAATCCAATTACCTAATTCTGGATATTCTTTGAGGTTGATAATTACAATTATATTTTATTAAATGGAAAAAGAACAATTTAATCATAATTTAAGATAAAAATTATTTTATCACTTGCGGTTTTGCCCCTAGAGGCATCTAGGGGCCCTTGATAAGTGGGGGGAAGATGACCCCTCCCCTACTTTCAGTTTTAGTATGTAAAAGAAAAAGTTTTTTTTTTAAATGTTGGGTAGGAACTAATGTTCCTAAACTCAAAACTTCTCATGACCATGAAAAACTTGAACCAATAAGAACTATATCAGTTAAGCGGTTACAAAGAATCTTCGGTACCGACAGACACCCTCAAACACACACACACACACACACACAAACAGACAGACACAGAAACTGTTACTTTTATATAAGGATTAATAGACACTAAACTACTCCTTAAAATGTTGATCCTATATCAGTCTAAAAGATAGGTCAATAAAGAAGAACCAAATTGGTCCAGCGGTTATCAAGAACTTCAGGCACAGACAGAAAAAACACACGGACATCCTATCTTTTTTATACAGGGATATAACTTTTAAACGATAAGAAAATTTTTTTTTTCCAGATGATATTTCTCTCCCTGCTTTAATGCACTATTTATGATACAAAATAGATTGATGTCTGTTTGTCCATCTTTCTGATGCTTAAGAACTGATATGGTTCTTTTTTTACTTTACTATGTAGATTCTCATTGGTCCTTGGAAGGTTTATAATTTTTTTTAAGAAAGAGAAGAGAAATCGCCCCTTAAAAAAGGACCACAACACACAAAAAAATCTTTTTCTTTTTAAGCCTAAAATAAAAATATAGTTGTTGAATTCAACCCCTTCTTCACCTCTTAAGTGCCCCTAAAGGCCTCTAAGGGCGTAGCCGCTATAGCAAAATAAATATATTCTGTATTGTTTTTATGCAGACGGATGAACAAACAGACATACTCTGATTGTAGAGTTTCTGTGTATATATGTTTCTTTATAATAAAGTAACACGTTCTATGTGAGTCTTTGTGAACTATGGCTCTCCTTTACATGGTAGCTTTTCATATGTCCTGGTAAGGTTTATAACTGTTTTAAGAAAGGGTACCACCACTATCCCAAGAGAATTAACTCTCCAAAATAAATGTTTTTGACTTATTCATTAAAAAAAACTGTAATTGTAAGGGGGGTTCGACTTCCCCCCCAACCGAAGGGCCTCATATGCCTCTAGAGGCGTAGCCGCTGCTAGAAGATTATCCATTAATATAAAGTAGTAAAGTTTTTTAACTGAATCTCAAAATTAGGCAATTAATTATGAATAAAAAAATCACGCAACCTTTCTTTTGAAAAAAATCAATCTTTAAAGTTAATTAATGTGAAAAGTATAAGTTTAAATGAAAAAAAGTCTTTAGTAAGTGCTATTTATTTTTGATGATAAAGATTTTGCAAAAGACGTTTTATTGCTATGTTGATCAGAAATATGTTAGAATTTGTTGTTAGGTTTTTTCTACAAATCTTTATATTGAAAGTCTAAATTTAAAAATTGTGATTTTTTTAAAGCTTATAGTATTTATATAAGTTGTTTGTATCTTTAAATAAAAAAAAATATTACAAATCAATTTTTGTTTGTTTTTTATTCAAGATTTTCATATTTTTTACAATTTTTTTTCAGAACTTTAAATTGAAAAAAAACCAAAAGACCCCGCTAAAATATTTTGTCTCCACATGGAATCATCAAGGATTTATGTATATTTTCACCCTACCTAGGTCCCAGGGCTCGGCACTTACTTTTGTCTTGATTCAATTGTAGCCCACAGTGAATACAATGCAAATTAAACTGAATGTTTTTTAAACTGTTTTTAACCTATTTTTGAATGGGGGGTCAAAAATATACTAGGACACCTATAGAATCAGACTGCAGAGCCCAAATTTGAATTAAGTCCCCAAATCCCCCAAAAAAGTTTATTGGGTACTTAATTCAAATTTAGGCTCTGCAGTCCGATTCTACTGTTGTCATAGTATATTTTTATATATGTTTTAAAAATAGGTTAAAAACAGTTTAATGATTTTGACTATAAAAAAGGTGTTTTTATTGTAAAAATGTTATCAGATACTGGCATCCTAAGTTTCTGCCAAAAATTAGCTTATAATTTTCTAGGTGACATATTTTAATAATGAAAATTTTATTATTAGCAATGAAAAACTTTCAAAATTTTCATTGTACTTAAAATATGATTTTGAAATGTCTATAACTTTTTTGTTTTTGAAGCTGGAGGCTTCAAATTTTTTGTATTGGGTCTACTTGTGGCAGTCTTTCAGCAGTTAAAGCGTGGTATTTCTTGCTGGCTTCCTTCAAAATTAAACTCACAAAATTTTCATTAATTTAATAACAAACAAATTTGCTTCTATGTTTTTTTCTGTTATTCAAGAGGAGCCCCCCCCCACCCCTCCCCCCGACAGATTCCGAATTCTATCTAAGGCAAAGTCTTGGTGAACTAGACTTTCCTTTAACCTATCCTCCCTTGCCCCATCCAGATATACAGTGGCAAGGGTAATAGTAGGGGGGGATTGAGTGTAAAGGGGGAGGCAGAAAAGATAATAAAAAAATCTCCATGTTCCTTTCGAATGACAGAAAAAAACATAGAAGCAAATTTGTTTGTTATTAAATTAATGAAAATTTTGTGAGTTTAATTTTGTAGGAAGCCTGCAAGACTGTCACAAGTAGACCCAGTACAAAAAATTTGAAGCCTCCAGCTTCAAAAAGAAAAAAGTTATAGACATTTCAAAATATTATTTTAAGTTCAATGAAAATTTTGAAAGTTTTTTATTGCTTATAATAAAAATTTCATTATTAAAATACGTCGCCTAAAAAATTATAAGCTTATTTTTGGCAGAAAATTAGGATGCCAGTAACTGATAACATTTTTACAATAAAAACACCTTTTTTTATAGTCAAAATCATTAAAAAACATTCAGTTTAATTTGCATTTTATTGAGAGTAATGTAGTGTGAGAATGCCAGCCTTTAGGATTTCCAGCAAATCAGAAGTCTGAGTCCATGCTAAGTCCGCTGAACAGCCAATCACAGCTGAGTATCTGTATTACTTGCATTTGTTTTATTTTTTCCCGCTATGATTTTATGCTTTCAAACGCAATTTAAACATAATTTTTTAAAAGACATTTTGACTATAAAAAAGGGTGTTTTTATTGTAAAAATATTATCAGTTACTGGCAGTCTAAGTTTTTGACAAAGATAAGCTATTAATTTTGCTTCCAGATGACGTATTTTAATAATTAAAATTTTATTATTAGCAATGAAAAACTTTCAAAATTTTCATTGTACTAAAATAATGATTTTGAAATTTCTTTAACTTTTTTGTTTTTGAAGCTAGAGGCTTCAAATTTTTTGTATTGGGTCTACTTATGGCAGGCTTTCAGCAGTTAAAGAGAGGTATTTCTTGCAGGGTTCCTTTAATAGTTGGTCTTCCATTTATTTTAATTTAATTCAAAAATTCTCATTGAAACAGATTAATTACAATTTGTTACTTAGCAGTTTATTAGAAATATATAAAAATTTATGGAAATATTTATCCTACAGTCAAGAATCAGATAACCTGTAGAGTCATATATTAGCACAATTGAAAAAGGATATCGATTTGGTCAAACCGGTCCTTTAATCCATCAACTGAAAAGAGAAATTCTAGCAGATAAACACCTTTGTTTATTTTTTGTTATTTATGAATCATTCCAGTAATACAGCAAAGGAATTTTTCAACCATATGATTTCTAAAAGCTATCTTTGTCTTAAGAAATGCAAATTTTATCTTTTTCCTGTCAAAATTTTTACACATTTCTACCAATAACTTAGCCTTATTATTCTTCTGCAGTTATTCTATTGGCTGATTTAGAGATGGTGTCTCTAAATTTTCTCAATTCTTAATAAGTAAAGAATTCTATACATTAAAGGGCAAATATAGGTTGAATATGATATGGGCTTACAATTTAGGTGCAATTCTATACTTTTAGAATATCTATGCCAAATTTTAATAATCAAAAAAAAATTAAGTAGATATTGCAATTTTTGTGTTCACTTCAACATATAAAAATGAACAACAAAATTGGCTTTTTTATCTTTTCTAAGACTTTTTTTTTACTATTTTGCTTAAGTTTGATTGACTATTACATTGGCATGCATCTTAAATGACAATTTAAATGTTTATTTTTTTAGATTTTATTCAATTTTTAAAAAGCGTAAAAATATTTTGCATATTTGTGCGTCAGGAGTATTGACTAGGGTAAATAATACGTTTTAAAGTTTCTTTTCTGTACAAAGATCATTGATTAATTCTGGATGATATAAATACCCTAAAGTAAGCATTTTTCAACACACACACAAACGAAGACACACGAATCGGTTGCACAATTTCTCCAGAAAAAAATATAAGAAAAAAGAAACAATGTTCACCTATCATTTTTGTCCCCTTTAAATTAATTATAACAATTACAATAAAATTTTCATACTGACATGAAATAAAATTTTTCTGTTAAAGGTTTTTTTATAAAAAAAATCATATACTTTATACTTTGGTGGGGAATATTGTTAAGGAAGTAAAATCCAAGTTACAAAAAAATACATTGATAACTCGTTTCCACATTTCATTTAACGAAAGCTTTTTAATTCAACCTTCCTAAGAATCCTTTTGTGATGCTAGGGTGTTTGGAGTTCTTAGGGAACCATACCAATTAGATAAAATTACATGTCCAGGTTTTAAGCTATAACAGACTTATACAATTAAATATGTAAATATCTTTAAGTTATTTATAATCTATGGAATGGCACGGTTTTTTTGAGCCCATATCATATTCAACCTAAATTTGCCCTTTAAACTGTTTTTAACCTATTTTTAAAACATATATAAAAATATACTATGACAACAGTAGAATCGGACTGCAGAGCCTAAATTTGAATTAAGTCCCCAATAAACTTTTTTTGGGGGATTTAAAAATTAATATTTACTGATGCTCTGGTCATTTTTGACCAGAGCAAAAGGTCTTGTTTTTATTGGGGTAAAATTCGTAGCTTTTAGAGTGTTTTGCTTCATAAATCTTGTATTCTGGTATAGAGTAAAATTAGGCCTTTTGATTTCATCTAAATTAATTAATTAAAAAATTAATTCTTTATAATATATCAATGAATTAACATTAACATGTTTGTGTTCTATCACTTATATTAAAAACATAAAAAATAGCTGTAAAGGGTTAAATGACAACAAATGTTTATGCAATACAACAAATTTATTTTTGTCACATATACAAATGTGATATAAAATAAGATTATTCAAACTTATTTTTTAAAATAATTTTAAAAAGTATGTAACTTTTATGTGTATGGTTTTCATTCTTTTCATTTTAATTGAATAAAAATTATTTAACTACATTGGAAATGAGTCACTTTGTGAAAACACTCTTTTTTTGAATTGTAAAGAATTGAAATAAAACAAGACTTCTTATTGGTTAGACTTCAGAATTATTAGTTTTATTGTAAATGTTAGATTTTTCAATGAAATTAATTGTTTTGGAAAAAAAATTATTTCTAATGAACAGAGTAATGTTTTTTTATTGTATTAACATAAAGTGAATTATATAAAAATGTTCTGTAAGCAACAATATTACCCGAAGTAAAAAAAGAACTTTTGCTCCGGTCAAAATGACTACAGCAACACTAAAAATTAATTTTTAAATCCCCCCAAAAAAGTTTATTGGGGACTTAATTCAAATTTGGGCTCTGCAGTCTGATTCTATAGGTGCCCTAGTAAATTTTTGACCTCCCATTCAAAACTAGGTTAAAAACAGTTTAATGTTTAAGATCAAAAGGAAAACAAATAAAACACAAAGACAAGTTAACCAAATTCAAGTCAAATCACAACTGCTGCATTGATTTCACATTAACCCATTAGTGACAAACCGGGTATTAAAACCCGGTTCCATAAAATGTAAAAAAAAACGGTTTCCAGCTTCATAATTGCATCATTCTCAGTATGAATCCCCCCTCTACTACCCTGGCTTTAATTTCCCCCTAGAGCAGGCAGTTTTGCTTACTTCCATTTGCCGGTATAGCTCAACAAAGTTTGAAAATCATGAAAATTCAAAATACCCCATCTAACTTTTTTGTTTTTATAGTAAAGTCGCTGATTTTTTTTGTGAAATCCAAAGTTTATTGACAAGTACATCTATTTGTGAATTCGTTTTATTTAAATTATTATTTTTTATATGATTTTTTTATCGTTTTTTTACGCCCTATATAAGCCTGGTTTGGCATGGGAGTCAGGAGTCTGATATTTTTATTACCCCGTTTTACTAATAGATCTTTTTTGACAACAACAACAAAACAAATTTGTTTGTTATTAAATTAATGAAAATTTTGTGAGTTTAATTTTAAAGGAAGCCTGCAAGAAATACCACGCTTTAACTGCTGAAAGACTGCCACAAGTACACCCAATACCCCAAATTTTAAGCCTTCAGCTTCTATAACAAAAAAGTTCTAGGCATTTTAAAATGACATTTTATGTACTATGAAACTTTGCCATTAACTAATTATATTTTTACAATAAAAATACCCATTTTTATAGTCAAAATCATTAAAAAAAATAAGTTTAACTTGGGTTGTACCGAGTGTACTGTAGCCAATCAGAAGGCTGAATTAGCTAAGCAACCAATCACAGCTGAGCTTGTATTAGTTAACCCCTTTGTTTCCACTATGATTTTTGTTTACAAATGCAATTTAAATCGAATTTTTTTCATAGATTTTGACTATTAAATTTGGGGTTTTTATTTTAAAAATGTAATCAGTTACCGGCAATCTAAGTTTCTGACAAAGATAAAGTTATAATTTTATGTCTAGGCGACATAATTTAATATTGTTTTTTTCTTTTATGAGCATTGGAAATCTTTCAAAATTTTCATTGTACATAATATGCTATTTTGAAATGCCTAGAACTTTTTTGTTATTGAAGCTGAAGACTTTAAATTTGGGGTATTGGGTCTACTTGTGGTAGTCTTTTAGCAAATAAGGCGTGGTATTTCTTGCAGGCCTCCTTTAAGGGTGTTTTAGGGTCTCAACGTTTGAAAAAAAAATATTTTTTTAATCCGTAAAAATCTTTTTAACTAAGAATTCTCCATACTTTTCAAATTGGTTGAGAGCTTTAAAAAAGAGTTAATATTTTTTTTCAAAAATAACCAGAGTTTGTGGCGGGGCATTTTCATTTTTGAAAAAAAATTTGAATTTGATTTCTAAGGTTAATTTTTAGGTTTTCCAAAATTCAATATGGGCTTTTTAAGAATTAGGCCAAAAAGTGGATAGGACAGTGTTTTTTTATGAAAAAATTTAAATTTTATTTTTAAAGAAAATGTCTTTAAAAAAATGTTTTTTGTCATAGAAGGAATAGTCTAATCCTTATGAAAATTTTTGTGGATAATCCCTCTAACCAAACCTAAATACATTTGATTGGCCATTTGGCCGTTTTTCATTGATTTCTTTTAGGTTGAAAAAAACGTTATTGGTTTAGCCCCCCTGTGGGGTATTAATCTGTCGACTTTGAGTCCAATTATATCAAACTTCTAAAAGTCCTAGGATAACCTGATAGTCTTTTCCATAAGCTTTCTAAGGATCTTGGTTTTATTAGAAAATATTAATATTTTCCCTATTTATTTTCTTCAAAAAACTGAAAAAAATACCGGTTTGGTTAGAGGGATTATCTCAGATTTAAGATTTTTTGGATAGGCCTCCAGGTTCTGGAGCTCCAGGCCTCCAGGTGGTCTCTCTACAGGTAAAAATGAAAAAAAAAAATTTTTAAGAGTTAGATGTCAGCTTATGAGACAAAATATGTGAATAACAATCAAAAAGAAGCATATTTTGTTTTATAAGTTAACCTCTAACTCTTCAAAAAAAAATCTTATTTTTAATCTTTACCTATACAGAGACCACCTGGAGGCCTGGAGCTCCGGAACCTGGAGGCCTATCCAAAAATTTTAAATCTGGAGGAAATTCATCATATAAAAATGATTTTATCCCTAATAACCTATCCTCTCAGTACAAAGATAAAGCCTATACACCAGGTTTATGCAAATGTGTCAGAACTCTCCCCCCCCCCCCATAATCCCTTCTTTCCTGTAAGCAGTTTATGACAAAAGTTGAAGATTTGGCCGATATAATCCAAATAAGCAAAAATTTTCATCAATTGCTTATAAGAAATTTAACATAAAATCTAATAACCTATTCTCTCAGTCCAAAGATAAAGCCTATACACCAGGATTACGCAGATGTGTCAGAACTTCCCCCCCCCCTCTCTTATTACTCCTCCTTCTTTTTCTTCACTTCAACTGATACAAGCAACTTTTACTATAAATGTCTAAGGATTTATTTACTCCATCCACTTTTAACTCACAAATCAGACCAAATTGTTCAGTAATTGATCAGTAACTTACCACAAAAATGCACAATTAGATAAGCAATTAACCTCTTGGTGCTTACTTACACGGTGAGAGATTACTAGGGAAATATTAAGATGAAAAAAAATGAACAAAAAAATTACAAATATATACAATTGAATTAATTAATAAACAACTTTCTTAAAATAATTTTGAATACTCATTTGATATGATTTTTAAAGTACTTTTTTAAAATAAACAAAACATCTTTTATATACGCTCTTTGTATGTTTCATTTATTTAATTAAGAATATACAACAATGTTTAAATTATATATAAAATCTATGCTTTTTTCACAATTGACATAATTTTAAAATAGTATGGTACATTTCTATTATGTCGATGTTAAAAAAGTAATTGAAGATTACAGAAACATAGATATTAAAAATGTAAACCATGATTCCAGTTTCGCCCCTATTGAAAGTGGAATCTTACATTTCAAATATCGTATCGGCGTTGAAGATATCTTCACCAAGAGAGGCAAAATTGGAATCTTACATTTCAAAAATCGTATAGGCGTTGAAGATATCTTCACCAAGAGAGGGGAAAGTGGAAGGGTAGATTACAGTTTTACAGGGTCAAAACCATAATCATAGATTATGTTTCTGCTTTTATAAAAATGGATTCAACTCCCTAACTGTTTATTGCAGGTGAACGGAAATTAGTTTCCGAATGTGAACACATTTTCCGAGGTGTTTCCCAATCCTATCTCAATATTTGCTACTAGCTAAAAAAAAACCTTCAAACTTCCAAAAAAAAAAAATCAAAATTTGAAAAATTAAAACTTTGAATGTATAATGTATAAATCGTTAATACATTCAAATTTTGATTTTTTTTGAAGTTTAAATGGTTTTTTAGCTAGTAGCAAATATTGAGATAGGATTGGGAAACACCTCGGAAAATGTGTTCACATTCGGAAACTAATTTCAGTTCACCTTATTGCATTATTTTTACTATAATTTAACACGAATTTCCTTATATTTTTCTTAGTATTTTAAACATAAAATATCGTTTTTAATAAAAATGTACAAAAATAGTTTTTTTTTGCCATGGAATAATAAGTCAGATAGAATGTACACAAGGTACTTTTGGACGTTAAATTTTTGCACTTTGATTAGGATAAAATTGAGCTACGATTTTTTGCCATTATTAAACAAAATAAAATAAAAATATTTTCAATTTCAATTTTTTCTCATTGCCTTAAAATCTCTCAAAACACAATGGACGAATGGACTTACAAGATGAGTTTTAAAGTCAACACTAATTGGTGAGAGAATCTTCAAAAGAAAAAAGTATCATTCTGACAAAAAAACAGCCAAGACAAAAGGAGAATAAAATGCGAGAATAAGGTATAACCAACAAGCGAAATTAATCTAAAATACCTATTTTTTTTTTTTTGGGGGGGGGGGATATAAAAAGGTCCTCAATTTTTCTTTGTGTTGCCCCCAATGACAGCTGAAATATCACATATTCTTTTCGTGATTTTTGTCGAAATATTTTGTATAATCTGATAAAAAAGAATTTCTTTCTTATACCCTGTATGTTTAAATTTAAAAAATCTATATAAATGTCTCTAAATGGTTTCTAATCCATTGTGTAAGCATAGATTACATTGATCAAAGAGTCATAATCCCCATGTAAAATATTTGACAATAAAAATTGGATGTATTGTGCGAGGGCTTATTATCACATTTTTATTGCATATAATATATGTAGTATATATCTAGAGAAAGCGAAACTAAATTTATTGAAAAAAAAATTCTCAGCAGTGAGGATGTGACCTTTGTCTGTTCAGATGTATGACATGATAGAACCATCCTTTTAATTCTAAACTTTTTCAGTTGTTATTAGGGTTCTATGTTATATACTATACATTAAATATTGAAGAGGTTTAATAATAGTGTGAATGAAGAAAAAATAAATCCATATATGAGAGTTTTTAAGAGTAGCTTCTCTCAGTTCAAGTGTAAAAAATACTACATTCACCTTTTTTAAAGTTATAACGTACAGGACCTTGTTACAGAAAATTTTGCACTGAAGGAATAATATATATGTCATAAATGATAAAACAAAGGGAATAAAAATAAATTTTAATGTTTCATATTTTACAGCTCCTGTATCTTAAAAAGTTACACACATTTTACTTTAAAATTTTATATATCAGGGAGACAAAGATCAGGTATATGACACCAGAAGCACAAACTTTTAAGCCTACAAGTTTTTTACAATCAAAGAATGATTATTGTTGAATTGTGTTTATATTTTTTTATAATAGCATGCTACATAGAAAACAATTCAAATTCAGAAAAAGAAAACAATTCAAATAACAGAATCATAATTTTAACAAATGTAAAAGTTTGAATCGAATTTTTTTCAGGGACCTGATACCTTCTCTCTGGAAAAGACACAGGGTTGTAAAATTCATGCAACTTTCATTCAAAAATACTTGCTACATTTTTCATCTCTTTGGATAGCTATCTTTTGGTTTTAGTATTGCTAAGAAATCTTCCCTGTAAGGACTATTTTACCTATCTTTCTCTAATTATAACAATTAAAGCATAAAAATGCTAAAATTACCAACAGGCTGGCTTACTGCACAAAATTCTTACACTAACCATTAAATAGGAAAAGTTATATTAAGTTGGCGTTTGATAGTATTTTGACAGTAAAGCTTAATTTGCCTTAGCACAGAGTACAAGATATTGTTTAAAAGCCCTCCGAAGGGACAAGGGGACTTGAATGTACGTGTCAGTTGGCGATTCTTACCTTGTCAAAGTTATATGTATGTAAAACAAATTCTCCTACGTGGAGTTTTTTATAGTCAGCTTTATCATTAACAAAAATGAAAAAATATTTTAAAGTTTTACATGGTGTTCTAGAGATTGACAATATAGATCCACTTCTCCTCTTCATAACACAAGCATAGCGATACAACACTAGACCATCTGCAAAAATGTTATTCAAACATTCTGAGGAATAATCTATCTTTTGATATGTAATTGGTGAAATATTGAGCTTACGATTTCGCACCTTATCAACCAAGGAATCATTAATCATTATTTCTCTATTATGGCTCCGAATTTCATTTTTTCTATTCGGAAAATCGGTTCTGATAAAACATGCTTCGTACCAGTTTATAGACAATTTTTGAGCCAACCAAACAAGTTAGGATTATAGATTTGATTGAAACTAATTTATCTTTAACAATAATTTTCAAAATTGTAATGACCTTAATAAATTATATAAAAACTAGCGGCTTCGCCCCTAGCCTCTAGGGGCTCTGCCTTAAGATGTTTGATCAAACCAATTTTTCGTAATTTAGATTTAGAAGAATTTTTTTTTAAATTTCTTTGGAGGGGGGGATTTTTTTTTTGAAGGGGGGGTCGACCCCACTATTTTAAAAAACCGGGACCTATGAGAAGCTACCCTGTAAAGGAGAACCCGATCGGTTCAGCGGTTAGCGAGATCCTTCGCTACAAACAAACAGACAGACAAACAAACATCGTTCTACCTTGTATTATAGACTAGCAGCTTCGCCCCTAGCCTCTAAAGGCTTTGCCCCAAGAGGTTTGATCAAACCAACTTTTCGTATTTTAGATGGTGGGTGGGTGGAAGTCGACCCCACTATTTTAATTTTAGTTTTAAAAAGAAATTTTTTTTTTGGAGGGGGGGTATTTTTCATTTCAGGGGGGTTGGGGGTGTCCCACTCCCCAAGAAAAAAGTTATAAACCTTCCCGGGACTTATGAGAAGCTACCTTAGTAAAGGAGAACCCGATCGGTTCAGCGGTTAGCGAGATCCTTCGCTACAAACAGACAGACAAACAGATAGACATCATTCTACTTTGTATTATAGATAAATCTATTATTTGAGAGTTGCTGCATTATTGCTGCATTATTGTAGAAGGCCTATTACACCCTGTATGTGCTATTATACAATATTCAAGATATTCATTTACATGGCCATATCTCATAATAAAATGACTTTTACAGCAACACTTTACTGTAATCTTAACTATAACCTTTCTCTACTACTATCTCTCTCTCCCTCTCTTACTATCTTCCTTTTCTCTTTCACGTCTCTTTCTGTGACTCTTTTCTTCTCTTTACTATTATCTTCTCTAGCTGTCAAAACAGCTAAATAGATAATAAGGAATCTGCCATGAACTGAACAACCAGAGTGAACAAACAGCAGTCTAGCTGTTCTTTTACAATGATTTTGATATAATTTGAGTTACAATAATAATCAATAGTTTTAGATTCTTACAAAGTGATTTTCTTAAATTATTTAATTACCAATAGACATTAATATTAAGAATAGGTTTTATACATATAACTTTTATTTTTTATGTACAGAATATAATGACAAATCCTATAATTTGTAGAAACTGAAAATTTATTTCTTCTAAAATATATATGTATAAAATTATCATTCTTTTTAAATAAACACCTACATATAAGATTAAAGCAAATTTAGAATCAAGTGGCTAAATTGATAAAGTAGTCATACGTTTGACCAATAGAATACTAATGTTTTATTAATAAAACAAGCGGCTTCATCCCTATCATCTAGCTGCTCTGTATTCAAAGGAAGGAGAAGGTGACATAAAATAGCCCAAAGCCTTCCCAAGGCCTAAATCTTATATAATACAAAATGAGAAAGCTTTAAGATTTTACTTTTTTTACAATAAAATGAACTTACTATTTTTTTATTAAAAACTGCAATATATTCTTGGTAATCAAAGTTTCATGAACTCTCGTAAATTTTAGATACTTTCAATGAATATTGATTGATGTAGGATCAAAGTCAAGCTAGTAGTGTTCAAACTTTTCAAACAGCAATTTTGATGTACAGAATATATAGGGTTTTACATCCCAAGATTTAAAGGAAATAATTTACTGCACTCTTTAAGTTAATTGTGTTATTGTTAAAAAAAGAAAAACAGAAAGACTGACTTTTAGGGTAGTTTCTATTCTTAAACTTTTCAACTGTTTGATAATATAAACTTTAACTTGATACATCGTAGTGACATTCAGATCAGCTTAAATCTGTGTTATGGATATGATATGATAAATTATTTTAAAGGGATACTATGCATTTTTCTTTAGGTTGAATAAAATTCTTTTTTAACCCATAATTTTATTTGGAAAAAAAATCCATGAAATCAACATCCAAACATAGATAAGTAGTTACATAGTGCAATGAAAATTAAATACATATATTTAGGTACATATTTCAATAGAATCACGTTCTCCAAGAATTTATAGAACATACAGAGAATGTCGAAGTTGTAGAGAAGTCACAAAATATTTTGTTGACGTTTGTTTAGTTTCCTTTGAAGCTTAGTGTACAAAATAGACATTGTATCAATTTATTTCATATACTCCTACGCATATTCTATTGTCATATCTTAGTCAATTTATAGGGCGCAACCCAAATAATGACAATTAGTCTAGGATTATTAATATATGAAATCAATTCTACCCTTGACACCCTGAATATTTGTGTACGTATAATATTAATTGTACCCTGGACACCCTGTATATTTTGTATGTATAAAATTGATTCTACCCTGGACACCCTGTATATTTGTGTATGCATAATATTAATTCTACCCTTGACACCCTGAATATTTGTGTACGTATAATATTATTAATTGTACCCTAGAAACACTGTATATTGTTTATGTATAAAATTGATTCTACCCTGAACACCCTGTATATTTGTGTATGCATAATATTAATTCTACCCTGGACACCCTGTATATTTGTGTATGCATAATATTAATTCTTATCCTGGACACCCTGTATATTTGTGTATGTATAATATTAAATTTACCCTGGAATCCCTGTATATTTGTGTATGTTTGATATTAAATTTACCCTGGACACACTGTATATCACTTGGTTACAATAGACACCCTGTATATATGTGTATGATGATATTAATTCTAACCTTGACACCTTGTATATCAATATTTACATATATCTTGTACACCCTGTTTAATTATATTTGTAAATGTATAATATTAATCATTAAAAACAATAAGGCTACATTACATATTTTTTGGGTATTTATATGATTAATTCTACTTTTTACACCCTGTATATTTGTGTATGCATATTATTGATTCCACGCTCTACGTGTGTCAGTGAAATTCGTTCCATATTGCGTTCACACTAGGTCAAATACATAAACATTAAATAATAGACAAAAGTTGATATTATATTCTGAAGATCATGATTATAGTATTGTGGTAAGTTGAAGCGTTTCAACCTACAGTCGCGAGTTCGATTCAAACGAGCCCCTAGCCTTAAAGATCCTACCAATAAACAACTACAAGGAGTTACTGATTAAAGGATATATTTTGAACTGATTCATTACAAAAGATATACAGGTTTATATAGCAAATAGAAGTATAATAATAGATGATGAGGGGTAGCTGGTGATGGGTTCCTTTGAGCTGGGGGCTGTGTCCACAGGCGCAAAGGTAGGAGGGAAGGCTGCCTCCTTGGGGTAGGCAGGTGATGGCAGAGAAAGGGGAAGGTCCGGCTGCGGCAAGGGGGGTGTAGACATCTCCCGGCAAGGCAGGTAACTGGGGCTTGGGGTTGTAGAGGGTCCGCGCCCCTCCCACTATTAGAGATGTCCAATTTGACCGCTGCTTGTGATGTATCGGCAAGGCCCTGGAGGGGCAGGGTGAAATGGTGATAATAGGCTTAGCGCTGGGTTGTAATTTGATAAGCCACAGCATAGCAATTCTATGAAAGGCTTGTCCGTATACTGCCGTCTTACCATATCCTCCCCTTCAAGGGCTGCGGGACCACCGGGACATCAGGCCTTGAACCGTGGGGGGCGGCAGATTCTCCCTGGGGCACAGCGAGGTGTAGGACAGCTAGGGCTACACAGGCCCCTCGGGAACCTCGTTGCTCAGTCTCACTGTGGTTGGATATCAGCATGGTCAACTCCCGGTTGGCTCCCAGCTGAGGGTTGGCGACGGCCAGGCCTCGGCATTGGAAGTTAGGCCTTGTCTGCAGAACTATCTCTGTCTCAGCTGGCAGCTGGACACGGAGACCCAGGCTCACTCTAGAGGCTCCTAGAGGAGGGACAACGATGGTAGTAGGCGCGTAGAACTCCATGGGTGCGCCGGTCTTGTCCAGGTTGCTCGGCCTCTTGGCTCCTACCCGGATGGGGATGGCTATCATCTGAGGGGGGCACATCGCTTCCGCTTCGTCCTCGGGGGCCGCTACTTCCATCTCAGTGGCTGCTTCTCGTCCTGGGGACGCGCTGTTGGCTGGCAGAGGCTCCATGTCGGCATCTGGGTTCCATATCGCGTCGGTGGGTAGCGCCGGAGGGACTGTTCCCAGTTCTGCAGGTTGGCTGGTCAGGTTCTCTTCTTCTCCTCCAGGGTGGTTGGTCCGGTCCTCAGGTATCTCAAACTCTAGTTCGTCTGTGGGATTACATATAGCGCCAGTTGGCGGTGCATGCGCAGGTCCCGACTGCTCTCCTTCTCCTGTAGGGTTGCTGGTCAGACTCCTGTCCACAGCTGGCGGTGGCAGGACAGTGACTTTGGCTGGTTGGTACAGGGGCAGTTGGTCCGTGGTTCCAAGTTGACTGCTAGCTGGTAAGGTTGCCGCAACCGTTCCACCATTGGACTGGTCCAGGAGTATCCAGCTTCCAGGGTCTCGGACAACGCTGGCAGGTGGTGGTGGCAGTTTGGCGGCCACCTTGTCTCCCCTAGGGTTGTCGTGGACAGGGGCAGGTAGGAGACTGGCAGTTAGATCTTCAGTGTAGGGGTAGGCCAGTTCTCTGTGTCGGGGATCAGCGCCGGTCTGGAGGTCCGGCGGGGATCTGGCCGGTATCTGGGCAGACAGCTCCCCAGTCCCTGCTGTGAGGGGACTAAAGGTATCGCATCCTGAGCTCTCTCCCCTAGCCGGGAGGTGATCTGGCACTCTGTCTCCCTCTGGGCTAGGACAAGGTCTTTGGCCGTTGGACTCGTTACTGGGTGCATCTCCTCTCTCTCCCCAGGCGGCTTCTTCCAGTTTGCTGGAGGTGGCTGATGTCGGTATTCCTGGTTCCCACACATTCTCAGCTGGAGGTGTAGGTTGTGGAAGGTCTCCCCTGGCTGGCCTTGGACAGGGGTGTCTGGCTAGAGGTGACCCCTCGTTGGTAGTCGAGGGTAGAATTTGTGAATCCTTCCCAGGAACAGGCAGGTTGGTTGCTACTGGGTCTGTGCAGAGGCAGGTGGCCAGTCGTCTCACAGGGGCCTCTAGGCCTCTTGGGGAGTGGTGTTCTGCTATCCCCTTGTACCTCTGACCCAGTCCACAGCTGAGGGTGGTGGCTTCAGCTAAAGTCTCCTTCGGTTCATCTGGCTGGGGCCCCAGCGTCCCAGCAGGGTCTCCGACTTCCGGCAGAGCCCCATTGGCTGGTTTCCTGGGGGCAATGGTGGTCACTTCTTCTCTTGGCACGTACGGTAGGTCTGGTCTCTCCGTGGCATCAACGTTCGTTGCCCTTCTCCTCTCCTTGGTGGTGACATGGGTCAGGGCAGGTTGAGATGCTGCAATGGCCGGCATCTGCTTGGGGCCGGCCTGGTGCTCAACCTCTGGTGGCCTCTGGCCCGTCCTGGGGGTCTGGTACCTCTCTTGTAGGCAACCAATTCTCTGGCATGGGTTCGAACCCCCTGAGCCTTGGTCAGGGGATCTTCTGGGTCTCTGTGATGGCACCAGATATGGCAACGGGCTGGATGCCTGGACTCTCCTACGCTGCCATATACCTCCGCTGCTGTACTCAATCGCTGACTTTCCAATCTGGGTGAACATTTGTAAGAATATTGAGAGATGGACTTGGCTGACCGCGACTTGACAGGTTCGGTTCCGGGGGTGGCTGTACTCCGCTGGCCGAGCGCGGCACCAGGGGCATCAGGCCGCGACTTGACGGGCCCGATCCCGGATTTAGCTGGCCGCGACTCGACGGGTTCGGCCTCTGGGGGCCCCTTGTAGCTAAACTCTCTCTTGGCGGTCTCGCGGTCCACTGGGGCACCGTGGAGGGGGATAAACTCCCCACGCACCCACAGGCAGGGGGTCTGCATGTCGAAACAAAGCCTAGTTCCGAACTCACACAGAAAGACCCCCCCTAAGCTCAGTGGGCGCGGGAGATTCCTGACCACAGTCACGCGGTACAAATGGAGGATGAGCGAGTGGCTCACCGCCATATAGAGCTCACTTAGTTCGCCAAGTACCTGGAGGGGCTGCCCCCTTTCATTGGCAGTGATGATACGCGTACGTGTTGGAATCAGTAGCCTCTGCACGCCCATTGCATGCATGAGGGACTCGGAAATTACTGCAGACCCGGGCATACGCTGGCGTCGGGCGGAATTTCCTCGGCGGCCGGGCCGCAGCTATGATGCCCTCTCTTACCATGGTGGGGGCACAGAGCTCTAGAAGCTGATTCTTGAAGTGGTGGCAGCAGGGAATGCCTGTCCTGCAAGCGCCAGTAGGTTGTGTCCTGGGCTGGTTCCAGCGACACAGTTGGGTTTTAGAAGCAGCGGCGGCAGGGAATACCCGTCCTGCTAGCGCCGGTGCAGTGGTTCGTATCTGGAGTGGTGGCGGCAGGGAATGTCCCGTCCTGCAGCGCCGCGGGTTCGAATCCAGGTGGTGGCGGCAGGGAATGTCCCGTCCTGCAGCGCCGTGGGTTCGAATCCAGAGAGGTGGTGGCAGGGAATGTCCCGTCCTGCAGCGCTGTGGGTTCGAATCCAGAGAGGTGGTGGCAGGGAATGTCCTGTCCTGCCGCGCCTTGGGTTCGAATTCTGCTATCCGTCGCAGTGGTAGGCCTTACTTGTGTGCTGGAGCTTCGCAGCCACACATTGCCTATTCAGGGAGACCAGCTACGCAGCTGTCCGTCTCGTAGGTTTGGCCTGGGTGTCCTGGGGCTTGTCTCAGCCGACACGTTGCCAGTTCGCAGCTATTTGGCCAGCTTCGGCCAGTCAGTGGGCATGTTTCAGCCGTCACACGATTCTCCGTTAGAATTCACCGCTCTCCGCGGTTCTCCATTAGATTTCGCTGCTCTCCGCAGCTCTGGAGGCTTGCCTGGTCTCGTACATTCTCGGTGGGGGAAGACCAGTTACGCAGCACTCTATCTCATGGGTCTGGCTTACTCGTGCCCTGGGGCTTGTTCCCAGTTGCACGTGCCAAGTTAGAACCCGCTCTAATCGTATGGGCTAACACTTCCAATCACCGCGGCAGTGCCCCTATCGCAGCTACCCAGTGGTGTGGCAAATGTTGTACTAAGTGGTGTACAATTCCCCAGTAATTGCGGAAAAGTACGTGGACAACACTCCCAACACTGCGGTATCACCCCAATCGTGACTACCCAACAGTGTGGCAAATGATGGACACCTCTGTGATGCAATACTTATGCTCTCATATGCTCCTTCCTAAGCGTAATCGCAAAACATTGCGGCAAATGTGGTCGTTTCTATTCAAGACTCCCCTCTAGGTTGTTTCTCGCAGGAGGCGACTGCAACTATGCTAGCATTCTCCCTGCTTTTAGGAGTGTCGGCTAATGTAACTGCTCGGGAACGAGGCTTTCAGCTACAGTTGCGTCTGGACCTTTAGTCCGTTGATACTCGCAGGAGGCGACTACAACTATGCTAGCATTCTCCAAGCTTTTAGGAGTGTCAGCTAGTGTAACTGCTCGGGTATGAGGCTTTCAGCTACAGTTGTGTCTAGACCTTTGGTCCTTTGAGCCCTAGAATCAGGTTGTCAGACACTTATCAAACCCGCAAAATTTGCTGAAGTGCCCCATTAGTGGGTCCTACCTTTGCTGGCCTAGACGATAAGGCGTTCAGCAAGCGTAGGATGAATCCGCAAAGCGGCTTGGACGGTCACTAAGGGTGCCGTGTGGTGCGTTCAGCAGGCAAAAATTTACCCGCAGTAGGTAAAAATACCTACGTGGTGCGTTCAAAAATGATAAAAAGTGGCCTAAAAAGGCCGTTTCTTGGGTCAGTTGGCTTCTTGACTTCTTGTTGGATGTCAGTTGACTGTCCCCTTACTTGCAAAAGGATCCAATCTCTCGGCCAGGAGTGCTTCTAAGGTTGTCAGTTGACTGTCCCCTTAATTGCAAAAGGGTAAGAGGTAGAATCGGCTAGTTTTAGCAGGGCTCGATTGAAACACGCTGACACCAAGTTGTGGTAAGTTGAAGCGTTTCAACCTACAGTCGTGAGTTCGATTCAAACGAGCCCCTAGCCTTAAAGATCCTACCAATAAACAACTACAAGGAGTTACTGATTAAAGGATATATTTTGAACTGATTCATTACAAAAGATATACAGGTTTATATAGCAAATAGAAGTATAATAATAGATGATGAGGGGTAGCTGGTGATGGGTTCCTTTGAGCTGGGGGCTGTGTCCACAGGCGCAAAGGTAGGAGGGAAGGCTGCCTCCTTGGGGTAGGCAGGTGATGGCAGAGAAAGGGGAAGGTCCGGCTGCGGCAAGGGGGGTGTAGACATCTCCCGGCAAGGCAGGTAACTGGGGCTTGGGGTTGTAGAGGGTCCGCGCCCCTCCCACTATTAGAGATGTCCAATTTGGGTGAAATGGTGATAATAGGCTTAGCGCTGGGTTGTAATTTGATAAGCCACAGCATAGCAATTCTATGAAAGGCTTGTCCGTATACTGCCGTCTTACCACAGTATAACTAGTTTGCTATGAAGCAATAACTTTATAAAAATGCAGAAGGAAACTTACAGACAAAGCAAAACTTTAATTTATGTTAAAACCTTTTGTTTCAAATGGACAAAAAAAATACAACAGTAAAATGTAAAATAAATAAATAATATCACATTTTCACGTTGGTGATTTGTGTTCTATTTCATGAAACAAAAGTTGGGGATATCTGTTTGTAAAAATCTCTTCCTGGATATTTTTGTTATTTATTAGTACCGTAGCTACTTTACAAATCACTTAGTGTATCTAGATTTCGGTTAGACATTAAATAAAAGAATAAAGGGGGCTCGAGCTATAAGTAACTCTACTTTGTGCAGACTTTCAATTGGGTCCTTGAATATTAGCCAATAACAGAAACTTGTGCACGCCTATAAAACTGATGTGTTTACCTTTGACAGTCGGAGTCATCAGAAATACACATATTCCTTATATGTAGATATATACAGGGTGGTCACATTTATAGGGATACACATATAGATATACTGGGTGTTTACATTAATTCAGAAATTATCATATAATTGCTTTATCAATTTACAGGGTGGCCACATAAATACGGATACACACACATGTAGATATACTGGGTGTTTACATTAATTCATATTATTTTTAAAAGTGAAAATCAGTCCATTGGTCCCTCCGTCAGAACGAAAAGTTTAGCTCTTATCGTTAATTTAAGCATGCTAGAATTGTCCTATTGATTTCAAACTTTGCATGATAATGACGTAACATATAGGTATTAGGTACGATTACGAAAGCGTGGCATCTACATTTTCAAGACCTAAAAATGTAAGTATGTGCTTAAACAGTATCCTGTATTTAGGTAATCTTGCATCACTTTTTTATACAGTTTTGTTTAGACTTAAATATTCCTATTCTGCTTATTAGGTTCTGACATTCTACAAGATTATTAAGCATGAGATTCGTTAAGAATAAGCAAGCTTAACTTAATGCTCAAGATACTTGATGGCCAATCAATCCTAGTTCATTATTTCATATAAATGTTATCCACTCTGTATTTCATGCAGTTGATATTGATAGGCATTTATGTATCAAGTCTTACAATATAACAATACATGGTGGTCTCACTTTCAGTTTCATTCTAAATAAAAATAATATTCAATTATGGAGGCAAGGATTAGTCACTGAAGATTATATAATCTTGGTTCGGAAAGAAGGGGTTGATAACTCTTTTCAATAATTTTTGTAGGCGTTTGTCCCCCAGTTATTATTTTTCGTTAAGATTATCATGACTTTTTAAGCACACTAATAAATGTCTCACAAAAAGTGGTCTGAACTATTTTTTTCCTGAACAAATTAAACTTTCTCAATTGATTTTCACTATACATATCCCTGTCCATATAAAATTGGGTATAAATGTCATTATGTTAGGATATCTTATTGAATTTATGATGCATGTTAAATTGAAATGTCTTCGTATTCATGAGTTAATGTAAGTGAGGGGTGTACCTTACACTTTCCTTGCATGTGATTTATGTACAATATCATCTAAATATGCATACAGGGTGAGTAAAGCATTTACTTTTGTTAAAATATGCATTGAGTGAAAGAGGTTTAATTTAATAGTTATTTCAACAAAATTATCTGCAAACAAATAAGATATAGATGACAGAGGCTACAGATTCAAGACGACCAAAAAAATTATGAAAGAAAGTAAAATCAGTGTGCGGTATGTATTTTATAAAAATAATTGGCGTTTTCCAAAACTTTACAAAAATGCATAAAGTTCTGCTTTTCGGGGAATATGCCATATGAAGATTATTGGTATTTTTCTCAGTGCAGTGCAGTGGTTAAGATCCCCTGCTCCCCAACTGCAAAAATTAGGATATTTAGTTATAATGATGATGTGGTAATTGTGAACTTTTATTCCAGTAAGGTTTAAGTGTTGAGTGTGGAGGTTTACCTCACGAGCTCTTGTACCTAAACCCACAGAAACAAGGGTGATGCAACTAGAAATAAAGAACTTTTAAAAATTTTCAATATATGCTAGGCCATAAATTAGCACTTTTATTTGATAAAATCTTTAGAATATCTTACATTCAATCTATAGCCTTTCCTTTTATTTTACCCTCTTCTAAAGGGGCCTTGTAAAAATTTCTTTAATTTTATACATATCGGAAAATATTTTTTATTTTATGTTTATATGTTATAAATAATTCAAGTTAGATAGTATGAACACTTTATTAAGAAATGTAGGATAGTTTGAACCAGGACAAAGGGATAGTGTGAAAGGCAATTGTTACCAACTTCAAAAGGATTTATCTTGACAATCCTGGTTTATGTAGACTAAATATTAGACTGAAGCTAGGAATAACAGCCACGCAAAATTAAAATATTTAACTTAACAATCATGATGATAACTTTAGGGGGCTCTGTGTCGATTAGGGATCTAGATCTCCTCGTCTTATAATTGCGATATAAAGCGTCCATTCGTCCATCAGGCAATCAAGACTTTGACCATTGACACGACCTTTGTCTGAGAAATCCTGTGCATGGTAATGAGCTGCGCATTTTTTAGGCCAAGGTTTTACCCCTCTTTAACTTTTTATCTCGCGCAACTGTTATAGCAGCAGTAGGGACCATTTTTAACGTTTTTAGTTATGACGCGTTGTCGGGCCGAGATTTGAACCTATAACCTTCCCGACACAGTCGCAGGTTAACTTTACAACCATTGTCATATACCTGAATTCCTTGTATGATATTATCAGTTGTAAATGACAGGTTGTTAGTAAACTATTATATTATTATACATATACTTAGTGTTTAAACATTGTTAAACACTTTTCCTAATTATCAACATCTATGATAATTCAAATAATTAATTCTCTTCTATTTTACAAGTAAATTTTTGATAAATATTATATGTTTCTTAGGTGCAGTAGGCAATGATCATGTTTAACACAATTGTAACTCTTACAAATTCTTTTTACAAGAAAGTTTGCTTTTTTGTATTGAATTTTAAAGCTGTTTTGTATGATTTGATTTGTATAGTTAACTATGGCTTATATATTACACACATTACCTACTAAAAGAATTCATATATGTATACTCTACATTAGAACTTCCATTTAGCATCTGGCTTTCTCGATGGGGGTTATAAGTGTATTGTTGTCAAATTTAGTGATTCTATTCTATGATTCACTTTTATAATTTCTAGTCTTGCATTTTAATCCCCACCAAAAAGTTCTAGACACTGAAACGTTAGGACAAACGGACGTTAACACTTATATAGTGTCAGAACTGAATAATCCGAATATAATTGTATAAGAATAGGAGCAAAATTGTAATTAAATTTTTTGGCTTTTGGCCCATCAGTTAAATAACAGCATAACTAAAGGAGACACATAGAACCCATATATACATGCTTTTGATATTGGTCAGCTAGATATTAAGAGGAAAATATCTAAAAATCTAACACCTTGTATTCAATAAAATAATAATAAATGTAAATATTTAAAGTTTAGAGATATGCCAAAGATGCTCCTTCAATATTGTGTTTATTTTTAACAGACATAAAATTACTACTTGTTGCATCTTACATTGTTATTAGTTTTACAAGTTTATGATTGATGCTTTACTTGAAGTAAGCTTTTACAGTCTTTCATTCAAAAATATGTCTGATGTGCAGTGTTAGGCAGATTTTAATGCGGCTTTGGTGGCTAATTTCCTTGCTTATCGACTGTTTTTTAATAGAACTCCTTCGCATTTAGAAATAAATATTGTAAACAGTATTTGAAAATCAGTATTTACATTTTTGCTATTGCGAATTGAATCTAAATTGTTTTGTATTTTTCAGCGAATAGTAAAAAAATATTTAACTGAAAAAAAGCTCATTTTAACATTTATATAAAAGCTTACACAGAAATAATTTATACTTTTATGCAAATAAAAGATTTTTTTCTCATAAAAAGTTTTGCATTTAAGCTATTTTATTGATAATAAAAATGCATAACTAAAATGGGTTAAGTCTCTGACATAGAATATTACCAATAACTCTGATTCTAAAGAGTGGTGTTTTCGTTTCTGTATTAAAAAAGATATCGATTCTACCACTTTCTGTCATACTAGAGACGTTAAAAATTACACTTATCATTTTATTTTAATTGATAGAGATCTGGGATTTAGTTGAGTCTGACTGGCCTTAATTTGCTCAGGAATAATCTTGGTATTAATATAATTAATTGATCAATAATTTGGTCCTATTTCGGCCTTACATTAAATGGTTAGAATATGAGTTACTAGTTAGCTATATATATAGTTATTCTAGAGTTGTTTTTAATCTCTGGTTCTCTCTGTCTCTGGCTGGATGAAATTAATGTGTAGGACCTGAAAATATGTTTAGAATTCTAACAAAAATACATAAATAAGAGACCTGTTATACCCCCGCCCCCCCCCCCATATTTTTTTAACTTAAAATAAAAAAAATAGGTTAGGTTAAGTCTGATTTTGTGTGGACTAACCAAAATGCGTTTTGTATAGTCCCAAGTTAAACTTTCTTATATCTCCTTTCAATTTGATGAACAAGCCAACCTCTTATTTATTCTTTAGATTACCCCCACTTTCATTTACAATATGTATGGAGGGTGATTTAGATTGTCAACTTGCAGAATAGGGGAAATTACATAATTCTGATGCAGTTTCATTCATAACCAGGACCTGCACTTCTTCACTAACATAAATAATAATAGATTATGGGTTAGGTAGCTTACTTGCTCGCTGAAGAAAAACTTTTTTTAATAGTTTTCTGTAGAATCAGAATTTTGCAAAGCCTTCAATTAATGTCGCCAAAAAGGTTTAATAATTTTTTGTAATGTTTCCTTTTCCTCTACTTAGCTGTTTGTTGATATCAATACTTATTTTAGAAAAAATCATAATTATTTGATGTAACTATTTTATTATTATTCAATGAACACTTTACTTTACTATGACATTTTTAGTATTTCCAAAAACAACAAAAATATAAAACTAAGGCAAGATGATTTTGTAGAAAATGAAAAAATAGGTTATTTTATTTACCCTATCTCAAAATATATGTTTAAGGTTTATTTTTGTGTTTCCTATAATTAACAAAGATTTGTATAAAGTTGTTATTTTTTACTTTAAATTGAAATATATTTCCTCTCACCTTTGTGAGTGACAAGTTTTCATAAGTATTCTTTCAATTAGGCCAAAATGTTTGTGATAAGTGGAAATAAGACCACATATATATTTAGGTATACCCAGAGAGGCAAGTGTTAATAATGAGAGTTTTCAACCTGATTTCACGAAAATCTACCAGCTACCAAAACAGAATTTTACACACATGACTTTTGGGGAAAGATCAATTATTGTCCATTGCCCAAACTCTGAATCCCTATTTAGTGTTATTACAAATAGCCTAACTAATTTATTAAATTGATCTTATTAGGAAAGTAGTGTAGTCTTATTATTAGGCGAGTCCACTTATTATAACCTTATAATGTTCTATTATTTCTCTTTCCTATAACTCTTTAACTTCAAATATGTACTCTTAATATTAATAAATCTTTGTCTGTTTTTTACCTTTTACAATAATTTTCCGGATGCAGTATCTTTAATGTTGCAGTTATATTTCAAATTAGATTTAAAAGAAAAATAATTTTGAATTCATATGATACAGCCGTAAAAGCTTGGACATTATTAGTACTTTAACTATTTTTAAGTATATAAAGTTTCATTTTTCTGTATGGCGTCTAAATTTTGTCAAAGTGTTTTTTGGTAGTACAGTGAGTAATTTAAGTTGAACTATTAATTACTCAATTCCTTAAATTGATCTTCGTTTGGAGATTTTGTAACTTCTATTGAAATAAGAATCTCGAATATATATCTTCATTGCATAGGCGTCCAAGGGGGGGGGGGTAATGGGTCGATTACCCCCCCCCCATTCAGGAGGGGGTATTTACCCCCCCCCCCCCAAACAATTTTGGGGGGGTAAATATCCCCCCAAAATAAAAAATCTCTAATAAAAAAAAATTTTGCGCGCTTCGCGCGCATTTTTAATACTATATATTTAATAAAATTTAAACTACCCCCCCCCCCAAAAAATTTTACCCCGGGGGTAAATTTTGGGGGGGGTAAACTAAATTTACCCCTGCCAACAGATTTCAGGGGGGGTAATTACCCCTCCCAAGCAAATTTTACCCCCGGGGTAAAAATTTTGGGGGAGGTAAAAAAAAATTTGCGGCGCGCTTCGCGCGCCATTTTACCCCCCCTAAAATTTTTGTATCCCCCCCAAAATAAAAAGCTTGGACGCCCCTGCTTCATTGAAATAGCTTTACTGGTACATTGACTAAACTATTCATAAAACTCAATCAGGAAGCATATCATAATATCATACAATTTACTTATCCAAATAGTAATTGAATTCTTATGAGAAAAAATATTTCAACATAATTTTTCTAAAAACGGGTAAAAACATGCAAATTGATAAAAATTTATTTATAAACATTAGCAAGTACCTTAATTTTATTACTTATAATTACTTACTTAAGTAAGGCCAAAAATAAAAAGAAGAAAGAGGAGCCTTATCTTTATCATAACATCAAAACATATTTTAAGCAAATTAGCTCATATACTGAAATTTCTATGATATTTCAATGATAATAACTTTTATTAATGTAAAACATAAAATATTTTACCGACTAAACAGGAGTCATTTGAAATACCAGACTGTAGCACATATACTACTAAGACCATCTCATTTCCTAAACACATTTGGTAATAGAAACCAAAACATGCCACCAATTCATTTTATCTGTGGTTCTAACATCATGGATAGTTGAATAATCATATTGGTTGCTGTATATGGAGCATGATGTTAACAAGAAGGTTAGAATAATGATTCGAATAATAACCTCAGTCCATAAACAATTAAATGGTTGATTGTCTGCAAGGCATTTTTATCAAGAACCCTAGGATTTAAGGTAAAAGTTATCTTTAGAAGTTGGATCTACAACGAATTGAACACAGATTCTAGTTAATTTAAATATGGTATTCAATTGTATGTGACTCCGTGACTTCTTAGGCCCAATGTTTTTAACTATAGCTAAAGAATCCAAATGTTGGAAATTATACAAGCTCCTAACGAAGGCTTAGTATAAATCAAACAATATTTTGCCTTAATCCCTGCACACACAAAAGACATTAATTTTATATTTATTTTTATCAGAGCGTGGGCTTTTCCTTATTTCTTCTTTATTTATCACCCTCTTTAAATATTTCTATTGTGTAAAAAAAAACAAGTTCGCAGCATAAGAATCGGCGGAGCTTAGTATCAGAAGGAGTATAAGCTCAAAGAATATATCAAGAGAAAGAAAAGCAAAATATTTCGTAAGATCATGGCTACTAAAGATAAAAAAAAAACTAGTTTTATTCTTCTATCCAAAAGATTTCGTGATTTTGAAATACTAATCTATTCTTTTATGTTCAAAAGTTTCTCTATGATGTACTTCTGTCCGTATGATTGAATGTCTGTAATAAACTGTATGGGGAAACGTGATTTTCTTGGCTCCCCTTCTTATCAAATATATGAATTACATGGTACTTCGGTCATGCTACAAAAGACCATTACATATATTATTCAAAATATTACATTTTTATGACATTGTTCTGTACGAAAGCTCGTCCAAAGTTTTATGTGCTTCGCCTCTTATAAGTGTTGACATCTTTATTGTCTTATACCCTCTTCTTTAGATATTTGGGTAGGAAGGATGAAAAGAATATTGATATCAGAAATATCTACAACTTTCATTGAGCCAAAACAAATCAAAAATCAAAATGTGTGTCTTTTTTATTAATCATCAGAAACAGATGGTAACATATGGAAAAACTAATCTGTTCACTTGCCTGACTGTGTAGAATACATGAATACCCAGACATTAATAATGAGAATGAGATGTAAATTTGTAGACTTGATATTTGCACATTTACACTTGAAATGAATGTATTTAAATTAAAGTTAAAATACTAACTTTAGTTCAGTCATTAGACAAAAAATTTATATCAGACCCTATGGAAAAATTTTTCTCATCTGTATATTCCTTAATTGAGAGTTAACTGTCTTGATTATATTCAGAAATTTTTCAAGAGTGTAGGAAGTTTATGACTTTTCAATCTAGTATGGACCGCTGAGTTTAAGGAATATCCTAGGTAAAAAGTAGCTGCGCTACCAAAAATCCTTTGTATTTTGTGCAGACTTATATAGTGTCGCATTTACGGGGTCAAAAATCCAATAAATGAAAATGTTACCAAATCTTTCTCAATATTTAGACCAAGTATCAAATCCAATTTGGGGTTGTTCCGATCTAAAATTTTTCATCAAATCTTTAATTCGTTTGTCAATTATTTATTTAAAATTCATTACTGTTTAATATGAAAACTTATTATTATTTTATTTACCATTGATAAATTATCAATGGCAACAAAATTATTATGTAAGCTATAAAGAAATTATTATTTAATAATTATCAAAATAGGCAACAGTTGATTTTATTAAATGATAAATTGCATAATCTCTAACTCAACATACCTATAAATATCTACTTTGGCATATATCAATTAAAATCTAACACTAGAAATACTCGAGATGTTTTTTCTTATTTTTTTATTTTAGTTTGAAACATAGCTTGGTCCAGTGCATGGATGTTGTGTAGATATATTTATTATATACCAAGGACTTATATTTCCATTGAATTGGGAATGTAGCAATTACTAACTGATATTTTTTTTAAATCGCAGAGTTTTTTATTTTATTACTATTAAGTTTTGTTGATAAATCTTTTTATGGACCAACAGTAGGGTGTACGGACATACCCTATATTTAAAGTGGCTGCGACTCTAAAAATATATAAAATTGGTATATTTATGAGGTTGAATGAACTTATACTAACATTTGATGCATGAGATTTTGGCACAGAAAATTATATTTTTTTCCTGTACTTGCAATTTTTAATAATTGTTGAATTTCTTTTTCTATTGTTACCTTACTTTTTTCTTTTTGAATTAATTTTCCTCTTTATTTTTACCTTTTAATTTTATTTTATATTTTGATCTTTTTCTTGTCTCTTTTATTATTAACCTTAATAAATAATATCTTTCTTTTAGGAGTAGGGTAAGGCGGGGCGAATTCTGTGCTTTTTTCTGTTTTTTTAAAAAAAGGGATAAAAATTATTATTTTTAAATTGGACCAAGACCATTAGAAAGATCTCGAAAAAGTCTAACAGGTCCTAAAAGGACGTTATCCTAGGACTTTGGGAAGTTTGTCAAAATTGATCTTAAAACCGGGACAGACTTCGTCCCGCCTCGAGGCGAAGTCGGTATATATTTTGATCTCTCTTTCTTTTTATCTCGCCTTCTATCTCTCTCTCCCTATCCCCCTCTCTCTCTCTTTCTCTCTCTCTCTCTCTCTCTCTCTCTCTCTCTCTCTCTCTCTCTCTCTCTCTCTCTCTCTCTCTCTCTCTCTCTCTCTGTAGTGTAAATGATTTAGATATCCATGAATAATTTAATAAATATTTTAAAAACTGTTCACAATACAACAAAAATATTCTAAAGCAAATCTTTAATTTCATATAGCCTTTTAAAACGTTACTAACTAGTTGTCGGAAAATATTAATAAGCTGTCCTTAAGAAGAGCAGTACACATTTACAAATTTACTTTCTAGGGGCGAAGAATACTACATTGTATTCTTTCTCTTTCTTTTTAGCTGTTTTGACTTATTTGTAGTATTGTGAAAACTAGTATATATCTCTGTGCCAAGTTGTATTCGTGTTTATCATCAACTTACATCAACTATATTCTCTGATTATGATTTATGGCCTTGAGAACCAAAATTTTAGAATACAAGATCAGGGGCGTGATCACCACCTTCATCAGGGCGTTGGTGTACACAGGGGTAGGTTCAAAGATTACAAATCACTTTTAAAATAATAGATTAGGGCTCATTAGACTATGTCCTAAAGTTTAATCATTTTTACTTACAACAATAGTAAACAGAAATTTTTTTTAAAATTATGTATTTTATAAGAAGAAAGAAAGAATCACTTGATTCGAAGAGGAACCCCCTCTAGAACTTAGTTAACAGAACTTAGTTCTGTTGCGCTGGTTACATAAGCCCTACAATTAGCCTTTGCTTTTACTCAGCTTAATCCACCTGATGTACAGCCGCCAAAATTTTAAATTAGCAATCATAAGCCACATTCACCCAACGCCGCACAAAGTCTCAGCAACCCTCAGCCAAACTGCATTTTAGAATCTGCAGCCGCCCGCATCCACTTACATTTGACGAAGCGAAGCTGCAGCCGAAACATTACTTATGGTAGTACTTCTTTTAAATTTAGACACTTAACTGTGTTTCATTTCATGATTTTATTCTAGATTAATGATTTTAAAAACTTCTATGCTGTATGCTTTACTAAAAATGAACACAACATGAATTTATACAATTTAACATTTTATCAACCCCTCCACCCCCTCCCCCTAAAAACACTTGTCTTTTATCTCTTTCTTTCTTACCCCCATTCTTTAACTCCTTTTTGCTATATCTCTTTCTCACTTAAATCTAGTTCATAGATAAAGCAAATATTCATTAGCACGCCTGCTGTGAACAGGATTGAGATATCATAATAGGAAACTAATGCAGGTAGACTTATAAGGATGGTCCACTTTTAGAATACAATAACAAGCTGTAATTGTCATCAACAAAGAAGATTCATGATGTGTAATAATGTATTGATTGGGAGATAAGTTAGAGGCCCGCCCGTGATAGAATGGGAATGGGTCTGTAAGTGGGGAAATGTCAATCAACAACCTCCTAAAATAAGAAAAATGGCAAAACTACCCACAATGATAACATAAAACGTAAAACGAAACATTTTTAGAATAATCCTCCTTTGTTTCATAACCCTGTGTTTTGATACCAATTTCTTCCCTGCCTACTTAACTGCCTTCTCAATGTAGTTAGATTATGGACTTTATATGAAATATATATTACTTTACTTACATACATACAACAAAGTAAATTTACAAAAGTAGTCTCATTACATCTTTTTGAACTCACTAGCGACTGCTCCCCTATTATCTAGGGGGACTCTGTCCTTAAAGGGGTCAGAAGTTGGCAGAAAAATAGCCCGAAACCATCCAATGTTTAATTCTATAAATAGAATAGACTAAATCCCGGTACCTGTGTAAAGCTTTCTTAACAGGGAGAGCATAATCAGTTCTGTACTTATAGAAATCTTAAGCAACTAAACTTGAAGAGTGGAAAAGTTATAAGTTTTTCACTTTTTAATCCAGGCTTTATCCAAAATTCACGATTGAAAGATTTTAGAGGTTTTTCTTATTTTATTATGATTAATTTGAATAAACATATCAGAACGTATGTTTAAGTTTGATATCTAGTTATCATATTGCTTAGTAGGGTTAGGATAGGTAATTTAATATTTAGATTTTATATCTTTTTATTTTATTATTTAGTAGGATTTCTAGCCTGCTTGTAAAAGACAGGCGACCCAAATTTTTTTATTATAAACATTTAAAAATACATAAATTCATAGTTTGTTTCATGTTTAACTCGAAATCAATTATATAAAAAAAAGTAATGTCATTTTAAAAGAATCTTTTGTTCAATGAGTAGCTAGTCTTTAGCTTTGTCTTGGCGTTTGTTAAACTTTACTTAATATCTGGATAGGTAATCTTTATTCCGCTAATTATAATTGGTTGATGTTGTCATACTTATTTCGTAAGGTGTTAAAACAACCCTTCTTCAATTTCAATAGACATTATTTCTAAAAGTTCATATACATCTAATAAGTAACTTTATTAGATCGAATTGAGTCTACTTAATAGTTCCCTTTGTTAGTCGCTATATTTATATTTTATGTCCGTAGAAAATTATAATTCGTTTTTAGGAAATACAAAAAACCGAGCCTGAAAACTTTTTAAGATTCCACTGATCTTTGAGTAACTTCTCAATAACTTAATTGTTCATTCGCTATTTATTTTATAAGTTATATTTTTATGTCTTTTCTCATCTTCTCATATTTTTAGTAAATTTTTTTTGCTTCTTTAATTCTGGATCTTGTTTTCCTTGGTTTGAATATGTAAGGTATAAGTATGGGAATGAAAGTGTTGCTCAGCATGTAATCAATGGTCTTTACAAATTGTAAAGCTTCCTGAGGCGTCTATAACTTCAAATGGACACTTGATAATATGCTTGCATTTTATATAAATTGGGCTTATGTATGTATTTTATCATCTTGTAAACGGCTAATCAGATAACTTTAAAAGTTTAGTACATCCCCAAGAAGAAAAATAGTTTTCATTTAGTTGAGAAGTCAAGTATAATGTTTAAGAGATTATAGATATCAGAACAAAAAAATATGTTCTAATTTAAGCTCTAATTATTTATCAACATAGTATTGAGAGCAAAATTTGCAGCCTTATTTACAATTACTCTTATTTTTAGTGGTAAATATAACATACTAAGAAAACACTAATTAAATTCTGAAGATATAAATGGTTGAAGTTTTTGGAAGTGCAGTTTTTCTACAAAGCTGAGATAACTAATCTATGCATGTTATAAACCTTAATACCATTCAATTATTGAATGAGGATTGTTATAACAATATGTATTTTTCCGTGTCTATATTATTGTTATTTCCATACCAAATGTTTATCCTTTTTTTTAATTAAGTGTAAAAATAACTCATATTGATTAAAGCAAATTCTACAAGAGTTTACCCCCAATTTATGTGCACAAATCCATCCGCATGTTATATCAGTAACTAAGATCTGAATGTTTGGAATACTTGAACTAAATATCGCCTAGAAAGCCTGTCAATCAAAAAAAGCTGCATGGTCCGGCCAGGTGCGAGCCACTTCTCTAATGATGGTCAGTTAACGGATTTTTCGAAACAATGAACGCATACATGTTTTGTAGTTAACATTATCAAACTAAGATCTCTTAGGCTACTTGGACCGATGTTATGGTGCATAGAATAGTCCTGGTAAGATACAGGGTGCACCACATAAATCCGGACTTTTTCTTATTTTTAAACAAATAAACATAAAATCGTCAATTTAAAAGATTTTATTGAATTTTAAAAACTGGGAAGCAACCTAGGTATATGACTATTAGATTATTTAATAAAATCGCCGCCAGCCTCAATCACCGCCTCTACCCGCCCCCTGAACCGCCCGCCGACCCTGGTCACCATGCCCCTGTTCAAGCAGGCGAAGTTCTCCATGATAGGAGCAATGAGAGAGGTCTTTTTGGTATGGGCGCGTCTATTGGTTCATGCTTTAATGGCGCTCCAGGCCCAAAAGTCCATTGGATTAAGATCGGGGCTGCTGGGAGGCCACATCTCCTTAAGAAGTGAGTAACAGCAGGATCCAAATTAAACCATCTTTAAAGCTATTCTTTGACACGGCGGCTCTCATTTGGGCCACAGTTAAGCTAGAACAACGTTTTATACCTTTTTAAAAATGGCACGAAGATTAAGATAGGGTTATCAGCGCAATACATAGTCTAAAACGAGTTTCAAGGTTCCATATGGGCCCCTGAAGTCAAGAAGCGAGAAATTTCCAAGATTTTTTGACGTTTTTGACATCTTAAAATCTACCACGATCCACTTTGTCGGAGTACTACAGCCAAGTCAGCTGGGATAGAGAGCTCTAGTCTTTTCTAGTGTTTTTACTAGGTATCTGATAGTATCTCCAGCAAGTTTTATTAGTCCATCTCACCTACAGATGGGCTGAGGTCAGATTTAGTAGGCCCAAGTCATAAATCCACGGTATTTATCTGCGCAATTCGAATCTGACTTGTTGAACATATGCGCGGCCAGCTCGGCGTACACGTCCTCCATCGTCCAAAAATTTTCATTGGCAAAAGGGTCATTACCTAAGCTTTTTATAGTGGGGTCAAACGTCCTGATTGGTCAAGTAGTTTTGGCGCTATGGCCGTTTTAAAAAAGTCCGGATTTATGTGGCGCACCCTGTATATATTGGGGTAGATCAACCTCCCCTTAAAACATCACTAATTTTATATTTTTAAACATAAATATGATATTACACGTTAAATAATATATAAAAAAAATCGGACAATGAAATGTTTTATTTCAAAGGAGTAAACATGCATGTTAAAAAATCAATAAAATTTTCTCCTTTAAGTATTTGTTGGGTTTATTTTTGGATTAAATCAAGATCTTAGCCAAGATATTGTTAGCAAGTAGGGAATTTTTTATGAAAAAATTTAAGATAAGTAGAATTGATAAACTATTTATATTAATATAAAGTAGAAATATTTTTGAATTAAGATAGCTGAACGGCATGTCTTTTCAGGTAAGCTTTATAAGTTTATATAGGTAGTCTTTAACTACATACATTTCCCTCCTTCTCCTAAGGAAGTTGCTTTCTTACTTGAGAAGTGATATCAAATCTTTAGAAAGGACCAAATTTAAATCTTTAATTCCTTAAAATAGCTAGTATTTAAATGAATAAAATTGATCATTTTTCTGTTGATTTCTTTTATTTAAGAAAACTTGTCCTATACTGTATGTTTTAAAAACAAGGATGACAACATCCATAAGTAGAGAAGCTCAAAAATTATGGATGGATATCTGAAAAAAAAATCACTTTATATAAAAAAAAACATTAAACTAAAAAATAACGAAACCTTGTACGATTTATAACATGAAAATCTAGGAATCGATCTAGCACCTCAGGAAATCAGCAAATCTTAATGAAACTTTGTGAACTTATTTAATCCCTAAAAATGTCAGAGAGGAGTAAAGAAAAAACATGAAAACCTTAAAAATCTAGGAATCGAACTAGCACCCCAACCAATAAGCAAATCTCGATAAAACTTAATAAAGGTATGCAGTTGCAGAATATGAAAGTATTCAATCTCTGAAAATTTCAGCCGTCTATGTTGAATAGGAGTTGAGGGTGTCCCATAGTGTAGTGGTTAGCGCACTACGCTGTGGTTGGGAGAAACCGAGTTCAAGTCCCCACATAGACTTTGCACTTGGTTGAAAAATGCTGTCGCAATTTGTCAGATTATGATCACGCAACCTTCCCTAAGATGCCCTAGGGTTGTAAGGGGGGAGATTTGTAGGAAGTTAGCATTCTACAAATCAAGCAGCTCTAACCATGCTTTCCCTCATCCATGCTCCTCGTATGAGAGTGCCATTAATTAGGGTGGCTTGATATGGAACACCTGCCAAAACTCTAGGTCAGGGTGATGTAATAATTGAGTAGCTTCCACGAGAATTGCAGGTCAGCTTGTAATGTAACATAGAATACAATCAGCTGTGCGCGAAGCTTACCAATCTAAGATTGGCCAAAGGATTCTCACTTCCAGTCTCCGTGTGCATCTGAGTCCTAACTTCAGAGAATCATGGCTACAACAACAACAACAGGAGTTGAGAAAATCATGAAAACTTAAAAATGTAGGAATCGATCTAGCACCCCAACCAACTGACGAATCTTAATGAAACTTGGTTAAAATGTGAAGACTGTTAGCATATTTAATCCCTAAAAATTTCTAAATTTAATAGGTGACGAGAAAATCACGTTTCACCCTTTCTGTCTCAGACGGACGGACATTTCGAATTATAGAGTAGCTTCACTTAAAAATACAATATGATTGATTTCTTTTTAATGGAATTTCATTATCGGAGTCAAAATCAGGGACCAAGATTTTTGTTGGTGATTTTATACACAATACAAATATTTATATAAATATTTAGCATTTTAATATTGAGATTTAATCCGTTATATTTTTTTAATATTTGAGCTAATTATACATTATAGTTTTGACAGCTAGCTTACATTTGACTCATGTGATAATTATGAGTTGTTTAAATTGTTTTACTACTAACGAACTAACAGACCACTTGTAGGGTATGCTTTTAACAAAAACTTGTAAACGCCTTAAAAATAAATAAGCACCTTTAAAATAAATATATCCTAATCAATATGTCTTTGAGTGCCAAAATCTTACTTTTGTAAAGAAACAAGGATGACAACATCCATAAGTAGCGAAGCACAAAATTTCGTGAATGGGACTGAAGGTCATTGTTGTTTTTTTCAAACGACGGGAAATTTAATTTTGATATCTTTAACTGAAAAAATTTTGAAAATCGATTAATAAACACCAAAGATATGGGGGAAAATGTAAGAAATATAAAAATAGCCAAAAACCTGCAAAAAGGCAGTCTGACCGTCATTGTTGATTTCTTCAATTGACCGGAAATTTAATTTTTATATCTTTAACTGAAAAAATTTTGAAAATCGGTCCATAAACACCAAAGATATGGGGGAAAATGTAAAAAATATAAAAATAGCCAAAAACCTGCAAAAAGGCAGTCTGACCGTCATTGTTGTTTTCTTCAAACGATGGGAAATTTAATTTTGATATCTTTAACTGAAAAAAGTTTGAAAATCGGACCATAAACACCAAAGATACGGGGGAAAATGTAAAAAATATAAAAATAGCCAAAAACCTGCAAAAAGGCAGTCTGACCGTCATTGTTGGGTCTCTAAACGACGGAAAATTTAATTTTGATATCTATAACTGAAAAAATTTTATAAATCGGACCATAAACACCAAAGACATGAGGAAAAATGTGGAAAATAAAAAAATAGCCTAAAACCTGCTAAAAAGCCGTCCGACCGCCATTGATGTTTTATAGTTAATTGTGCTCCTTAATGATGGGAATGTTGTCAAAAAATTTCAGCTTTCTATCTTTTATAGGGGCTGAGTAAATCCCATTTCCCCCATAGCGTTACGGACGGACTGACGGACGGACTGACGGACTGACGGACGGACAAAGTGAATTATAGAGTAGCTTCGCTACTAATAAAGGGAAGAGCCATATTTTAGTTTTTACGAAGGTAGTTAAATTAGTTAACAATAAAGATATAAAAATAAATAAGATTACAAAGTCAAATATAGACTTCATAACATATTAATAGGCCCTTTATAGAGTTTGATAGGCATACCTTATCCCTGCAAAAATTTGGATTAAATATAATGGAGAAATCTGAAATACATTGAAAATATCTCAGCACGATTCTTATGACAATATACGTATTTGTTTACACAAAGGAACAAAAATATATGTTTTGAAAATATTTCTCTCTAGTCTATAAGGGCGTTGGGGGAAAAACGATCGCTCCACTGCACTACTTAAGCTACATACAGACGGTTACAAGATGCAAAGAAAGAACTTCAATATAAAAGGGGGGGGTTTTTAATGCAACCATCTCGTAATCAGTGAGCAAATGGCACTTAGAATTCGAATTTCGATCTGAAATTTTGCATGAGTAATCCTTGATAGGTCTATTTTCCCTAAATCGAACAAAAAGTTGGAAAAGTAACGGCTGGCGGCTGGCAGCTCAGCCGTCTAGCAGTTTTTTGCCTATTTTTAGGGCAAATTCATCATTAATTACGTAGGAATCAACTTTTTAAAACATATTTCTGGTTTAATTCATGTTAAATGATAACAATAACCATTTTTAAAAATTTTTAGTACCAGCTGCTAAACGGCTAGAACCAGCTGAATACGGCTGGGAGCCGCCAAGAGTATAAAGGGTAGATAGGGCTTGTGACATGTCTAGGGGTAGGTTTCTATGGGTGCTGAGCTCAAAAATGCTACTAAAAAAAGTGACGGCCAATCCATATGGCAGCTGTGTAACAGCTGCAGCTGAGCTGCGAGCGGCCAAGAGTAGAATGAGTAGATAGGGCTTGTGACGTGTCTAGGGGTAGGTTTTTATAGGTGCTGAGCTCAAAAATGCTAACAAACATAGTGGAGGCCCATCCACATGGCAGCTGGGTAATGGACGTAGCTCAGCTGGGTAACGGCCGCAGCTCAGACGAGATAGGCCAAGAGTAGAATGAGTACATGAGGCATGTGACGTGTCCAGGATTAGGTTTTTATGGGTGCTGAACTCAAAAATGCTTCTAAAAATAGTTTCGGCCAATCCCTATGGCAGTTAAGTAATAGCTGCTGCTCAGCTGCGAGCGCTAAGAGTAGAATGATTAGATAGGGCTTGTCACATGTCTAGAGGTAGGTTTTTATGGGTGCTGAGCTCAAAAATGGTACCAAAAATAGTGGCAGCCCATCCATATGGCAGCTGGGTAACGGCCGAAGCTCAGCTGGTAGAGGCCAAGAGTAGAATGAGTAAATAGGGCATGTGACATGTCTAGGGGTAGGTTTTCATGGGTGCTGAGCTCAAAAATGCTACAAAAAATAGTGGCGACCCATCCATATGGCAGCTGAGAAACAGCTGCAGCTCAGCTGCGAGTGGCCAAGAGTAGAATGAGTAGATAAGGCTTGTGATGTGTCTAGGGGTAGGTTTTCATGGGTGCTGAGCTCAAAAATGGTATCAAAAATAGTGAAGACCCATCCACATTGCAGCTGGGTAACAGCTGCAGCTCAGCTGTGCGCCAACAAGAGTATAATGAGTAGATAGAGCTTGTGAGGTGTCTCGGGGTAGGTTTTTATGGGTGTTGAGCTCAAATATGCTACTAAAAATAGTGGCGACCAATCCACATATGGCAGCTGAGTAACAGCTACAGCTCAGCTAGGAGCGGCCAAGAGTAGAATGAGTAGATAGGGCTTGTGATGTGTCTTAGGGTAGGTTTTTATGAGTGCTGAGCTCAAAATGCTACCAAAAATAGTGGTGACCCATCCATGTGGCAGCTGGGTAACGGCGACAGCTCAGTTGGGAGTGGCCGAAAGTAGAATGAGTACATAGGGCTTGTGATGTGTTCAGGGGTAGGTATTTATGAGTGCTGAGCTTAAAATACTACCAATAATAGTGGCGGCTCATCTATATGGCAGCTGGGTAACAGCTACAGCCCACAAGCCCTATCTACTCATTCTACTCTTAGCCTCCCCCAGCTGAGCTGCAGCTGTTACCTAGCTGGCATATGGATGGGTCGCCACTATTTTTGGGAGCATTTTTGAGCTCAGTACCCAAAAAACTTACCCCAAGACAAGTCACAAGCCCTATGTACTCATTTTACTCTTGGCCACTCCCATCTGAGCTGCAGCTGTTGCTCAGATGCCATATAGATTGGCCGCCACTATTTTTGGTACCATTTTTGAGCTCAGCACCCATTAAAACCTACCCCTAGACACGTCATAAGCCCTATCTACTCATTCTACTCTTGGCCTCTCACAGCTGAGCTTCGGCCATTACCCAGCTGCCATATGGATGGACCGCCACTATTTTTGGTTGCATTTTTGAGCTCAGCACCCATAAAAACCTACCCCTAGACACGTCATAAGCCCCATCTACTCATTCTACTCTTGACCGCTCGCAGCTGAGCTTCGGCCGTTACCCAACTGCCATGTGGATGGGCTGCCACTATTTTTGGTACCTTTTTTGAGCTCAGCACCCATAAAAACCTACCTCTAGACACATCACAAGCCCTATCTAATCATTCTACTCTTAGCCGCTTGCAGCTGAGCAGCAGCTATTACTTAACTGCCATAGGGATTGGCCAAAACTATTTTTAGAAGCATTTTTGAGTTCAGTACCCATAAAAACCTAACCCTGGACATGTCACATGCCCTATGTACTCATTCTACTCTTGGCCTCTCCCAGCTGAGCTGCCGCCGTTACCCAGCTGCCACATGGATGGGCCGCCACAATTTTTGGTAGCATTTTTGAGCTCAGCACCCATAAAAACCTACCCTTAGACACATCACAAGCCCTATCTACTCATTCTACTCTTGGCCGCTCGCAGCTGAGCTGCAGCTGTTACCCAGCTGCCATAGTGATTGGCCGTCACTATTTTTAGTAGTATTTTTGAGCTCAGCACCCATAAAAACCTACCCCTAGACATGTCACAAACCCTATCTACTCTTCATACTCTTGGCCGCTCCCAGCCGTTTTCAGCCGGTTCTAGCCGTTTAGCAGCTGGTATTAGAAATTTTAAAAATGGTTATTGCTATCATTTAATATGAATTAAACCAAAACTATGTTTTAAAAAATTGATTCCTACGTAAATAATGATGAATTTGCCCTAAAAATAGGCCAAAAACGGCTAAACGGCTGAGCTGCAGCCGCCAGCCGTTACTTTTCCAACTTTTTGTTCGATTTAGGGAAAATAGACCTACCAAGGATTACCCATGCAAAATTTCAGCTCGAAATTCGAATTCTAAGTGCCATTTGCTCACTGATTACGAGATGGTTGCATTAAAAACCCCCCCCTTAGCTAATAAAAAATTGTAATCTTTAACCTGATTACTCTCGTGCTATTGCAGAACTTAGTTACCATGTATGACAACTATAAATGTATTCTTGAATATAGCAACTCAATAATGATAACAATATGATAAAGGCTGAAATCATTTCTTTGATTCAGTTGAATTGATAAATCAAAGTTTCTGATACTTCAAGATATTAGAGATTTAATACTAGATGAATTTTGAGTGTTGATATGTTATGATAATTGTATTAATTTCTTATCTAATAAGCAAATTACTAAAAAAATAGTCTCATAACAATAAACCTATGTACCCTCAAGAAAGCAAATAAATATAAATTTAATTGTTAAACTTAGACGATCGCTCACATGAAAAGGACTTATTGAAATATAATCTTAATCTTAGTTTTAAACTCTGAGCTTTATTGTTAATATTTAAGGAAATTCTATGTAAGTGTCCATACACATAAACTGCCCTTTTAACAACGACAAAAATGAATATACAAGAGGTTGACACGTTTCAAGTGGACGTATGTACATATGAACTTTAATTAAATTATCCATCAATCACTTTACACAAAAGTCGTTTTTTTAGAAAAAATACTAATTGCTTTGGCCTAAATACAAACATACATTTGTGATATGACTGTGTGCTTGAGCTGACAAATGTGAATTATATTGTGAAAACGCCGAGAAACTATGGGCAAGTTAAGATGATTGGGCCAGATAAACTGAATTTTAGTTTCCGAAAGTGTACCTAGCATCCGCGTCCTATCTCAAAATTTACTACTAGCTCAAATAGCTTCAAACCTTCAGAAAAAAATCAAAATTTGAAAAATTAAAATTTTGAATGTATAATGTATAAATCGTTTATCCATTATATCGCTTTTCCCTTTGACCGGGTTAGCTGAAAATAGCGTTTGCAATAATTGGGTTATCTGCTGTATACATTTGGAAATTATTTAAGAAATAGGCAATCCTTTTTCAGCTCATCTTGGGCCAAGATGGTGTCACCAGGTGTCAGCACAACCATACTCAATATTACAAAACTACAAGGACCCAGGGAGGAAGGGAGGGAACAATGGGCAATTTATTCAATTTTAGAGTTCTAACTCAATAACATCAAAACCAGATATATCTGAAAAATTCCAAAAATTTAGGGCGTTATCCTCTTAGAAATTTTTTTATCAATTTTGAAAATTTGAGTTCCCCCCTGACAGATGTCTGGATAGAACGCTGCCGGAGGAAAAGATTTGGACAAGGCAAAAAGGCAAGCTTAAATTTAATTCAATAACGTGTCCGTGCTGTGGGGAAGCCGAGCGACAGATGTCTGGATAGAACGCCGCCGGAGGAAAAGATTTTGAAAAGGGAAAAAGGCAAGCTTAAATTTAAATCTAAGCTTGCCTTTTTCCCTTGTCCAAAACTTGATGTCGGGGTACTCTAATTTTCTAAACTTCAAAAACTATTTTAGGTTAGGTTAGGTTAGGTTATAGGCTAGGGAGCCAAGCGCTGCGGCTACAGATGTTCGTTGTCTGGGGTACTTTAATTTTCTAAATTTCAAAAAACTATTTTAGGTTAGGTTAGGTTAGGTTATAGGCTAGGGAGCCGAGCGCTGCGGCCACAGATGTTCGTTGTCGGGGGTACTTTAATTTTCTAAATTTCAAAAAACTATTTTAGGTTAGGTTAGGTTAGGTTAGGTTAAAGGCTAGGGAGCTGAGCGCTGCGGCCACAGATGTTCATTGTAGGGGGTACTCTAATTTTCAAAATTTCTAAAAACTATTTTAGATTAGGTTAGGTTAGGTTATAGGCTAGGGAGCCAAGCGCTGTGGCCACAGATGTTTGTTTTCAGGGGGAACTTCTCAATTTTGAAAATATTTTTATTTCCTAAATAGGATAATTGAGATATTCATTTAAATTTAATACTGTTGGTATCGTGGATGGATTTCCCGGCCATAGTTTTGGTAAACATCTTGGCGCAAATATTAGAAAACTCTACGGTTTTTAATGTGAAACTTTAATATTCAAATGTTTTCTGTGTGTACTCTCTGAAATCCCGCGCTCTTTTGTGCGGCCACTCCAATTTTCCCCCCCCATACCCTGACATAGTGAAGTGAGTAAAAAGAGAGTTTTCATTGGTTGCATTTTTTTAGCCAATGTTCGACTGGAAGGGGGGGAGGGTATATAAACAGTAGTAGTGACAGTTTCATTGTTAGTCTACCTTGGACTGCCTTGTAGTGCGGGACTGAGTTCCTAAACTGGTTGGCATGGTTGACTAAGGAGGCAAGGCTCCTGTCTTGCTCTCTATATACCCTCCCTCCCTCCCTTCCTTCCTGTGCAACCTAATAATAGTTTACTTAAATTATTATTTTGTTGTTGGGGGGGGGGGGGGTACTCAAAATTTCGAAATCGCTAAAAATAATACTAAGAGGAAAATACCAAATTTAGATATAGCAATCTTTATTAGATTTGTATAATAAGAAATTATTAAACACTGAAGAAAGGTTTGACCTTAGTACTGGCAGTTTCTTACAAAATAATACCATAATTGGGGTTTGTTTTCATATTTGACAAGGGGTTGATTAGAATGGAGAGTTACAGAAGTATCAAAGTAGAATTTCTGGTTTATCCCACCCATTTTTGAAAGAAAACTATTTTGTTTAAAAACAAAAATTAACTTGTTTTGATTTTTTCTTCAAATAGTCTGCTAGTATTTGTATTGGTTAATTCAGTAAGAGTCCCCTGCTATGGGAATAATTGTTTTAGTGGCATTCTTTGCGCTGGTACCTAAAGTCTTTGAAATTTGCCAAAATAATAAAAGTTTATGTGCTGAAAATGGATTGCCTATTTCTTCAATAATTTCCAAATGTGTACAGCAGATAACCCAATTATTGCAAACGCTATTTTCAGCTACTCCGGTCAAAAAAAAATTGATATAATGTATAAACGATTTATACATTATACATTGTACATTCAAAATTTTTATTTTTCAAATTTAGATTTTTTTTGGAAGTTTGAAGCTTTTTTAGCTAGTAGCAATTATTGAGATAGGACGCGGATGCTAAGTACACTTTCGGAAACTAAAATTTTGTACATCATAATAAAAGTTGCATGTGTTCTGGTATCCTAAGTCCAAGACTGTCAGAAATATGAATTTTAAATCTATTGTCCCCTCTCTTCCTCCCTGACAAGGACCACCTTCCAAAATTGGTCGGGCAAATAAAAAGTTTTTGGTTTCTGAAACTAAATCTTTGTATGCTATTAAAACAATTGTAAAAAAAAACAGTTTCATTAGTTTCTCTAGTCGTAAATGATCATAATACAAATAAAAACAGAAGTTTTTACACTGTATTAACAATATTAAGGATGGAGCATGCTGTAAATGTTGTCAATAAAGATAATATTACAACTCTTTAAATTTAGAGTCCTTTTATATAATCTCGTAAAAGTTGAAGGCTGTTGATTTGTATTATATTTTAAATATAATTGTAATATTTAAAGAAAAGAAAATAGTTAAATCTGCCTAGTTGTTAATATCGTGAACCAAAAGTCAAACTTTCATCTACATCATCAAATCAAATAATATTTCTTACAAAACATTTTAAAATTCAATTAGCTTATTAGCTTTTTTTTAAATCAAAAATCATCTTCATTAAATTTGATGGCTTCTATAAAGCTGCGAGGCTAAATACGATTTTTGCTGCTGATCTTTTCTTTAAATACTATATCTTTTATACAAAAATTCGTGTTTTACAATTTTACTTTAATTTCTATGATTTCTTCTTTTGCTATTTTAAAGATTTAAAAATGTAAATAAATGAATGGACACCAAATCACCTATGAAATGGTTTGTTATTGAAAGTTTATTGAAAATTCTGAGAATGTGTCCTTAATCATATTTTTGGCTCAGTTATAAAACAATTATAACTTTATCAATCATTTATTTATAAATTTCTTTTCATTCGTATCTTATTATAAATCCAAGGACAAAAAATGATGTTAAGTATAGCAACTAAACTTTACTAAGCTTTACACGGAGTCGTGTTCATTAAAATTATTTTGAAATGCTCAAACAGAATGTCAGTATCAGACTTAGTTTTTGGAAAGTTTTAGTAACAAGGATATGTATATGGTTATTATACGAGTACCAGTATTTACATTTCCTAGATGGAACGTTATGGTTACAGAAATCGACATACACATTACACATGTTTAACCTAAATTTAGATAAGTTTCGCTTTTATAATATCTACTTTAACACCTCTTCTAATAACTAAAATTGGTAAATTGTGATGATGAGAGGCTCTGTAAAGATGAAAGCGAAGGTTATATAGATATTTTAATACAAAATTATATAACCATATACCTCTACATGGATATACGAATGGACAAACAATTTATTCTATCAAATTTACTTAAGTTAACCCTTGACGGTCGAAGGGGAGGGGCGTTGGAATTTCTATAATATCTCCATCTTAACAGGCACAGGATGCCAGCAAATTTGGCTGTGTCATCCAGGTGAGAGAAAACATATTTTATTAAATTAAACAAAGCATTTTATGTTGCCAAACACTATTTTGTGACTTAAACAAAGCATTTTGTGTTACCAATTTTTTTTTTTATTTAAACAAAGCATTTATGTTACCAAAATAATAAAATATTCTTTAGTAGTACATCCTCATATGAAATATAGGTGTTCAAGTCAATTTCAGCTTCCAGGTATGTTCCTGCAGATCCTGATCCTCCAGGTCTCCAGAAATCTTTGAAAGGCTTCTGTGAATCTATGAATCTGAATTAGAGACTTGAAATTTAAAAAGGCACATTGAGGAGACCTTTTAAAATGATTCAATGATTGATTAGGCAGTCAAAATGTGTATGACATAATATAAATTTTTGGATAAACCTGTTAAATTTCATATAAACATTCTGTTGGATACTTCTAACAAATTTACATCAGATTTTTTAAATTTCTCGAACCAAAAGTAAAAGATATTAAACTTCGTAGAAGCAGCTTAGGGCAATTTTTTAATTTTCTGAATATATCTACAATTTTGTTTAAAATATTAAATTAATATTTTGTTTCTTGACAGTCTAGAAGTGTTAATGTTCTTTTTAACTATCATCTCATTTAAGAGCTTTGTATTTATGGATGTTGTCATCCTTGTTTTACATAGAAACATTTTTCGTTCAAAATCATTTCTTATTTTCAATTTAGTTGAACTTATAATCAATTATTATTTCAACTTTTATCTATATTTCTTATAATAAAACCTATTACGGCACCACCCCACACTTTCCATTTGTAACTTAGTAATTGATACTTTTTTCTATTATTTTCCATCTCACGAAAACGAATAAGAAATGGAATGATTAATAAGTGAAAATATTTTTAGAACATCTAAATCTTATATGTATGTATATGAGTTTACCAAGGTTAATACATTAAAGTAAGACAATTCTAATTATAATCTAGCAAAGGATAAGCACATTCAAAGACGAAGAAAAAAATACTAGACTAGATACTCGATAGAGATCTTTCAATATTTTTATTCTCAACATCCTGTGATGTAGAGTAAGGTTATTTTGTCTCAATCTAAACTTATTTGGTAGATTTTTACCTAAAGAAATAAAGTTTTTGCTCAAACTTTTATAATTTAAAATTTTATCATTAAACAAAAAAAAATTAATAGGATAAACAGTTATTTTTACTAGTTAAAAGTAGTTTTTGCGCACTGTATGAAAAGACTACTTTTGTACACTTGTGATATTATGTGTTGGCCTTGTTTTTGTTATACTATCCTAAAATGCCAACTCGTGGGTTGGTTATCAGTTCTACTCATGGCTTTTTAGTAGCATAGATACTCTATTATTTTAAATGTCCGTCTGTACGTATTTTTGAGACGTGAATTTAACGGCTGCTATTTGAATTATTTTCCCTAAATATAATCACTTCAAGAAATGCATCAAGTCTTTGTACATATAATTGTTTTGTACGTCAATGATGCTACGAAAAACATTTCTATAGTAAAAGGTGTTCACTCAGCGTTTTTATGGTCCACATTGCATTGTTGATACTTGATCTTGATTTTCTTAGCCACTTTAAGTCCACTTGTAAACTTTTGCTCTTGAAGTATGTAAAAGAAATTTCATACAGGAATAAATTAATAATAAAAAGCCATAATCTAGTTATGATTTTAAAAGTTAATGGACAAACAAAAATAGACCATGAAAACTATTGGTCTGAGTTAAGTAATTTGTCCTGTGTTTGGCAGTTTCTTGAAGAAAACTATCAATGAAATGTTTACATTCAATTTTAATATTAGAAATTTTGCGGCTAAGACACCCTTAGATTTGTGATGGTTTAGATAGACTTGTACATTCCTTCTAAGTGTTTAGTGAGCTAAGAACCAACTTACCTTAATTTTAAAATTTTTTTGAACTATTTCAAAATAAGAGAGGTTTCTTTGTGTGTTAGTCACTTTGAGGGCAACAGCCGAAAGAGTTAAAGCTCTGTCGCTAAATGGGACAGTGGCTTCCTCATGTCCGCACCAGCTTACTGCAACTTGAATAGACGTCGGCTTTGTCAAAGCCACGCGGCAAATTGTTGGGTGCAACTTTTAAAGCAGATTAATCAAGACAAGGAAAATAAATCCTATTTAAGTCACGTTTATATGGCTTATAAAATATATGAAAAAATAAATAAAAAATCAAAGATAAGATAATAGATTTACGTAATGAAAAAAGTATTTAAACAAACTTTAATTTTCTTTCTTATCAGACGTTATTTGAAACTGTTAGAAAATGTTTATAAAGGTGTGCTATCATTTTTGCATAAACAAAGATTTTATAATTAATTATAATAACAAAACGATTTTTTATAATAAAAATCGACGAGTACCTCAACGTTATCTCCACCATGCAAATAAATGTAAAAGTATTAAATGGTGATAATGCTTCATGATACTTTGGTGTTTTTAATGTGGCTTTTTCCCTCAAAGTGTCTTGTCGAGCCTAGAAACCTCCCATATTATATTTTGAAATAAATTGAAGTAATGGGGTGGGTTGGCTTTTCGTTTGTTTGTTTGTCAAGTTAGGTTAGGTTATATTAGGCACTGAGTAGAACCGTGGTTAGGGCACCGCAGGTATATACCCAGCAGTTTTAGGGATTCCAAAGGGCATAGGTAGAAAAAAACGTGTTTATTTTGAACTTATTAAAAAAACAAGGAAGGAATTTTGAGAAAAAGCCCCATTGTTTTTGCAATTATTTGGAGTTTGACGCTTTCAATTATCTTTTATAAATTTTGGTTTGTTTTGTTTTGTAGCCCTTCCATTTATCCTCCATCATCATTTACTCCAGGTAACTCCAGGAAGGCTGCTGCTTCAATGGGTTTCTCCCAGAGTGATTTAACTGTCAGTAAGGTGGGTTTAGCAGGACAGTTGAAAATATGTTTGGTATCGTGTGGCGTCTGGTTACAGTTAGGGCAGATATTTTGATAATCCTCGTTTATTCTTGACAAATAACTGTTAAGATACGAGCTGTAGCCAGATCTTAGTTGAGCAAGTGTAGATCTGGTCTTTCTGGGTAGGTTTCTCTCATCTTTATTTATGTTGGGTGCTGGTGTGTTAAGTACAGGGTTAGGTTTAATCAGTTTGATGGCTTTAGCTACGTCCTTGGTATGTATCTCCTTGAGCTTAGATTTGTAAGTTTCATCTGTGAGTCTCCTTCTTGGCAGAATTCTCTTGATCTCATTCCCAAATCTAGTTTTTAACGTCTTTTTCATTATTCTTGATGGTGGTCGACTGTTAAGATTAATTTGGCAAGGGTGTCCTGGTTTTTGGGTAGACAGTAGGTATTGTTTTGAGATCATTTCACAGTGTGGTTTAACATACATAATCTTTGATTCTGTGTGGAGATGATCTATGCCCGTCATTTTGGTACATCCAGTTGCTGTTCTAAGTGCTGTATTTTGGGCTACTTGCAGGTTGTCCCAGGATGTCTTACTGAGGTTGGGTGTCCAAATTGGGCAGGCATAGTTAAGCTGCGATTGTCCAATAGATTTATATGTGTTAAGAAGAACTTCTTTATCCATTCCCCAGCTTGTACCTGAAAGAGCCTTGAGGACATTATTCTTGGTTTGAACTTTGGTCTTTAAGTTATCAGCATGATGTTTAAATGACAGGAGACTGTCAAATGTGACTCCAAGAAATTTAGGCTTGCTTTCAGTTGGGACTTGTTCTCCGTTGATAAATATTGGAAGTACTTCCGTCAGCTCTTGGTTAAAAGTGGTGAAGATGGTGGCTGATGATTTAGATGGTGATATGAACAAGTTGCGGGATTTGAACCATAAATCTAATTGGTCAAGGTAAGCATTTAGATCTGGACAGATCTTTTCAATGGTCTGGCCAGATTTCAGAACATTGGAGTCGTCTGCATAGGTAACTAATTTGATGTCTTTAGGTGGTGCAGGCATTTTGGACATGTACAGGTTAAATAAGGTTGGCGATAGTACTCCTCCTTGTGGTACTCCTTGTTTCATTTTTCTGAAACCTGACTTGGCACCACGGAACTCAACAAAAGTTTGTCTCCCTCTTAGATAGGCTTTTAGAAATTTCTTGATGTATTGATTTAGCCTAAGTTCTTGGATGTCTTTCAGGAGTATATCATGGTCGACTGTGTCGAAGGCTTTAGATAGATCTATAGCAACTGATATAGTGCGGTTGACAGGTTGTTTTTTGTTGAGTCCTTTAGCAATATGTTCGTAGATGTCATGTAGAGCAGTGGTGGTGGAATGCCCCTTCCTAAATCCATATTAGAGAATAGCCCCACCAAGATGTGCTATCATTTTTGTTAATAAACACCAGTATTAGAGAATAAATTTTGGTGGGGCTATTCTCTAATACTGGTGTTTATTAACAAAAATGATAGCACATCTTTTAATCAGGGAACGATTGCAGTCTTTATCCTGGCAATATGCTTAGTTCAAGCATTAGTGCAGATAGATACAATTCAATCTGAGGCTAAAGAAAAAGCTAATACAGGGTGTCCAGTAGATAAGCCTAGAGATTGTGGAACTTTCTGTTGCGCGCTCAACTATATGTGCTGTGCTTTGTTGGTAAATGGTCAGGTATATGAGATGTGTATGGAGATTGGGTCACCATGTCCACCAGAATACTGCATGTGTTCATTATTTTAAAAGTTTTATTCTCTTTAATTTATTTCATTTTAATGTTATATGTACAATGTACATCAAATAGATATTTAGCATTTATGATTTGTATTATATTATTGGTAGCGAAGTTAATTTTAACATGACCGTGACTGTATATCTTTTATGGCAAAATCCTCTCTTATAATCTTATAAATAGGATAAAAAACTTAGTGCAGTCAAGTAGCGTTCTGACATCCTACGTCTTTTTGATATTGTAGTTACTCTTTAATTTTAAAATTCCGTGTTTAAAAATTCTGAAATTTACTTTGATAATTCCCTTGTCCTATGAGAATCTATTCTATAATTCTGGGATGGAGAAGGGATCTTTATTGGTGAAATGTAATTTTTGTTGTAAATTAGAAATTATGTATGATACACGCTAGTTATGGATAAAAAGTTTGATTACTGGCATGATACTTGTTGATTGTTTTCTCTTCATATCAACTTTCTTCCCATCTCAGATTTAAGTCACGTTCCTGTGATTGGTTACCTCCTACCATCCCACACCCCTCTATACACCTCTTACCATCCCGCTACTTTAAAAAGTGCGTCCCCTAACCACGCCCCTCAATATACCTTTAAATTGCCCCTTTATCAAACCCCATTTTAGTAGCGAAGCTACTCTATAATTCAAAATGTCCGTCCGTCCGTCTGTCTGGTTGTCTGTCCGTCCGTCCGTAGGGGAAACGTGATTTTCTAGGCTCCTGTATAAGATAGAAGGCTGAAATTTCTTGTCACCGTTCCCATTAATATGGAGAATAATTAAGTATAAAAAATGGATGCCAGTCGGAACCCTATTTAGCAGGTTTTTGGCTATTTTAATATTTTTCAGAGACAAACTGGGGAAATGGGATTTACTCAGCTCCTATAAAAGATAGAATGCTGAAATTTTTTGACAACATTCCAATCATTAAGGAGCACAATTAAGTATAAAACATCAATGGCGGTAGGACCGCTTTTAGCAGGTTTTAGGCTATTTTTTTATTTTTTACATTTTTCTAAGCTACTCTAAAATTCGAAATGTCCGTCCGTCCGTCTGTCCGTCTTATTTTTTTGCTTCACTAATTTTGAATTTTGTCATCCTTGTTTCATTTCTTTCTCTGTCCCTCCATTTTACTCGTACTTACCTGAGATTGTTTACAATATCAATCAAAATTGATTTAACCCTTAAAAAACACATTTAACATGTCTTTAACAAATAGTTTTAGAAACGTAGCGTAGATACTCTATAGACTATAGGCAAAGAAACTGAGTTTTAACAATTTTTAGTCGGACCCTAGAGCATATGAAATTTGAAGGATGTTGTTGGTAATTTAAAATTGCACATAAGCCCACTGTTCGCAGTTTCTTTGTTTGCTTTTCATAGATTATATACATAGAAACAGAATCAACAAGTCATTTATCTTCCAGTCAAGATGGCTAATGTCGCAGCTAATCGTCCACCCAAAACACGCATAAATGATTTTATTATTTAATTATATTTTAATAATTTCTGTAATTTCTGTGGCAAAACAACTCTATTATTACATAGAAGAGTTCGTGTTTATATTTCAGTACACCTAATCTTCCAAACTTGGTTATTTTATAATCTTAATAAAATTTCAAAGCTTTGATATTAATTCAAATGGATGAAATGTTATCTGATTCAAAATCATTTTTACATATCTTTATCACTGATATTAAAAACTGTGTTAGTATTCTATACTTCATTGTTCCATGTATTCTAAATTTTATCTGTGAAATATTTTAGTATTCAATAATGTTTTTGTACAAACTACTTTCATATTTAGATTAGTCTGATACATGATTCTATTTCTGTGAAAAGCAAATTTCACTTTAACTCTGAGTGGTCCACAAATATTTTTTGATAGTATTTTTGGATAGTTTAAGTTTGGAGTTGACATAGCTTCTTACAGTGGATAGAATATATTTTTATTATTATTGAATAATAGGGGGGGGGGGGGGGGGGTGTTCTCATGCCCACCCGTCGGTGTAATGGATCATACCATGGTTATTGATGATTATCAGAAATTAATCTATTAGTTCATAATAATAAAAAATAATTAGTAGTTTCCGTGTACAATTGTCAGTCAAAAATAATTTTATTAGCAAAGATTTACAAAAAAAAAAGGATGATAGTTTGGCAAAAAAAATATATTACATTCATCGTAGCGGGACAATGTTTCTCAAAAATAAGCTCAAAAATGAGGGGTATGAGAAGAGAAGTGAGAAAGAAACCCCCTAAAAAGAGAATATAATTCTTGATTTTTATGACGTCACATGGCTGATTTTTAGACAATTTGTCCCGCTACACATTCAATACTTACTAAATAATTGATATTTTTCTATAGCATATTTTTATCATCTTTAGTAGGGCTCATATGCATTTATCTATTAATTTAAATATTACTGAACAAAGTTGTGTGTATTGTATAGTGTACTGAAAAGCTAAAAATATGTGAGAAACCATTTCCAATTAAACCTATTTGTTTTACAACTTGATCTGTGCAAATTTTTGACACCTTTTGCAGTAGACCCTGACCATATACCATTATACAATATACAGGGTGTACAACATAAATTCTCTCAAACACAATTTTTTTTAATTCAAGGAAAGTAAAAGTTTCATCGTTTTTATTTAAAATATCATATTACATAATTTTTAGTTTATCTGAAGCTTAAGACTGATGATTAATGAACCGATTGAATTCTCCATTTAGAGAAGCTTCACACCGGTCCCTGTATGATTTTTGCCCTTCCCTGCCCTTTTCGTTTAAGTGCCCCTAGATTTTAGTGGCTCAGCTGCTAGTTATAATATACTGCGTTGACTAATTAAATATGCGTCCAAGGATCTAGGGTAATGCTAAAGCAAATTATTAAAGCATTGATAAATCCTTATAAAATATCCTTTTTTGTATTCTTGAGTGATATACAAGTAATAATTCTCTATTATTACAAAGCTTTGTACAATTTAAATATCGCTCCCTGTATATGTTGTGTAAAATAGGAATTAACCCCGAAACTAAAAATTTGCATAAAAACGGAATTCCTTTGCTGATACTATCAAAATAATTAATCGGTCAAACTGAAATACATAAAATAGCAAATATTATTATATTTTTAGAGTTTACTTATCAAACGTTTATTCAGCATTTTATTCATTTTTTTAAAGGATATATATAATTCAAATCGTTACAATGATAATATGTCACTGGTAAATAACAATTATTACAATTTTCTTTTTTTAAGATTCTCTACAAATTTTAATATATAATAAAATATATTCACTTAGTTTAGCTACTAATTGTCTTAAAAAATTTTCATTTAAAAGATTTAAGGTCAATCTTGCCCCATTACATGTGGTCAATATGAGCCCAGAGCATGGGAATTAGTTTAATAATATGCAGGATTATTAAAATATCTAGGAGGGGACTACAGCCTGACTCCCTCGTAATAAATCATGCATTGTGAATATAACCAAACTGTCCCTATATATTTAGATTTTTATAAACCTAGGGTTGTCATGGTTAGAATAATGATAATAAATGCTATATATATATATATTTATTATTGTATGCTGTTTTACAGGGGAGCAACGGGAAGATAAAATTACAGCCCCTTTTCGGTACTTAATTAAGTAAGTTTCTATTTAAAATAGTCGTTTTAAATAATATTAACTTTTCAATTTCTTTTTTAATTCAATTTACTCTTTTTGAACTCAAATTTAAAATGGGACTAGGTTTCCCCTTCTTACCTTAAGTGCCCCTAGAGGCTTCTAGGGGGCGTAGCCGCTAGTAAATGATAAAGTAGAAAAAAGGAATATTAAGATTGTAAAGAATATTTTTTTGAAACCTGAACAAAAAAATACGTGAAATTGTACAAATCACATCTATACTGCTGGATCGATTGTTTAGTTCTGTATTACTTGTACTTAGTCGTCCTAGGAGTAGGAATCACCATTCTAAAACTCGTTATGGTAAGATTATCATGTAAAAAGTTAGTGTAATAATAATTAACCTGAGAAAAGTTTATTTGAGTATGATTCTGGTAATGATTATAGACGAAGCCCAATCTGTCCTACTTTTGATTCCTGTGACGTCATAAAAATGAGGGATTATCCATTTCTTTTTAAGGTGTTTTCTCCTACTTCTCCTCTCATATCCTTCATTTTTATGACATCACAGAAATCAAAAGTAGGACAGATTGGGCTTCGTCTGATTATAGAGTTGTCAAGCACTTTTAACTGTATTTCATAGTTACAACAATCATCTTACAAAGTTTGAAATTTATTTTGTAAAATACCTACATTAATAGGCCCTACATTATGAAAAGCTTCGGTTCTAAAAATTATACATTAAGAGAGAATGTGTATCAATTATGAACCCAAAGTTTGGGGGCTTTATAAGTTATAGTGTCCGTCCATGTTTAAGAGTGTGTTTTGTGTGTGTGTGTGTGTTGGGTTTATGTGTGTATGAGTGTGTGATTGCCCTGAGCTACGCATCTCCAGGCTTATTAGGGTATTTAGATGTAGAATATAGATATCATTATTATGCTAAAAGTGATTAATCTTTTGCCACAGATACACTGCACAATACACACACATATACATAAATAATGTTAATTGTTTATTTATGGGTCAAATAAAACCTCAAACATAACATATACATACATCATTAGGTTTTACATAAACCAGATAAACGTATCTATTAACCATTATGTGTGTTAGCCATTAAGATATCTGAGACCGACAGCTTAATATTTTTTAAACCTTCGTGTAAGTCTTGAATATAAGGTAAAAATCTTATAAAATTGACAATGTCTTGAGAGAGAGCCGATTCTTTAATTACATTTTTGTGACTTTTAAATCGATATAATATTTACTTTTTAATCATCACAATAACAGAAAATATAAATAATATAAAATAGAATATCTTCGGTCAAGATTCTTTTATGGTGTAACTCTTCTGTGTCATTCTTAGAACTTTTAATCCTAGGTATAAAATGAATCTTATCGTGTTCACAAATGTAAAAAATGTTGATATCAGTTAAAAGGGCAATTAGGCACTTTTTCCTTTCCAGTGTGCAATGAATGCAAAGTGTGTGTGTATGTGCACTATGTAACAATTATGTTTCTGACTTTAGTAGCCAAGATAATAGATGATTGGTCAGGTAGCTTATTCTTACTGTAAAACCATGGTTTATTTACCCCATGCAAAGAAAACCTTTGCATAGTCTTTTAAATAGTGGGGGAAAAGGGGAGGGAGATAGCAAAACATTTCTAATATTCATTTATTAAATGTTACATTATATTGGCTTGGATTTAAACTCTCCAACTTTCCGTTACTTTACAAACAGATCTATAGTATAGATTTTTATACAGATAACTACCTCCCTTTCTTTTCCAATGACCTTTTTCGTCTGCTAGCAAATTGTTTTTTTGCTACTTGGCTGTGTTAATATTCCCGACATTATTGGTTGATTTTCAAAAACCCAATTGAGGTCAATGCGACGGTGAGATACATTTATTTAACCCCTTTCCTGTCTAGTGTTTTATTCTAATACTTTCTTAAATATTCTATGTTTTGCAGATTTAATTTATCTGTGGTTGAGGAAAAAATGGAGGTCAATCATGGGTAGTTATGCAAACACTAATTGCAAACCAATCTTAATGAATCCATAACACACACACAAACACACACACACACACACACACACATACTTATTGGATTTTTTCAGGTAATTGCGTGAAGCGCACCGATAATTGTAACATAACCCTAATAATTTTGACACCCCTTTCTATGAGAGAATTTGATACTGTTTAGGAGAAAATTTACCTTATTTGATGTAAGGTGTTTTATTATGAGGAAAATTTAAATAGATGAGTGAGTATATATTTTAGAAATAAAATACAATTAAATTTAAAATGCTATCTAAAAAGTGGAATTGTTGGAGAAAAAGTACTTTTTTCTCTTTTTCTTAAAAAAGAAAATAATTTTAAAGTCAAATAAAGTGCTAAATTTGCAAATAACTTTATATCAATAATAAATCTTTTTCTTTCTTTCTTTTGTTAAGCGGCTGCATTTGAAATTGCATAAAAGTGATAGAAGTGTCACTTTGTATTATTTTTGATTGTTATAAAAACGCCCCCACACATTCTGGCTTGCACAACCTTCACTCTTTACTAGAGTAGGCCTTGATAAATTCCAATTATATTTTAACAGTTAGGCACATTACAAATCAGAATCTTATTTTCTATAATATTAAATTCCTTAATATTTCAAAGAAAGGCTCTTTGACATTTAACCAATTTTCGTAATTTTGGTGTAAATTACCTCATCAATATAATTTTTAAAGTGATTCCTATGACAACAAAGTACAGCGTTTCAAGCAAAGCAATTCTATAATCAAGTTTCAAAATGTAAGTATTACCTTAAACAGTATCCTATACTAAGCAATCTTACAACAGATTTACATTTAATTTTGCTTAAATAAATTTGTAAAAAAAATTTATTCTGGTTACTAAGTTTTAACATTCTACAATTGTTATTATTCCTACCGTATAATTTTAGAGCTTTACTTTTATGGATGTTGTTGTTTTTTAGTATTGTATTCATAAAGTTTATTTTTTAGGCGTAATAGCCACATTTTTTCCTTAAATTAATGCATCCTTGATCAAAAATAAGCTATTTAGGATAATTTCAGAAAAAAATAATTAAAAGGCTAACAATATTCTTGTTATTTCCCTATAAAAAATCACCAGGAAAATATCAATCATTAAATAAAAGTCCGCAACTGTTTTAAAAGATCCCAATTATTCTTTGTAAGCCTTTGGACATTAATTACTACATTGACAGTTTTATTGTTAACTTGTGTGTGTGTGTGTGTGCTGGTGTGTAAAGGTTGCTTGGACACATTTGCCTTATCTAAATTAGGAACATTCTTTCAATGCTGTGTGTCCTCAATGGGTTACATCTGTAAGTAACACAGCTACCCTACAACTTCTTTTCAGTTATACATAATTTCTTTCTTTAATATTAAATACCTTTCAACAAGTTGTTTTAGGCAGGGTCTAATAGAAGTAAAGCATGAAAAAAATTGGAAGGAAAAATCTCAATATTATTTTTAACTTACAGTGAAGATTTTATAAATAGAAAGAAAACATTAACTCAAGTTTTACAACTTTAACCCCCTTCTAGCCGTGCATTAATGTGCGACAGATAAACCTATTCTTGTGTGAACACAATAATTATTATTCAATCAATTTTAATGACCTAGGTCCTGATTTGGTACAACAAGAAAATTTTACAACAGATCAGCTACTCTTCAACCCAAATATGCTAGTTTGTGTATTTACTAAAAAGATTTCATTTACTTTTACATAATTTGAATGAATATTAAAGTAAATCAAATAATCGAAAGATTGAAAATGAGAAGAAAGGGAAAGTTAAGGAACAGGACAGGAAATTTAAGGTATAATAATATTTCCATTTTTACATGGCTTCGATGGTTTAGGTAGCAACCGTTCATAACACGCAAAGATAAGATAAAAAGTTAAATTCTATCGTAAAAGAGATATTTATAAAAACAGAATGGTAAATTTTATAAATACGAAGCAACAAAACAGATAATATAGATTGCAGATTTGCAACTTCAATACAGACCAAATTAGAGGAAAACATTTTCTATTAAAAACAAAAAAATAAGAGTAAGCGTAGTAAAGCTATCAATCAGTTTCAAAAGTAAAAGTTTAATGTAATTAATTTAAAATAATATTAAACGTGCTATATATTTTGAAACCTAATGTATAAATTTGAGGAATGTGGATAGATGTATCATTTGTTGTATGTAGAAACAATTTCAATCCTCATTTCATCAAAAAGTGTAATTTGAATAATTCAAAGGCAGCAAAATTGAATCTAAAATGTTAACTTTCATTGAAATTGAACAATTTTGCCTTGAAATTAGGCTCCCGCGAGTTATAATACATGCTCTCCATTTGAAAACTTTGCACTTGTGTGTTTGTGTGTATGTATGTATACTTTGTGTTTGTCTTTATGTTCGCATTTTTGTGTGCCAACTTTTTTTGCATAACATTGGTCTTCAATATTTTTCTAGTTTTCCCTTTCAAAAGCAAGACTTTTCTACATTATATTCTGTATCTGTACGTACGAATGAGAGCTAGGAACAGCTAAAACTAATTTTAAAACGATAGGAGAAAATGTATAGAATTATCATTTTAAATGGCGACTTATATGACAATAATTAACAATTTTATATTTTAGAGATAACAAATTGTAAAATTGATAAACATTTATTATAAAGTAGTAGGATTACTGTATGTGGTCGTAAATATCTGGTAAATTTACCTTTCCACAAGTATGATCACAGATAGCTTTTAGGCTTTTTATCAGTCTGTAGAGGTGGTGGGTCTACTCACCCCAAGAGATACTGTGGTATCCGCCTAGGTTAAATGGCAGACACCAGAGTTCAAATGACTACGGCAGTGCGAACAGACGTGGACACCTATACTATAGAGAAGCTACGCTTCTCTAGCAATCACTAAATAATAAACAGAGTCTATTCAGTTGTTCCTTTATTCAGGGTCTAAGGTTTACTAAAGTTATATACAACAAACAATAAATACACAGATAGGAATAAGTAATCATAAACAGAATCAATATAATACATATACAATAGTCAGTTTGGGCAATAATGATCCCCCATCCCTGGAAAGGGTGGGGGAAATTAACAATACAGCTTAACCATAATAAGGCTGTCAGAATCTATCATTAATTTTAGGCATAGGGAGGGGGTCGGCAGACCCCTTCCCCAGGACTCGGGGGAGGGCCCTCGGCCCTTCCCCGAACCCAGGTCAGGGTTGCCATAGGCATGGCTCACGGTTGCCGAATACCACAACTCTCCCCTCGGAAGGCTGGGAGGGGGTTTCCCTGCCAGACTTCCGACAGTGGTTGAGGCCTTCGGCCCGCTCCTTAGGGCTAATTTATATACAAGCGATAATGATTCAATGGAATCCTAGTGGTGATTTTCAGGGCTGATGGGCCCCCAACGTGGGATAGAAGGTAGAGGCTGGCTTTTGTTGGACACGTAGCTCGGCGCCAGCAGGTGTCAGGTTGGCGTGGGGCACAGCCGCTGCGGGACCGGTCAGTAACGGGGCATTCTGATTGTTGTTAGCAGCGGCTGGGGCACTGGCTACCAGGTTGACCGTCTGGGCGACAGCCTGGCCTCCCGAGGGACCGCGGGGCTTTCCAGAGTGTGGCCCAGGCCTGCCTGGGCGGTCATTCCCACTATCGGCTGATTGCATGGATACCATTTCCTCGGCTGCCTCCCGGCCGATAGGAATGGCATCCCAGTCTACTGAAAAGTCCTGGGACTTGGCATGGGTGAGCCTGGCTCTGGCCAAGGCCTTGCGATACAAGGTTGGGTGGTACAGGAATACTTGTGACATCGCGTTCATGGCGGCCCGTACACCTCCTTGTGCGGCTGCCAGGGAAATGATGGTTAAGTCTCCCAGCAGCTTGAGGATCAACAACAGCAGACACAGTATGGCTGCGCCATCTCCCCACTCGTGAATAGCCTGTCTGAACCCAGCCCAGACATCCAGGGTTGCTTCTCCTTCCTCCGCCAGTAGGTCAATATCGTAGGACACGATCCCATGGTCTCCGGTGGCTGAACAGCTACCTTGCTGAACGCATGAGCCATACGACAGGCCGGTCAGCATGGCGGCCTTAGACGCTGGGAACGCTAGCAGCTGCTGCCAGTCGCTCAGCTCAGCCTGCGAATACAAGCCTCCCGAACTGAAGTCATCCAAGGGCTCTGTCAGCAGCTGCTTGGGTGTATCCAGCGGGGGTGGCCTCTTCTTAGGTGCGGGGGTTAGCTCTATCCATCCTTCCTCAGCGTGTACAGTTAGGGGGTAGGTGGAGGAGCAGGGAATTTTGGTGGCGTGGCCGCTATACACCTTTGTCACGGCATCTACAAATCCTGTGGGCTCCACCGGCACCTTGTCCCAACATTCATTGCTCTCCCTGACAACATATTTATTGCGTTGGCAGGTAAGCTGGAGCAATACATCTCCCCTCAACACAGAGAACGTTCTCCCCTGGACACGCACCGGATGGGCCGGGTCTAGTTGCTGGAGCTTCCAGCAATTGGCCGCTACTTCTTCTGCTGCGGTGCTTCTCATTCGAGTTTCCAGGGTGAATCCGATGTAACCTGCATGTATCTGGGCCTGCAGGGGGACATCCACGTCCCTGGCCAATACTCTGGGCAGCGCTGCCGCGGGCGGGTCGGCTGCCACGAACAATGCTGGGTGGTTGGTGGCATGGGCCTCAAAGTCGCAGTTCACTATTGAGGTGGGGGTAGTCATGTTGATGAAGAATTGGGCTTGATGGTCAACCAGAAACGCATCCATTACCAGGCTAGGCTGGAGGCTGCGGATCAGCCTCAAGGGGCAATCTCTCCCCAGGTGGTCCCACACGTAGGTGGCCTCTCCAGTGATGCAGGACAGCTCGGAATGGGGACACTCTAGGGTCAGGTGGTCAGACTGGGACTCCACCCGTCCATTCTCAACTACATAGGTCTCTTCCTTGACCAGCAGCCGTCGCTCCTGGAGCACTAATTCATTGCGGTACAGCTGGCCCTCGAAATGGACGTCCTCCCCTTCACAACCCACCCCCTCGGGGCTGTTGACCAAGGCGCCCACCATATCGAGGGTGAAGAACAGGGGATGGTTCAGCTGAAACGTCAATGGCTGGGTCTTGCCTGGCAGAGTGTAGACTCGGTTCCTGGCCAGGTCTCGGCACGTTTTTTGGATCAATCTTGGTTGGCCGCATGAGGGTGGGGACCGAGGTCACCTTGAGGTGGCCCCATACTCCACACCTAAATGTCCACTGGGACACGGTGAGTTGACAGCTATATCCCGTTGTTTCCCTAATCTTGACTTGCTGCAGGACATGTATCTCATGGCCCAAGGGCACCTCCTGGTGTAGCGGCTCCTTGCTACACATCTTCTCCTTGTTGTAGGCTGTGACATGGGTGGGGTTGGCACAGTCCCACCCTACCAGGACATAGCTAGTTGTAGGCCACACAGCTGCGAGCAGTAGGCCCCACAGGACCATCCACCAATGTGAAAATCTACCAGACAGCCATCGACCTCGCGCACGCGTCTGGGGATCCTCGGCTCGGGCCACGGCTGCTTCTTGGGGCTGGACACTGCTAGGCTGCTCCTGGCTAGATATAAATTTCCATTGAGCGTTATCTTTGGGTGCCTGGGGCATCCCGATACCCTCCCGAATGACAGACTGACAGGCGACTGGCGCCTGCCGGGGTGTCGGCTCCCCTAGCCCCAAGGGGTCCCTTCCCTTGTCCATGGCATGCCCAGTGGCATGGGGCTGGAGTGCGTGTGGCACAGGCTCGCCCTGTATTACATCCCTCCCCTGCCCTAGGAACTCAGGTGCATGTGGCACAGGCAAGTCCTTATAATCCCAAATTTCAATCTCCCCAGCCTCTGGTGCGGGAGGCACAGGCAAGGCTGGAGGGTTACAATACTTTGGATACAATACATTTGTCAAATTTAACTTATCCTGGCTCAGTTGGGAATGGTGGGCAGCTGGGTTCCCTCTGCTGGCAGGGGGCGCTGGATGGTGTATGGCTGGGCTCTCCCTGCGGGCTGGTGGCGCTGGCTGATGGATAGCTGGACCCTCCCTGCTGGCTGGTGGCGCTGGCTGACTGGGGGTGACGGATGTCACCCCTCCCTCTGGGGCTGCTGGCTCGTTCCAGGATCCAGGTATCTCGGTGGCGGCGACGGTTGTCACCCCAGGCACCAGGGTGGGGGCGCTGGATAGCACCCCCCAGTCATCACAGGTGGCGGCGGCGGTTGCCGCCCCAGACATCAGCTTGGGGGTGCGGGGGCGCACCTCTCATCCTTCCCAGGTGGCGGCGCCGGATGGCGCCCCATACATCGACTCCGATGCGCTGGCTAGCGCCTCTTGCCTCTCTCGCTCAGCGGCCGCCAGGGCCTCCCCGTACACCGTCTCAGTGGCGCTGGGTAGCGCCCCTCCACTCTTGCTGGGTAGACTCGGTCTGGCAGGCCCCATCATGTTGAGGCTGAAGGGTTGAGGCCTCAGGACTTCTGGCTCTGCAATGTTGGTGGGCTGCACGAACTCCGGTCCCAAGTGGTTGAGGCTGAAGCCCAGGCCAACCCGGTTGGGTTCAGCCGCTCCTCCCAGCACGTTGATCCTAGCTGGGATGGTTCCAGACTGCGGCATTCCTTCGGCTCGGCCCGCTGCATTGGGGGCGGCTGCTTGCTGGAGTGTTGCTGGGGGCGCGCTCCCTTCCATGTTGGCTACTCTGCTGGGCTTTCCTGAGGGAGCGCCCTTGTCAGCGACGCGTCTCCGGCCGGCTACCTGGTCCCAGTCAGCCTTGCACTCGGCCGCCGTATGGCCTGCGTAATGGCAACGGTCGCATTTGGCAGGACGGTCACGGCGTGGCTGGGTGCGTCTCTCTTCTAGGCTGACCTCCATAGGCGTAGGACAGTCTCGGACTTGGTGGCCTTTCCCATGGCAGCGATAGCAGCGGCCTGGAATCTTGTCATCTGGGGCGACCTTCCCCATCTGGTGGAGACCCGGAGCCAAGGCGCCAATCTCCATTGGCTCCGACTCATCATATTGGGGCAACTGGACGCTGGCTGATCCCGTGAGCCCGTCGGTGGCGTCCACTAGGCACACACCCTCCTTCAGCTGCTTGGTGATCATGGTGACGGTAAACATGGCTCGCCTTGTGTACTCAGGTACCGAGGCGATCTCATGACCCATCATTTCACGTTTCACATTAGCGTTACGAATGCCACGATTTAATTCGTCTATCAATAATTCAAGGTCCTCGTGGCTATAGGCCTCCCTATACAATGCACACTTTGTGGATATGTATGCTTGTATAGGTTCTGTCGAGTGCTGCCTATAATCTCTGAAGGCTTGCTTCAGGGTCTGAGATTCATAGGCTGGACGAAATAACATTTCACACTCGGCCTTGACTTGTTCGTATGTCAAGGCTTGGCCTGCCTCGCCAAACAGATGAGAGGCCATCTCCGCCGCTTGCCCCGCCAGGGATAGTAAAAGGGCATTGCGGCGATTTAGTGTGTCATGGGGGGGGCACACGGTAAGCCGCCCATGACATTTCTAATCTCCGGATGTGGGAATTCCAGGATTGCTTGGGCGGTCCTCGATACTCCGGCAGGTTACTCAGCATCAGCTTGCGGTACTCGGCTGGAGCCGGCTGGGGATCATCCTGGAGCCATCCTTGGAGCTGGTCGCCTCCTTGCGCTTGTGGCTGCTCCATCGGGTCAAAGGTTCATCGGCGGGACACGAAGTTTTAAGTCAATACTATAAGTGGTTTACACTTGAGGCTTTCTAGCCTAGCAGCCAACACTGTTTATCACTAGGTTGGTAGTTTAACTACAAAGATTTAAATTAGGTGTACCTAGAGTACTTGTCACTAGTTTCTGAGTTGTAGAGTAGGCTGGTAGGTGTAGATAGTTGTTGAGGGTCTGAACTGCTGTCAGGAACTGATTTGGTTTTCCTTATCACACTATAGATAGGAGGGAGGAGCTTGCAAGTCCTTTTTTTTCTAAAAATATCTCTGTTGGATGCTATGGAGTAGCTCCGCTCCTGTGTGTGTGTGTGTGCGTGAAATATCCTTTCCTTGCAACGCGCTTACGCGCCGTCAGATTTGCGCACACAGGTAAAACGCGCACCTATCCCTCAGTCCGCTCTCTCATTGGTCCGCTTTGTCTTATTCGTCCGTTGAAATTTTTTGTGCGTCCCAAGCTCTGCCGCGTGACCCGTAAATGGCGCTCTGTTCTCCCGGTCGCTATCTCCAAACCGTGGGCGGACTTATTCAAGTGTGGGTAGGAGGCGGAGCGCGTGAGGGGACGGGGTAAAACCGTCCATTCCCCCCTATGGGGAGGGGGGGGTGCTGTAGGTTTGAAGTAACTGGGTGGTGAGGTAATTGTGCCTTTTCCTTAATCCTGAGCTTATTGTTATGTCACCTCAATTGTATTTGCTTCAATTGATGGTGGGCCCCTCCCCTTCCGTTGGGATAAGGGGTGTATTTGTTGTGCTGAAGGCTTGGGGGGTTAGATTGTTTATCAATGCATTGTTATATTACATCTAGGTTCTATTTTTGGCTTTATCACAATACACAACAAATTTGCTTACCAAGCCTGTTCTATTTTTGGCTTTATCACAATACACAACAAATTTGTTTACCAAGCCTTGCTCATAAATCTATTGTTCAGCTTTCACACTAGGGTGGTAATCCCTAAAATGTGATATAATATCTGTTTTCTAGATGGGTGGCTGCGCTGTAGCCTCTCAGGATACTTGGAGTTAACGTAGTTTTTCTTCTGCTTGGTACACTACACTCGTATTTTCGCTCGCAGCTCGCAGCTATTTGGCTTGTTTCAGCCTGTCGGCGGCAGGGAATGTCCCGTCCTGCAGCGCCGTGTATCCGAATCCGGCTGGTGGCGGCAGGGAATGTCCCTTCCTGCAGCGCCGCTGGTTCGGATCCTGCTATCTCTTGCAGTAATTGTTGGCCTATTTTCAGCCGTTTGCACTTATTTGGCCTGTTTCAGCCCGTCCGCAGGCCTGTTTCAGCCCTTGAGCGCTCAAGTCTCCGTTAGATGTCGGCACTTCTTGCGGTTCTCCGTCAAGTTTCGCTGCTCTCCGCAGTCTCTCGTCCGATTTCGCTACTCTCCGCAGCTCGGGTTCCGCCACACTTAGTGGTCTTTCGCTAGGTTTCGCTTCCACAACTGCCGGATACAGAGTTAGACCTTGCTATCCAGGGTGGGTAATTCAGGTTGCTTGTGTCAGTTTTGCCAGATTCACTGCTGGGAGTACCTTAGCCTCAGCTGCGCGTCTGCTCTACACTTGTGGTTTGCCGTAATCTCACACAGCTGTCACCAAAAGTTGTGGTATCCACCTAGGTTAAATGGCAGACACCAGAGTTCAAATGACTACGGCAGTGCGAACAGACGTGGACACCTATACTATAGAGAAGCTACGCTTCTCTAGCAATCACTAAATAATAAACAGAGTCTATTCAGTTGTTCCTTTATTCAGGGTCTAAGGTTTACTAAAGTTATATACAACAAACAATAAATACACAGATAGGAATAAGTAATCATAAACAGAATCAATATAATACATATACAATAGTCAGTTTGGGCAATAATGATCCCCCATCCCTGGAAAGGGTGGGGGGAATTAACAATACAGCTTAACCATAATAAGGCTGTCAGAATCTATCATTAATTTTAGGCATAGGGAGGGGGTCGGCAGACCCCTTCCCCAGGACTCGGGGGAGGGCCCTCGGCCCTTCCCCGAACCCAGGTCAGGGTTGCCATAGGCATGGCTCACGGTTGCCGAATACCACGTCCACAATACCACCTAAGGAAATAAGATAACCGCGCCATAAAAATTTCCTTAATTTTTAATTACTGAGCTCCTAGAGTCTACGGGCCCTAGTACCAAATACGGTATCACATTATATCATAGAATTCTTAATTAAATTTAAATCCACATAAAAATAAAAATGCCGAGAACAATTTTCCAATTGTTTAAAATGAAAGTAAAATTCCTTCATTCTATAAATTTAATTTAATATAAATAGCTCATTGTTAAGACACCTAATTAAGAAGATATAATTCAAATTCTGTATGCATAAAAATTCAATTATTAAATTTTATTCAAAATTAATTGAATGATAATTTTTTTCAAAAGAACGCAGCTTTAATAGTTTGTGAAAGAACATAAATTGTAAATACATTACTGAGCTTCAAACCAAGAATATTACCTTTAAAGATTACCTTGTAAGTTTTTTTTTCAAGCATGTTAGTCAACGTGTATGTTTTGATAAATAAATTCCAAACGAGTAAAGGTAAAATTTTAATAAAACTGGCTAAAAGCTTAATATGAAAAGTAAGCTTTATGTAGATTTTAGTTAGGCACAGCCGTTAGTTTTGTTTATATATATTTCACCGACTTTTTGCATGCTAAATATTACATAAATATAATGTATGTATAATATACAGGCAACATAAACATATTTACACACCAGGAGTAAAACTTTAAATTAAGTATTAGGCTTAAGTTTTGCAGGCCAAGGATGCATTTTAATAAAATAGAATATGGAAAAGAGTTTATTCATAACAACATATTGTTGTAAGAGCAAGTAGGAAAGAAAAGGATTCTAAAACTTTTGAACACCTTTTGTTTTTTTTTACTTTGTCAGAATATATATTAATATCGCTACAGCATCAAGTATTTGCAAAGGATTCATTCACTGATGATTTTTTTTGTATATTCAATTCTTAGATGCGTAGGATCTCATTGAGTATCCGATTCCATTACTGACTTGCTCAATATTTCCAACAGTAGTGGCTCCAGAAGAAGGAGGAAGGATACAACCCGCTCGGTGTCCAACCCTCTACACCAGTCATCTTGAAAAGGGTGTACACAGCCCCGTAAAACAGCCAAGGTGTATCCACCCCCTCACGATAAAATGATAAAGTTCTTGTTGTCTGTTTAATAACCCCTTAAAGCTCAACCCCTGCTAAATACCAAATACCAATTTGAGAAATAAATCAAATATATCCCGTTCCCTTTCTATTGCCCTATATATAATAATTTTGTTATTCTTTCTATATTAAACCATTATGTACATATGTAATATATTTAGTCATCTATGACCGTTTTCGGTCTTGTTTCATCTATTTAGCGCCCCGGGAAAGTTGTATTCAATATCAACAAGTTAAGGTGGCTTTCTTCATTATTTTATCATTCTGAATTAAAAAAAAAAAATTTTCTGTTTGACTTAAATTGAAGAAACACCTTTGTGAAGATGAATTAAGAATTATGATACCTACACATCTCATAAGTTCTAGGTCAACAAAATTATAATTACAAAAATTGCGTAAAAATAAATATAAAGTAATACGCTTTGTTAAAGTCAAAGCGACAACATTGGTTTTTTTTATTTGATGATTAAAATAATTAAATATTTTAATTAGATTTTGTTGATGGGTGTGCTGCGTTCACGGTGAATATGGGGCGGTGAAGAAATATTGATCATTTCATCATTACATCGCTCAAGATATTTCTTAGAAATTTACGCTTGATTAAAATGTTTAATGGTCATGATACAGTTATCCTATTATATAAAGTAGTAAGCTCTTTTCTGTAGCGAAGGATCTTGCTAATCGCTGAACCGATAAGGTTCTCCTTTACAGGGTAGCTTCACATGGGTCAAGGGAAGGTTTATAACTATTTTGGGAAAGGGGTTCTCCACCCTTCCAAAAGAATTCGCCCCTTGGAAAAATGCCCCCTCCCCTTCAGAAAAACATTTTCTTTCCTTTTTAACGAAAATTGAAAGTAAATGGCCAACTTCCCATTTCCCTCAAGTGTCCCTAGAGGCCTCTAGGGGTGTAAACGCTAGTATGTAATAAGATACTTATGGACCAAAGACATGACTACAAATCTTTACTTTTCAACAGTTTTATTATTGTTCAAATGAAACTCACCTAATATACAATTTTTTATGTCTTGATTAAATACCAAAATAGGAATGAATAAAAGTTGAGTTCACTTGTATGCAAAATATTGGAACCAATAACTGCACAGAAATTGTACAAATGTCGACCATCCCTTGTTGTAAAAGAAACCTTTTATACACACACATATCATATCAATAAATACAGGGTACCTAAGTGTTTTCAGATATATAATTTCTTATCTTTTTATCTTAAAATTATACCATTTTCTTATAACAAAATATGACTCTTTTCTGCTTTTATTGCAACCCAACCTTAATCTAATTTCTGCATTATTTATATGCGCTCCTTTATTTACGTCCATTAAATGTTTTGTTATAGTCAAATTAGGTCTTGTTTACAAATAAAACAAAGTGAAAAAAATGAAACATAAATGTGTTTATTATCAAAAGACCCAGTTTAATGTACATACAGGCCTACACCACATTTTTATATCAATTTTCAATATCCAATACTTGTGAAAGAGAGATTGCTGATTTTTCAATAATCTACAAAATTTGAGGGATTTCTATAAATTTGGTAAAATATAAATTCTCTCAAATTTGATACTTTCTATATTGAGGAAATAGGATTTTGTTAACTAGCTAAATATCACAATTCTCAACTGAAAATATTTTACATTTATACAAGAAATAAACTCTTTTTAAAAATAGACATTAAAGGTTGAAACCAAGTAAAATATTTGAATACAACTTCCTACTAATTTATTTTCTTCATATCTGGCAAGAAAATTTTCGTAAGCGTATCTTCTCTATACAGATGTAGGATAATGGTATCTTTTATATTTCTTGGCAGAATTAAACAATCTTAAAAATAAAATGCCTAAATCGATACGTATATTAATGACATACACAGTGATCTACGGCATCGCCATATTTTTTTTAGTTACACCCTTACAAACCCTTGCATATAAATATGTAGGTACCCTTTTTTCAGCAAATTGAAGAAAGAAAAAAATACCATTTGCAAAAGAGATACTTTACGGTTGTACGACCATATCTAGGTTAAGTCATCATAACTAAACATAGTATATTATGAGCAAAAGATTTGACGATGTGTGGCTTTATAGGCCTAGTTCAAAGTAATTGTATTGAGATAGTAGAATAGAAATACAAATAAAAGTCAAATTGAGATAATTCTACATATATATAATATTTATATTTTATAAATTTTTGTGTTTATTAAAAGAATATCTATTAATTTTAGATGTCTTTAAAATATCAGAAAACTTTGCTTCTATATCAATAATTCCATTAGATATCATCCTATGCCTCGATACAGATTAAACATCAATACAGAATCAGTAATAGCATGGTTTATTGCGCAAACTTAAATTTACAACTTTTGTTATGATACTGAGATGCTAGGCCACCATATTGCATGTTCCTACATGGGTGTTTGCTCCAGTCTTTTATACTTAATGAGAGAAAGACACGCAAGCCAGCCACTACAGGCAATTCAAACTATGATATAACAGTTATGCTAGTGCAAGGATGTATAGATACACCTTAATCTGCATAATTTGTGTAATTATGTGCATCTCTCCACACTAGCCAACCCTTAATACGCAAATTTAAAAGGGGGGGGGGGGGGGGAATTTAGAATAATGGGGCATATTGGAACAAAACATAAAGAAGAGAGAAAGAGAGACAAAAGAGAAAATTAAAATCTTTAAGACAGATGATTTTCTAATGTCATACTCAATATTCATTTGTATGCTCTGATACATCACAAAAAATACTGATTGAAATTTCTATTTTATGATGACTTGGCTGGTAATTTTTTGGATTTTAGATTAACACTCATACTTTTGGGAACAACTCTTGAAAATTAATTGAACACTTCGTTATTGAGAAACTTCTTCACTTAAACAAGGACGATTTTATACAGAAAGATTTTGAAATAAAAAGAGAGGTTAAGGAAATTGAGAAAGAACGAGTAAAAGAGAGCCATAAAGGTAGAGGACTAGATAGCTAGTAAACTGGAGATCTGGATACATATTGAGATAAATAACTAGAGAGCTTTAGAGCAAGTAGTAAGAGAGCGAGATAGTGAGATGTCTAGATAACAAATTGGCAAAATTGTAGATATTGAATGAGAATATAGCTCTATAGACAGATCAACAGACCAAAGAGTAGCTTCATTACAAAAAAATGAATATATATGACAACCATAAAAGAATTAAGAATAGACTACAAAAAGGTAATACAACATAACCTTAGGAAATATAAATGACTTTAGTAATAAAATAAAATTACAACAAGTTATAAATGTAAATAACTTAAATTTTTTGGGGTTAACAATTTTCAAGACCTTTTTATAGCCTTATATTAAGGGTCATCATTTTAAAAGGACAATCTGCTTTTGAAATTTGGTTACCTTTTTAATATTTTGGCTTATTTTTTTATGATTTTATGTCTATATGCTAGTCTTGTAGTGACTTGAAAAGAAGATTCGCTTCTAAATACATATGTAATTACAGATAAGTTCAAAGATATGGAAAACTAAGACTGTACTGTTATAATGTAGGCTTTTATGTATTTTATAGACAGGATTTATATTAGTTAATTATAATTAAACTTTATTGCTTTTTTGTGCGTGCTTTTAATAGCTCACAGCTACTCTAAAATTACTCTATAATCTTATCATAAAAAAAAATTTTGGGGGTTGTACGTTTTCATTTACTACTAAACTAAATAAATTATCTTGTGAAGGAAAGCTTCACAAAGATCCTGATATGGTTTTAGGCTATATTTATGTTCCCTACCCCCCCTCAAATACAAATACCCCTAGATGCTAAGAGGTAGTCACTAGTATGTAAATATTTGACATTTTTTTTGCTAAGATAAAAAACAAATATCTTTACAAGGTATTCTTATTTCTTTTTTTATTGGAATTTAAAATTATTGTCTTCAACATATTAATTGATTTTGCTATTTGATTTCTATGTGTTTGCCAGAAGCCAAATGCCCCAAGTTTTGGCCCTGAAATGATGATTTTGTCTAAGTTGTTGTTAATAATGTTATTAAATACCACCAAGAAGTGAATTATGGCCACCAGGCCAACCCTTATTCCTCCCCTTTTAATCTCCTTGAAAAGGTAACCCATTCTCTAAAACCCTTTTGGCCACGCCACCAAGGTAATCCAAGCCAAAAATGTTTTATGAATGTAACAGATTTTTAAAAAATAGTTTACTCTTTCCATTAAAAGTTTAATTTAATATCATCATTCTGTTGTGGCTACTCTTTATTTTGCTTTGCCAGTTTCCCAGTAGAGAATGATAAATCCTAAATAATGCTAAAGAAACATGTCAAAAGTTTTTCCACATTACAATACCCCATTCTAATATTGAATACTGGCGGATATGCACCTAGAGGCCTCTAGTGGCATTTAAATGTTTTTTTTATTTTAAATATTTAATTTGAGAAATAATTTGTCTATGTTATCAGCTGTTAAATTCATCCTTCTATGCAGCGCGACTACGCTAGCGACACTATGCGGCGGAAATATTTAAATTTTTTTTTGATTTTATTGTGATTTCTCTTGGGAGGGTGGTGGTACCCTCCCCCAAAATAGTTAAAAACCTTCCCAGGACATATGAGAATCTACCCTGTTAAGGAGAACCCAATCGGTTCAGCGGTTAGCGAGATCCTTCGATACAGACACACAGAAAAACATCCTATTACTTTAGTATAAGGATTATAAACAGTAGTAAGGTTTATTTTGACTTTTACATTTTCGTTTTCCAGATTGTAAGAACATTTCTAAGCCAATTGCTCGATCATCATAAACCAAGGATGTAATTTGTGAAATTGACATTTCTTAATTATATAGGATAAACAAATTAAACTCTGTGTATGTATTACACTGTATATATTGTTTTGTGTGTGTGTGATGTCATATATTCTTGTTAAAATCTCAAGGGCAAAGGGTTTAGACAAATAATGTAATTGAACAAGATAAAGTCGTAGTATTTATGGAAATATTTCTATAAATTTAAATCTTAAATCTTAAAAAGATAAATGACAACATATGTATTAGCAATGCTCTAAACATCCAGTCACTAGTGCAAACAAAAATCTACAAATATGGTGTAAATAATATTATTTTACCACCTTAAAAAACTGCGTAAGATGTAGATACATAGAAGGCTTGATATGAACATATCTATAATGTATAATATAATATAATATATGTATCTGTGTGTATGATTAGTGGGGTATTCATCTTGTTTTTAATAATATATGTCTGTGTGTGTATTATTAGTGGGGTATTTATCTTGTTTTTTAATAATATATGTATCTGTGTGTGTGATGAGTGGGGCATTAATCTTGTTTTTAATAATATATGTCTGTGTGTGTATGATTAGTGGGGTATTCATCTTGTTTTTAATAATGTATGTCTGTGTGTGTATGATTAGTGGGGTATTCATCTTGTTTTTAATAATATATGTATCTGTGTGTATGATTAGTGGGGTATTCATCTTGTTTTTAATAATATATGTCTGTGTGTGTATGATTAGTGGGGTATTCATCTTGTTTTTAATAACATATGTCTGTGTGTGTATAATTAGTGGGGTATTCATCTTGTTTTTAATAATATATGTCTGTGTGTGTATGATTAGTGGGGTATTCATCTTGTTTTTAATAATATATGTCTGTGTGTGTATGATTAGTGGGGTATTCATCTTGTTTTTAATAATAAATGTCTGTGTGTGTATGATTAGTGGGGTATTCATCTTGTTAATAATATATGTCTGTGTGTATATGATTAGTGGGGTATTCATCTTGTTTTTAATAATATATGTCTGTGTGTATATGATGAGTGGGGTATTCATCTTGTTTTTAATAATATATGTCTGTGTGTGTATGATTAGTGGGGTATTCATCTTGTTTTTAATAATATATGTCTGTGTGTGTATGATTAGTGGGGTATTCATCTTGTTTTTTATAATATATGTCTGTGTGTGTATGATTAGTGGGGTATTCATCTTGTTTTTAATAACATATGTCTGTGTGTGTATGATTAGTGGGGTATTCATCTTGTTTTTAATAATATATGTCGGTGTGTGTATGATTAGTGGGGTATTCATCTTGTTTTTAATAATATATGTCTGTGTGTGTATGATTAGTGGGGTATTCATCTTGTTTTTAATAACATATGTCTGTGTGTGTATGATTAGTGGGGTATTCATCTTGTTTTTAATAATATATGTCGGTGTGTGTATGATTAGTGGGGTATTCATCTTGTTTTTAATTATATATGTCTGTGTGTGTATGATGAGTGGGGTATTCATCTTGTTTTTAATAATATATGTCTGTGTGTGTATGATTAGTGGGTTATTCATCTTGTTTTTTTATAATATATGTCTGTGTGTGTATGATTAGTGGGGTATTCATCTTGTTTTTAATAATATATGTCTGTGTGTGTATGATTAGTGGGGTATTCATCTTGTTTTTAATAATATATGTCTGTGTGTGTATGATTAGTGGGGTATTCATCTTGTTTTTAATAATGTATGTCTGTGTGTGTATGATTAGTGGGGTATTCATCTTGTTTTTAATAATATATGTCTGTGTGTGTATGATTAGTGGGGTATTCATCTTGTTTTTAATAATATATGTCTGTGTGTGTATGATTAGTGGGGTATTCATCTTGTTTTTAATAATATATGTCTGTGTGTGTATGATTAGTGGGGTATTCATCTTGTTTTTAATAATATATGTCTGTGTGTGTATGATTAGTGGGGTATTCATCTTGTTTTTAATAATATATGTCTGTGTGTGTATGATTAGTGGGGTATTCATCTTGTTTTTTATAATATATGTCTGTGTGTGTATGATTAGTGGGGTATTCATCTTGTTTTTAATAATGTGTGTCTGTGTGTGTATGATTAGTGGGGTATTCATCTTGTTTTTAATAATATATGTCTGTGTGTGTATGATTAGTGGGGTATTCATCTTGTTTTTAATAATATATGTCTGTGTGTGTATGATTAGTGGGGTATTCATCTTGTTTTTAATAATATATGTCTGTGTGTGTATGATTAGTGGGGTATTCATCTTGTTTTTAATAATATATGTCTGTGTGTGTATGATTAGTGGGGTATTCATCTTGTTTTTAATAATATATGTCTGTGTGTGTATGATTAGTGGGGTATTCATCTTGTTTTTAATAATATATGTCTGTGTGTGTATGATTAGTGGGGTATTCATCTTGTTTTTAATAATATATGTCTGTGTGTGTATGATTAGTGGGGAATTCATCTTGTTTTTAATAATATATGTCTGTGTGTGTATGATTAGTGGGGTATTCATCTTGTTTTTTATAATATATGTCTGTGTGTGTATGATTAGTGGGGTATTCATCTTGTTTTTAATAATGTATGTCTGTGTGTGTATGATTAGTGGGGTATTCATCTTGTTTTTTATAATATATGTCTGTGTGTGTATGATTAGTGGGGTATTCATCTTGTTTTTAATAATGTATGTCTGTGTGTGTATGATTAGTGGGGTATTCATCTTGTTTTTAATAATGTATGTCTGTGTGTGTATGATGAGTGGGGTATTCATCTTGTGTTTTGATATTTCAATACTTATCTCAGCATGTGGTCTTTTATAAGTTGTTACTAAACTTATTTCATATTAAGCTATCACAACAGAATTTCAGCCATGGGTACCCAAAAAGGGAAAGTAATCTACTGTATTAAACAACATAAGAAACATTGTAGAATCATGTCCAGAGAAGGTTTTTTATCACATTAACCACAAGACCAGTTTGTGGATTAAAAATTGAAAGTTTGATAATGGGCACCATAAAAATTCTTATTGACCTTGTAATTATTGTTTGCTTTTTGTTTCAGTTGCACAGCTACTTTAAAACAAGTTATAGTCCGTTTGGCTTAGGGAAGATTAAGGTAATGGATTACTATTATCATGCAGAGAGGGATTTCTGACATTTATTGAACATTTGCCATATTGTTTGGACATTAATCATCTGTATCTGAAATTCCTTTCTTATTGATATTATCATCCTTTATTTAGAATAAACCCTTCTTCCATTACATAAAACAAAATTTGTAAAAACAAAATTAACAATGCAATGCCAAAATACACTAAAAAGCCAGAAATTTGTTTAGCTTGCCACAGAAGCTAAATTTTGTGTGAAAAATTGGCTAAACAAAACTTGCTCAAATATGAAAGCAAATATACCCTTCACTTTTTTACAGGAATAAAACGTTATAGTAAACTTTAGTCTTTTATAAAACACCCAGGGACTAAGGATTGTGATTCAGACAAACAACTCTAAGTGAAAATTTCACCCACTTCCCTCAGCTACACCAAAAAAACAAGTTTTACGCCAACTCTACGCCAACAAAATATTTCATTTTATGCAATTTCAAATAAAAATAATTGGCTGAATAGCAGCCCCTGGTCACACCTATCTTGAAATGAATAAAGACAACGTAAGTTATACTAAAATTCCCCTCTAGTTTTTTTTTTGAATACTTCAAAAACTTTTTTTGAATTATTTTGCATTTTTGAGCATCAACTTATCATCAAATTATCATGTTATCCTAGTCGGTATCACTGGATGGAAGGTAAAGACAGCAGCTTCTGTGAGCTGCCTATGCCGGACCTACCTGTAAAAGGCGTTGTCGGCTATTACCCTACTGGCTTCCAATGTTCCTAGTCTATATTTCACTCTATCTATATTTTTTCTTTTTGTCCGTACTGTCTCTTTTAGTTCATGAACTGTCCTTTGCTATCTCTATTTACTAGCGGCTGCGCCACTACCTTCTAGATGTAAGAGAGAAATAATAGCCTAAAACATTCTCATGACTTATATGAAGATTCGGTTCAAAGAAGGTTTATGTCGGTTCAGTGGTTAGCGAGATCCTTTGCTACAGATTAAAGAAGCGTGCTCCTTTATATAATAGGATATTAAATTGTCTATCTTCCCACTATATGCCTAGTCTAGTCCTATCTAGGATTTTAGTTAAATGTTAAAAAGACGAAAAATAAGCTTGGAAATAATTTTATTTCTGGCAACTAAAAGTTAATTGACATCACGATATAGCCAAAACTGATCAGACAAGATAAAAATTCAGGATATTTGTTAATAAAAAAAAACTATTTATTAAACCGAGGGACTAACTAATTTGATTCGGTTTATATCAAACAATAATCGATTTTACTCTTTGTAGATTTTTGTTGTGTTTGCCTATTACCTACTCCTGCTTAATGAGATTCTAAACTAAATATAAATAAATACTTTTGTGCAAGTGCGCGGTAACCCTTCAAAACAGCAAACAAAATTATAATTATTTGTATATAAAGTCTTCAAATTATTGTGAAGAGTAGCCTCGTCGAATTTATCGTACATGCAAATTGTGTTCAATAAAGCTTTAGTTTATCAAAAACTTGTTACAATTGTTTATATTTTGAATTTTTGGTTTGTTTTGAATAAAAAGGTTTTCTTTTGCTCTATTCATAATTTAAGTTAGTAATTTGTTTATTTTATTAAAAAATTTTATATTAAGAAATGTGCTTTATTGTATAAAGCTTCAAATTGTTCGTCTTCCTCTTGATGACCATTAGCGGAGTCCACAACTAATTCTTAAATTTCTCACCTCAGCTCTCACATACAATAACTGGATGCTATACTTGATATAATATAGAAAATTAGATCTTCGGTTTAGAATTTTAAATAAATTTTTAACAACAGAAAAAAATTATAAAAATTTTTAAAAGTAAATGTAATTCGCAAAAAAATGAATAAAAAACATCCATTTATATTTGCTTTGAAATATTGGAAATTAAATACTATTTTTCTATTACAAATTATCATTAACTATTCTACATTTACTTCTTTTTTGTTACCTAAACCAAGTTTATCTTAATCAAACATAAAAAGTACAATTTGTTGAGAAACGAAAACTATGTTATTTTTCAGATCAATTGTAAATCTAATCTTATGTAGAGATGGACCACCCTGAGTGCAAAAATTAACTCAGATCCACCAAATCCAGACAATTTTGCAACTACAAATGATATTTGCTCATTTTGAGCAGAGAGAACTTACATGGATGGATAAATGGTTAGATGAAAAGATAAATAGGAGAATTGATATACAGATTATTTATTAAAAAGCTAGATAGATAGTTAGCTATCTTCATAGTTCAATGGTAAGTTATATATTAGATAAATTAAAAGTACACATACAGACACAAAATGAGATGTGGTATATTCTTATTCCCTAATTTACGTCTGAAATTAGCTGTAAAATAAAATTCTCATCTGTAAATAGGAAAATTCAACCCTTTATGATAATTACATGATAACTTTACATCTTACATGTTTAATCTGACATAATACAATATTTTTAACAAAATTTGCCACTTTTCCATCTATTAAGATTTGGCATGATATGGAGGGTTTCTAATTTAACCATTTTGCCTTTATTCTTCTTTGGTTAGCTTATATAAACCTTCAGGCTGATTGCTGCTAAGACTGTGCTTATGGTTGTCAAGCGTTTTTAGTAACTTAACAGGCTGCACAATTTTTACACAATTCATTCAGAATGATAAATATGTTCTTTTCTAAAGTTATAAGTTCTTTTATTCTGTTATTTTTATAAGTTTAAATGTATTGAATCAGGAATGAGCTAGGCAAACTCACAGTGGGCTATAGTGTGCACATACATATAGCATTCATCGGTATTTCTTCATTAAATACTGGAAAATAATGTTAATGGTAAACATATACCATTCCAAGCTTCAATTAAGAAACCCTTTATCCTTAAAAAATGGCTAGTGCCTGGCATGGATGTAGCCAAGAGATTAATACTGAAAGATCAGGAGTTATGTCAAGAATAACTTAGTAATCTCTAGCCTAATTTGTTTTAAATTCCAAGATATACCCATAGTGTGATGTGTATTAAAGAGATGCTGAGGTTCAAATTACACGCCAACTATTGCGCGTCGTCGGTCAAGCTGGAGAAGAAGAATGTGATGGAAGGTGCGGTTACTTCTGCAGAAAGGGTAGGGGGATTTTTAATCCCTAATTTCTCAGGGGGGAAACTAGGAATTTTTTTTTGAAAATGATGAATTAGAACAAAAGCTGACGTTCATTGAATGGTTTTGGCAGGGATAAGGGATAGGAAACCTGGCCATAAATTAGGTCTCGGCCTGGTTTTGAAAGGGATCATGCAACTTTTACCATTTGCCTAATTTAATGACCTTACTGGCGGACGGCTCATATTGGCTACCGCTCTAAACCAATAGTGTTCTGTGATTTGGGCTTGTTTTGTATCAACCAATCACCAATTGGCGGAGCCAATTGGTGATTGGTTGATACAAAACAAGCCCAAATCACAGATGGCGGAAATTTTAGAAGCAGACCATTCTAGAAAAAATAATGATTTCGTCTGCTACGAAAAAATAAATATAAATGGTGTTAGATCACATTAGTTTAATTATTAAATCTGCTTAGAGTTAAACATTAAAAAAGGGCCATATAGAAAAAACAAAAATAACGGGATTATTTTTTTGGAAAGAAGGTAGCTACGAATTTTCATTTGGTAGTTTATAAATTAGATGTTGTATTTTGAATTTTAAAAATTTAGTACGGAATTGTATCAACACCTTAACCCTAATTTTTGTACAATACAACTGTCTCAACCATGACACTTTGGTTGAGCTTGACTTCCGAATTAGCGGGAAGTTCACGAGATCAGTTGGCGAACATACAAACCCCCAATACCAGGAACCATCAAGTTTCAACAGCAGGTTTGAATATAGATTTATTGATGAAATTATTTCAAAGACCTGAAATTACAAGATCAATTAATAAACAGAATAAAATATTATTCGTTATCTTAAAACTTTGAGCACTAAAAAAAATCTTTTTCTTTTCTTATGGTTAAAGAATCTTTGGAAACTTTGGCTTTAAAGGAAAATTATTTGGTTTAATAAATCATTGATAAATGCAACAATAAGGCACATAAAAATTACTAAAACATATATTAATCATAATTAAGTTTCATGCTTAGCTGGCTAAAGCCTTTTTTAAAACTACATATAATCGTCCTATACACCATACTTCTTAATCAAATTAACAAATTCTACCTGAAGCTCTTATGGTTTCAAATCCCTGATATACTAGGGTCGTTCACACTCAATGAGACCAATGATAGGCCCAATTTTGTTCTCCGAAATCTTCACACTCTCATATCTCATTCAAAAGTAAAGAACGTGCGCATCCAAAATAAACAAACACTCTATGCCGCGCCACATTATGAAAGGAAAGCCCTAAAAGACGACATTTGCGCTTTGTTTTTGGTTTAATGATAAGGAATTTAATTTCGAACTTGATAAACACAAAGCTTCCTCGAAAAGAGGTTAAGACACACCCCCCGTTTGAAAGTCAAATTAACTTCCTTAACGAGATTCAAGGTTTTTTTCGCGCTGAGCACTAGCAACATTTCTCACTAAACTCAACTCACCATAATCACATGAGAATGGCCACATCCCGAAAACGTGACAATTTTGCTCCTAACTAAATGAAACCCCGTGAAATGCATACACAATATTATACTCCTCACTAGGACTCATAATACCTCACATTTTAGGATAGAAGGATGGGGATTGGTTTGTACCATACAACATTCCATGCACATGACAATCACAAGATCACATACACAAATCCTAAAATAGATAATCCTATTAATCATGATGTTGTAAATATAACAACTACACTAATAATAATCATTTCATAATCAATAGGTAATAAATCATTATTAATAAATCAATAAGTACCTACGAAATCAGGTTGAAATGTAAATGTAAACAATAATGGTAAAAATACAACGAAATAAATCTTAGACAAGAAAATTAAGATTTATAGGTACTTAAAACTAAATTTGTTAAGCATCAAAAAGAGTAGTAAGAAAAAATTTTTCAAAATCCTTGGGCAGAAAGTTTTTCAAACCTAATGAATAAGAACTGTAATATCTTAATCAACAATAAAACTTTTTAATACTTAAAGAATAGCAAAATAATATCTTCGTTAGAATTTTCATTGAAATTATGAAAAAATACCAATTTTTCTTTGTAAAAAAATATGAGACTTTAAATATGAATTTTCAATCATTCCTTGATCTAAATAAAAATGTTTTACTTGATTGAAATTCATATATAATTTTAAAAAATCTGCTAAAAAAATACTTGATTTTTTTTCTTAGAATAAATATCGAATCACGCAACCTCGACACATTTATTCCTTTTTGTTAAACTTTTCAGGTAAGTTTTAAAATGAATTGTACTTTTGAAAAGAAATTAAACTCAATAAAATTAAATTTGAGCATATGAAATAGAAGAATATTTAATCGCATTTCATTTGATTCTTATTTTAGGCATAAAAATAGGCATATGAAAAATGTGGCTTTTTACTAAAAAAAATCTCAATTTCCATAAATAAGAATCAATTATTAATCATAATTTTTAACAACTGCCTGACTGATACAGCATGTTCTTCTAGGGGAGATTTATCTGTCAGTCTGAACAAGACTCTTGCAGTCTTTCTTCCATCCTCAATTCTCGTCACTCGGCCCATCCTCAAACATCTCATCAGTGGATTGGTACTCGTAACCAGAACTATATCTCCATCAGCTAGTGGCTCCGCCATCTCATCCTTCCACTTGGACATCCGTAATATCTTCGGTAGGATCTCCTGGCGGTAGGCAGTCCAAAACTGGGCAGATAAATCTTCCAACAACTTCAACCTGGAGGAAATTTGGTCCTCCGGTTTCATCGCCACATTGCACAACGGCTGGCGGTCAACATTTCCCAGCAGCTGGCCAGGGGTAATCAGCCGCCAATTCTCCACGTCGTTCGCAGCTTCAATCGTCAGTGGTCTGCTATTCATAATTTTGCTGACCTCCGCCAACAGCACCAGGAGCTCGTTGAAATTAACAGAACTATTCACCAACTTCTTGGACAGCAATCTCTTGGTTAATCCCACCATTTTCTCAGCCTGCCCAATATAATGGTGGGCTCGGGCCGGGATCTGAGACCAAGAAAACTCTACCTGGCTGCCCAACTTCTGCTCTAAAACCTTGCGAGCACCGGATAATTGTGTGCCCATGTCGCTTACTATGATCTTCGGCAGACAATGAACAGCTTCCAACTTGCGCAGGGACAACAGGATACTGCTGGTATCATACTTTTCCAAGGCATCTAACCACAACGCCCCTGAGAATCTGCAGACCACCACGAACACCCACACCTTCTTCGTTGCTGTCTGACTCCTCGTTTTGGCGGCAGCTCTCCTCGTAACCAGCGGACCCATCAGGTCGACTTGCACAGCTTCAAAAGGCCTGCTCGGGACCAACTTGTCAGGTAACACCTCCTTCATGGTAGCACGACATTCCTTAGCCCTCTCAACACTGCAGGGCCAACATTTCTTCACTTCCATGATGGCCAACCTCCTTGCCTTCACAATCCAGCACCAACGGCGGCTCTCAGCTAAAGTTCCACGGACACCAGAGTGAAGCTCAACATGCGCTTCTCTCATAAAAACAGCAGCTAACCAATTACCAGGCTCCAAAATTACTAAACCTGGCATGTCTTCAAATATCATTTTACGGCCGCCAGTAATGGCGTCAATGACTGGCTGTCCTCGACCAACCATTTTAAGAATCCTCATCTCCCTGGTCACATAATTTCCACCGGGACCAACGACAGGCCAGGTCAATGATACTTCATGCACTAATGGATTTAATGACGCATAATTGCCTTTAGCGTCATTTATCCACTCATCCTCTTGGCTTCGTGACACAATGAAAAGTTCCGCCGCCGCCATAAAATTGTACAAAGACGGCTTGTACACAGAATCTGCGGCAGCTACATGACTACCAGCGGCTGTAGTCTTACCTTCTTGTCTGCTCTTTAGCTTCTTCAACCAGGTGTTCGCAACTTGCAGGACAGCTGCCATAATACGTTTGGCCTGTCCAAATGATCTCCTGTGCTTAAACCTAAAGACATCTTCAGCGGCTTCTCCGGCAACTTTCATTGAACATAACTTAACCATCTTGGTATTCAACTCCTCTGGGGGTAAAACCTGCTTGACTTCTTCGGCAGTTTTCACCGGCCACGCACTTTCATCCTGGCGCAACCATTCTGGGCCCAATCTGTACCTGGAACCTGGTCCCAAATCTGATACCTTGCAGGTGCTTCTGGTGCCCAAATCTGCAACGTTTTGCGTCCCCGGGACCCACCTCCAGTCATCCTTGTTGGTCGCAGATTGAATTTCTCCAATACGATGAGAATTAAATGTGTTCAACATAGCACTGTTGGAAACTATTTGTGATAAAACACACGATGAATCAGTAAAATACATCACTCTGATAATATCAAAGGGCAGGGCATCTCTGACGGACTTTGCCAACCTTGTGGACATCTGGCACCCCATCAACTCAAGGCGTGGAATTGATTCACACTTGACCGGCGCAACTCTTGACTTGGTGGCTAGCAGAAACGTTTCAAATCCTTGTCTAGTTGGCCACCTCAAATATGCATTAGATGCATAAGCCTCTGATGACCCATCCGAAAACATCATCAAGGATGGAAGGCCAGTTGGTTCATCCGGGACCACACAACGGTCAAACTCCAATTTAGCGACCTCAGCTCTGTCCTCCAGCGACTGAACAAGTTCATCCCGTAGACTTTTTGGAATGAAATCTTGCCAGCCCAAATTCAGCAAACATGTTTTCCGCAGGACAAGTTTAATTCTCAACAGAATAGGGCTGCAAAGCCCAATCGGGTCGAAGGTTTGGGCGGCGAACCTGTGGACCATCTTTTTTGTCAGATTCTCGTCCAAGGCGTCCTGGAGGTTGTACAAATCAGCATCCTCTTTCACCTTCCTTCCCTTGACTTTACCATCTTGGTTGACTCTTGTGGCGATGGACAACACATCGGTGGCTGGCTTCCATATCAGCCCGAGAACCTTGGTAGGCTGGCAATCATCTCCAGAATAAATGACTTGTTTGAAGGAAAAACTACCTTTGCCGATAATCCTGTCGGCCTCTTTCATCATCTCCTTGGCTTCTGGCTTCGATCCTGCTCCCGAAATAACGTCATCTATGAAGCTGTGCTTCTCAAGCTTGACTGCAACTGGAATCTGAGGTAACTTGAACTCCTCATCAGGGTAGGTAGGTATTTGTGGCTCCTTCCATAATTCAGGTTTGGCAACAATTTCACTACCGTTTATTTGTCCCTCTCCATACATCTCCTTGACCTCTGCTTCACTCTTTCCGCCGAACAGGCAGGACGTCAACTTCAGGGCTGTAACTGCCAAATTTCCCGCAGCTAACTCGCCGAAATTTACAACTTTGGTCAGGTAAATTTCAAGTGGACCATCTGGCGTCGGGGAAAATAAAACTCTCTTCATCTGGCTGTCGAACTCTGTGGCCAGGATGGAGTTATAAAACTTGGAGATATCCGCGGTTATACCAACCTTGTAACCGCGGAAAAGCATCAAATGATAAAAAATCTTCTGCATTGGCGGCGGGCCTCCCAGCATTATGTTATTAAAACTGGTACCCTTGAACGTCAGAGAACTATTTGCACACAATCGCATGGGTGTGGAACTTGAATCCTCCTTGAAAGCAACCACTATTGATGAACAAGACTTAGGTCCTTCATACTGCAATTCTTCAGGCGTGGCTTTTTGAAAAACGCCTCTTCTTATGGCGTCGTTGAATACCTCCACATACATTCCATAGGTACCTTCCTTGACCATCCTGGCACGATCCTTTTCAGCAATTTTGCGGGCTAAACTCTCATTGTAAGGTAAAGTGTGAGGATCTTCAATATAAGCATATTGACCTGTCCACTTGTTGGACTGCAAGTCTAGTGTTAAACCTGCCTCAATTATCCTCTGCCTCTCACGCTGGTCCCAGGTAGTGCCGTCGGCCATAGCCTTGCACTCTTGACAAGCAGTACATCCTGGACAAAGTGCCTGCGGCTGTACGCCAAACGATTCAGACGTCAGAAAGTCTGGCAAAGTGCCTCCACTGACACTGACAGCCTTATAAGCCGACTTTTGATCTCCAGCTCCACCATCAGCACTCGTACAGATAAAACCACTACCAAAAATGGTTCGCCACAACATAGACTGGCCCACTTTCTGGTAGGTTGAAGGAAACACGTCAGGATGTGTATTTCCAATGATGATATCTAAGCCTCCACTAATATATGTAAACCTTTCTGGCGGCATTTTAAATATCTCGGCGGCAGTTTCGGGGTGGACCGAGCGCATCTCGTTGGCCCCGCCGAGGGTAGGCATGACAGCTGCCTCAAACTCCCTCAGATTGCCGTCCCTATCCTTCAGATAAAACACAACGTTGCGGCAGGAAGATTCACTGCCATCAGCTACAGAAATAGTTGTATATCTGCCAGTAGATTTCAGCTTCAACTTGTTGGATAACTTCTCAGACACAAGTGGCAAATTTGCCCCGGAGTCAAACATTACCGTGGCGTGGCAGGTGCCGCCGCCAGGTGCTACAACAGGAACTAACTGCAGTAAGAAAGTACAGGGGCTGGGTGCAGAACTTGACTTGTAAACTGTATTCACACCAGCACTAGCCTCATGGAGTAACCTGGAATGGTATCTGTCGCAATTATTAGTACCACAAACACCAAGCTTATCAGACTTATTACACTTGTCAGCAGTATGGCCGTCACATAGGCAAAGTTCACATAATTTCTTCTGCTGGACAACTTTCTTTCGGTCAACCACGTCCATCTTCTTAAACGTGAGGCAACGGAAAATCGGGTGCTTCTCCTTGCAGCTCTCCACAGGACATGCACTGTTCCACTTGGAAGCCTTGTCCTTCCCAGCCTTTCCATTCTTATTGTCGCTGCGGCCAGATACTTGCGCGGCGGCAGCTCTGTCACGATTTCTCTTGCCGGCGCCACTGTCATAGGACATATCACCGGCCAACATGGCACCCCTGGTCCTCTCCAGCAGTTCAACAATCTTCGGGATGTTTGGTTGGTTCATGCTACCTAGCTCCATCATAATTTTGTCTCTCAAATTTTCAGGGCACTTGTCTTTAAAAATATGAATGAGAGTTAGGTGGTTGTAATCCTTAGCTGCAGAACCAACGATGGCTTCTACCTCCTGCATCATGCTCTTGAAGGTAGCAATTGCGCTAACCACGTCCACAGGTTTATCCACAGGTTTCATCTTGTTCAACTTAGTTAAAATCCTCATGAACCGGCGAGTGTTTGATAAAAACATCTGGTCAAGAAACGCCCATTGTTCATTGTGATCTCTAATCGCTGACACTTGCTTGCGTAGTTCCGGGTTGGTTATCACCTTCTCCATACACAACATCAGACTTAACCTCTGGTCAGCAAATCCATAACCAGAGCATAGATCCTTAAAGACCTGTTTAAAGTTTGGGTAATCCGTGTCAGTACCGTCGAACGACGGCAACAAACTGTTGTCCCAGCGCCCATACTGCGGGTTGGAACTCCGAATATCCACGGCAGACATACTTCTGGAGAGCATGGCAGGTGTCCCACTCTCATCCAGGTTAGATGAACGACGTTCCATCTCTCTAAGCCTTCGGTACATATCACGTACTTCTTGGCGCAACTCCACGGAAATTTTAAGCACTCCCATGTCCATCTTCACCTTCTCAATGACGTCGAGGTTCCTGGCGACAGTGCTTGACCTCGCGTCATCTGAATCATTGTCAAGCCAGTACAGAATTTTTGTACACTGCTCCAACGACGCATAAACTTTATCTGCAACAGTTTTCTGCTCACTAGCTTCATCCAATTCACGCTTAAACTCGCGCAGCTCACTAGTCTCCACGGCAGGTTTTAGACTTTTTATTAGGTCAGATTGGTCCTTGACCTCACTAAAAATGTCACGAATTGATTTTACAGTCACATTTTCACATGAACTAAAACTTTGGCAGGCTTTTAGATTGTCATAAAACACTTTTAACTGTTCATCAAAAACTTCTAGCCTTTCACTGCCAATAGCGATAGCTCGCTCAATTTTCTGCTTTTTGGTTAGTGGCATATTGATTCACTAGGTACTTATTTCACAGAAAAATTGTCACAGTTTATTGCATCAATAATTCACTGGATGCTATTGATCTCTTGATGAATGCTAACGCCTATTCATCAGATACTTTGAAATTGTCTCAACCATGACACTTTGGTTGAGCTTGACTTCCGAATTAGCGGGAAGTTCACGAGATCAGTTGGCGAACATACAAACCCCCAATACCAGGAACCATCAAGTTTCAACAGCAGGTTTGAATATAGATTTATTGATGAAATTATTTCAAAGACCTGAAATTACAAGATCAATTAATAAACAGAATAAAATATTATTCGTTATCTTAAAACTTTGAGCACTAAAAAAAATCTTTTTCTTTTCTTATGGTTAAAGAATCTTTGGAAACTTTGGCTTTAAAGGAAAATTATTTGGTTTAATAAATCATTGATAAATGCAACAATAAGGCACATAAAAATTACTAAAACATATATTAATCATAATTAAGTTTCATGCTTAGCTGGCTAAAGCCTTTTTTAAAACTACATATAATCGTCCTATACACCATACTTCTTAATCAAATTAACAAATTCTACCTGAAGCTCTTATGGTTTCAAATCCCTGATATACTAGGGTCGTTCACACTCAATGAGACCAATGATAGGCCCAATTTTGTTCTCCGAAATCTTCACACTCTCATATCTCATTCAAAAGTAAAGAACGTGCGCATCCAAAATAAACAAACACTCTATGCCGCGCCACATTATGAAAGGAAAGCCCTAAAAGACGACATTTGCGCTTTGTTTTTGGTTTAATGATAAGGAATTTAATTTCGAACTTGATAAACACAAAGCTTCCTCGAAAAGAGGTTAAGACAACAACACAGTACAGATATATCATTACTTTATAGTATCCAAAGAACTTGATAGAATGTTACCCAAGTGCATATTTATTTATTTATTTTGAATTTTAATTAGCAATGAAATTTTCAAATAAAATTTTTACTCATTAATAAAAATGCAAATAATACAAACTAAAATCTGTCTGAGGGAAACCCAACGATAGCTTTCTGACAGTTCAAATTACCAAAGTAAAAGATAAAAAATTTTGGGAGAGAAAAAACTTCATTTTAACAAAAGCCATTAATATATAGGTTTATAAAAAGTTATGTTTTTTACTTTAAACTAGCTACCTGAATTTGATTCTATACTTTATCTACACACACACACACAGCTTTTTCATTAGCATTTTATACGAACCACTGCGCTATCCCAAAACTGGTTTATTAGGCTAGAAATAGGCCTAGGCTTGAAATAGGCCTGAAATAATATTTTCCTACGTTTCCCATCCCTTATCCCTGGGTTTTGGTATGTGGAAATTTCTTCTTGATGGTTTTAATATTCTCACAACTCTATGCTTCACTGGGCTCTTATACATTTTTTCAACCCATATCAATTTTGAGCTGACTGCATAAGAAAGGCTGAAGAAAAATTCAACCCATCACTGGAGAAGGTCTGTAAGGTCCACACTCCATGCAAAATAAATATTATGAATTATATACAAATATTTCTGACAAGACAGAATGGACATTAAAAATTTTGTGTTGTCTTTTTATAATATCTCATCTCAATTTTTAAACTAAATTTAATATTCTTGATACATTATAATGTGTAAAATTGTATTGCTAGGGTTCAATACTACAAGATTGAAAAGATAGTCTAAAGTCACACTGGACCCTACAATAAACTTCCCTAAATTAGAAAACTCAATCGGTTCATTAGTAATCGAAATAATAATGATTACATGTGTCTCATTCCTTCTTTCTGTCATTATATAATGCTGTCTCACAACTTACCATAGTAAAAACAACTAACTTGTCTTGTCTCTATATTTTTTAATCACTAAAATTACATAGAGCTGATAGAATAAGTTAAATATCTTAAAAGAATAACTCTTTGTGTATTGTTGTGAGGATAAAATAAACCATATTGTAGTCCACTTTATTCCAAGCTTTGCATTTAGAGCGGATATGTATTTCTACTAGGGTTGGCAATCCGTATCCGAATCCGGAATCCTCCCAATTTTTAGCCAATTTTGGAATCCGAATCCGGAATCCGTTTTTTAATAGCGGATTCGGATTCTTAATTGGTAGGCTAAAATTAGCGTCTTGAGTTTTTTCTTTCAACTCCCCCTTTTTGAAGGCAAAGATTATCATCATTATACATAATACATATCTTTTAAAATCTGGCTCAATTCTCGGAAGTGAATTATAGATAACACCAAGAACATTAATTTTTAGGACCTATGTAGCACTTCAAATTTATAAATTTTTTAAAAAGCCCTTTAAAATATTGCTAGAATCCGGAATCCGAATCCAGAATCCGCCAAAAATAAGAATCTGGAATCCGCAAGAATCCGCCATTTTTTGGACGGATTCTTTTAAGAATCCGAATCCGGTCCAAAAATTTGACGGATTGCCATCCCTAATTTCTACACATCTATACATTATATACAGGTACAGTACACACAAGTTTAAATATTCAATATTTATTTTATACTTTCAAAAAGAATACAATTCTTACAATAATTTTTACTTCTAAGAAATGTGAAGTGTTATATACTAATTTTATCTTTTTAAAAATATAGGGTTTTTTTGCAACCAATCTTCTCTTACCTGCTAAATTTGACTGTTGTCCGTATGGATCATTGTAAGTTTTTACTTACAATACCCAAGATACATCGGGGTTAAAAAAAACTCACCTATGGGCCAGCACAAAAGTCTTATTTTAACTAAAACTATTATAGGTTAAAAAATTTTTCATTACTCTTTTTCACTCCTTAGAAAGTAATTTTTCCTTTTTATTGTAAAAGGAACCAAACTTTACCCCTGGTGTGTTGTCAGCATTTTCCTTTAAGAACAGCTTGTGGCTTCTTTTCTACTCAACCCTTCACACACTCACAAAACTTACTTTATAGTATTCAACTATAGACTAAAGATCCCATCAGAGTCATTTAAATCTTTACGCTAGGTTTAGCTATAACTTTACAAGTCGACCATGTTGTAATCCTTGTTTGATTAATTTTAGTATTTATATTGTGATTTTATTCAGTAAGAGCAACTTAAAATAATAATATTTTACAGTTAGAAACATAAATTGCAATCAATATAACAAATAACCAATTATTTTGATCATAAAATACTCTATAGGTGTGTAATATTATCTTTTTTTAAATCAGATATTAATCTAAATGGCAAATTTAATTTTTGTTGAAGGTTCAAGTATGTATACACATACATAAGAAATAAACTTGCCTAGTTTAATTATTTAAAGTATATGTAAGTAAATTTCATAATTTAATGATTATTCTAAAGCTTTCAAAGGCAAAATTGTGGTTTAAGACTAATTTATCAGTCACTTGATACACTTGCTGGCAGGGGCATCCAAGCTTTTTTATTTGGGTGGGGTAATTTTTTTTTCAGTTTTTCCCCTTAAAGGAGGGGAAAGAGTCGTTTTAGAGACTTCAAGCATCTCTTTGCAGTTGAACAACTTTTTAAGGCTAACATTTCTTTACTCATGTTTGATTCGCCTCCGGCTGACCGTTTAGTCGTTAATTGCCGCCGCAGTCGTGATTTTTGGCGATATTTGCCGTTTCCGAGGTTTTAATGAACATTTAGGAGGGGAAAGAGTTGTCCAATCAAGTTGATGCTAAAGTACATTTTTGTAGGCAATTGCATTGGCTAAATTTCACATGAAGTAAAATTTTTTGTACCTCCAACCGGTTTTGCTCCAGCTGAATTGTTTTACAGATATCCCCTAAAAACCGGAAAAAAATGGGTTTTCATAAAATGCATGGCCGGTTTTGGCCGGATCCGGCTCAAATTTTATATGGAGTCATCCTTAATTTGGTATTCCCCACAGTTGATACTTGATTTGGCATGATCCCAGAAAAGTGTGGTATATCTAGGGGGAAGGGGGCTAATTACCCCCCATAAAATCTGTTGGCAGGGTTAATTTTTTTTACCCCCTTAAATGTGTTTGGGTGGGAGTAAATACCACCTCCTAAATGGTTGGGGTGCTTACGGAACCCCCAAGGTAGGGGTAAATTTTAAATAGGGGGGGATGAAATGAAAAATATTTTGGTGCCTACGGCACCCCAAATTCGTTTGGGAGGGTTAATCAATCCCCTCCCTTGGACGTCCTTGCTTGCTAGCGATGGAATATATTTCCAAAAGTTTCCAAATTATTTGGAAACAAATTGAAGACATCTTCTCAGAAGATTCTTCTGTATCTGCATGTACACACCTCTGTTAATGTAACTCTTTCTATTCCTCTCTTTATCCTTATTCTTTTTATTTTTATACAACGTTCTATTTAAACAACGATGACAACATCCAGAAAAGCGAAGCTCTGAAATGGTAGGACAAACGAACATTAACACTTGTAGAGTGTCAGAACTGAAAAATCAGAATATAAATGTGTAAAAGTCGACACAAAATTGTAAGTAAATTTCTTGAAAGACTGCTTAAATACAGGATAATGTTTAAGGACATACTTACATTTTTAGACTTTATTATAGAGATTCTTCGTTTATCCATTGTACTTTATTGTCATAGGAAACAGAATATAAAAAACCAGATCAATCGGATTATTACATTACATAAAAATTTGTTTAAAATGAACGTACGGGCATTCTAGTAACGATTACAAAGTTGCTACGCTTTCTAATTCGTACCTTACTAATAAAGGAATCACCATGCAAAATTTGAAATCGATAGGACAATTCTAACATGCCTAAATTAAGGGAAAAAGCTTTCCGTTCAAGACGGACGGACCGACCATAGTTATAGAAAAGCTTCGCTGTATTATGTATACTTTAATTTTATAAATATTTTAAAAGTATCACAAACAATAAATATCATACAAATATTTATGCACAATGTTGTAATAATTATTTAATACTGAATAATTGTTTCCGATAATGGATAAATTACTTGCAATTACCCACAAAAAAATTTTCTGGGAATAACTAGTTGTCCATTCTTTCAACAATATAGAAAATATTTTCAAACATCTTGCCAAAATCAACATGAAGTAATCTTCTATAAAGTTATTTTTAGAATTTTTAGAAAACAAATTGATTCCAAACAATAGCATATTATTCTATATTATTTGTCTATTGTTATTCTGAGTTTAGCGAAACCAAAATCCTTATGGAATAAAGAGTTTCCAAAACCACTGTACCAACTTTTTTATCAGGATTATTTCTTCAAATTTTTTTCCAGATATTTTTTAAACCGTTCATTGTTATAAAAAAAGTTTACCTGGTTTTCTTTAAATTTGAGAGTTGCATTCCGTAGGTTCAATCTGATTTTGTACACGCAAAAATGACAAATAATGTGATAAAAAGTAGCCGATAGATAAAATTTCTCCTATTAATTTATTTTGATAAAATAACTGAATGTAAGTTTTTGGCTGAAGGATGCAAATAAATCCATCATGTTATCTACATTTATTAGTTAAGACCATCTGTCAGGCATAAAGAGAGAAATATCATCTATGAAATATTTTAAATATTATTTTTTACAGTTTTTTTTATAAGAAAAGGATAGTTTTAATACATATGTCTTTATCATATAATCCAATATATTCACTTTTTTCATTTTTTCTGTCACATTTCCTCTGTCGTTCTCTCTTTTTTTTCTCCCTTTACTTTTATCCCCATGGTAAATGCATTAAATATGTGAATCTGTCTAATTTAGGACAATTATATGGTCATATTCTTCTTTAGCTAAACCTAAAATTTTATCCTCATCCTAAGCTTCCTATATGTTTTTGAAGATACATAGTTACATTTAGTCCATGGCTACGCTCAAAGTACCAAATGGACATCTTCAAAAGAGAGTAGGTTAGTCCACCACCTTAAATTTTAGCTTTAAAAGCACAATTTTTGGTGAGGGTTAATTTTCAAGTGTTCCTACACAAAAAAAATAAAAATTTCAAGGACCTATGAGAAGCTTTACTGTTAAATGGTATCTAATTGGTCCGGCGGTAAAGAGATTTCTTCTATTATATAAGAATTGTTTTAAACAAGCTAAGTTGTCCGAAAATATTGATCTTAATTGTATTGTGTATATGGATAATTGATTGAAAGCTTTACCAAATTGGCAAATTGTGTCTTATCCTATTACAATAGTTTGGCAAGTGTGTTATTATTATATTTACATGAAGAGAGTACAAGGGAGGGAAAGTGGCCACAATACTTATTTTCATTTTAATTAAATGGACAATAAATTATTTGAAAATCAACAATCATATTATATAAATTAATCTTCATAGATATATGTTATTAGTAGCGAAGCTACTCTATAACTTGTAATGTCCGTCTGTCTGTATGTCCGTCTGTCTTAGTTTGGGGGAAACGTGATTTTCTCGGCTCCTATAAAAGATAAAAGGCTGAAATTTTTGACAACATACCCATTATTAAGGAGCCCAATTAACTATAAAACATAAATGCCGATTGGACCGCCTTTTAGCAGGTTTTAGGCTATTTTTGTATTTTTCACATTTTTGTCCATATCTTTGGTGTTTATGGTCCGATTTCCAAATTTTTTTTCAGTTATAATATCAAAATTAAGTTTCTCGTATTCATTTGAATCCAGTGGATAGGAACCGGTTCTCATGAATACGAAAAAACTATGTCTAGCATCGTATTATATCCAGTTTTCTACGAATATAGAAATGTACAATCATAAGATTAAAACTAGTTTTTTTAGCCGGTGCCTTCGGCACCACGGGGCTAAAAAAACTAGTTTTAATATTATAATTGTACATTCTATATCCGCGGAAAGCCGTTTATAATACGATACGAGAAATAACTATTCCTGTCTTTTCAATAAAACAATTATGACGGTCAGACTGCCTTTAAGCAGGTTTTAGGCTATTTTTGTATTTTTCACATTTTTCTCCATACCTTTGGTGTTTATGGTCCGATTTCCAAAGTTTTTCAGTTATAGATATCAAAATTTTATTTCCTGTCGTTTCAAGAAAACATCAATGGCGGTCAGACTGCCTTTTTGCAGGTTTTTGGCTATTTTCATATTTTTCCTCACATCTTTGGTGTTTATGGTCCGATTTTCAAAATTTTTGTAGTTAAAAATATCAAAATTAAATTTCCCGTTGGTTTTAGCATCCATTTACTTTGACTGACAGTCTGTTAGTCATAGTACTGAAATATAAATATCAAGAAATTAAAAACAAATGTTAAAAAGGTTTCGTGATTTTTTTCCTAATATACAGGGTGGGGCAAATAAGACCGGACAAATTCTAACTTCTAAACAAATGAACATAAAATGGTAAAGAAGGTGTATCAACTTTTTTTTTATAGCTAGCCGGTTCTTTTAGTAAGTAGTAGATGTAAAATTTCTCATAGAATTCAGATATGCAATCGGTTTTTTTGTAGACCTCTTATTTTTTAAGTAATTTAAGTTTAAAAAAAAAAAATTAAGTCGATTTTAAGGTACTAAAATGCAACAAAAAAAAGAAAAAAATGGCCATTATGAACAAAAATAGTAAGATCTTTAATTTGACACCTTACTTTTTCAATTCTGTCAGGTAATTATTGAAAAAATCGATTTTTTTAAACCCACGAGAATAAAAACTTTGACATTAATTTTATTATTTCACAGGTAAAAAAATATGGGTTCATATATACCTTTAGAATCAGAAAAATATTACGAATTCATTGTAAGAAAAATTGAAAAAAAAAGTTTACAATATAGTATATAAACTACAATAAAAGGAATTATATGAAAATATCATATTATATTGTACAGGCAACGTCTTAATTCTTCAATTGAGTATAAAAATGGGAAGGGGGTAAAGAGGGGGTAAAGAGGGGGTAAAAAAGGGAAGACGATAGTGTTGCCTGAACAAAAAACACAATTGGCCATTTGTTTAATTTTTAATTTTTTTACTTTTTTTCAATTTTGCTTACAATGGATTCGTGATATTTTTCTGATTCTAAAGGTATATATGAACCCATGTTTTTTATGTCTGTTTGAGAAAATATTTAGGTCTAAAGTTTTTATTAAACCGAGGTTAAAAAAATAGATTTTTTCAATAATTACTCAACAGAATTTTAAAAGTAAGGTGTCAAATTAAAGATCTTACTATTTTTGTTCTTACTGGCCATTTTCTTCTTTTATTTTGTTGCGTTTTAGTACCTTAAAACCGACTTAATTATTTTTTTTTTAAACTTAAATTACTTAAAAAATAAGAGGTCTACAAAAAAACCGATTGCATATCTGAATTCTATGAAAAATTTTACATCTACTACTTACTAAAAGAACCGGCTAGCTATAAAAAAAAAAAGTTGATACAGCTTCTTTTAAAGATTTTAAAAACTGGCAAGCAAAATAGGTATATGACTATTTGATTATTCAACAAAATCGCTGCCAGCCTCAATCACCGCCTTCACCCGCCCCATGAACCGCCCCCAGGCCCTGGTCATCATGTTCTTGTCCAAGCTGGCGAATTTCTCCTTGATGGTGGCAATGAGGGAGGTCTTTGTTGTATAGGCACGTCTATTGGTGCATGCTTCAAAGTAGCCCAAGGCCTAAAAGTCCATTGAATTAAGATTGGGCTGCTAGGAGGCCCCATTTCCTTTGGAACGTGAGTAACTGCAGGATCCAAATTCACCCAACTTTAACGCTACCCTTTGACACGGAGCTGGAACGACGTTCTATACCTTTTTGGAAATGGCATGAAAATTCAGCTAGGGTTGTCAGCGCAATTCATAGTCTAAAATGAGTTTTTAAGTTCCATATGGGTCTTTAACGTCGAGAACCGAGAAATTTTCACGATTTCACACAATTTTTGAATCTTAAAATCTGCCACGTTTCACTTTGCCGGAGTAGTACAGCCAAACCACTTTAGATAAAGAGCTCTAGTCTTTTCTAGTGTCTTATTTATGTATCTAACAGTATCTCCAGCGAGTTGCATAACTCTACCTCATCTACAGATGGGCTGAGATCCGATTTAGTGGGCCCTAGTCGAGAATCCAGATTATTCCACCGGCGCAATTCGAATCTGCCTTGTTGAACATAAGCGCTGCCAGCTCGGAGTACGAGCCCATCTTTGTCCAAAGATTTTTTTGTGCTAAAAGGCAATTACATAAGCTTTTTATAGTGGAGTCAAACGTCCTGATTGGTCAAGTAGTTTTGGCGCTATGGCCGTTTAAAGTTTGTCCGGTCTTATTTGCCCCACCCTGTACATGCTCTTGACAACTAATCTTTAAATTCTTATACATATTTTTTCTGCTTCGCTACTTATGGATGTTGTCATCCTTGTTTACATTATAAATAAGTTAATTCATATTTCATTTATTTACTAAGTATATTTGCGATTACTTTTATTTAATAGATTTTTCCAATTTTTAACATTTACAAAAGGGCCTGCTTTATTGCTTCAAGATCCCTGTCAGATCTATATAGGAAATAAATGTCTATAAACGAGCTCAAGTGTTCCAAGGAATAAATGTTTAAAACTCATAGTGCTCCAATAATCCATAATAAACTCTCATTGCCCAGAACAATAAAACCCAATATTTTACTTTATTGAGAATAAATTAATTTTTTTTATTTCATCTTGCTATTTACCTAATATTGAAGTATTTTATTACTATTCTTAAAAAAGAAAATTTAAATTCATAATATAGTAAATTTAAGAAAACTTAGTTTTAAAATGAGTTGATACTAACGCCCCTCCCTAATGTGTCCAAATTTTGAAACAAAAAATAAAAAACATTTTAACCCTTTCCTGACGGTTATAAAAAAATATATATTGGAAAATAAATTCCGTAATTTAAATTGCATTTTTGAAAGAATGAAAATGGCTTTATTATAAATACGTATTTGAAGATTAAATTAAGAAATCAAAAGAAAATGGAAGAAAAAGCAAGTTAGAGAGAGGTTTTTTTTAAAAAAAACAAGAAAACGCTAAGGCAGAATGTTAATACGTTCATAGTATCAAAGGCATTTATTTTAAAATAAATAACTAAAATCAGCCCGACAGAAATTCTATCGTAAGTAGTTGAACTTGAAGTAATCTTTATGTGTAAGTTAATATATTTATCTCTTTCTATTCTAAATGCATAAGAATATTTTAAACTAGCGGATGTGTACCTAGCATCCAGGGGCTCTCAATTAAAAGGGGCAGAAACAGGCTAGAAAAAATAGCTCAAAACCATCTGAAAATGAAATAGCCTAATACCATCATGGGACCTATTTAAAGCTTACCTAAAATAGAGAACCCAATTGCTTCAGTAGTTATTGAGATCTTAACCTTCATAAAAAAGTGGAAAAAACATATTTTTGCAGACAGACTGACGGGCCAATTGGAATGCAGAGTAGATGCTCATCAACCCTGTAAAATTTTACCAGGGAAAAATTCATCTTTCTATCAATCAAATGACAATCAGAGCATTACCGATAGACTGACAGACCAGGTAAATTATATAATGGATGCTTATTTGTAAAGGAGAACCATATCGATTCTGCGTTTATAGAGATCTTTTAGTACAGACAGTCACACACACACACCGAGATCCTTTTACTTTATTTTAAGGACTATAAGCTAGACTTTTATTTTCAATAGAAGAAAATGCACATTTCCCTACAGAAATTGATGTCATCTGGAGGGTTACAGACAGACTAACCGACTAAATAAGGTAGAGAGTAGATATTCATCTATCAGGAAAATCTTCTCTAGAAAAAATCAGTAGTGATCGTCTATCTAATTTAGAATTTGATAAATAAATTTTTTACATTTTAAATTAAATGCCTTGCAGGGTATTTCCGACAGGCTGACGGAATAAGTAAATCACATATTGGATGCTTAAAGGTATAGGGTATATTCTCAAAAATTAAAACCATCTATCTTTAATAGCAGATGGTGAATTATGTTTTACCCTCAGACGGACATATCTAATTAAAGAGGGGCTTCGCGTAAAAAATATTATATTTAATAAAAAAGCAAGGTCAGCCAAAGTGAGGATTAGGGTGCTTTTCCATATCGAGTGCATATCGAGCATTGAAAATACACTTCCATATTTTATAAATAAATTGTAAATTAGAAGGGATAGTTTTTTTTCACATAAGCCTAACTCTTGCAGGGGGCCCTAACCCACCGAGGTTTACACTTGATGTGCCTTTACTCTTGATAAGATATTAATTATAGAACATATAGAACTTCTTAGAAATTTTATAGCTAAACAAGGATGACATCATTTATAAGTCCTTAGTAAAGCTAATAAACATGGAAATCTTTACAATAGAATTTATAAAATATCTTTGATAGTAGATGCATATCAAAGCATTCCAACAGACGGACGGACAAAGTAAGTTCATCAGTATGGGGATGTTTTTAATTCCAGCCATTGATCTTTTATAACTGAAGAGAAATTGACGTTTACTTCTTTACGGTTTCTTTCAGACAAACAGACAGACATTTCATAAGAGTACCAAGAAACATATGATAACATCCATAAACTTTGTGAAGTTCATAAAAATCTAATAAAATAGACGGACAATATGGTTAAAACATTAGATGTCAATAGAAATATATACAGTAAACTTAAAACATAAAATACCATAAAATATAATTACTAAAACTTTAGCATAATGGACGGACTGGACTGACTGACAAAGTTAATTAAATATATATGATGCTTTTTAGTCAGCGAAATCCTCACAGACAAATTTGCTTTTCATTTTTAATTTTAAGTAAATTATAATTCTGATTTTGTACCAGACAGACATACAAAGTTTAAGTAAGATTTTCTGCTAAAATATTTTTTAGTAGAGAAGCTACTCTATAATTTATAATATAATAATTTTTCCTAATAACTCGGACCCTATAAGTGCATTAGCCTTCTACCTTTCCAGTACGGATATTTAATATTCTCAAGAGCATTACAGACCAGCGAACAACGTGAGCTGTAGGCTAGTAATTAAATACAATCAAGTTAATTAAAGAAAATAGTGTTATGACGTTTTTGTTTGATAAAATGAACTAATCAAGTTTCTTTTTTCAAGTGCATGTGTGTATATTGGGGGATCTCAGGATTGGGTCATATTCTAGTACAAAACATGACCATAAAATATAAAAGACAAAGCACAGCACTCTTATTCGAAAGATTGTAACAAAAAATGGTGCCTTAAAGGGTTTTGTGGAGGCTAAATACGTAATATAGTGCCTTGGACAAACCTTGGACATATTATTTGTTTTAAAACTAAAGGAAAAGTTGAATGAAGTGCATTTAACAAGTTTGATTGCAAGCATAAAATACAAGAATACCTGTTAGAAAATTTGAAATATATGTCCTATATATGTAGTTTAAACTATTGAACAGAAAAAATGTGGAGTTCACTAAATTCAAGTTTAAATGCACTTTGTGCAACTACCCCTTTTAAAAATAAAATTCAGGTTACTAAGATATCTCATAAGTTTCCATATAATCGTAATAGGGTAAATATCTTTTATATTCTATAATCAGGTATCTGTGATTGGAATTGACCAAATTCTGGGGTCTTCGAGTGTATATTTTATGCATTTTTATCAGAAAAGAAAAAAATATGTTTGTGTATGTTTTGCAATAACAAATGTAAAAAAAGTAAGAATATTATTTTCTTCATGCTAAGAACTTTTATTACACAATAGGGACTTAACATGTATCTATGCATTGTTACATATTAAAAATAAAACTATAATTAGCAATAATATATTGTGTGTACTGTATACATTGTATATAAATACATTATTCATACTTTGCATTATTGATTAGGTATTGTATTTCCCCCAGTAGTATAATTTGTGTAATATCTTATGTAAATGTTCTATTTAATCTATCAAATTTTTATCACCTGACAGAGGTATAAGTAAGTACCAAAGCTTCTCCTCAAGTCATAATGTCTGTAAGAACAGCTTATGTAATTTAAAAAGTGCAAAGTGTAAATAACATATCTATAGTATAGATGTATATACAGACAAATACCTCCTTTTCTTTTTCAAAGAACTCTTTCGTCTGCTTCTAAATTATTTTCTGCTACATGGCTGTGTTAAAATAAGCGACACCATTAGTTGATTTTTAATGATCCAATAGAAAGGTTGCACAAGGCGGTTGCAGAACTACAGTACCAGCCCCAAACCCTAAGTTGTGGTAGATAATGCATTTTGCTTACTTTCAAAGCATAAACTTGTACATTTTTCAACCCACTGTAGTTTGTGATTTAAGAGTGGAGCATCTCTATAATTTGCACACGGTTTCGCCTAACGTGTCCGTCGTCCGCCGTCGCATTACAAAATCACTAAATAGTTATTTCTAGAACAATATTATTTATATTGTCCTCGAAAATGAGAATGTATAGCTCTGTCCTATTGATTGTTGATTGCTGTATTGAAAAAAGTTTCAAAGTTCTGACTTGAAGGAACATTTTTGAACAATTTATCGATAGATTCAGCTGATATTTGGTAATTATTATTAGCAAAGTAAGTCGATAATGCCATTCTCTGGCCCGATTTTTATTCCACATCCTTTCCAGCTAGCTATAACCAACAAGCGAATTAATTATTTAACCCTATTTCACCATACTTGCTGAAAACCTGATTTTTGGATGATACAATTGTTAGTACCAAAATATTCATACTATGGTAATTACATGGATATTACACCAGATTTTCATGTACTCTAATAAAAAAATAGACTCGCAGCTTGCTAAAATAACAATACTCCCCATCCACATCCTATATCTTATTCCCTCCCCTCCTACAGAATGAAGGAACTTACCAATAAATGAGTACCATACCATGAAATTTCCATATAAAATAACCATATCAATAAAAAATTGACTGTATGTATATATAAACGTAGAAAATATTCATTCAATTCATTTATCATTGTTGTTCTTTTTATGTATGTACATACATAAATAAATCTAATCTACTCTAAAAAAAAAAAATTGACGACAATTTTCTCCTGTCAATATATCCACATATACTATATCCATTAATATTATGAATTATGATGTGTTACGTGTTAAGTTTTTATTCGTTGAATTGTTATATTGGATATGTTCTAGATGCATAATCTCTAATTCAGATCATAGGAAAAAAGATAAAGGACAATCAGGCCATATTAATTATTAGAAAGTGTACAAATTTTGATATAAAAGGACAGTTATTTTTTAAATTTCATTTAGTGTAAATATTAACATTTATTAGGATAAAGCTTAACTTAGCTTTATATATCATGTAAATATGTCTTCCCGCATGTGACATAATTTTTTCTTGTTTGTATTAATGGAACGAATCATATATGTATAAATAAACAAAAAGGTTTTAAGTTTGGCGGATTTAAAGGCCAGATTATCTATCTAGATCTACTATGTCTATTAATGAAAAAAATGGAATTATAAAAATCTTTAACTTTTTTCCTAAAACTAATGTTTTCTGTTTAATTTTAAGCGGATTTTTTACAGCATGGCAATCGAAGCCCTTTCAAAAATTAAACCTGTAATTACTCTCCCACTGGGCACATTTAGCATTGTGAGAGACAAAAATAGGAAAGAAAACTTCAAAGGTCACCATCAAAGGAGCACAAAAAAAGATTGGGATAACTTCATAGTTACTAGGTCAGAATTTTGATCATGATGATGTCAACATAAAATCTTCTTTAAAAAAAAAATTCTGCTTGTGGACAGTTCTTTTTTTAACTTGACAAACAATTTTCTGCAATCTTTGGATTTTTTTGTTTACAAATAAAGCACAACATTTAGTAAATGCCCTGATTCCTCTTGATTTCTCGATGGTGAAATACAAAATTTGCCCCCCAACGACAGCTGAAAAAGGCAATTTAATAAAGGTTGCGTTATTTTGCCCCCTGAATCAATTTTCGATTTAATTTGCTTGTTGGTTATACCTTATTCCTGCATCCTTTCACTTCTCTTAACTTCCAGGGAGTAAGGGAGGGGACAATGGGCAGTTAATTCAATTTTATAGTTGTGACCCTTTAAGGTTGAAAACCCAGATATTTCCAGATAAAACAAGTATTTGCAATATAGCAACCTTTAAAGGAAATTTTTGACTTTTTGAATTGTTTTTAATTCGAAATGCACCATCCTTAAACTGATGCTTTACTACAAGCCTTTGATTCTAGAGATCAAAACCCTTGTTTACAATTCATTCCTTAATTGTTATTATCTAAACTTCGGAAAATTAAGGAAACATACCATTTTACTTTTACAACATCTTTTACCCAAATTTTTTTATTGTATCTATTAAAAAGCTTAGACATGAAAAAGCCTTTAAATAATTATATTACAAAACTTACTAAAACAATTACCTTCCTACAGAACTTTTAACTCAAGTTATTTCATTTAACGAAATAAAAATGAGATACCTTGCGTCAAAATTTCATACTACATAAATAAAATAGTTGGAACATAAGTACATCTCAATTTTAAAGATCTTAAGGTTTAAGTAACATAACTTAGGATAACTGGTAGCTGCGCTCCTAGCATCCAGGATATAAAAATAAAATAACACCATCTTGAGATTTTAATGATAAACTAACCTTGAACAACTCAGAACTTCGTGAATTTTCCTTAAAATTTTGAAATTAATCGGATCATTAATTACAGAAATATTAAAATATAAAAACTTTTGCCTTTACATTAAATCAATAAGAAACATCTAACATGTCTAAAGTAACGAAAAGAGCTAACCGTTACGGACGTACAAATGTGCGGGACCTAATTATAGGAAGGCTTTGCTCATAATAACTAATAATCTTAATATAATTTCTTTCTACAACGCACTAATCGGAATGAATTTACATTAAACAAGAATTAGATATAAAAAATGTAATGATTCAATTTACAAAATAATTCTCAAAATCAAAATATTCTGTCTGCTTGTTATTGTTTATCTTTTTGTTGACGCGCTAGTTTGCCGCGAGATTATGCATGATTTTGCGTGACGTCATTCATAATTGGTCCCCAAGATTGGTTAGAAACTGCTAAATTCTTGCATGTTCCCTTTAAGCCAGTCCCCAAAGTCTGAGACTCCTAAAAATTGAATATTCGATCCATTGTCCCCTCCCTTACTCCCTGCTTAACTTCCCATTACCCTGTATGTCCGATTCCTTCCAATTACTTCCTCAACCCTTCCCTTCACTAACCCAATCATATTATAAAATAAGACTGAAAACGTCATAGTTGCGTAGATTAAGAAAGTCTAAGATTTTTATTTGAAAAGGGGTCAAATGGCGCTCAAAGCTTTTTAATATTGGGGAAGAAAGGGTTGTATATTCATTTTAGTTCATTGTCCTCTCTCTCCTTGTTAATTGAAGAAAATATTCTAATATATTTAACGGTCGAGGTAAAAAATGAAAGGGTGTTATCTAACATAAACATAAATTTACTCTAATAGCATATGCTCTAATTTTGTTTTTGCGATAAAAGCAATCACAGGGACTAGGAACAATCATCTAATAAAAAATTTACCAAACTTAACATCGATTAATCTCCATTCTAAAATTTAAATGATTTTGACAAAATAAATTAGTTTTGTTTAAATAGTTTTTCTTTACTATCTCTAAACAATAATCGGTAAAGACGCCACGTTGCATGCATAAAAATTTTGCGATGAATTACATAATCTTTGATCGGTATTTGGCTAGCTAATAACAGTAGGTTTTCTGTGTATATCTTTCATTTATATATATACTAAAGGCTTCGCCCATAGCCTCTAGATGGGTGGAGGTTAATTTTTTTTCTTTTTGGAGGGGTTGGTAGCGCCTCCCTTTCCCTCGAAAATCACAGTAGAACTAATATCTATATTCCATGGAGAGCAGAGCCTAAACCGATATCTCAAGCTTCAGACTGTATACTAGCGGCTGCGTTCCTAGAATCTAGGGATTCTTGTCACCAAGAGGGGTAAGATTGAATGCAGAAAAATAGACTAAATCCAACCAAAGGCGTAATCGAATTAGCAGGCAGTTATCGAATAAAATCTTAAGCTCCAGACAATAGAACTTTACTACTTTATAAGATAAGATATACATATATCAGTTTCTCTCTTTTATCTTTCTGTTTATTCTTCTTTTATTACTTTTTCTTGCATTTTCTACTTTCAGCATCTCTCTTTTTTGTCTTTATATCTTACTGTGTGCCACCTAACAGCATCGCTATTATTAGACTTATGTATGAATTAGAAAATGCCAAACAACGGAAACTATGCCTACAAGCATAACATCTTGCAAAATTGTATAGAATGTATAAAGACCAATGTTCTTTGTAAACAATAACGACTGCGTCAAATTACTCAACGATAAAAGTGACATAAAATTTAATTAGCAAGAAAATGTGACTGTAACTCTTACCTTACTTCATTTAGACATATGTGCTGTGTAGCAACGAGAGCAATTTTTTTGTTGTAGGTGTTTTCAGAATATTTGTATCTTCCTGCCTATTATCTAGCTATTACAGGTCATTGTATTGCTACAAAACTCCTCTAAATGCAAAATTGACAATACATATTGAATCTTAATTGAATTATCCAACTTCAATTACTAACTTGACAACTAGACAATATAGTAGATACCTCAGTGTCTTTGTTGTGCACATTTATTGATAAGTTAAGTAGGTTTCATGGTATCAGTGTTTTTAGAACATAAATTGATCATGCAATGTCAAAATTGCTTAATCTTTACTTTTTGATGCACACTGTAAAAACTGTAAAAATGGTACTTTGGAAGTGGGAACTATAAAGGCTGCAATTGCCACAGAGCTGGCCATTATTTGTATTTCATGCCAAAAATTGTGTGCCAATCTAACAATAGCTATAACTAAGTGATTTTTCATATATGGGTATGACACAAAACTGAGAGTTTTTATGTATTTATACTGGCGTCAGCAAACCTGGCAAGGTCATCCAGAGTTAAATCTTTAAATCACAGCGATGCTACTGCCGCTGCCCCACACACAAGTTATAAGTTTTCACTTTTATTCTGTTATTTAAGTTAAGACAATCTACAAGTATTAAGTGTCCTACAGTATGATTTGAGAGCTTCGCTTTTATGGGTGTTGTTATCCTCATTTGTTAAACATTTAACTGAACAATGCGCATTATCTACTCTAATGAGTTACTCACCAAAGAAAAAAGATAAGAAAAACAAAGAATTTAATTCTATCTAGAGATTCTAATCCTATTTTAAGACCATATTCATAGATAAATTTTATATAAACTCACTATCTAATTTAGCAAAAAGAAATAGCTGAACACAAAATAGATTTTAACAGTAAAATCTTGATTTCGATGCAAGCTGTTTATTGATTATATTTTGGTGTAAGTCCAAAGTATTACACATTTCAATATTTAGTGTCAAGAAGAGAATATTTTAAAAATCTATGAATAAAAAGTTGTTTTTAAAATAAAAAAGAATTTTATTTGACATTTAACATTTGATCTAAACATTAAAAAGGGTATGAAATTATATATTACAAGCGGATATTGATTGGATAAGATCTTGACTAGCAAGTGTACGCCAGTAAACCATATGCTTCAAATAATTTACCTTCCTTCTCACGTGGAAAATTAAATTTTGATAAGATATGGCTCTGTGTAAATGATGGAGTATTATTGATTGAAAATTAAATTCGATAGTTTATAAAGAAGGAGGGATGGAGAGAATGGGCCAAATTCGTGCTCTGAGTTTCAATGAAGTGATCATCAAACAGTGCGGCTTTAAAATAGCAGTTCTATGATATTATGATTAATTTTTAGATAAGCAGTCTCAAATTAAGCATGAAAGATAGTTTTTCTTACGATAATTAAATACTAAAATATAAAAAAAATTTGAACCTAGTAAAAGTGTCTGGCTCTGATTGTGACGTAAAAAAATTAGCCAATGAGAGGCCAGTATACGCTGTAATTGACCAATGGTAAAATTTATAATGGCCTCTTATTGGCTATTTTTTTCACGTCAAATCAGAGTCAGACACTTTTACTAGGTTCAAAACATTTTCTTTATGATAAAATCAATTTTTTTACTAGAGGCTAATAAATATTAATAAATTTCAGAAAAGGAATTACTGGAATACTTTTTGTTTATACTATTTGCGGAAAGTCCAATTGGCATAGTTTAGGTTACAGGTATTTTTAGTTGCTAGAAACAAAAAGATTGAGATGGGGCTTTAAATTGTAAAATTTTAAGTACATCTTCATGACTATGTACCATATGACCAAAATAGATAAGCTGAATAAAACTGTAGCAACTAAAGAGCAAAAAGCTAAATATTCTAGGGGTTAATAATTTTGCGTCCAAATGGGAGCCACACTATCAACAATACTTTTACATTTAAATATAAAAGGAATAAATCTTAAATTTTTCACTTATCCAAATTTTAACACTCAGTTAGTTTATTTATTTTCAATATGCAATGAATATATTTTGTTTTTCTTTTTATTTTATTTTTACGTGGCTAATAATTTACAGTTGTAATTATTCAATATACATACATTCAACTTTTAAAAATGCACGTCGATAAAATACCTAAATGTCTTTTAATATTTAAAATTTACCTTTGTTTAAATTAGGAAACTGAAATGATTAAAACATATAAAATTGAATGCCTTGAAATTCATTTTTCGTTTGATCCTGGTAAACAAAACAATTTCAAAATATATTAAAATAAATGATAAATCCTGTAATTTCTTATTGATTTCTCCTATTTCAATCTAAAAAATTTTTAATCTCCCATGTAATTGTTTTCAGTATATAACATATATGTATGTGTGGTCTTTCTAGAAACACAAGGAGTAATACAAAAACAAGGATTACAACATCAATAAGTAGCGAAGCTCAAAAATTATGAATAAATATCGGGAAAAAATTTACTGTAGAGCAGTACAATAAACAATAAACTTGATATAATACGGAAATCACAAAACCTTTAAAATCACAAAAACTTTAAAAATTAGGAATCGATCCCCAGTATATACTTTTATCGCATTATTTTAAGAAACATGTCGTATTAATACGTCCTTAATGACGTAACTTTTTTATTACTATACAAATGACGTTTCATATTTTTTTAAAAGACGTATTGTGTACCAAAAATACGTCGTTATCTTTAAAAAAACGTCACAAAAAAAATATAAATAAGAACAATATTTTGAATTTAATGACATGTTATCTTAAATAACGGCGCATTAAAACGTCAATTTTTCCTTTAAAACGTCAAGAAAAACAAGATGGCCGCCAAACTAACAATATAATTTAAATATTAATTTTAAAATAATAATATTTTATTAAATCCTAAAAATGCGGCCTTAACTCTGAAAAAACGTCACTAAAAATATAAATAACAAAAATATTAAATGACATATTATTTTAAATAAAGACATATCAAAACGTCATTTTTTTACTGTAAAACGTCAAAAAAAACAATATGGCCGCCAAAATTGGTATTTAATGTGTATCAATAAAATATTAGATTTAATATTAAACAATTATTACCTATATTGAATTAAATAAATATTTTTTGAATTAAATCATTGAATTAATAAATAATTAGAAATTGATTTGAGTTAAATAAAAATGGATTATTTTAATAAAAATTGCAATTAATCTAGATGCTTGAATATGAGAAATGTACACAGGAAAAAAATAAGACCTCACTCTTTATCAGGAAACGAGAAAATCTTTTTTTTTATATATTTCTAAATTTCTGCCTTTTATTGCCTAACAAACCGACCAACAGACAAAATATCATGGAACAGATTGGTTAGAAGCCTCTAGGGGCACTGGTAGGAGGGGGAAAAGTTGACCTTATCCCATTTTAAATTTGAGTTTCAAAAGAGTTTTAAAAAATATTTTTTTTGGGGGGAGGGGGGTGTAGAATCCTCCCAAAAGATAGTTAAAAACCTTCCCAGGACCTATAAGAAGCTTCACTGTAAAAGAGAACAATATCGGTTCAGCGGTTAGCGAGATCCTTTGGAACAGACAAAAAACGTTTACTAATTAATATAATAGGATTGATATATAATAGAACTCTTACCTTTAAAGTTATAAAACCAATTGAAATTCACTAAAGTCCTCAAAGTTGTTTAAGCTAACTTCTTACCTCAACATTGTAAAACTTATATTCATGATTAGTCGTCGATTATGATCTCCTTTTGAAATTATGCAACAAGAGAAGGAAAAATGTTTTTAAAATTCATTTAACTCATTCTCTCATCACATTTACGAACGAAGTTCTATTATTAAGTAAATCTTATTCTTCACACAAATTACATTACTCAGAAATTGTAATGTTTGTTTGTAGGGTTTAACCATTACTAAATACTCATAATATTTATATGGGGATCATAGTTCAGAAATTTTTTTTGTCTTTTAATAAGAAAAATTTAACTTCAAAAATAAAAAATAAAGATTTCTTGAGTTTATTTTTATGTTACTAACTTTTAGTTTTTAAGAAGAAAAACATATTTTTAAAAAAATTATGTCAGAATTTTTTCTGAACTCTTCCTTATTTCCTAAAGTGTCTTGAAAATTATTTAATTAATCAAGATGACACATTACACAATAAGGACGTTTTGATTCAACATTATTTATTTTATTTACTGTGGAATTGATATGTAATATGTAAGTAATATATTAATAAATTATTTAATTAATAAAGATGACTTATTACAAATTAAGGACGTTTTGAATCAACATTATTTATTTTATTTACTGTCACATTAATATGTAATTCTACACATATATATTAATATGTAGAAAAAATACAAAATGACACATTGAAACAGCCTTAATTTTTATATTTAATCAGGCATTAATTTGTAATTTCTTTTTTTAAGAAAATAAAAGCAAATAAAAAACAATTAGGGCCATATTAATAAGTCATTTTCTTTAAATACGTCACAAAAAAGACGTATTGAAAATTAACGACATGTCAATGCGACCTTTCTAAAGAAACAAAACCACTTTAGTAGATGCTGGGTCGCACCGCAATTAATAGACAAATATTAATGAAACTTGATGGAAATATGTAGAATATGAGTATATTCAATCCCTGATAATTTCAGTCGTCAATCCTGAATAGTAATAGAGAAAATCACAAAAACCTAAAAATCTAGGAATCGATCTAGCACCCCTATTAATAAACAAATCTTAATGAAACTTAATGAAAATATGTAGTATACCCCGTCCCGTTTTAGAACTATTTTGTTAAAATTTTTGCCCCCCGCCATAGTAGTATACCCTGTCCCGTTTTAGAAAATTTTTGCCCACAGCCATAATATGGTTGATTTATGCAAAATAATGACCCATGCTAAATATTTTTTTCTGTAATTTCCATGGTACAAGCACTGCAAAGTTTTTAAAATTTGCAAAAAGACCTGTTTTAAAAGCTCTTGTACCATCTCAATTTTGAAAATTTTTACAAACTTTCAATTCTAGTACGTGTGTTAATATAAACCTGAAATTTACCCAAAAAAAATGGGGGCCATTTCAATTATAACATATGAAGGACAAAGGTGTAGCAAGTAATTTTACAAAGTAAAAAAGTAAAAATTGCCGAATTTCATGCATAAATAATAGGGTTGGGCCGGATTGGACAGATACGGATATCCGGCTAATTTATAATGCTGGATATCAAGTATTCAGGTTTATATTGACACGCTAGAATTGAAATTTTGTAAAAATCGTTAAAATTGAGATGGAACAAAAACATTAAAAACAGTCTTTTTGCAGATTTTAAAAAGTACCATCTCAATTTTAAAGATTTTCACAAAATTTAAATTCTAGTGTGTCAATATAAACCTGAATACCGGATATCCGTCATTTTAAATCAGCAGGATGTCCATAACTGTCCAACCTGGCCCGACCCTATTATTTATGTATGAAATTTAGCAATTTTTACTTTGATACAAGAGCTTAAAAAACAGGTATTTTTTGCAAATTTTTAAAACTTTGCAGTGCTTGTACCATTGCAATTTTTGCATTAGAGAAAAAATATTTTGCATGGGTCATTATTTTGCATAAATCAACCATATTATGGCTGGGGGCAAAACTTTTTTAAAAATTTCTAAAACGGGACGGGGTAATGTAGTATATAAAATTAATTAATCCCTAAAAATTTTAGCCCTCAATCTTGAAAAGGAGTTGAGAAAACCAAGAAAACTTGAAAATTTAGGAATCGATCTAGCACCCCAAATAACAAACAGATGGACAAAACAATGTATAGATTAGATTGTCATACGTAATAGGAATCTTCACTAAAAATTCCAGCTGTCTATCTATTTTCTAATAGCAAATAAATAGTCCACATTTGATTCTTAATAATTTATTTCATTTAAACATAAATAACATGAAACAAACTACAATATTTTTGGGTTGTTATGTTAAAATACAGTAAATTATTCAACATTACACAGATAGTTATGTTTTTAAAGTTCAATTGATGTTTGATGTTTTTAAAATAATTTTTATTTCATGTAAAAAAATCATTCATAAAATAAGAAAATAAACAAACATTTAACTAATGAGTACAAGTTATTATTGTTATAACACAATGGGACAAAACCATGATAAGTTAGGAGGGTTTAAAATGATTAATGTTTATGAGATTATCAGCAACACAATGTTACAACATAATAATAGACAGGCAAACTATAATTGTGAGTTTGATCTTGTGTAACATGATATAATAACTAATAGATCATACAAGTTGATATTTTTTTTGCACTTCAATATACATCCGATTCCTTATTTAGTTTTGTCCAGAAAGATAAATTTAACTATTGTCACTTTTTACACTTTATACATGATCCACATAGACAAATATCAATGCTTCTCTCTTTGCTGATTTCTTCCGCAGGATACCATGACTTGAAAGTGTCAAGGATGACTACAAATCGTCGACAGCAAGACGAAAAAGTTTCAATAAAGAAACCCCTTTATCCAAAATGGCTGATGCCTGGTATGGATAAGACCATGATGAGATTCATAATGAAAAATCAGGAGTTAAGTCAAGAACAAAATAGTAATCTCCAAGCTAATTTGTTTTAAAGTTCCAACATATAAAATATACACAAAAAAATGTATATTAATGAAAGCTAGCTTTCACTGAAAGGTTTTAATGTCCGGAAATATCTTAGTGATGGTTTTGAATGTTTTCACCACTCGTTCAATGGGTTCTTACACATTATTTCAACCCATATTAGTTATAAGTTGACTTAATAAGAGAGACTGAAAAAATTCAGTCCCTTTTGGGAACTATATTGAGGAGACGTCCACACAGCGTCAGAGTTGCGACATAACTAATAGTCTACCACATTTAATTAAACATTCATTTTTATTTTAGACATATTTCTTTTTTTAGTAGCAAAGCTACTCTATAATTCACTTTGTCCGTCAGTCTGTCCGTCCGTCAGTCAGTAACGCTATGGGGGAAATAGGATTTACTCAGCTCCTATAAAAGATAGAATGTTGAAATTTTTGACAACATTCCCATCATTAAGGAGCACAATCTATAATACAAAGTAGAACGATGTCTGTCTGTCCGTCTGTCCGTCTGTCCGTCTGTCCGTCTGTCCGTCTGTCTGTCTGTCTGTCTGTCCCTTAAGATCTCGGTAACCACTGAACCGATCGGATTCTACTCTTCAGGGTATATACCTATTGGTCCTGTGCTGGTTTTAAGCTATTTTCTTGGGGGGTGGGACGCCCCCAACCCCCCCAAAAACAAAAAATCCCCCCCCATTTTTTTTTTTTTTTTTTTGCTTAAGATTTCATTGGTCCTTTAACGAATTTCGCCCTAATTTTTTTATCACCCCTTCGGGCAAAGCCCCTAGAGGCTAGGGGCAAAGCCGCTAGTTGACAATAAAACATCAATGACGGTCGGAACGCTTTTTAGCAGTTTTTAGGCTATTTTTATGTTTTTTACATTTTTCTCCATATCTTCCATGTTTATGGTCCGATTTTCAAAATTTTTTAGCTGTAGATATCAAAATTAAATTTTTCGTCGTTTAAAGAAAAAACCATGAAGGCCAGATTGCCTTTTTAGCAGGTTTTAGGCTATTTTTATGTTTTTTACATTTTTTGGCTATTTTTAAATCTTTTATTTATTTTTTCATATCTCTGGTGTATATGGTCCGATTTTCCTAATGTTTTAGGTTAAAGGAAGCCTGCAAGAAATACCACGCTTTAACTGCTGAAAGACTGCCACAAGTAGACCAAATACTCCAAATTTGAAGCCTTCAGCTTCTATAACAAAAAAGTTCTAGGCATTTTAAAATGACATTTTATGTACAATGAAAATTTTGAAAGAATTGCTCATGTTGAAAACTTTGGAATTAAACTACGTGGCCTAGAAACAAAATTATAAGCTTATTTTTGTCATAAATTTAGGTTTCCAGTAACTAATTATATTCTTACAATAAAAATACCCATTTTTATAGTCAAAATCATTATAGAAAATTAAGTTTAACTTGCATTGAAAACAACCATGCGGTCAGATTGCCTTTTATTAGGTTTTTGGCTATTTTTATATGTTTTACATATTTCCCCATATCTTTGGTGTTTTTAGTCCAATTTTCAAACTTTTTGGGATATCAATATCAAAATAATTTTTCCCATTGTTATGAGCATCTTTTATATAATTTACTTTGACAATCGTCATCATACAAAATAAAACAAGGTTGTTTATTTTTTCCGATAAATCTATTCTTGATTTTAATAAATACACTTTAAATCTACTTGTATGTATTCCCGTCCGCGATTTTTGTGCTTCGCTACTGATGGATATCATCCTTGTTAAAGTTATGATAATAGATAAAAATGTAAAATTGCATCTTTGTGTTTAGTAATTATTATCTTTGAATTTATGATTTTCATACCCATAACTGTAAGAAATATAAATACTAAAAATAAATGAAAATGTAAACAAAAATGACTCACAGCCATAACTTTTATCCATATTCATGAAATTTATTAACCATTGCTAAGCTTCTCTTAAGCTTCTTTTCTATATAGTTTATACCAAATTTATGATTATATATTTTGATATTGAACTCAATTTTGATATGACTTGTTTATGGACTTTAAATTTAGTTCAGAGGTTTGATATAATATAATGGAATTATGCTAGGTTTGCTATTATAAAAAATATTTTTTTTAAATCACACATTCTTTAAGTCAGAATGTTTTTCTCCTTATAAAAATTTCTACGAATGCTAATCCATTTTTTCTTATTATAATTCTTACATAGAGTAATCAACACAGTTTAATTAAACATGTTATTTTTATTTGATAAGTCCAATACACAGTGTTTCATGTTAAAAAAACAATCTTGAGTTGTTTATAAACAAAAAGACATGATGCTTTAATGAGCATCAATTTTATACTGTTTATTAAAAACAAAAGATGATTTTTTTCCTACAGGGGAGGTAAGGAATGAGTGGAATGATTTTGCATAATAAAAAGGGAAAAGTGGTGAGGTATTCAACTTTAGCATTTAATTATGACTACTGTTTCTTATTTAACACATAAAAAGGCAATATGTACTTTGTATGTAGTAATGAATATTGTGCATGATATATAAAAAAATTGCTTTAATATGACCATACAAGGTTAAGTTTGGTCCAGTAAGTACTTTTTCCGTTGTATGCAGTGGTTGAAGACTTCGTTTCTCGTGTTGAGTGATGTTGTGATTGATTTTAAAGCATGGGCAATGGAAACACAATCTGTCAGGCATAATTGGCATTTCTTGAAGTATTGGTTGTAAGTTGTTGTAAGGGCTTTTATTGACCATTTTAGGCTGTGTGGCTTGTTCTGTTCTTTAAGCTTTGAAATGCAAACAAAAAGCTTGGTACCATTGTTGTTGTGTCTAAATGAGTGCAAGTGTTCGTAGTATCATTGGTATTTAGTTTGGTTTGTTTCATCTGTGACAAAGGCTGTGTACACCAAACTTTCTGTAATGCATTTTCCATCCAGGGGGCAACCCTTTTCTGTAGGTAGGTTTGATTTACCCATTAGTTTTTTGTTATGGCTTTGGATTATACTTCCCATGTTAGCCATTGTTGAATATGAAACTTTCAACAGTTAGGGAGTTGAATCCATTTTTATAGAAGCAGAAATATAATCTATGATTATGGTTTGGACCCTCTCTTGGTGAAGATATCTTCAACGCCGATACGATTTTTGAAATGTAAGATTCTACTTTCCCTTCTCTTGGTGAAGATATCTTCAACGCCGATACGATTTTTGAAATGTAAGATTCCACTTTCCCCTCTCTTGGTGAAGATATCTTCAACGCCGATACGATTTTTGAAATTTAAGATTCCACTTTTGCCTCTCTTGGTGAAGATTATCATTTTTTTTACCTCTTATGTGTTTTTAAAAGTTTTTCTATGATTAAGGTCGGTCCGTCCGTCCGTCTGGAACAGATAGCTTTTTTCGTTAATTTAGAATTCTCCTATCGATTTTAAACTTTGCAGGGCCAAGCCACTAGAGACAATTAAAACAAAGTGGTGGTGGTGGTGCAGGACCAATGTTTTAATTAAATTTAAGGGGGGTGAGAGAAAGGTTTCCGAGCTTCGCGCGTTTACTTACCAATTTGTTTGTCGTTTAAGTATGTTGATTATGAAGAGTGGTGTATCCTCCCAATTACTATATTAAAGCTCACCCACTCGATTTTGTTTAAAAGAGGAGTCAACAATTGTAAGAATATGGCAAAAAAAATTCTATCAAATTCCTGTGCACACCACTAGTCTAAGGCAAAACAAGAATGAAAACACCCATGAAAACGAAGATCTAAAATCAGAAGGAAGGACAAACGAACAATATCTCTTGAAGAGTGTCATTTCATAAACAGCGGAGCATTAATTCCTAAGTCTAAACGAAATTGTACATAAATTTGTTACCAATTATTAAAATAATAGTCTATTGCCAAAGATTGCTCATTAAAAATCAGTAAAGATGAATGTTTATCAAGATGGACCATTTTAAACTGTTTCTCTCAATCATTGTTTGTTGTAAATCTGCTCTAACAATTTTAAATAATATGGGTCTAAATTCCGATTTTCTAAATGATTTTCTTGAGTTTCTATTAAACCAAAAAAATAATATCTCATACTTCAAATGTACATGATTTATATCCCTTAATTCGTAATTTATCTAAAAATACATAAATTCATAGTTTCTTTCATGTTTAACTCGAAATAAATTATATAAAAACAAAAATTTGTTACAAATTGTGTAAACTTAGAAAACAGTAAAGGACCTACTTTCATTTTTAAGATTTGGTTATAGAGATGCCACGCTCATAATACTGTCCCTTGTTGTCCTAAGAATCATTTTTCTAAAAATCAGATGAATAGGATAATTTATCATTCAAATAAGTTGTCAAGATGTTAAAAATCCGCATGTTTTAAATTAACGTACGGACTTTCTGGTAAAGATTGTAAAGTTGCATTGTTTTCTAAATTGTATCTAACTTTTATAGAAATCAACATGCAAAGTTTGAAGTTGATAGGATAATTCTAACATGTCTATTTTAATAATTATATCATACAAAATAGGTGGTAAAAAAGATAAAAATCAGCATGTTTTAAATGGACGTATGGACTTTCTGGTAAGGTAACGAGTATAGAGTTGCTACGCTTTCTAATTTGTACGTGTTATAGGAATCATGATACAAAGTTTGAAATCGATAGGACAATTCTAACATGTCTAAATTAACGAAAAGAGCTAACCGTTACGGACGGACGGACGTCAGATAAAACCTATATTCAATAAGATAATCAGCAGAGTACTTTGCTTTCTTAAATATAATGTGTTTATGGATTATTTGACTCTTGTAAGTTGTATTTGTGGTATACGGCCTCATACGAACAAGCCTTTCCTAGAGTATACCACGCTCTGGGATTCCCGGCAAATGCAGATGTTAAAACTCCACCCATCAACTTTAGATATGCTATCAAAAGGCGGTCATTTTGATAATCGGTCACCCAACCCATTGTTAAGTAATACAATGGCCACCTGGGCCTGGGGAGGGGATTACCCCCCTTTCCGCAGCCGGACCTTCCCTTTTCTCTGCCATCACCTGCCTACCCCAAGGAGGCAGCCTTCCCTCCTACCTTTGTGCCTGTGGACACAGCCACAGCTCAAAGGTACCCCTCACCAGCTACCCCTCATAATCTATTATTATACTTCTATTTGCTATATAAACTTGTATATTTATTGTAATGGATCAGTTCTAAATATATCCTTTAATCAGTAACTCCTTGTAGTTATTTATTGGTAGAATCTTTAAGGCTAGGGGCTCGTTTGAATCGAACTCGCTCAGTAGGGTTGAACTGCTTCACCCCTTACCACAACTTGGTGTCAGCGTGTTTCAATCGAGCCCTGCTAAAACTAGCCGATTCTACCTCTGGCCGAGGGATTGGACCCTTTTGCAAGTAAGGGGACAGTCAACTGACAACCTTAGAAGCACTCCTGGCCGAAAGAGTGGACCCTTTTGCAAGTAAGGGGACAGTCAACTGACATCCAACAAGAATTCAAGAAGCCAACTGACCCGAGAAACGGCCTTTTTAGGCCACCTTTTTATCATTTTTAAACGCACCACGTAGGTATTTTTACCTACTGCGGGTAAATTTTTGCCTGCTGAACGCACCACACGGCACCCTTAGTGACCGTCCAAGCCGCTTTGCGGATTCATCCTACGCTTGCTAGGCCAGCAAAGGTAGGACCCACTAATTTTTGCGGGTTTTGATAAGTGTCTGACAACCTGATTCTAGGGCTCAAAGGACCAAAGGTCTAGACACAACTGTAGCTGAAAGCCTCGTCCCCAAGCAGTTACACTAGCTGACACTCCTAAAAGCTTGGAGAATGCTAGCATAGTTGTAGTCGCCTCCTGCGAGTATCAACGGACTAAAGGTCCAGACGCAGATGTAGCTGAAAGCCTCGTTCCCGAGCAGTTACACTAGCCGACACTCCTAAAAGCAGGGAGAATGCTAGCATAGTTGCAGTCGCCTCCTGCGAGAAACAACCTAGAGGGGAGTCTTGAATAGAAACGACCACATTTGCCGCAATGTTTTGCGATTACGCTTAGGAAGGAGCATATGAACGCATTGTCGGAAGTGTGGGGCACCCTCTGCGGGGTGTAACAACTGTGCTTAGGAAGGAGCATAAGTATTGCATCACAGAGGTGTCCATCATTTGCCACACTGTTGGGTAGTCACGATTGGGGTGATACCGCAGTGTTGGGAGTGTTGTCCACGTACTTTTCCGCAATTACTGGGGAATTTGCCACACCGCTGGGTAGCTGCGATAGGGGCACTGCCGCGGTGATTGGAAGTGTTAGCCCATACGATTAGAGCGGGTTCTAACTTGGCACGTGCAGCTGGGAACAAGCCCCAGGGCACGAGTAGGCCAGACCCATGAGACAGAGTGCTGCGTAACTGGTCTTCCCCCACCGAGAATCTATGAGACCAGGCGAGCCTCCAGAGCTGCGGAGAGCAGCGAAATCTAACGGAAAACCGCGGAGAGCGGTGAAATCAGAGCTGCGGAGAGCGGGGAATTCTAACGGAGAATCGTGTGTTAGACGGCTGAAACATGCCCACTGACTGGCTGAAACATGCCCACTGACTGGCCGAAGCCGGCCAAATAGCTGCGAACTGGCAACAAGCCCCAGGACACCCAGGCCAAACCTACGAGACGGACAGCTGCGTAGCTGGTCTCCCTGAGAAGGCAATGTGTGGCTGCGAAGCTCCAGCACACAAGTAAGGCCTACCACTGCGACGGATAGCAGAATTCAAACCCAAGGCGCGGCAGGACGGGACATTCCCTGCCGCCACCTCTCTGGATTCAAACCCACGGCGCTGCAGGACGGGACATTCCCTGCCGCCACCTCTCTGGATTCGAACCCACGGCGCTGCAGGACAGGACATTCCCTGCCGCCACCTCTCTGGATTCGAACCCACGGCGCTGCAGGACGGGACATTCCCTGCTGCCACCACCTGGATTCGAACCCGCGGCACTGCAGGACGGGACATTCCCTGCCGCCACCACTCCAGATACGAACCACTGGCGCTAGCAGGATGGGTATTCCCTGCCGCCGCTGCTTCTAAACCCAACTGTGTCGCTGGAACCAGCCCAGGACACAACCTACCGGCGCTTGCAGGACAGGCATTCCCTGCTGCCACCACTTCAAGAATCAGCTTCTAGAGCTCTGTGCCCCCACCATGGTAAGAGGGGGCATCATAGCTGCGGCCCGGCCGCCGCGGAAATTCCGCCTGACGCCAGCGGAATGCAAGAACCCCCTGTCTAGTGGCCAGGATTTACCCTTCCACATCAGGGTGCGGTTCCCCACTCATGACCCTGCCCAGCACGTGCAGGTCAACGCAATGATAGATCCCGGCAACCGTATGCCCGGGTCTGCAGTAATTTCCGAGTCCCTCATGCATGCAATGGGCGTGCAGAGCTACTGATTCCAACACGTATGCATATCATAACTGCCAATGAAAGGGGGCAGCCCCTCCAGGTACTTGGCGAACTAAGCGAGCTCTATATGGCGGTGAGCCACTCGCTCATCCTCCATTTGTACCGCGTGACGGTGGTCAGGAACCTCCCGCGCCCACTGAGCTTAGGCGGGGTCTTTCTGTGTGAGTTCGGAACTAGGCTTTGTTTCGACATGCAGACCCCCTGCCTGTGGGAACGTGGGAAGTTTATCCCCCTCCACGGTGCCCCAGTGGACCGCGAGACCGCCAAGAGAGAGTTAAGCTACGAGGGGCCCCCAGAGGCCGAACCCGTCGAGTCGCGGCCGGCTAAATCCGGGACTGGGCCCGTCAAGTAGCGGCCTGATGCCCCCGGTGCTGCGCTCAGCCAGCGGAGTACAGCCACCCCCGGAACCGAACCTGTCAAGTCGCGGTCAGCCAAGTCCGGGACCAGGACTGTCAAGTCGCGGCCTGAGGCCCCCGGTACCGCGCTCGGAAGCAAAGTCCGGCTGACCCCAAGACCAAGCCCACCAAGCCGCGGCCGGTCTCCGCCCAGTCCGAGCCTGTCAAATCGCAGCCGGACGCCTCTGGTGCCAGGCCCGTCAAGTCGTGTCTGGCCACCACTGAGCCAGAGCCTGCCAAGTCACGGCCAGATGTTCCCGGTGCTGAGCCTGTCCAATTACGGTCGGCCACCCGTGAGGACACGGAACATGAACCGAGCCACAAGGAGCCGCTGCCGGGCCTGAATCCAGACTCATCCCATGTCGGTGAGAGCAGAACCCACCAGGTGGACCCGGCCCTCACCGCCAGCAAGGGAACCAACCTGTCGGCTGTGACCCTTCTACCTGTACCAGACACGGCCGCAGTAGAATCACCAACAGCCTTCCTGGAGACCGATTGCCTCCCAGAAGCCTCCCTGACTGAGGATACTGTCATCAACGGCCAACTTTGTCCTCCCGGATCCATCCCCGAGTGCTCCTACCAAGCCGAGCCCGTCAAGTCGCGGCCCGCTACGCACACCTTGAACGCCGTGTTCCCCTTGAACAGGCACGCGGCCCCGCTGATCACGGCCAAGCAAGTCACCCTACCGGCCTGCAGCCTCACGATGGTCTCCATCCAGCTACTTGGCCGACACCTTCAGGCCGCAATCCGCTTGGCTGTCCCAGCGCAGCAGTTTGGGGAGCACTACCTCCCACTGGATGCTGGCCTCCCTGTGGCTAAGAAGCTAGTCAAGCCTGATGTTCTGGGGGTTTCCACCAATCTACCCCAACGTCTACATGCCAGGGGAGAACCTGTAGGACTCCAGGCGGACCTGGAGCTGGACAAGACTGAAGTCTGGGAGACAGACCCCATGCTCAAGATGGAGGGACCAAGCGCTCCAGAACAATGCTAGGACATCAATTACCATTTTAACCCAGGAGGATGGAAGCTTCAGCCCGATACAGCCCAGGGCCGTAGGAAGAGGCCATCACCCGGCACTAGGAGTAAGGGGGAGCCAACCCCTCTGAGGAGAGTTCAGGCCCCCACAGGATCAAGGCCTGGGGAGGACCCCTACCACAAGCCTCAGGACTGCCCGTCGGGGAAGCTACCTGTAACATCAACCCTGTACGGTAGGGTTGCCCCTGGAGGCCCCAGTGCAACCATGTCCTTTCACTCAGATCTGCCACTACCTGGTCACCTGACCCAGCTTATCGCCTGCCTTGGGCAAACGAGACGTCCCACCGTGCAGCAAGAAGTCAGGGATGGCCAGCTTGGAACCCTCAACCACCTGGCATCAATGACCACCGCCTGGCTGCCGGTCATCATATTGTTAATATTGAGTGGTTGTACCTGGCTCTTACCCCTACATCTCTCAATATTCTTACAAATGTTCGCCCAGATTGGAAAGTCAGCGATTGAGTACAGCAGTGGGGGTATATGGCAGCGTAGGAGAGTCCAGGCATCCAGCCCGTTGCCATATCCGGCGCCAGCACAGAAACCCAGAAGATCCCCTGACCAAGGCTCAGGAGGTTCGAACCCATGCCAGAGAATTGGTCGCCTACAAGAGAGGTACCAGACCCCCAGGACGGGCCAGAGGCCACCAGAGGTTGAGCACCAGGCCAGCCCCAAACAGCTGCCGGCCATTGCAGCATCTCAACCTGCCCTGACCCATGTCACCACCAAGGAGAGAAGAAGGTCAACGAACGTTGACGCCACGGAGAGACCAGACCTACCGTACGAGCCAAGAGAAGAAGTGACCACCATTGCCCCCAGGAAACCAGCCAACGGGGCTCTGCCGGAAGTCGGAGACCCTGCTGGGACGCTGGGGCCCCAGTTAGATGAACCGAAGGAGACTTTAGCTGAAGCCACCACCCCCAGCTGTGGACTGGGTCAGAGGTGCAAGGGGATAGCAGAACACCACTCCCCAAGAGGCCTAGAGGCCCCTGTGAGACGACTGGCCACCTGCCTCTGCACAGACCCAGTAGCGACCAACCTGCCTGTTCCTGAGAAGGATTCACCAATTCTACCCTCAACTGCCAACGAGTGGTCACCTCTAGCCCGACACCCCTGTCCAAGGCCAGCCAAGAAGAACTTGCCAGCCAGGGGAGACCTTCCAAAACCTACGCCTCCAGCTGAGGATGTGTGGGAACCAGGAATACCGACATCAGCCACCTCCAGCAAACTTGAAGAAGCCGCCTGGAGAGAGAGAGAAGATGCACCCAGTAATGAGCCCAACGGCCGAAGACCTTATCCTTGCCCAGAGGGAGACAGAGTGCCGGATCACCTCCCGGCTAGGGGAGAGAGCTCAGGATGCGATACCTTTAGTCCCCTCACAGCAGGGACTGGGGAGCTGTCTGCCCAGATACCGGCCAGACCCCCGCCGGACCTCCAGACCGGCGCTGATCCCCTACACAGAGAACTGGCCTACCCCTCCACTCAAGATCTAACTGCCAGTCTCCTACCTGCCCCTCTCCACGACAACCCTAGGGAAGACAAGGTGGCTGCCAAACTGCCACCACCACCAGCCAACGTTGTCCGAGACCCTGGAAGCTGGATACTCCTGGACCAGTCCAATGGTGGAACGGTTGCGGCAACCTTACCAGCTAGCAGTCAACCTGGAACCATGGACCAACTGCCCCTGTACCAACCAGCCGAAGTCACTGTCCTGCCACCGCCAGCTGTGGACAGGAGTCTGACCAGCAACCCTACCGAAGGAGGAGAGCAGTCAGGACCCGCGCCTGCGCCGCCAGCTGGCGCCATATGTAATCCCATGGACGAACTCAAGTTTGAGATACCTGAGGACCGGATCAACCACCCTGGAGGAGAAGAAGAGAACCTGACCAGCCAACCTGCAGAACTGGGAACAGTCCCTCTGGCGCTACCCACTGACGCGATATGGAACCCAGATGCCGACATGGAGCCTCTGCCGGCCAACAGCAAGTCCCCAGGACAAAAGCAGCCACTGAGATGGAAGTTGCGGCTCCTGAGGACGACGCCAAAGCAATGTGCCACCTCCAGATGACAGCTATACCCACCGGGGTTGGAGCCAAGGCCCCCAGTAACCTGGACAAGGCGGGCGCACCCCTGGAGCTCTATGCGCCAACCTCCATCACGGTCCCCCCTCTAGGGACCTCCAGAGTAAGCTTGGGCCTCCATGTCAAACGGCCAGCTGAGACAGACCTAGTTTGCCATACGAGGCCTAACGTCCAGCGCCGAGGCTTGACTGTCGCCAACCCTCAGCTACGAGCCAACCGGGAATTGACCATGCGGATTACCAACCACAGCCAGACCGGGCAACGAGTTTCCCAAGGGGCTTGTGTGGCCCGAGCTGTCCTACACCATGCGGTGCCCCAGGGAGAGTCGGCCGCCCACCATGGTTCAAGGCCCGATGGTCCCACAGCCCTTGAAGGGGAGGTTGTGGTATACGGCCTCATACGAACAAGCCTTTCCTAGAGTATACCACGCTCTGGGATTCCCGGCAAATGCAGATGTTAAAACTTTACCCATCAACTTTAGATATGCTATCAAAAGGCGGTCATTTTGATAAGCGGTCACCCAACCCATTGTTAAGTAATACAATGGCCACCTGGGCCTGGGGAGGGGATTACCCCCCTTTCCGCAGCCGGACCTTCCCTTTCTCTGCCATCACCTGCCTACCCCAAGGAGGCAGCCTTCCCTCCTACCTTTGCGCCTGTGGACACAGCCCCAGCTCAAAGGAACCCCTCACCAGCTACCCCTCATAATCTATTATTATACTTCTATTTGCTATATAAACTTGTATATCTATTGTAATGGATCAGTTCTAAACCCCGAACCACTTCATTATGCAATCAACATTTTTGTGGATATTTCGTCTATGGTAGTCCGTAAGTGTACAGATTTACAGTAAATTGTTTACATTTGTTAAAGCAACACATATGATTGAAGAAAGTGATATTTTTTTTTTTAAATGCTTAAATATCAATCAATAACAATATTTTTTGGATTTTTTATAGAACCACTTCATTATGCAAATATTGTTTTTCAGACGAAATGGGGAAGAAAAAAGATCTTAATCAAGGCGAAAAGAGTCAAATTCATATATTATTTTCACATGGACTTGATACTTTGGAAATTTCAAAAAGATTGGGTAGAGATCACCGCACAATTCAGCGATATTTTAACGAGGGGGTTCTGCACCGGAAACCCCCTGCAAAGCGAGGTATAAAAAAGGTTTCGTCTCATGATTTGAATAAAATCAAGCTTGTGTTAGCAAGGAGCCCACACCTTACCAGTGCCAGAGTATTTGAAGAGGCTGGGGTAGAAAATATACCTAAACAACGAGAAATCGTATCTTGAAAAGGCTTGGTACTGTTAAATCTCGCCAGGTATCCTGCCCCCTAACCCCTGCTCACCGTTCAAAACGGCTAGAATTTGTCAAACAGTACATAAAGACAGACTTCCAGCAGGTTTTGTTCACAGATGAATGCCGTGCTAGCCTTGATGGACCAAATTGTTGGGCAACAGGTTGGGTTCTTCATGGGAGGGAAGCAGGTACAAGATTTCGGAGGCAACAAGGGGGGTGGAGGTGTGATGTTTTGGGCTGGAATAAAGGGAGATCAACTTCTTGGGCCCTTTAGAGTACCAGAGGGGGTTAAAATTAACTCTGAGGCTTACATAGACCTTCTCAGTATCTCGTTTTTACCATGGTACAATAAGCTTAAAAGATCTGAGAAATCAAAGTTGATTTTCATGCAGGATAATGCCCGTGCCCATACTGCTAAATCCACGATCAGCTTCTTGGAGAAGAAAGGTATCAAGAGGAACAAGATTATGGACTGGCCACCAAATTCACCTGACCTGAACCCGATAGAGAACCTCTGGAGTCTCATTAAGTATGAGATTTACAGGGATGGCCGGCAGTTTTCTAGCAAAGATGACCTCTGGGAGGCCATTAAACTCGCTGCAGCCTCTATTCCTGCCTCCAGTATATTAAAGCTTACCTCTAACATGGATACCAGAATTCTAAAGTGTCAAACGGC